>NC_082341.1:78398753-79013396 GCF_027477595.1 Haemorhous mexicanus
TCTGCTCACAGTATTTTCAAAAAGAACACATAATCCTGCGGCTCAGCTGGTTTCACTTCTCTGTGGGAACTAGATGCTTATCTGCTCGAGCAGCCATGACTGTGATACCTCATTATTATCATACCTCATTTAATATTGGCTAGGTCAGTGGTTTTGTTCAGTGATTCGGGGGAGTAGTCAGCTTGTCATGGAACTACTGATTTCTCTTAAAACTCACCACTGCTCGAGAGTTTGCCTCTGCTTTTTGTAAATATGAGAAAGACTTTCATGTTCACAGTTATGCACAGAGGATCAAGATTCATTCTTTCAGCTGTTGCTCTAAGCAGTACATAGAAATTTATAAGATCACATGATGGAATATTCCCATGTTTTCACTCTACTTAGAAGCTCAATCCTTCCAAGAGAAGTGTGGACTTCCTAAGGTTGCCAAACAAACAGTTAGAAATCCCTCTAATCTTCAGTAACATGTTACAAAAGACTTGTACTATGATCCTTGCTTGAACAAGAGTTCCTCCCAGCACATCACAGTCTTTTATCTGCCTATGTTTCATGGCAGACTTTGGAAAATTGCACAGAATGTCTGATACATATACTGAAGCCCTTATTAAGGTATAGGTTCAGAGCATAGCCATGCAAAAGAAATTAAGATATTTCCAACTTATTGCTATTTTTCTAGGTCCTATGGCAGTGGAGCTATGCAGGTCTAAAAGCTGGTTAGGAACTTGTGGTGCCAGAGAAAGTTCTAGGGGCTCCTCTAGCACATTCCATACTCTTCAGGTTGATGCTATGCTCTTCAGCTAACTATTCTGCTGAAACCCCACATTCTTGCTCAAACAAATTCCAGTAATCCAAAAGAAGGGTTTTATTTTGTCTTCATGTCTATGGTGTCTGGCTGGGAATCAAAGTACAATTAGCTCTATTATTCATTCACAATAGCAGTTATTAGATCTTTCATGCTGCTGAAGTACTTTAAAAGCAAGTTTAGGAGGGAATAGTGATATAAAACATAATTCAATATTCTCCATTTCTCGTGGAGATTTTCCCAAAACACTCACAAGGATTTTGGATTTTTTTAATGATGTGTCCTGCTCAACAGAGGAGTAAGCTAATGCATATTTCCTAAAGATGACTTCTTGTTTCTCTTCTCTCATTATAGTGATACAGATAACTGGACAAGTGGAAAGGACACAATTCCAACCAACATATATTTTTTTGTCTCTGGTTTTGGATATTGCTGTTTTACCCAGAGAGCTTTTTATGTATTGGAATTTAGACCTAGCATCAAAAATTGAATGGATATATAAGTCCTCAGGATGAACAATTTCATGCTTATTTTCCAAGATTTTCATATGCTCTACTCTGGGTGAAAAAATAGCTTGAGGAAAATATTCTTCTGTGATTTAGGTTGATTTATTTCTCTATCCAATTCAAATAGTGGAAGCATCTTGAAGGTTCCCATAAGAAAGGACAATGAAAATGAACTTTCTGAAATCATCTTTTCATTGCCATATAGATGCAAAACCATCTGTGAAAATTCAGTGTACTAACTTATTAATGTAATGTGTTGGTTTAAGAAAATACAAACCAACTATTTATTAAATTCAACAGAATTACTTGTTATAAAGAACAAGATTAATCACATCAACAATCTTAGTATGATAGGTTAATATTTTTTCCTCATTTAGTCTCTGACAACTCAGGACCCCATCTTGACACCTTTCTTGACCCTGCAATGTACCTGTGTTTTAAAAATGGCTAGTAGATGGGAAAGGGAAATTGGGAAAGCAGAGGCATAAGTGACCTCTGCACTGCAGACAAATTATATGCCCTAAGGTGTGATTGTCCATGGCACAAGTTCTAGCTTAGAGTGAATAGAAATAAAAAAAAAAGAAAAATCTTGCAAAGTTTCCTTCTCTCATTCAAAACTATTGTATAAGATAAAAAACCCCAAACCTCTGACGCTCTGAGCACATATTCACTGTTTCAATATTGTCAATGATGCAGTTTTGATTTGGACTGTAGAAAAGATCCAGTCTCTCAATAGGATGCTGAGACACAATTGTTCCTCATTTCACTAGAAACATCTCTTTTCATTTCTATCCACACTAAGCCGGACCACCTGCTGTGGAACATGACTTACTGTGAATGGAAAACAACTTCTTTTGTAGACCTCTGGTTTGCTTTATGTATTGGTGTAAATAGTGATGGAGCTATTTTCTTCATGTGTGTTCCCTGCCACTTCATGAAATATGTCCCATGACATCAAAAGTGATGAAGTAAGTGTTCCCTCATGTGCAAGTGTTAGGACTCTTCTGGCATGCAAAGGGAGCAGGTTGAAGGAAGAAAGAAAACTGAAGTCTTCTTCCTTCCTGTTTTTTTTTTTGTGTGTTACATTGGCATTTATAGGCATGCTTCAGCTCAGAGATTTACAGTTAAAATTCATTTATTTGCATCCTAAAGACAGAATTCCTATCCAAAGTACCATAGTTTTTATCTAACATTCTTCTTGACCGAACCCAAATATTACCTCTGGCAATTCTGACTCCAAGTCTCAGTTCTTTTTGTGTTGGCTCTGGTGACATCAGAAATTCAAGGAAAGGATAGAAACAAGATGAAACCACATATAACTCTAAATTACAAGGTAACTCAACAGCGAAATTGACAGAATCTTTAGAGCAACCTTGTCTACTAAAGAAAAAGGAAATTTCTGAAACTAGGCAGCCTTAGACACAGGTGGTCTAAAATCACCTCCTCTGAAACTTATAAAAGTTAGCACTTAATAGTTTTTTCAGGTTACACTACAGTCTGCATAAAAGAAAACAGAAACCAACTGAACTTTTTGGATTCCTGCAAGTCTCCTGTAGGACAGCACAGCTAGATAGCAAAAGAATTCAAAATATTAGCCCAAATTTAAATTACTGACAGAATCAGAAAATCTTGGGTTAGGTAATGTTGGAAGGGACTCTTGGAAGTTATCTAGTCCAACCTTCCTGCTCAAGCCATCTACCTTGCAGCACATCATATCACAGCACTCAGGGTTATGTATGTCCAGACTGCTTTTGAATATCTCTGAACTAGACTCCGCAACCTCTGGGGAGGTTGTTCCAGTGTTCTGTCACCCTCTCATTAAACAGGTTCTTCCTTAATTCAGGTAGAACTCCCTGTTCACCAGCTTCTGCCCATTGCCACTCGTCTTATTGCCTAGCAGCACTGAGAGAATTCCATCATCTTGACATCTGCCTTTTCAGTACTCACATGCATTGATAAGATCCCCTCTCAATCTTCTCCAGGCTATACAATCCGGCTCCCACATCTTTTCCTCATAAGAGAGGGGCTCTAGTCCTTTAATTATCTTTGTAGACCTCTGCTGGACTTGTTCCAGGAGCTCCATGTCTCTCTTGCACTGAGGAGACCAGAACTGGAGACAGCACCCCAGACATAGCCTCACCCAAACTGAGAAAAAGTGTAGGATCACCTCCCTCAATCAGCTGGGAATGCTGTTCCAAATGCACCCCAGGATACCCCTTGACCTTCTTGGCCACCAGGACACGTTGCTGGTTCATGGAAAACTTTTTTGTCCACCAGGGCTCCCA
Organism: Haemorhous mexicanus; assembly: GCF_027477595.1. NCBI lineage: Eukaryota > Metazoa > Chordata > Aves > Passeriformes > Fringillidae > Haemorhous > Haemorhous mexicanus. The sequence continues at coordinate 78,402,347 of NC_082341.1, forward strand.
GGGCTCCCAGCAGTTTTGCACAGAACTGCTTTCCAGCAGGTCAGCCCCTAGCCTGTCCAGGTCCACAGGGTTATTCTTCCTGAGGGGCAGGAGGCTGGGTTTGCCCTCTTTGAATTTCAGAATGTTCTTCTCTGCCCACCTCTCCACCCTGTCAGGGTCCTTCTGAAGGGCTGCACAGCCCTCTGGGGTATTGGCCACTCCTCCCAGCTTTGTGCCTCCAGTGAACTTGCTGAGCAGGCTGATGTCACTTCATCCAAGTCATTGGTGAAGAAGATAAACAATGTTGGACCCAGTATTGACCCTTGGGGGACACCACTAGTGACAGGTCTCCAACCAGACTCCATGGCACTGATCACAACTCTCTGAGGCATGACCATTCTGACAATTCTCAATCACTGTCCAATTCGCTCTCCAATTATCCAGCCCACACTTCCTGAATTTACATATGAGGATATTGTGAAAGATCTGAAGTTGAGGTAGACAACATCCACTGCTCTCCCCTCATCTATCCAGCTAGCTGTCCCATCATAGGAGGCAATAAGATTGGCTTAGCATGATTTCATTTTGAGGCCTAATGTTGACTACTCCTGATGATATTGTCTTCCATGCACTTCAAGATGACCTCTAGGATTAGCTGCTACATCACTATTCCCAGGATTTAGAAGAGGTTGAAAGGCTGATAGTTCCCCAAGTCCTCATTCTTGCCTTTTTTGTACATTGGGGTGACATTTCCTCTCTTTTAGTCCTCAGGCACCTCTCCTCATCACCATGACCTTGTAAAGATGATTGAGAGTGACCAAGTGACCAATGTTATCCACACTACTGGGTACAGCCCTTATCATTGTGAGGAGCAATTAATATAAATTGGTATAAACATTCCTGACAGAATACTGTGTGAAAATATGAAATGTATTTATTGAATTAAGAGAGTAATAGAGAAGTGTAGCCTGAACTATGTCTTTCTCAGTGCAAGCAAATCTTCAACACATCAGACCAAAGCACAGTTTCCATCACTCTCTAGTGGCACAACCTTTTGACAGTCCTAATTTTAGACACACAGGCTGCCACAACCATAAAAGAGTAGAACTATGCAAAATTCACTTATTCTAAATATGCTTTTCTAAATGTTCTGAATTGTATATTTTTTATTTTCTGAGTTTCAGAATGAATATCCAAGTTTGAATCAGGAGAGTACCCTATTTTAAAAAAAGAAATATATAAATACAATTTTAAAATAAAATTTCCATTTGGAATTAGTTTTTCTATCTAATATTTAGATATTTAGACCCAAATATTTAGGAAAATATGGTTCTTTTCAATGAATTGCAAGGAACATACACACTCTGCAAAACACAATTAAAGTAATGTTATTGTACACTCTGGTATAAACTCAGGTTAGCCTCAGCACAAGGCTGTTTTCTGTGCTTAGGAATTTGAAGATGATTAAGTATCTCAGATACCTCTTGGGCACATTATTATTCTGAAGTGTAATTTATCTTCCATTCTGTGGCACCCCACATTTCCTTCCCCAAAGACTGTTCTAATGTTCACTGCTCCATTTCCCTACATCCATGCGTCTAAAAGTAAGTGGTAAGGAAAGTCATCATCAACACAGATTTTTCTTTCTTATATCTGAGATATATTCTGGATAGATTGTATAAATCCAGGATGCACAGAAGAAAAATATACTCACTTTTGAAATACTGGAAAAATCTGGCTCTTTAATGTTCTGACAGGGTAATTCAAGACAGAGAGTGCTGGCCAAAAATGTTCCAATTCAAAGGTTCTACTGGTAAAGATAAGTGAGCCAGCAAAACCAAAACCCAGGAGGTGACCAGGTATATCAAGAAGTACTTGCTTTATTTATTTAGAAGTCTTTATATTTAAATCAGTGAACTATCATGAACTTTTGAATGAATACCTTTTATTAGTTTGCTAAATTCAGTAACCACTCTTTGTTACTTAGTTGTTTTGACCTGAAATGACATGAGAAAATGTCTGGTAATTTTTCAGTGGTACTTAATGACTCCATATTAAGGGATTTTTAATAGACCGGGGAAAAGTAGAAGTTAATATTTCTACAAACATCTACTAAGTGAATAACACCTACTAAGTTCTCGTAAAAATAATAAATTAGATAGCAGTTTCATTTTTTTTAAACATAGGATTACTTATTGAGTCAGGTGCCAGAATGTATAATTTTTTTTTTTTTTAAATAGAAAAAACACAATGTTATAACTTCTCCATAGCTAATGTAGTGTACTTAATGCCTAACTTCAATGACTCCTTGGACACAGCCTTTCCTGTTCAATCAGTTCTTTTTGTTTATCATGTAGGACTCTCAAAGACACGGTAGCCTATCATTGCACAGTATGTCAATCCTTCACTGCACACTTGTGCACAAGTGGATGTTGACAGACTGATATGATATGAACTGCATGCTACATCAAAATACAAGATCAAGTTCTGATGAATGAATCAGTGCAGAGCTGGTACTTTGACCCCAGTGAGGGTTCTCTTCAGGCAGCAATTTCACATGAAGACTGAGCTGATGAATCTTGCTTGAATTTAAATCCAGAGCTCACAGACTTAGATCGTTCCATTTTCTAGCAGGCCCTTCAATGAAATAACTAAGTAAAAGCTATGACTGTTGGTCATAGAAAGAAGGAGAAATTTGTTTGATCTCAACCTGTAGCTCCATCCTTCTTTCTTTCAAATGAAATAGATATTAGCAACAAACCATCTCGACACCACACTCTAAAGCATCTAACTTGCAGAACAGAACATTTGCACTGAAAACTATTATGCTGTAGTAGAACATATCCACACAACATTTTATTTTCTGGGAAATAACCTAAGAATCCACTTTGTACCAATTTTTGAGTTAGAATGTAATGCTAGGGTTATTCAGTCAACAGATTAAGGATGAAAGATATAGACTAAAAGTAGAGTCGACATTCAAACAGCAGCAACTGAAGAGAATTGAAGTATAATGCTGATTTTTTTCATCAGAATTTGTGGTCCACTGCACTCAGCTGCTGACAAAGATGGAACAAGTATTAAAATTCATGTATACAAACATTCAGAGTAAACATGGCTCTTCATGCACATGGAAGTCACCTGATATACTTAGTGTGTGCAGGAGCAGAGTCTTAATCACTTAAACATTGAGACATAAACTAAATTTGCAACTTGATAATTTACAGATTTAGCTTGTTTTTTTGGCAGGCAGGCAAAGATGGTTTCTGTCAGTTCACAGAGATGTCAGCAGTATTGATTTTGGCAGAGGTTACAAAGTAGATTATACAAATATTTTATTGCCTATTGTCCAGTAAAAAATCATGGAATAAAATTTGAGTACGCAGCTTGCTTACAAATATAATAATTATTTTTTTACATAGTTACCTTGTGTGACAAAACTTTCAATACAATTCAGATAATGTTGGTATAGTAAACCATGATCAAATAAAATAGAGATCTAAGTAAATCTTCAGTCTATATAGCAGTCGGTGTGTTTGGCTAGATGACAGAGATGGTAGGAGGATATAACTTTATTAGTAAATTATTATACATTAGTATATACGGTCTGCACACACAAAACCATTAATAGTTCAATACATAATAAAGTTTTTTTTTGTTGTGATGCAATTTTTGAGGCACAAAATAGCTCATTTGAAATTACCCAGTATATACTATTATAAACAAAAGGTAGCAATAAAAGCTATGCAAACCTGCATGATTTATATAAAAATTCTAAGGTGAAATTTTTTTCTTTTATATTTGATTTAAAGTAGGTAAGACATGAGCTGTTTAAGCTTATGAATTTACTAAATCACATCATACAGTTCCTTTGGAAATTTTCCTCTTATTTAGGAAATGTTTATGGTAAGGATTAGTTTCACAATGTAGACAAATTACCTGGTGTCCCTTAGATAACAAGATTAAGATCAAATCTCCTTTTCTAGTAACAATATATTGATTTTAACTACTGAAGAGCAAAAGAAAAAGCTTTCCACCAACTCACATTCTACTGATAACAGAAGACTATGTGAAGAGCATGTGAAACAGTGCAATGAGAAAACTCACTTGAAGCTGCAAATCTACCAGAGATAAAATTTCTAGCTAAATGACAGGCAGCATTTAGTTCTCAAAAAAGTGCTAGTTGTTATGCAAGATAACTAAGACACTGCAAAAAGCAAATTTTTATGATTTGTTTTTTTTTTTTATTTTGGTTTTTTTTTTGAAGATGGAGATATTTCCATAGAGACACTATTGATGTGATTCTGCACCACAAGTACCAAGGAAGGTAAAGTCCTTAACCTACCAGGAAGTTAATACAAAATCCATTGATTCAAATTACCAAGTAGGAGAAAAAGGCTGCCTTATTTTTCTTCCCAGTAGAAAAATCCTTTCTATATAGCCCCCAGTGAAAGACAGAATGCAGAGAGTGGGTGTATTAGTTACACATCATAAGGACAGATTTGATGCTGTACCTACTGGCACAATGATAAAGCCACAGCTGTTACAACTTATTCAAAAATCAATTCCTTGTTACAGGCTTTTTACAAGTCTCCTAGAAGTGTCTTGAAGAGATTCGCTAATCTCACTGCAGGTGTAAAAAGTACTGGAAACTATTCACGTAGTCTAGAAATGATAACCAATAAATCACTTATTACAGTAGCAATAATATCCTTTACTCTACTGAGATATAATAGTTGCACTTATTAATAAGATAGAGGAACCATAATCCCTACAAACAGGAAAAAAGTTTATGGTATTCATTTTTAACAGATTTGTAAATTTTAACAAAATCAGCTCTTATTTTAAAGCCTATTGAGAAACTCAAAGAAGGAATATGTCAGGTGTTACAAAATAAAAAGGAGGAAGGAATATGTCAGGTTTTCAAAATTTAAAAAAAGCTTATAGGAATATGTAGATTATTTTGGGAAACTCTTAGGTTTGACATATTTGTGTCTTAAGAGAGAACTTCAGCAATGATAAGGTGATAAGAAAGACCTAACTGATAAGCCAATGCCAAGTTAAAATCGTAGAATTAGAAGTGGAAATTTAAATCCTGCACCTTTTCCTGTTTTGCATAGTTACACAACTGTTTTTCTACTTCCTAGGAATTCCAATATTTAGACATATTTAGAAAATATGTGGTTGGGTGGCCTCTTCTCTTTGTTTTTTCTTCCCCTCCCCTCGTTCTTTTTAATAGAATAATAAAATCATAGAACAGTTTGGGCTGAAAGGGACATTTAAAAGTCATCTAGTCCAACTTGCCTGCAGTCAACAGGGACATCTTCAACTTTATGGGCTTGCTCAGAGTCCCATCCAACTGGACCTTGAATGTGTCCAGGAACAGGGCATCTCTGGGCCACCTGTTACCATTTTTCATAACCCTCATTGCAAAAAAATGCGCTCATATTTAATCAGCTCAAGTACATCTACTCTCCTTCAGTTGGAAACCATTACCCCTTTTCCTGGGTAGAGGAATACTGGGGCACTGGTAATTAGAAAGAAGACTGGAAGTAAATCAAACATCATAAAACTATAAATATATTGACTTGAAGTGATTAGTGTAAGCTGCAGAAGCTATTACTTGAAAACCTCACAAAAGAGATCAATGGAGAACCAAAGTTGCAGCTGAAGACTATGCTGCAACTCCACCTGCTTCTCAGGTAGAGCTTTGGGAATGCACCGTGGGAGAGATACCAAATACAGTCTGAATGCCAAATAAATTTAAAATAAACCACTGCTGTGTGGGGTTGCAGGTGGGGGCAGGCGAAGAATTTGAAAGAATGCTATAATTTCAAAGCTGAACAGCAGAAGAAAAATCCCTTGAAAAAGAATGTGGCAATTGAAAAAGAAACATTAAGAAAAAGGATAAACCTTCTGTTATTATGAGCATAACAGTAATAAATTTCAGTCAGCAAATTAACTCTACCTCCAGATGAAAACAATGATGAGGCCAAAGGGAAACAGCTCAAACAGCTGTTTGCCAACACATTGAGTTTGGCATTGTAAAACAACCTCTTTCAAAGATATCTGTTAAAGAAATGAAACCATTCATTAAAGTCATAATAGGAATGCAAATCAAGATCATTTGTAACTGGGATAGAGCTGCATGAAAGAATGAACTGTTTAGAAAGGATGGAATTAAAATTAAAAGTGGTGGTTTAGTACTGTGTACTCACCAAAATGACTGATTAAATAAAGATAATATTCCCCATACATTTTAAAAAGCCCACACTTTTTTGGGGAAGACTTCTCAGGTATATTCTAATACTTCTCCTGCATCAGGCCTGGAAAACATTTAATTTGGTTTTGTACGTTTATGTGAGATGTATAAAGTAGTGTTATTTTTGTGCTTCCCACTGATTTCTTAGCATTTCCCTTCCAAACTGTATCAATTCACAATGGTATTTCTCAGGCATGCTTTGATATAAATAAATATTAAATTCCTAAGTAAATTCACCTGTGCTGCCCTGGTAAACCCTCAAGATGCTGTGAAGAGAAATACTCACCTTCTGCTTGAGAAATCTCAAGATAATTCATTTTGTTTCAAATTGGCACCAAAGAAATAAAAACCTAAGGAACTGGGTTTATGAGTATGGCAGACAGAAAAATTAGGAGGATGATAAATAAAGTCAATAGAAGAACAGAAATATTTGAATGTGGAGGTAGAGGTACTGAATTTAAATAGAAATATAGTATCTGGAGTCTTCATAAAGAAAAGTGAGAATTGAAAGGAGGATAATCTGCTTGGATAAGTAAACAGAAAAGCCAGAACTTTAAAAATGAAAACATTGATAAAGGATCAATGAGTTACACAAATCAAAGTCAGGAATACAAATATCCATGAGCTCATTGGAACTTCAGTTTTGTAAGGAATTTAAAATATAAAGTTAGTTATCCAGAGGTAGGGTAATGGAAGTGACTGCATTAGTTGTAGAAGCAAGATTTCTTTGTAAAAACTGAAGGGAATTAAAATCCATAAACCAGGATATTTATAGATTTCTGGTATCGAATATTCAATTAATAATTCATAAAGAGGTTGTAGCCAGAGACTAACAAATAGAAAGCCTACTACTCTTCTTATTGTCAGAAGTATGTATGGGGTCAAAAAAGGAAAGAAAAATGCCTCAACTACTGCAATCCTCCTTGACTACTGTTCAGAAACAACTCAGAAAGGAAATTACAAAGAAAAGGTAATTGTATATGGAGGAAAGTGAACTAAAATCAACATTTTTTTCAAATGTACCTTTGTTGTTTTATCACTCTTGTCAGACAATTAAAATTTATCCATGCTATTTTATTTAAATTTAAGCACAATCTTTGATGGAAATGCCTCATGGGAAATTATTTTATAGAACTGACTTAGAGCAAGAAATTTTACACAAACAGAAAAATTACAGCAGGAAAAACCTCCAAACCCACCAAAAAAAAAAAAAAAAAACACCAAGAGAAAAAAAGGCTTACGTTGAAAGATAGGTTATTGCACGAGAGATGCCAAAGATATTCTTTAATAACAGACCTTGATACTGATCCCATTTATTATTTTCTCTGGTGACAGGAATATGAGGAATTCTAGCAAGTTTCAGAGGCAGTTTCTGAAGCAGTATCACTACTGAAGGCTGCATTACAGTCCTTCAGGAGTAATTAGATTTCTCTGCAGATAAAACTGAACAAACATACAAACAAAAAAAAAAAAACAACCAAACTCACACACAAAAAATCCCAAGCCTCCAACAGAAAATTTCATGCACTTGGAATGCATGTCCTAAGATGAGAAAGGCAGTATTGCTTGATTCTACTGTTGCAGGTGATCATCATGACTTGACTGAAAGATACCCAAATTAATTTCTAACATGCAAGAACTGAGAGGCATTCAGCAATGGGGAACTAGGTGTACTTATCTACAAAGCACTGGAAAAGCCTCCTGGATAATCCTTTACAGACATCTGATAGATATTTAAAAATACAAGGTTTATTTAAAGTAGGTTGGTGTGGAGAAGAGCTTCTGGGATTATTCCAGTAAAAACATGCTGTTAAAACAGTCTCATTTTTCATGTTAGGAATACAAAAGCTGTAATAACAGACTGTTACTGGCCAGGATATGAGATCCATTTATGTTACTTAGGAGGACTAAGCTTTTTTTGTATTCAGTAAGACCCAGCTTCCCCTGCTCACTGTAGTTGTAATTATCCTGTTCAAAGAGTTGCACTGAGAATTTCTTGGGTGGTAATGTAACCTACCATGGTTAGTGTGGTTAGATGGGGTATTAATAGTTTTACAACCATCAGAGGTTAATCATTTTGAGATTGGATTTTACAATTTCATGACCAGTAAAGAAGAGTAAAAGGAGAATATGAGATGAAGTAAGAAATCTTCCAGCATGAAATTTTAAGAAAATGAATCATTGGTATATTTAAGATGGCAGTGCATTGTGGGTTTGTGTCTAGTAGGCTTTAAGCCTCTATGGTTCCCAAGTAATACTGAGAAGTTCTTGACATGACAGACAAACTTGTAGAAAACAAGAAACTGTGCAGATACAAAAGCTGGGAAAGATTGCAAGCCCTTACCTTCCCTTTCAGATCAGCAGCAGCATTGCAGTGCAAAGTGCCCTTGTATGTGATTGTCCAGTTCACATGAGAGCTGACACACCTGAATGGTTCTTAGTGTGGATGGAGCAGTCTGCGTCTGCACATGGCTGCTGAAGTGCACATGGAAAAGAAAAATGTCTCAGTAGCCCTAAAGATGGATGCATGCTTGGAAGACATGGGAGAAATTTCAAATCCTATATCAATACAATAGTATCAGTCATTTAATACAAGGCAGAAAATCCATATCAAACTCAGGATAGTGATTGATTCTTTCCAAAAAGATTATTTGCAGTTAAAAAAGCAGAATCTCTATTTACCAATACCTTCAGTATTTCCTCTCGTGCATTCTCTTCTATCATTTATTTAATATAAACTTACATATATAATACAATTCATAACAGTATCAGGGAAAAAAACATACTGAATTCTTCATTTACTGTCATTACATGGCTCAGAATCTGTTTCACATTAACACAATACTTACTGTTCATGCCATAATTTAAGGGTGACTTTTCATGGTTTTTCTAGAAATTCAGGCTTTGAAGTCATGAGGCAATGATCATAAAATACAAGGATGACAGATAAAACCTCCTTAACTTTTAATGGTGAACCTAAACATCTACAAGGTATTATTTGTGCTGGTTGCTCATCTGATCTTGAACAGTAAAGGCATACAAAATATAACAACCTGGTCTATATAACAACCTGGTCTGTACAACATGAAAAAAAAGTAGCTAAATTTGAAACCCTATTCAGTTAATCCTTAATGTAGTTCTAAACTGACACAATAGTTCTAGTTGAAAAAAATAAAGTTTAAAACTATTTGTACTAATCACCTTAAAAATAAAAATTAAACACAACAGAGTCAACCCTAATTCTGGCCCACATGTTTGACTACAGTCTCCACTGAATGGCAATGAAAGCAATGGTTTTTATATCAAAAAAGTGAAACACACCCTAAAATTTCAAAAATGCACAGACTACAGGATACATACAGATCATGTGTTCAAAGGTCAAATTTTAAGTCTCAAATGACAGAAACTTACAGGTTTCTCCATAGTTACATATGACCTATAGGCCCATCAGTGGCTGAATGTACACTGAACCTCCAATTTCACCAGCATTTTAGGAGGCATTTTTACAAAGGATTCAGAGACAAATTTTTATGGAAGAGAATAGTTCCATTTCTCTTAGTCTTCAATTTTACACTTAGCAAAAGCAGAAGGTACAAAGTCTCAAAATAATTTTAATGGTGTAATTATTTTAAAATATTTAGTTCATCAAGACATCTTCTGCTGCTCTAAAAAACTGTAGCAGTGAATTTCCTAATGCCAAAGTGTTTTGTCAGTGAGTAGTTTAGATAGTTTTGCACCATCTCTGCACTTTTTACTCTAGCTATAAAAAACCCCTGAACATTGAATGTCTCCAAAAATAAGATATTGATACTGCTAACATAACAGCAGAATATAAGCTCTGAGGTATGTTTGTATGAAAAAGGTTAATGCCTATTGGTATCACACAATCACAAAATTTGTGAGGGTGGAAGGGAACTCTTGAGGTCACCTGGTGCAACCCCTTGTGTTCAAGAGGGGACAGCTAGACCTGCCTGACCAGGATCATATCCAGGTGGATATTCAATGCCTCTAGGGAGAGAGACCCCACTATCTCTCTGGGCAACCTGTGCAGTGCTCGCTGGCCATCAGTATGAAAGTGTTTCCTGATGCTCAGAGGAAACCTCCAGTGTTTCAGTTTGTGCCTACTTCCTCTGGTCCTGCCACTGGCCACCTCAGGAAAGAGCCCTGCTCAGTCTTCTCTGTGACCTCCCTTCAAGTGTTTGTGTACATTAATGAGATCTCCCTGAGCCTTCTCTTCTCCAGGCTGTACAGTCCCAGCTCTGAGTCTTTACTCATGGGAGAGATACTGCAGTTCTTTAATAATTTTGCTGCCTTTTGCTGGACTTTCTCCAGTAAGCCCATGCTCTTCCTGTTCTGAAAAGCCTGGAACTGGACACAGCCTTCCAGATGTGGTCTTTCCAGTGCTGCGTAGAAGGGAAGAATCTCCTGCCTCAGCCTGCTGGCAATACTTTGTCTAATGTGCTGTGCAGGGTATCATTGATCCTTTGTGGCAATGGCATATTACCAGCTCATGTTCATCTTGGGTGATTACCAGGACCCCCAGGTCTTTCTCTCTGACAAGATACTTTACAGATGGGCTGTCCTCAATATCTACTGATGTGCAGGGTTGTTCTTCCCCCAAGCTGAACTTCATGTGGTTCCTTCCACCCAATTTCTCCAGTTTGTCCAGGTCTGCCTGGATACGATCACAACCTACAACCTGTCAGCCACTCCTCCCAGTTTCGTGTCATCTACAACTGGCAGAGGATACACTCTGCACCATCATCCAGATCAGTAACAAAGACATTGAGCAGGACTGGACACAGCCTTGACTTCTGGACTCCTTCTGGCCTGTCCTTCCTAAAGGTCCTGTATCCCTGCATTCAACACTCCAGTCATGGGGCTCATCCCACCACATCACCATGATCCCATCAAGACTGTTGCCTTGCTGCTGGTGTTACCAGGATTCCTTGAGTGTGGACCATGTTTGTTACTGTCAGGCATTGAACACAGTCTACTGGATAAGGTGTTCACTTGAGGGAAAAAATAAAAGCCAGGTAAATTGAAAAAAAAAAAACCAAAAACACAGCAAAACCTATTACTGCATCTCATGACTGTTTCTTTCAGAGAGGATAGCTACAAGTAGCATCCCAAAGTGGGAAAACTTGCACCATTATGAAGAAAATCTGAGCACATTAATTTTTCCTTCTCAAAGCAGAGGCTTTGTACGAAATCACTGTCTATAAAACAGCCAGCATTTAGCAAATGGCTATCATGAAACTTTAAAATCATCTTCATTGTGATATTAAACTCTGAATGCATATGTGTGTCACAAACCCATAATTTCACTTTACAGTAACTCAGAGTTCAGTTCAGCCTCTTCTTACACCTACTAATAGTTTATGATTTATGCTTTTTTGGTCTACTCCTTTACATCATAATCAAAGATGATAAAATGATTGTAATAAACATTTGCAGATGTTTCTCTGTCTAGAAATGATTCTTTTTGAACAGATTTTTATAACATCTCTCTTCCTTTTGCAAGCATTTAGAAATCAGAGGTGGGTCAAAATCCGATTTTCATTTTTATCCTTTGGGAACTTTATAGAATATTAAATCTCTAATTTCCATGTGAGTCAAAACTGAGAAACAAAAGAAAGCTCAGAAGGAGACTGTAGCCTCTTATTTTCCCTTTCCTTTCCCTTCCCTGCAATTTTTTTGATTAACAACTTAATTCAGACTATGAAAAAAGAGAAAATACCATGGTTAATGCTTGTCAACAAAAGGACTGAATTTTGTGTAAATCACTAGTGTATTACATCATTCTACATGAGAGAATGTGATGTCAATAAATATCAAGCAGACTTCATGGTGTAAACTGACGGTGTAAGATTTACTTTTCTAATTGCCATTAAAAATAACCACAATGAAGTTTCACAAGACATCTTTATTTGAAACCAGTAATGTCTGTGTTCCAGCTAATCTATCCCAAGTAATTTAAAAGTCATTGTGACTGGAATCAGATTGCAAGCCTATCTGGTTTTTTTTGGATTTTTTTTCCTTTTCTGATTATGATATTGAATATACAAGCACTAGTATTTGAGAAGTTTATTGAGAGGTCCTTTGTGGAAAAATAACTGGGGTAAAAAGAGAGTTGTACAACAATTATAGTTGCTACTCCCTAGATGGAACATGAGCAACATATCTGACCTCCCCCACACAATACAATCTAAGGACAACTAAAGAGAGGGTAGAAGGGAGTGGAAACACCATGTCCAGACTCTGTTGAAACCCTTGCAGAGGAGCGAACTCAGTGGTACCTTTCAGCTGATAAGCTGTATAGCAGCTAAAAACCAAGGGAGATAAAAGGAAATGTCCTGCTGCTGAATCAGAACCGTGGTGAAATCATTATCCTTGGAGTGACTCATGTGCCCATCCCAGGGTTATCTCAGATACCATTCTGAGGTACCCATCCCCAAGGTACAGCCATCCCTCACTGAGTAAGATGTACAACTAAAGTAACTGAAGCTCCCCCTAAACACAAACAAAGAGTATAAAAGTAAGTTAAGAATGGGCTGAACCTGTCTTTTTCCCCATGGGAACAACAACTGTACTATTTCTGTGCTGAATGATTATCTTGTGCTAGCTTTTCTTAAGGATTAGGTCTTGTTGTTACTTCACTTTTAATATGTTTTTGCAGTCAGGTATAATCATCAGCATTCTTTGAACCTTAACCTGTCACAATTTTATTAATTGTGTTTTTCTGTAAACTGTTAATGTCAGTCCTTCAAGAATGCTGGCTGTCTCTGGCAGTGGGTAAAGGTGTGGAGACCCAGTAGGGGGTCTCTCTGTTTGGAGTGTGACCCTGAAGAAGTAGCTGGAGCTGCCCTCCAATCCAGTGAACTGCTCAGTGAAGGCTCCCTGTAACAGGGCATTGACAGACTGGAAGGGCAGAAGGGTCTCAGATTTCCTGGGGCTCTGACAGACTAATCAAAAAGGAAGGGTTTAAGTAAATCTCCCATTTTCACATGATACTATTAAAAAAACCCACCAAAAGTTAATGTTTGTGTTTTACTCCTCAACTTCTGTAGAACCCTGGCTATTTGCTTTGGTGCTCGTTGGTTTATTAGATACTTCTAAGCTTATAAGGATTTATTAATCCATTATAATTCTTTCACTGAGCATCATTTTTCACATCTTTTGTGCCAATAGCTCAAAATCAAAAGAAACTATACAACTCTGTGATTTAATTGCTTACCAATATAATCTAAGGACTTTTACAAGTGTTTAGTTTTTGCTTATTTTGAATAACAAGGTTATAGTTAGGTATTAGTTCCTGAGAACCCATGAAGTCATCTTTTATTTTTGTCAGGAAATGAAAAACTCCCACCCAAATTTTCTACACCTTAATTATGTGTTTAATATCTTTCAGGATTTGATGCTTCTTTTTCTTTTCTTCCCAAGAAATTCCTTTATTTATTTTCACCTCTACTGTATTAGTGTTTTAAGAGTCACACTTTTAATTTGCCATACAAGTAAGTAGAAAAAATTTTTCTTAAATTAAACTTGTGTTGAAGCAGTAAAAGAGCAATATATGCCTTGCTAAAGCTCGCTGTTTATCTTTGTGAAAGTGGATAAAAAATTAACTTTGTGCTTCCTTACATACAGCTGCTGTTAGGGCCATCTTTCATTAGGCAATAGCACTGAATACTGGAATCTATCCCCTCACACTGAATTTCTGTACACATGCAAATAAAAATGCTCTCCTCCACAAGGTCATATTCTCTATATAATTGCAGAGGCCAGCCTTTCATAGCAATATATAATAGGGAGGTGCTGTCTCAAATATTATCATTTGATGGTTCAGTGCAGCACTTTCATAACACACATCTTAATGCAGCATGTAAAAGTGTAACAGACCATTACTGCATTCAGACATATCTCCAGATCAGTGATCAGCTAGAACCTTAAAGGGAAAGAGAGGCTGTTCAAATAGCCAAACCTATTTGTCTCTCTGCAGCTACAAAAATATTAGTAAGCCTTCAACATACAGTTTCTCCGTTCTTTCCTTTCAGAAAAGAATTGTCATCTGGAAAAAGCAAATGAATAAACATTTTTCCAATACTCATTTTTACCCTGTCAGATATGACAGCAGGAGAGGATTTTGAGGCGTTGAATTTTTGTTTATTTGTTTGTTCATTTGTTTGGTTTAAATTAAAGTGCATGCATCTACGCTCTTTACAAAGATTTGTGCATCTCCAGATTTCCTTCACCTCATCAAATGGGAGTGTGAATGGTTATCAGGAAGTTGCTTTTAAATAACTTTTGTGAGACAGCATTTTTTTTTTTTTAATCAGGGAGCTTATGCATAAAGATACCTGCAAGATAAAGATTTTTTATGAGGACAGTGGACTTGCATAATGTTGATAATCAAATCTAGTCACGCTTTTTTCTCAGTTCACAAATCACAGTGATGGAAAATAAGATCAAATGTATAAATGAAAATAATAATGAGGAGCAAAACAATATATGAATAATTCATAGTCTAAATATAACACAAAACCAAAGGGAAAGAAAACTTGGAGGAATGGCCAATACCCCAGAGGGCTGTGCAGCCTTTCAGAAGGACCTCCACAGGCTGGAGAGATGAGCAGAGAAGAACGCTTTGAAATTTATCAAAAGCAAGTGCAGGATTCTGCCCCTGGGGAATAACAACTCCATTCACCAGGACAGGCTGAGGGTTGGAAAGCAGCTCTGCAGGGAGGGACCTGGGGGTCCTTGAGGACAACAAGATGTCCATGAGCCAGCAGTGTGTTCTTGTCTCCAAAAAGGCCAGTGGTATCCTAGGATGCATCAGGAATAATAATATTGCCAGCAGGTCAAGGGAAGTGATCCTGCCCCTTTAATGTGCCCTGGTGAGGCACATCTGGAGTGCTGTGTCCAGTTCTGGGCTCCTCAGTACAAGAAAGACATGGAGAACTCATGCCATGCAAAAATGAGCCTTTTCAGTTTTGAGAAGAGATGACTGAGAGAAGGTCTTATCCGTGTAAATTAGTGTCTGAAAGGAGGCTGTCAAGAAGATGGAGCCAGATTCTTCTCAGTGATGCTGAGCAATGGGAAGGAAACAGGCAGAAACAGGCATGGGAACTTCCACCTATGAGGAAGAACTTCTTTACTGTGCAGCTGTCTGTGCCCAGAGAGGTTGTGGAGAATCCCCCACCAGAGGTATTCAAGAACACTCTGGACTCAGTTCTGTTCAATGTGCTCTAGAATGGTCCCACTTGGCCAGAGAGGCTGGACCAGATGACCCACTGTGATCCCTTACAACTTTACCCATTCCATGTGAAATTAAGTTATTTTCTACCAGTTCTTTTAAGCTGGTAGGAAATTAGAATTCTCATGCTGGAGGATACACTTCAAAAATCTTAAAAGCATAATATGTCAGCATATCATTATATAGGCATTATGTAGCTTTTAAATAATAAATAAAAAATAAACATATAACATCACTCATAAAATTAAAATATTCATTTGAAATATTTCTGGGCTTTTGGTAGTAAGCAGGAAAACCTGAAAAAATTATAGAAAAATAGAATTAAGGTTTGAAAGGGATCTTAAAGACCATCTTGTCCCCTCTAACTGTGACATATCCTAAGGCATTCAGGTGACACAATCGGATTCTTACTAAATGTGAAAAGGTTGTGGAAAGAAAGAAGGCAAAAGGTAGGAAAGGATAGAATAGAGACCAACAAAATTAATTCTAAAATTGGTCACTTCATCATTCAAAGTCCTTAGTCTTCAATGTTGTCTATGAATATGACTTACATTAATTTAAATAATGCATATATTTAAGGAAAAATCATAGGGGGAAAAATGGTTCAAATTATTTTTTCTTTTAAATAAGAAAAACCAATACAGCAAGGAAAAAATGGTTTTGGCAAGACAAAAATGGTTTCACATGAGGGAAGTTGTAAGAAAACTGCACAGACTGTAGAAAAAAAAAAAGTAATTCAAGACATGTAACTACTTAGTTATGTGTGCAGTTTCCTAGATGTGATTTCCACAGTATGCAGTAACACAACTCTTTGAGTTCTTTTAAATCCTGTTAGGACTACTGGGCCTACCACAACTCTCTGTAAACGAAACTATACTCTAAACCTCTTTGGAATTATTTGCAACTATTCACTTGAGCCAGAGCATGCTACAGTGAAAACTAGCTGTAGTTAGTATCATTCATTTGAAAAGCACCAGAAGTTGACACTCTATAATATATTGGTAGGAAATGAAATACACAGAATGTGTAGCTGTAGGAACACTCATGCCATGCATAATGTTTCAGTAAGCACAACACAAACTAAAAGATAAAGAAGTGGAGAATTCTGTATTCTGCATCTCCCTGGTCTGAATGATCAACTGCAAGCTCAAGCAGATAATCTCTGAGAGCATTTGACAGCCTCTATAAAATAGCTAGATAACTAATTCAGTAAAATTTTTTAATTATTTTGTCAACTTGAAGTCACTCAATATATCTAATAGTCATTGAATTACCTTCTGGGATAGTCAGAAGATCTTCCAGATTTTCAATAATGTCAGTGAAGACACAGGAGATGTTTTTAGCAGTGGTATAGTGTCTTTGCAAATTTGAAAGAGAGACAACTGCTGGAGTTTTATACTGGGATTGGTCAATTTCTGATTATTTCAAAATATCCCCTAGTTACTATCTAAAAATGTATGAAGTGAAGGCTATTTGCTCAGAGAAGATTTTAGGCTTTTAGGTTTTACATTCCCTCTGAAATAAGGCATCAAGAATTACATACACAGAAACTAAGCAATCACCTCAGGGGCCTGAGGTCTAATCTTCCTTCCACTATTTTGTTCCACCTTTCCTTTCCCCCTTCTTCATTTGCAGGGAAGCTCTTAATGGATATGGGATAGGGTACAAAACTCATCTCACAACAAAAAAACCATCTATTTTACAATTGTTGTTATCTATACACCTTGAAAAAATATTGGAAAGAATGTAAAGAAAGTTACAACAGGTATCAAATTCATTTGAATACACACATATTTAAAAGTCAGGAAGATTTGGCAGAGATATCTGCAAGACTGGAGTGCTCTCTTAAGCACTTCCAACTATATACCTATCAAAGTGGTTCTGGTACCTCAACACATAAGAAACATTTTTTATTCTGTTTCAAATATGTTTTTTCTAATCAGGTTTTTAAACTGCATACGTCACTCAAAAAATCACCCACTGAGACACTCCTGAAGGTGATGTGAGGAAAAAGTGTGTATTAAAGTGAAAATCTCAAGAGAAAACTGCATTGAATCTTCTAGAATCAAATGTTACTTGAAATATTCAATTTTTTTAAATTATAATGAATTATCAGGAACTGCAATGACTGGTATATTTGCAATCATCTTCCTCTGAATGCAAACTATATTGTGAAAACTATAGGGAGTTTTTAGGGGTTAATCTAATTTCTGCCAACTGTATATTTTTCTCTTGTTTTCCCCTCAAATTTAGGATAAAAGCCCTCAGTAGCCTAGTATTAACCAATATTTCTTCCCTCTAACAATTTCAACATTAGGTGAAAATTATTTCATTATCAGAAAGGAGACCAGATATTTGGTGAAATTTCTCCAATTCCTTCTATACCATCATGAATATATAGTACCAAAATATATAATGAATATATACAATAAATATATATCAGTAGTTAAAATTTGTCATGTTTTATATGTACATCAGCTAAAGTCAGATCATCATTCTAATTTCACTGAGCTGAGTATCCACTACAGTCAACAATAAGTCACCCTCTTACTCATTTTTGTATTGCACAGCAGAACACAGATTAAATCCAGTGCTAACATAAATTCAGACTGGTGGAGTCTACATAGTCCAGTGAACTGGGAAAACACTACCTCTGATTCCTATGGCAATGCAGCTCCATTGGCATGGTATCAGTCCTAGACTAGTTATACCTTCCACTCCCAGTTAATCAAATAAGGCCCAGCATAATGGAGATTGGAACTTCAAATTACAAACACAGTTCATGCCAAGAGTTCAGAGGCTGGGTCCATTGCATGGTATGATAAAGTGAAGATATGCTTCATTATAGGAATACAAACCTGCAGTGATACAAGATTGAGGAAAAAGCTGTTCCAAAAATGATATATTTAGGCTATAAACTATATAGGAAGAATACCTTTCACAACCCCATTAAAGACTTGTGTGAAAGAAAAGTAGTTCTTTATTAAAATCTTTATAATCATAAATCTTTTCCTTACAAACTGAATGAAATGTAGTAAAACATTTTCTAATCCTTTAACTTAAAAACATTAGGACTATGGAAAAAACATGTAAAATCAAAAATTATTTGCAGGTTTTACTAATTTTTACTGGTTGGTCTCTATTCAACTCTTAGAAGCAACTATTTTCTTTTTTCATTGAAATAACTCTCTTCACTAAGAGATTTCAATAGAAAATAACATTGTTAAAACTGTTTTGTTTTTAGCTTGCTCCCTTTAATTAAACTGCACATTCCAGAAGAAAATGCAGCTACTTTCTGAATATTAATTATATTTCCCCTAAAGTCTCCTAGGTCATTAAAATATGATTAGCTAAAGGCTTTTCCTAGGTGGAATGAATAATAAACTTCAAATATACAGATCCATTTCAAGTCTACAATGATTATCTTGTTGGGATTCAGTTAATGAGAAAAATCCATCTCTGTTGGTTCAGTGACACGGATGAATATTTCAATTCCCAAAGATGCACAGCATGACTAACATAAATCACAACACCTGGAGTATCAAGTTAGCTGCTTTACACTGTAGGGTCTGCAAACTACTAAGAAGGAGACAAGTATTCCTGCTGAGTGTAGTACCTAAAGTCTCCCTTAATTATTTTTATCAGATTACTGTAAATCAGCCCTTTGCTGAGGCTTATTAAAAAATGAATCCTGTTTCCAGAATAAACTTGTTTTACCAACTTGTAGTAAATGGGTACATGAAAGCTTCTGCATTTTTTTTTTTCATTTCATCTTAGATGTAAGCAGGAATCAGATAAATCTGTCCAGGAAGTGTGATATGTGACATTTAATCACTTCTTTCGTATTTCCAAATGCTCCTTCTGGGGGTTAGCCATAGTTGCAATTAGAAAGAAATGTTGCAATCATCTTTATCAATCTGTATGAGGTTTGAAAGGACATATTTACATAGTTATATTCAATTAAGACCATCAGGAAATGGGGGAATATTATATTACCCACTATGCAGGGAAACCTTCTGTCCAGGACCAGTCTGAAACTGTCTCACCATCATGAAAATTCGACCACAGCAACACTTGTAACAAGCTGCATTAGGTGGTGACCCCTGGGAAAATCTAGAGCAAGGAAGATTAAAGCTCAGGGATGCAGTATCCAATTAAGGTAAGTTTAAACAAATTGAGGGTAGACAGGGCTGTGGGTCCTGAAGGAATGCACCCCCTAGTGCTGAGAGTTCGCTGATGTCGCCGTGAGGCCACTCACAGATGTGTTGTAAATGTTATGACAGCTGGGGGAAATAGCCAGGGACAGGGAGAAAACAAATGTCACAGCCATCAGCAGGAATGTTAAAAAAAATAAATAAATCCAGGAATCACTGGCCGGAAGGCCTCTCCTCCATCCCTGTATAGGTGGTGGAGTAAGCAACATGTGTGGAAATGGAATAGCTTTCAGTACTAAATACAGGAGAATGGATTTACAAAGGGAAAATCATGCTTAATCATCTGATAATCTTCTTTGATGACAGAATTGGACCAGTGGAATAAAGGAGAGAAGTCGATATCATTTATCCTGATTTTAGCAAAACTTTCAGTAAAATCTCCCATAACATCCTCACACACAATGGGATTAAGTTCATACCAGATAAATGGACAGCAAGGAGGAAGGGATGACAGCTCTCTAAACTTCTGGGCTCAAAGGATTTTGTCAAATGGTGTATGATTTGTCCGGAAGCCAGTCCCTAGTGGTGCCGCTAGGCATTGATATGGCATCTACTACTGTCTAACCTCTTCATTATGACCCCAATGATTGGCTAGAAGGCACCCCCAGCAAGTTTGATGATGATAAAAAAAACCAGAAAGAATAGCATTGGGCGGGTGTGCTGCCATTTGGAAGAACCTCAACAGGTTGGAGAAGTGGGCTGACTGGAACCTCACATGGTTAACAAAGAGATGTGCAAAGTCCTGGTGACAGAATAGCCAGCACCTGGAGACAAATAACTCCACAAAACACTTCAGAGTGGGGCTGACTGGTTGGAAAGGATTGTTTTAGCTAAATAAAATGGGAAGAGAACTTGCTGAAACTTTATATGAAGTTCAGAGTTATATACTAATGCAGTACAGAATCTGGAGAATATGAAAGCTAAAACTTAAGGCATCATGGGTTCCTCTGCACAAAAGGTTTGTAGTACAGTTACTGGTGTAAGCACAGTAAATGACCGACCCAAATGATTAGGAAACTCATGTTTTTTTCATGTGACCAAAGATTGAGAGTGCTGGGACTCTTCAGCCTGAAGGAGCAAAGTATCAAGGGAATCTGATCAATGTGTTTAAGTATCTGATGAAAGGAATAAAGATGGCAGAGTCAGACTCCTCTCAGTGATGCCTAGGAGAACACCAGTGTGTAATCAACATTATTCAAATTCTAAACCCTAAAGCCACAGCACTTTACTAGCTACTCTGAAAAAAAAAAATGAACTCTGTCGCACTGAAAACAGCGCAGTGAACAAGCAGTAATGGGTACAAAATGAAATACACAAAATTCCACTTAACTGTCGGAAAAAAAAATCAACTAATTTTTTTTAACTCTGAAGTGGTCAAACACAAGACGGAAGATACGCAGTCTTTTTTTTTTTTTTTTTTCTCTTAAGAAAAAGAAAAAGTCTAACAAGAAAAAGTCTCAAGTAATTGCAAAAACTAGGTGACCTCTAGATGTTCCTTCAAATTTCAATGACTGCTTGATGTAATTCTTTTAATCACTTCATAAACATGGAAACAACTTTCTCACTGCAAAACTGTCAAATGATTAGTTATTCCCCCACCCTTGCAAAAAAAACTGTCATGATTCTGACACAATGTTTGTTTTATTTAATAAATAGGGTATTACAATGGCTACATAATTTGATTATATATTTTAAAGAAATTCTATTATGACCCTCTTCTGCAGAAAACTTTAGACAATAATTCAATTAGACTTTACAAAGCCCAACATTTTTCATGGTTGCAGATAACAGATATAAAGTATATAAAGTAGACATTACCAAAGTAAATAGCAATTAATCTTACATTTCTGCCATAATTATTTTGAATAGCTACTGAGGTAGGTAAAGATCAGACCTATCTGATAATCATTATATTGCTCTAGGTTAAGTCCCTCCATTGAGCAAGTGCACACACACCACAGGCAATGTTATTTAAGTTTCAGGTAATTATAGCCTGAAACAGTCTGAGAAACAGCAACTACATACAGGTAATTAAATCTTCAACAGAGTACCATTACAACTGTAGGTGATTAGTGAAGGTACCCTGGGCGTCAGAAAGCAGAAAGAAAAGAGTCAGATCAACAGATAGGCAGATGCAGACATAAAACACACTGATGTATTTATGTATAGAATAAATACATATATTGTCCATCTCCTCAGATTGAAACACGAGGAATGAGAATCCATCAATATACAAAATAACTCTCAGAACTGGTAGTTGGAATTTATGAAAGTCAGCTGCTTTTTACCTCCTTTTTGTACTTTCTTATACCTTTTAATGATTCTATTAAAGGTGTAAGAAAGTATTTAATCATTCTTTTAACAGCAAAGAGCATCTAATTTTATCTACTCATAAAACTTACTTGTTTCAATGCTAAAAAGAAGGACTGAAATAGTAAAGAAAAAATAGAATTCTGATATCCTTATTGTGCATAGAAGGGCTGATAGTTGTTTAGGGTTTTTTTTATTGTAATAATAAATGAGGAAGTTAGAAGAAAACAGTATTTGGCCAGAATCATGTAAGAAACATAGGGAAATAACTACACACTGATACATTATGATGCCTATCAGAAAATAGAGCAACAAAATACTACAAAATATTGAAAAAATGTATGTTTTTCAGAACTGCAAATTAAAGACTTGCTTTTCTTCACTGTAAACAGTAATTATGGGCCAGACTCTAAAACTGTTTTCTCTATTACTGGTTATGCAGAGTAACATTTTATTTTAAAAGCTTTCTCATTGACATAAGTAGCTTTGTTATATTAAAAAGGTGTCACCAAACTGAGAATGTTAATTAGTAGTCAAGACTATTTGATCCTTTTCGAAAGATACTCAATGTCCTATTTTTATCTTACTGTGAAAATATCTACTCAAAAACCTATGACCCTTAGCAATATGGCACACCTCTCTGTAGCTTGCACAACACATAAAATGTGCCACAGTGCTTTTTTATTGATAAAATGTGATACTTTCAAGCTCTGTTCATATCCTAGTTTTATCTTTCTTAGTAGCTGTCTGAAATACCAAGTATGGAAAAGATGTATAATTACAATTCAGTCTGACATCACAGCAACACAAAAACAATTAACAAGGTAATTTTGGTAGCTGAGGTCTGCAGGGTTTGTGTGCATGTTGCCCAACACCATTCAAGTCCTGGTTGACACTAAAAGGAATCATCTGTGCTGGCTTCTCTTCCTGGAAAAGACAGTAATTTTACTTGTCTTCCATTGTACAATAAAATTCGATCCAAATTCTATGAAAGTTTTTGTAGAATCAGAAAGCAAATGGCAGATTCCTTGCTTTTAATAATGAATGTTCTGGTCTAAAATCCTGACATAGGACATTGTGTGTCAAATCAAGGGATGGCAGGATACAGAACTGATAGGATGTAACCTTGTGCTTAGCAAAGCTGATGTACTTGCCACTGATTTCTCTGGGGGTCAGGATGTCATTCTCAGACAGGGAACAGTGGAATGAAATGGCACGGTAATTTAGACAGACTGCTAGAGGAGTGGTAAATGAAGAGTAGGAAAAGAGTAGTCAGGATTAACAAAGATATCTAAATTACAAGCATTAATGGCTAACTGGAACAAATGTGAAAAGAAAGGCATCTAATGCTTATGATGTTAGATATGTAATTAAAGGTCTATCTTCAAATGCTTAAGAGAGCGGGAGGAAGCAAATAAAGATCAATTACCAGTGTTGAAGCATAACACTCAACTTCAGTTTCTTTTCTGTAAATGTTGTTGTTCAGTTTAGGCAATTTAAGCAAGAATGAGAAAAATGCTATCTTCATCTTACTGACAATTTCATAAACCAGATTTCTTCAAAGAAGTGCCTCAAACTAACAGAAAACTAACAGTGTCCATGGGAACTGCAGCTGGACAATAGTCCATGAAAAATGTATATGTGTGTGTTTATCAAACATGTACAAACCCATGTGTTATGTAAATAACCTATTGTTTAAACACCTACAAAATATACATTAAAAGGAGATATAAATAAAACCTTCTAGAAATCTACTGAAAGAAACACAAGACTGTTGGACACTATGCTGCTTAACAAGGAAGGGTTCTTGCAATAAAAATAAGAGTAAGGCAATTAGTCATCTGATCTCCTCAAATGAAAATTAGTGAAATCTGTGTAAAGAAAAACACATTTGAGTGATTATACAGGTAACACCCACCCTCCCAAAAAACCCAAAACAATGACAGTGCTTACAGATTATTGAAAAGAATATAAATTTTTATACTTATTACCAAAGAAATATTACGATTTTTTACTTGTTGCTAAAGAAGTAACAAAACTGAAAAGGATTAGATACCTACTAGAAACTGATAACACCAGTGTTGTTCACAGCTGACAAACATAAAATCTGACTGCCAGTGCACGTGGAAGTGTGGAGTATGACTTTCTGAGAGACTGCTAAAATGCCTTCCTAAATAATCTTTACAAGTCTGCACAGTGTGATCTCCTCAGTTTACAGTCTCTGTTGCATACTAACTTTCTGTTACTGTTTCCTATATGTGTTTCTATCTACTTCAACCTTGTTTCTTATGAAAATAGATGTTAAAAAAAAATATTTCTTTCTAACATCTAATCTAAGCAGAACTGTAATTTTTTCAGCTTGTTCACATGGTAACAAATCCAACTACCCATGAGCCAGTTGGAAGCCAACAATACCGGAACCAGGGTTTTCCCACAGCTGGCCATTTAGAAGATAGTAAAATCAAATCTTTAAAAGCAAGGAGTCAGTTACAGTCTGCCTCCCTCAGCCTTATTACCTGGACTGAAAGGAAACTGGGGAGCTAGAAATCCTTGTGTTGTGGATGCCTAAATGAAGGGAAGCTGAAGGGACAGGGGTTGCTTCCCAAATCCTCCAAACTAAGTAATTGTTAGTTGCAAAATTCTTTGTCAGTTAATGAAATAAACTTGCCAGCAAATGTTAAATTGCTTAAGATTAAAGTCATCAACAAGGCTGTCATTGCTTGTACATAACACACAGTCTGATAGGAACAAAAATTTTGCCTGCTTCAGAGAGCAGCTGTATGTCTTCCTTGTTTACAACTCTACTGCAGCATGCCAGATTAATCCAAACTTCCATTTCTGTATCTCTAATTTTGCAAGAAAACTCCTGGGTAGACAGGTATTTATGTGCCTGATTTGCAGACTCCTGTAACACACATATAAGCCCTTCTGCTGACAGCAGTATCAGCAAGATTTATGTAGGTAGCTACCATACAGATTTAGGAGTCTGCCTGCACACATTGCACAGTATAGTCAATGCCAGGCATATATTTAGACAACATATTGGTCATAAAGATAAGTGGGAAAAAGTATATTTTCAGAAAGTTTGATCCTGAATGTCAATCTTTAAAGTGGCAATATCATGGACTATTAACGCAGCTACAGAATTCTCATTATTATAAAAAAAACACATCTCCATGAATACTATTATTATTATTATTATTATTATTAAACATTCATACAGCCTATTAACTTTGCATGATCTTTGAATGAGACTGTAGAAGGACAAAGACCTTTACTGAAATGTTTTAAAATTCAAATAAGGCAAAGATGAATAAGAATATGCATAGACCAGGGGAAAAAAATAAAAATGAAAAAGAAGGAAAAAAAGAAAGGGATTTAGTAAAGAAGATTAACATGAACTGTGAATATTTTAGGGACAAAACCTGGTAATATATTTCATTGCACGGAGTGACTTACAGTAAGACAGGAGATATGGCACAGGAGGAGAAAATCATGACTGTAACTAAGCAGAAAATAATGGATTGGTGACAAAAAAAGACTTTTAGAAAGTGTTTCAGAAGGGAGTAGCAAAAATACTGAAAGATATACTCTGAAGACACAAATCAACCAGAACAACCAAAAAATCGATCAACAGCCTTAAAAGTTTACCCCAAAAAATCAAAAGCTATTAGAGTACTGAGAATTTCCAATGCTCCTTCAACTGCTACAAGAACCTGTAGTAGGAAGGCTGATTATTTTTCCCCCATAGATATTATCCTAAATTTATTATTCCCAAAAGGAGGAAATTGCACCATGTATATCATGTGATATTTCAGAGACACTTCCTTCATTAAGAAAACACCTTCACATACAGTCCTGGTACCTCTTAAACTGCTTTTTACTGACTCCATTTTCACTGGAAATGTCATTCTGTGCTTCCCCCAGCCATCCAAATTGAGCAAGATGTTTGGGAAAAAAAAAAAAAAAAGAAGGACTCCTAAAAACTTTACCTGGACTGTACAGAACTTGTGTCAAGAAAAGTTGAAGTAAAAATGAGAGAAGCCATCCAGTACAATCACATAATGGAGACATTCTGAGCAAGAATGCTTGTTGTGCTACCTTAATTCTTCAGAAGAATATAGAAGACAATAGATTTACTTCTCTAGCCTGCTGCAATGGGGCAAATTACTCAAAAATCATATATCACAAAATGATAAAGGGTGTCAGGATTTGAGTGACCATTTATTGGAGAAAGCAAAGGCCTTAGAAATTCTTTGATTTTGGCTAATGCAAATTTTTGCTGCTCTGTCTGGTTTACCATGGTACACGATTAAAAACTAACTACAAAGGTTGTCCACAATGAGAATGTGCCTTAGTAGAGAAGACATTGGAATAGTCGTGGAGGAGCAGAGATGGCACACATGCACACAAGTTCAGGTTTGTTGCAATGAACCACATTTCTACTAAAGACGGGACGTAGCTGAATGACTCTCAGGTTAGCACCAGTATTTTTTGAAGCAGTCAGAAAATTTTGAAATATACTCTTTTCAATGTAATAGATATTTCCCCTACCACCAAAAAAGAATGTAGAAAACAGTTTTAGAATAACCACTGAAAAGCCTTTTTGTGAGTTTTTTAAAGCCACGTCCAGTGCTTAGCAGAGCTGTTACTAATAGAAATATCACAGTGGTTTAAGATTTTCTAAAATTTTCTTAAGGTGCAGCACAATTTCAAATATCCTCTAGAACTCAGCACATTTCTTAAACCTCACCAGAGCATGTGCTCGCTTCCATTTTCCACTGTCCCTCACCTGTGTTTTTTGCTTCAGCCTGCTCCCACCCAGCAATCCTTTTCATTTGAAGGATAAATGTTATGTCTTGTACCAGATACCATCAGATGGAGATGCTGAATGAAGAGCTTAATTTAAACAAATTCAGGGGATTTTGAGGATTCCAGTGAACTTGCTGACTAACCCTGTGATTGATAAGCCCTTCTGAAGTGTGAACAGCTAAGGACAAACCCACTGCCCTGTGCAGCATGTTCAGTTGAGGTGTCCAGCTGGAATCATATAGTTGTGTAAAGAGAAATTCCCCCAGTATATCAGTCTGGTCTCAGACACCTCAATTTCTAGACCTGACATTTCCTACATACTGTCAGGGAGGGTCCACTCCCACAGTAGTGCTTTCATGGGCACAGAGGGCTGAGAAGACTGAAAAAGAGCAGAGTGTTATGGGCCTCATGTGCTAAAATACCATTCTGAATCCCACTCTGAACACTAGTTATAGGGGAAAAAGAGAAAGGCTGCTACAAGGACCACATCCAATACACTAATCAAGAAAGTATAAAAGCAATACATGTGTGCTTCTTTCTGGTACGTGGCAAAGTACTTGATGAAAGTTGATTCCTTTTCTGTCAGAATGGAAGACTTATAGTTGGTGGTTTATGGTATCAGAAAAAGATTCTCCTTTCAAAAGATGGGCTATATTTTCAACAGAGATAATAAATATTTTTGGTAGTAATGGACCTTGATTTTTTCTGGTTTCCCAAAATACATAATTCCCCAAATTTGGATCTCAAGTAAATAGCCTGTTTATGTAGCCTCTTCAGTGTTCTATATTCACAAAAGCTCATACATACTGTTATGCACCAAACTGAAAACTTCTAAAATTTGCTTTTAAAACATTCTACTTGCCA
This sequence comes from Haemorhous mexicanus, assembly GCF_027477595.1. NCBI lineage: Eukaryota > Metazoa > Chordata > Aves > Passeriformes > Fringillidae > Haemorhous > Haemorhous mexicanus. Next base: position 78,430,041 of record NC_082341.1, read on the forward strand.
TTGACTTTGCATAGAGTCCACATGTGATGTTCAAACACCAGAAACCAGTTATTTCTACAAGGATTTCTCTGATTATGGCCTTTTCCTCACTCCCACTACAGGCAGAAACTGTCATACAAGGCCTTCTGAAACATAATTTCCATTTCACCAGACTGAGCATGAAGAGGCTAATAAATCTGGTCATGGAACAACTGCACAAGCATCTAATTGTCCTGCAGAATACTACAGAATTAGGATAACATTCTTTAGTCATCATCTTCACTACTTTTGAGGGAGTGGCTTACCTAATATATTCTAAGATATGCCTATTACATCTTGACACGTAGCAAAATTGTTGTGTGAAATGAAAATAATTAATATAGAAAGAATTTATTTCCAGCTAAACAAGATGAAAATTACTGAAAAGCAGCTGGATTTTTCTCTTACCTAGAACCCAAAAATCACAGTTCATTTGTTCTTCCCTGAATATATATTTATTAGTGTCACGTGTAGGTGGACTATTATGCCAAGAACTCTATACAATAACTTCTTAAAAGTGAATATGCTTCCAGGATATTTTTAGCATATTACATACCCTTAATTTCACTGAAGAAATTTTATACAGGTAGTCTAGAACTCTGAGCTGCTAAAATACAAAACTAATAGGGTAGTGGGCTGTAGTAGAATATTATTTAGGATTTCCAGCAAACAGTTTAGACAGTCCATTTATTCACTTAGTTACATTAAAAGGTATAAAAATATTTTTGTAAGGAAAGTTTTAAATTTTTTAATAAGTTCTTTTTAATTTTAAAAATTTAAAAATGGCAGATATGAATAAAACAGAGAGAAATTTTATTAGCAGATAATGGACAACCCCCATGGTCCAGAATAGTCTAGGCAGGTAACACAAAGTTCAGTCTTATTAATGACAGGAATTATAGATCCTAACACCAACAAGGACTTTGAGTTTTTCCTGACTGACCTTCTGTAAAGAAGAATCTAATCCCCAAATTTCTGCATTTACTGTCTAATGTCCATCTGCTACTTCCCCAAGACCATTCAAAAAAAGTGAATTTTTTTTATATGCCTCTAAGTTTTCTTTTTGTTAAGATGATATGATTTGCTCATAGGACAAATCATGTGATATTCATTCAAGGCTCTAAATTAAGCCTTTCAGTTATATAACCTTCATAACATTTCATTTGGAAAAGTGAATAAATAAAACAATCTTTTCCATTGTAAGTTGTGATGAATTACCAGCAAGTCAATAATCTATATCAGTCATTAGCATAAGAATCTCTTAGTTGGTGAATTTACTTAGAAGTATGTATAATGTATAAATAAGTTATATTTTATACCTCCCTGGTGGATCCTTCTCAGAACACATATTCCATAGTACTTAACTGTGCTGCCTGCTATAAAATATGTGTGCCTTGCTGTTCCTGATAGATGTATCTTAAACCCCCTGGACATGGAGAGAAAAAGCTATTTCTTACATCCAATGATACCCTGTGACTCTTTCAGGCTTTCTACAGTCCACAGGATTTTAACATATTTCCCCATGCCTTGCCAAGCTCCACAAAGCCCTGAGCTGTCATCAGCAGCTGATGGACCACATTCCTGCTGCCCCTGTACCTTGAACCTCCATCTGGTTCATATGGCAGAAGCCGTGGTGGGCACCTGGAGCTCATGGGTAGTTCCTTTTAGCAGCACCTACAGAAATTCAGCACGTCTTTCTATGGGCAATACCTTGCTTTTAAACAAATACTTAAATCATCAACTTAAAAATAACTAATATAAAATGTAACAAGCATTTTTCTAAGAAATCCACATCAAATAAAAGATATAAATGTGCCTAAAGGATACAAGTGAAGGAATGAAAGCAGAACTATACCTAAAATATTAACTGCTGAGTTACCTCAAAACAACCTTCCTCTTTGTCATTCCGCTATCTTGCTGCGTTCCCTGTTTCTCCTCCTTTCTTCTGAAAATGTAATAAACTGTTCCAAGCTTTGTATCAGCTATAGCTTCTACAAAGCCTGTCAGAAAGCTCAGCTGTAGGATAAAAAAAGCATCTCCTGGAGCACCATCATTAGAGGACACCTCCAGTAACACTGGTGTCCTTCGATTGTCTCATGGTGAAGAATGTTAGTTCCTGTGGTAAATATTCCCTTCAAGATTATTTTGAGACCATCCTTGTAGGCTTCATCTTTCATCTGCAGTTCCTTTTCAGCCTCATGCTTATTCAAGGAGGGTTCAGCCAATCCCTCAGTTAAACAAAGACTGCTTCCTATCCTTAGGAAAGAGTCTTGAGGGCTGAAGTAGAAGAAACTTTCGCCACGCTTTCCCTCAGCTTCAAGAGGCCTGAAGGAGAGTATGCTGAGGAGTGAAGAGGCCTGTTCTTGAAAATCAGGCAAGGAAAAGAAAGCTAAGCTGGGGGGATCAATGAGCAAGCCTAAAGCATAACTGATTTGCATGTCATGTAATATTTGAGAGGCATTTTGTTTAGAAGGAGGGTACACAAGTTCTGAGTTTACAGTAATATATGGTTCTAAAATACAAGAATATCTGGAATAATTGTAAAAGCAATGCTTTTTAATAGCTTACAGTGCTGCAACAAAAAGGCTAAAAACAATGCAAGATGCTAGAATAAGAAAATTCTGCCTTTAAGAATTGCTTGTCAAGCAAGCGTTCTAGTTCTAGGCCATATATTGCTGTTCCATAGGGTAGTGAATGGGAGGGAGGTGATAATAGTCTTTTTGGTGTTACCAAACAGCATCCAGGCCTACTGTTCATCATTCTGTGGCACCCCCGACCCCACATTCACAAATAGCTGTGAGGGTGGGCAGGAGTCTGGGAGGGAGCACTGCTGGGACAAGTGACTGGACTGACTGCAGAGACCTGCACCACACCATGTATCATCATGTCCAACAATAACTGTGAGGGAGTTATTCCAAAGGAGCAACTGCTCAGAGCACAGCTGGGCATCCTTCTGCTGGTGATGAGGGATGGCATTAGCATAACTTGGAGCTTGATTTGGGGTTTTCTTCCACCTTTTTTATTTTTTTTCTTTTCTCTACACCTTCTCTGCCTTCTTCACTCATTAAACTCCAGTGACTCACAAGATTTTCTTGATGATCTTCAAATTCTCTCCCTTTCATTGTGGTGGGGTGGCTACCGGTGCTTAATTGCTGCCTCAGGTCAAACCACCACACCAGCAAAGCTCTGAAGTTGACTAGAATGGCTGGCATGGTGTATAAAATTAAGTGAGAAAATAGAACTCTGAAGCACATCTAGCAAGAGAAATGATAGAAGGCAGAGGGAGAGAGCAGGAGGGCAGGGGAGAAGTTGTGTGAAGCATGTCTAAAGGGATGAGAAGCAGGGCAATGGATAGTGCAGAATAACAAGAACAGGGGTTGGCAGTGAGACACAACAAAATCAGAACCAGGTGAGATCAATGCACCTACTCAGCTTAAACGCAGCCTTACCCCCCATCAAGGCTTCAAAAACCTTGAACAGTGAGTGCCAGTTATTACAGGAGAGAAAAAACAACAAGCTGACTTAGCAGCTGCTTCTCTGAAGAAAAGACAGGAAAATATTATTGGTCTAGTTTTATATTAAGAATTATGTACTGTGCTTACTTACCATTTCTGAGCTTTTTTATTTCCATTTTATAAAAATGTGCTTGTTAGCAATTTTATTTACTTTTCATAGCTGCATAATACCCTTCACTGCATAAAGCATTTTTGACTGCAAATTGCATCCTTTATCAATCTTTGTATCAAAAACTATGCAGGACTCAAACACCTAAATGAAATAATTCTTTATAGTTCTTTAAAAATGAACAGAACATACTACAGTAATTACTATTTTTTTTTTTTTTTCTGTTTGTGACTGATCTCTGACCTCTTTCTTTTTGGTGTACCATGAAAGTGACCTTTATAGTAAAGTTACCATTCTAGTATCAACTTCACCCTTCCTTGTCAATATGCCAAGTTGCAAGAGCTAATCAACTTAATGCATTTCACATCATGGCTTTTTACAACAATGGCATGTCCATACAAAGAAACTGTATTTTTTTTATACAATGATAAAATTAAGAAATCACTTAGCACAGTAAAAGATTCGCTGCCATTCTTAGTTTAAAAAAGAAAAAAAAAAACAGTAAAGCAGCAAAAATTGGAAAACCTTATGAAAAAACTTCAGAAAATTTACTCCTAGGATTGTTGCAAGACACCTAGACTCAAAATGTTTGATATGGGAACGTTCAAGAATCTCGTTAAAAGGGTCTATTTATGTGGATGACTATAGGTCATGCTATCTGAAATGACCAAAAGGCACACCAAAAAGGCAGAAAAGTATTCAAGTCTGATCCAAATGTGAGTGGCACCTTAATATAGAAGACCAAGTAGCATTTTTTGCCAGGATGAAAAGACATCACTCAGAATTAAATAACATCTTTAGGAAGTAACAAGGATTTTTTAACTGAGCTCCTCAAAAAGACAAAGCTCTATGTATGTTATTTGACCACCAAGTCATTCAGTTCAAGATTTGTTCAGAATTTAGGCAAAAAAATTGGCAAAATTACAGAAAGCCATGCCTCTTTATTTGCTGTAATGGTCTAGTGCCCAAGAAGATTGCTTGTTTTGTTTATTTCAGTCCTGGAATCTGTAATGTAGTTATGTAAAAAGAAAAAAAAAAAAATTTGGGGGTCTTCTAGAAAAGCAAAGCTCTTCTAGAAGACCCACACCTGCCAAGACCATATGACTGCTAGAAGAAAGATCCTGTTTAGAATGCTGAGTATAATTCTGTCACACATGTTAATCTTTCTCAAATTTATATTGACATAAATGAATTAAAGAAACTTGGCTTGATTAACCATACCTAAGGCTAAGATGGAGTGGAAGCATTCCCTGCAAATAAATCAGGATGCAAATACTGGGGAGAAAGAGATAATTCAGCTAAACAAAGAGGCTGGCAGAAGAACAAGGGCCGAATAAATCAAGCTGGTGACTAGAAGAAAGCTCCCAATCATTTATGGCGTGAGGGTCTGAAACAGCTTCTCAAGAGGCACGATGGAAGACAAGCCAGCCAGTGCTGACAAGCTTGGTCATTTATTGAATCACAGTATATGAGCCCTATGCAATGTGTCTGTGCACTTCACAGGACAGGTCCATCCTGCTCCCCGCTCATACAGGTAGGATTAAATCTTTGTCTGAGAATGTCCAGGTTTTCTCTTTTCTGGTGTACTGATTTTGGCTGAGAGAGAAGTAATTTTCTTTATAGCACTTGCTATTGTGCTACTCTTTGGACTTTTTTTGATAACACAGAGACGTTTTAGCCTTTGCTGAGCAGTATTTACACAGTGCCAAGGTCTTTTCTGCTTCAGATACTCTGCCAGTGAGCACACTGGAGTGAGGAGAAAGAAATGAGGACAGAGCACAGCCAGGACAGCTGACTCCAACTGACCAAAGTGGGAGGCTCCCTACATATGGCATCATGCTCAGCACACGAAGCTGGAGGAGGGAAGAAGGGTGGGATGGATGTCTGGAGTAAGGGCAGCCGTTTTCCCAAGTCATTGTCATACATGGTGGATCACTGCTTGCCTGGAGGTGGCAAAACTCCTGCTTGCTCTTGGGAAGTAGCAGATGAATTCCTTATTTTGCTCTTCCTGCAAACACATCTTATCTTTCTTTTTTTTTTTTTTTTTTCTTTTTCCCTCTATATAAGGATGTTTATCAACCCACTCAACTCCTCCAATTCTTTCCCCCATTCTACTGGTCAGGGAAAGAAAAGTGGCTAGGTAGTGCTTAGTTGCTTGCAGGAGTTAACTCAGAGCCTCTGCTCACTGGCTGAGACTTTGTTATGTATTCCCAAATACTGTACTGTAAGGCTGGTTTGGAAAGGAAAGGATACAAAACCAAAAATTAAATACAACAATTAAGCAGCTAAGCATGCCTTCTGCAAACCAATCAACAATGCTTTAGTGTGCACTACCATTATGATAAAAATGTTGAGATTTAATATTACAAAAACTTCTCACTGGCCTGCCACTTCACAGCTTCTCATTCTACTCAATCAAAACTCTTATATTTACTGTGTAGAATGATGCCCCAAGCTACTTTCATCATCAAGGAAGCTGCCAAAAACCATAGGGAATCCAGAAACAGACCCTCATTTTTTAAGAGAAACCTCCAAAGAGACTAAATAAACTTAATAAGTAGATGCACCCACCATCTCCTCATATAGAAATCTTGGCAGGGAAAATGCCCAGAAAAGGCCAAGGTGTTCTTTCCTATTGTAGCTATTTTAGTTGTGTGGACTTATAATTTGTCATTATTTACAGAGTAAAGGCCATACCCCATTGCATCATGCAAAAACCATGTGGACATTCTCCTTCCAGCCTGCAGAACTTGCTCTAGCTGGCCTATCACATGTAGACTACTTAATAAGATAGAACTGGTTTTAGCTCATAATAACAAAAAGAAAAGGGAAGCAAAGTTTTTCATTGATATTACAAACCTTGTACAGAAAGCAATAGCCTAAGCTACCTATTTCCAGTGTTTTAGTCTGTACTACTTCTGAGCACAACTTGAAAAATGGCTCTGTTTATTTTATCTTATCACATTAGCCTGGTATTACTTTTTGCTCATAACCATTCAGACATGTTTGGCATTTAACATATGCTATTTTGGAAAAGATTCTAATCTGTTAAATAAGTTTTAGGCTTATCTGAAAAGGCATTTTTCTTGCATACGGCTATCTGCAGATAGTGTGATGGAAGATTAAAATAAAGTCAGTATCTCTCCCTTCCCTACAAGCAGCTCCCCCTCTACTAATCTTGGTTGTTACAAGCCAAGGATGTCAGAGACCTGGCATACAGGTTTTTAGACCAAATTGACAAATTTCTTTTAGTGCTTTTTGGTAATTATATTTTAAATTTATGTGAGAGTACTGATATATGAGCAACTGAACTGTAAATTGCAGTTCCAACAGGATTTTTTTTTTAGAAGAGGAAAGCTCTTCCTTTGAAGGGGAAAGGAAAAAAGAAGTGAAAGAAAAAAGCCTGGGGATATTGTGACCATCTTCAGCAGCAGGCAGTCCCAATACTTTTAGCAATTAAGCTTGTCAGAATTCCTTCTCACAAACTCCTGCTGCTCTAGCAACAGCAAGTGCCAGCAGGCAGCTGTGTTCCCAGAGACTGCGAACATAAACCCAGCAGAAGACAACTCCGTAGTTCCTTGTGGAAGATGAAGAAAGCCAGACAGATGAACTCCCTAATAAACTTCTGTGAATTAAGAGCTGCAGGGAGTTTAGGCTTTTATGCTTTTATTTGCATAATGACCAGCATAAGTTCTCATGTCACAAAAGGAAATGGACTTTCCTGCCTGAGGCCACCACACTACATCAATCACTGCATCACTTAAGCAGCACAGCCTGATAAAATCATCAGGCCTTTATAAAACAGATGCCTTGTAAGGAGTGTGGGAGAATTCAGCATTTGGAACAGGAGGACTCTCTAAGCAAGATATTATCTAAGGTGTGAATCAAAGTAGTGAGGTTCTTTAGTAATTAGATATCAAAACCAGTAAAAGTCTACCTGATCTCTATTTATCCAGAAACATATTTACCTCTCCCAAAGCACAACCAGCTTAAGAGAAACATTTCCAACTAAACTGAGAACATGGGCACAGAAATGGTTTTCACCAGCATATTAGAATCATAGAATGATTTGGGCTGGAGAGGACCTTAAGGGCCATCTAATTCCAACCCCCTGCCAGGGCCAGGGACTACTTTTAGGTTACTCAGGGTTCCATCCAACCTAGTCTTGAACTCTTCCAGGGAAGACCTGTCCACCATTTCCCTGAGCAACCTGTTCAAGTGCCTCTCCACCCTCGCTGCAAAGATTTTCCTGATATCAAATATATCTATATATCTATAACCTACTCTCAGTTTAAAGCTTTTCCATCTTGTCCTATCACCACATGTCCTCATAAAAAGTCCATCTTCAGCTTTCTTGCAGGCCCCTTTAGGTATGGGAAAGCTGCTGTAAAGTTTCCCCAGAGCCTTCTCTTCTCCAGGCTGAACAATCCCAGCTCTCAGCCTGTTTTCATAGGAGAAGTGCTCCAGCCCTCTGATCATATTAATGACCCTTCTCTGGACTCAGTCCAACAGTTTCATGTCCTTCCTGTGCTGGGGGCTCCAGACATGGGCACAATACTCCAGGCAGGATCTCACTAGAGCAGAGGAACAGAATCATCTAATTTGGTCATACTTCTCTTGATGCAGCTCAGGATAAGATTGTCCTTCTAGGTTGGAAAGTATTAACCTAGAAAGAAAACTGCTTCCAAAAAACTGACAGCAGCCATACTTTGGATTTTTTAGGTTTTGGTTTGTTTGATTGGTTTGTGGTTGTTTTTTCTTTTTTAAAAATTTGAATTGTGATTCTTTGTGTTCACCAAGAAGACAGAATACACCTATGTATTTCAGTCCTATATGTACAAGCACTAAGATACAGCCTAATTATTCTTATTCCCAATTCAAAATTCAGTGCTTCATTTGCTGCAAAGGATGAAGCAAGATCTGTGCATGGACCTCAGCCGATGAAAAATGAGTCTTCTCACATACTTATTTTTGCAGAATTAAGCCTTCAGGGTCCTGATATACTTCATTCCTATTCTTTAAATATAGTGAAATTTGTTTTCTGATTTTTACTTTACAATCAGTCATATATCATGGCAAATTCACTGCTTCAGTATAGTCCATTCTCAACACAGCTCTATAGTCAAGTATAATACACTACTCAGATTACAATTTTTAATGCTGATACCAGTGGCATTCATTACTTCATGGTAATGATAAGATGAATCACCTGTTTCCAAAGGATGGTGGAAAACAAGAAGATAGTATAGTAAATACATGACACTATCTGGGCACAGGGTGAAAAATGTATCTGATGTATTCAAAAGGAAAATTACTTTCAAATACTAATTTACAGATTTTAAAAAACCTACCATTACATTCATGAATTGTTTTAGGTGGCTTTTTGGGTTACTGTTAATAAAGTAATTTTCTGGGAAAATATGATGATTCAGTTCGATCTGGAAACATGGGGAGAAGCATTACTGAAAGAATACATTGCAGGAACACTCTGCCAAAATGATAAGTTAAGTTGCATTCAAGGCTTATTGTTCTTTTAATAATAAAAGCCTATCCATAAGTCATCCTAAGGCAGGAATGTAGCTGCTTTAATTTGCTGTACCAATGCCTAGTATAAGTGAACAAAACCTGACTGTCATTTTCTCCTCCCAAGGTATCTAACTTCTCCTAAACAGGCAGGACGCATAGAAGAGAAAAAAAATTCCCCACTACTGAAAGCATTACATGTTCTGAGAAAGTATCCCTTTCGGGGATAGGAGGAGTTTCTGGCCAGAGGAGCTTCCCCTTGGTATTTCACCTTCAGTGGGTGATGAAACTGCCAACCAGACCTTAGGAGCTGCCACAGAGCCTTCAGGCCCATTCTGAGAGGTAGAGAAAAGAGGACAAAAACAAGACTGAAGGCCTACTAGGTCCAGGCTCACAGGATGAAGCTGTCACCAAAATTTCAGAGTTTCAGAAAAGATAACAGAATGCCTGGATTTTGATCTGAGTCTAAAGTGCATTACAACTATGAACTGTAAATGAGAGATAAGAGGTAAACTCAGACAGCTTTGCACTTATCTTCATTTTTCCCCCAAAAGGGTCCATGTTACTATAATTTGCAATTTAGGGTGGTGACCAAACTAAAGTTCTGAATTCTTCTTGTTGAGACAACAGTCATAACACATAAGCTTGTCATGTTCCAGATGTCTGACGGTAGACAGGGGAAAAAAGCCTGAGGTTGTCTTTATGCTCTGTGTATACCAGTACCAGAGGGGATTTTCCTCCCTTAACCCTCCATTGCTCTGGCTCCTTTAATTCTTTTTTCTGTAATTAGAATTTGACAGATAGAATTAAAGAGATGCAGTACAGTCGATTCTCAAAACAAACATCATGGCTACCTGTCCTGTAATCATCATCCTTCTTCATGCTACACTGTCCTGCATAACATCTGATAAATATATAAGTTTAATCTGTGTCAGTTTAAGTATAAACTGAACATATTACTTAACTGTGTGACTGAAATAATATTATTATTTTTTTCTCTCAGAGGGGTGAAGGATGCATTGCTTTCTTTTAAATTTTTTATTTTAAATCAAGTGATATGGCTCAGTTAGCCTTTGGTGCATGGGGGTGTAAATCACTCTCTCTGCCATTGAGATCAACTGTTCTAAGCTTCCTATTTTCATCAAGAAGTCACAGAAAATTTTGTTTTATTTCTCATGAATCATGTTAGCAAAAGCCAGTGAGTAGCTATCTTAAACATCCTTGAGGTGGAGGGGATGAACAGTCCTTGAGGACATGGAGTGTACTCCAGGTGTGGAGCGTACAGATGTGTAGGAGCATAAACATGGGAGGTAACAATGAAACGCAGCACTCCAAGGGGTTTTTCAGACAGTCCTGAGGGGGTAAAGGCAGTGGCCAAACAAAACCACTCACTTACCTGTAATAAGAGTAGGCATTCTTTTAAGGATAGGAAAAGAGGTTGCAGTCCCTTCAAGATGGTGGGCTCATAGCCAAGTCTGCTCACTGTTCAATCAGCAAACACAAATCAGAAATTCTGTATTATCAGAACAGCCAAGTATTTAAAATGTATAAGTCTTGGCAAAACACCCTGTGCTCAAGCTGAAATAAAATGAATGTTTGTTCTTCTGGAAACTGCAGTTAATTAACCAGAGAACCATTCCACCTCGCTTCCACTATTCATGGCACTTACACAGAAGATCAGTCTATAGAAACTAAATCTCAGCTAAAGTGGATTTAAGCTTACAAAGTATTTTTCTTAATGTTCAAGCATAAGTCCTATGCCTCTCCTTTGATTTCAGCATGGATTTTGTTGGATGCTACAAAATTTTGTCTGATGCCACAGTTTTGGATGCACATCTCCCAGAAGTCAGCAAGGAAGAACATTATTTTCTGTTTATAAGGCAGAAGCAATTTCCTGAATGAGGGGGAAGTTGAGAGTGGCGGGGGGTGGGGGGAGGGGGAGTTACTTGAAAGGAGCCTGAAAATCAAATGGCGAGTAAGTGTGTTAGTTCTTGAGACAAAAATAACTATCATTGAAGTTCATGCCTAAGTGAAGTTTCTAAACATCAGAAAGGATAATAATATATGCTGTAGAAACCCTATGATCAGAGTTTTCAGGTACAACAGATTTGCCCACTAGGAAGCATCCATCAAAGAAACTTTAATGATCTAAATGTCACTGTATAGCAAAGAAACTCCAGGAATGTTTTTTTATTATGCCTGGAACAGCAACACTTACACCTGCAATATTTAGAAAAGAATATGAACAAAGAGAAAGCAGCCATGCTCTGTTACAAAATCAAGTATTATTCTTATTCACTCAACAGGATTCTTTTTACTGTTTCAGGTGGGATTTGGCTTTTTGCCTTTCTTTCTTTTTTTTTTTTTTTTTTTTTTTTTGCAAGAACACGTACTTGTTGCTGTCAAAAAATGAATGTGCTGAATGTTTTTCATCTTTGCAAGGAACTCTAAGTGAGGCATGTCGCTGTGCACTAACAATGCATAGTTCAGGTAACATGATTTTACCTTATTTTAGGCCCTAACACCTATTGATAGGAATGGAGATATCAAGTCAATTATTCAACACTGAATTAATTTTGGAAGTAGTAGAAGTATGCACAATATAACAAAGTTAGGTATTATTATCAATAAAGGCCATTTCTTTTATATTGTTGAGATCAACCAGATCATTGCCTCATTGTCCCTTAAGTGATGTCTAGGTTTTGCCAAATGAGGAATTGGAAGGGTCAAATGAGTCCCTCCTAACTCATGTGCTTAAAAATTCAAATTACTTCATTCACTTTATAAGCAGGTATTTGTATGGACAAAAAATGAAAAGTCTCTTCATCTTGTAAAATACTATAATTTGCAGAAATTTAGATACAATAGATGAATATCCAACATTTTCCCCTGTGTTCTGCAATAATTTGCTGAAGCTTGAAGAAACCATGAATTAGAGTCCAAAGCCAACCATCAAAAGAACAATAAAGAAACTGAAGAGTTAAGTGGCAAATCCATTAAAAAATTTCCTCTTTTTCTTTAATTAACATGAAGTAGAGACAAAATCCCCCCTGAGTTTTCTTAAATTTTATATGAAATTAATATAATTTTCTTTATTTAAATATTCTTTAAATTTAGTAGAAAAACATAGATTTTATCACCCTGCTATAAAAATAATTAAAAGTCCTAAATCTGAAATACAAGTTTTGAGCAAGTATTCTTTGCAGCTCTTTAGAACAAGTCTTGTGATTGACAAAATTCAAAGATAAAAATGATGCCATCAAGGTTGCTTTAAATATTTTATTTTTACTGGTCAAGAATACTTTTAATCAAAACTAAAAAAAAAGGGGAAAAATTATCACTATTTTAAAGGAATATAATAGTAATTTGTCTTGATGATTACAATTCTGTTATCCTTCAAGGCAAATTACAATCAAGAGCCTAAATTCAGAAAGCATACCAAATCCTTAATAGAACTACAATAGAGGTAGTGAAGAAATAAGATGATAACGTTTTGTGTTTCACTAAACATACCAAGTTTACTAAGTTTAAATTTTCACACACCATTTAAATCATGAAAGTATTATGAAAGATGGAATACCTTCATATTATTTCATCTTATGCCCAAATGCTAGATTATTTCAGTAAATTCCTCTGCCATCTGTAACCCACACTGAAATTTTTCAACAGACAAGTGAAACTGTATTATCTAAGATAAACCTACATTAAGATTACTAATGCTCTGCAGGTGGTTGGGTTCCTTGGGGTAGTGAGACAGCTTATCTGAGAAATTCTGAATAAATCCTGATTGCCATGGGCTGAGACTAGACACCAGCCCTAAGAATGGGGCTTGAACTTCCTAGATTCCTATAGTATGTTTTCTTTTTTTCTCTCTTTCTTACTTTATTCTAAGATAGTTCCCCATTGTAGCTGGTTTTCTTCCAAAAAAGGTGTGAAAGAACTAATTATAAGCTCATAAACACATAAAAATGACAAGAACTTCTTTACATTTCTTCTCAATAGTTGAAAAAAGCCACACACTAAGGAATTGCATCAATTTAACTCTCTTAAATCAGTATAAGTGAATTATATTGATTTAGTTTAATTCTCTAACAAGCTAAATGAATGCACTCTAATTCAGAATAACTAGAGTTGTACCTATTCAACAAAGTCAATTTAGAAGGAAATTTACTAAAATTCAATTCAGTTTGTTTATGTGTGTAGAAAAAGTCTATGGGTAAGCGTATGCTGGATAGCCTTAGGAAATAGCATCATATACTTCTGTTCCAACCTGGTATGCAGCACCCATTCCAGAAGTTCAAAAGTTCAAACAGGACATTCTAGCAGTAAGTAATAATTTTTAATTTTTTTCTTACCATATTATCGCAACACAAAAAATGCATGTGCGTGAGGAGGGATCTTTTGGTGTATTAAAAAAGAAACAATTAGTTTTTGCCATGAAATATAGACTTTCAATATCAGAAAGGGCTGATTACAAAATACAAAAAAAATGCATGAAAGCATAAAAAAATGTGTAGGAATAATTAAGTCGAATCTATAGAATCACAGAACTGTAGAATGTGCTTATTTGGAAGGGATCCCCAAGAACCACTCAGTCCAACTCCAAAAGCATCAGATACTACAGAAATTAGGCTTCAGATTTTTTTTGCCCCCATTTAATCTTACTGCCAAGAAACAGGCTTTGTTAAACTTATTCTAGCAAAAGTCAAAAACTGAATGCAGTACTGTTCAAGAAATGAATTCATCCCTGGCATCTGAATTATTGCTTGACATTGCTTCAAGGTTGCTTTAAAATTTTTTTCGCTGTTTCTCATGGAACACTTGCAGGTGAGGTGGAACACTTGCAGGGTGAGGTGCATTACTTCAAAATAATGGCGTCAGGATTCATTCTGGTTTGGCTAAATAGGAAATTCAGATGTGTATTTCTATTTTTTTAATAAAGTGACTGAGCAGGATTTAATTTTTTCCAACAATTATGAAAAGAATTTATAAAATGATACAACACTGGTCTGTCCTCCCCACGAAAATCCAAATGTTTTTCCATCCACAGAGTGAAGAAATTTCACTAATTTTTGCTATTTCCCAGCTCAGCTAAAAAGAATATAAAATAAATATGTGTCTATTTCAAAGTGATTTAATTTTTAAATGCCCAAGATATTCTTTCATTCACCTTTTTTTTTTTTTTTTTCACTTCAGCCACTTAAGAACTGTCCAGTTTCCAACTGTAGAATTGGAGAAACATGTTGAGCACTTACTACCTTAAGAACTTTCCATCCTTTAAAATACTCTTTAGAAGTTTGGAAAAAGGATGCAATGTTTTGTGATTTTCCTAATCGTCTTTTTACTGTTGTTTTCTAAGAAATATTCTCACTCAATCACTTTTTTCCACTGGAGGAAAGACTAAGAGATTCTGTCTTTCCAGAAAAGCTGTATACAGAATTTATCTTCAGATCTTCAGTGCTTAAATACAGAATAAATTTATTCCTATAATTATAGAGAAAATAGAATATTACCACAATAACAAAAATGCACCTGCTTTCAGAACTATTTTGATGTTTTCAAAAGAAGAGATTATGCATCTGCAGACTTCTAACTTATATCTGTGTTTCATGTACATATGTAAACTGACTTTTGAGTCACAAAATTTTTTGCAGTTTCAATTTCTTTCAAAACTTTATTGAAGTCTAGGAATATGCATTCAGCTGCATATTTCCAGCATCTTCTAAGAGATCTGTGTGATTCATACCCAAGATATACATTCTAAGAGCAGTGAAGACGTTATTTAAGAGCCATAAAAATTTATTAGCATTTTCAGGGATGCTTGGCAAGCTTTAAAGTAAAATTTGGCTATAAAAATAATTTAAGCAACCTACATGCAAAAATATGCTGATCATGAAGCTCACCAGTGAGTCACTAAATTCAGTGATTCTGTTTAAATTCTAAATTTTAAAAGCTCCAAATCCCCATATTCACATCTATCCCTGTGGTACCAAACTTTCTTCCAAGAGAAAGGACAACATTTTTTGTCATAGAAAACAGTGCATGACAGATCTTATGCCACAAATAGAATTGGGACTTCTTTGAAATTACAGCCTTGCTGAATTCTTAGAATAAGCTTAAGCATATGCAGACAATTGTGTTAAGCGTATTAAACTTAAATAAAGCTTCCAAAAATAGAGGATTTATTTTGACACTTCTGTGATTAACAGTCTTAAATAGAAAGAAATAATACTCAGACGTGCCCCACACATCTTCACATATCAGAGAAGGTATTCCTCAATATTAACAATTTATAAAATGGTCTCTCAATATGCCATTGTTTTTGTTTTATGAGAGGTTTGGATGATTTACCCTGGTTTTCTTGGGGGAGGGATGTGATGGCTTTATTGAAATCAGTGCTCTTCTGTCAGGAATATATTGGTATTTCTTTATTACTGCATGCAGAAATAAAAAGTCTCTTACAGTCCTGCAGAATCAATAAACAGAACATAGATCATTACAAATCCAGAATGGGTTGTACAT
Source organism: Haemorhous mexicanus (assembly GCF_027477595.1). NCBI lineage: Eukaryota > Metazoa > Chordata > Aves > Passeriformes > Fringillidae > Haemorhous > Haemorhous mexicanus. The sequence continues at coordinate 78,445,728 of NC_082341.1, forward strand.
GACCTGATGTCTCATCCTCCAAATTCTTACTTGTGAGATTAAAACAACAATTTTTAAAATATTTCAGATACGACACAAAGTGATGTGTTCAGTCACAAAGGCAAAGGAAACCATTGTGCTAATTTAAGGCAAAACAATGCCCAATGATTAATTAGAAAGTTTTATTTAGGCAGACATTTACAGCAAACATTAAGGTAGTTTGAATGGCCCATGGTGGCAATGATTTAAACTTTCCTGAGCAGAAGAGCAATTCCAATTTTTCTGACTTGAACTTTTTATGCAGCACATGACAACAATTTCTGAACAGCCCATAGTAGCAGTGTTTTATACTTTTAACCTTATGCCAGGCTGGACAACCCACTACAGAAGCAACATAGACTTACAAGGAGAGGAAAAGAAGAAGAATGAAAGGTAATAAAATAGAGGAAAAGATCAGGATCACTAGGCAGGGTTCCAGAGACATTTTAGTTCATTTCCTTTGGATGGTGGGTGAACATCCAGCCCCTCTCACTTGTGCTATTTATAGGCTAGCCCTTTCATATGCACAATTTGTTATTTTCAAACTTTTCAGAAATAGACAGTCTTTTGTTTTAAATCCCACTCTCTCCGTCAGACATGCAAGTGTGGTACTGTCTCAAACTTGGGTTTAGAGATAGTTGTTATCCAGGATAAGGAAGCTGGTCCCAGAAAAATGCTATCCTGCCTCTGCAAGACCCTCTTTGGGTCTTATCTCGTTGGCATGGTAACATCGCTTTTCTTTTCTGCCAAGTGATTGAAATATTTACTCTTTCAGGTTTTTAGTCTCTCAAGCAAACATTCCCAAATTGTTTGCAGGGGAAGAAATCTCCAAAGCACTTCAGAGCACAATTCCGTGAAGTAAGAGTTGCTACCACATTTCATGTAATTTACCTATCTCCATTTTTAAACCACTTCTAGCTATCAATAACTGGCAAAAACCCCCAATTGCCAGTAGCCATTTGGCTGGATAATGCACTTTCATCACTCTTTTATCCAATTTGAGAATTATCTGATTTGTTTGGCATTAAGTTACTGAAACTTTCACAGGAAAAGCCGTGATTATGTGCTGCTGTCATAAATTTTCATTAAAGCAGTGCATGCTATATTTGGGGACAAGAAAAAAAGGAAATCTTAAGTTATAGCAAAAAGGACACCAGAAATAAGGACGGTCACCTCAACAACAGGGACAGAGAAAAAGCAAAGCAGTTTAATGCTTTTTTCACCTCAGTCTTCAGCATTAATGACAGGCTATCAATATCCCCTGTAAAAAACAATAAAACAAATCTCAACATCCAACCCAAAAAACCAACCAAACCAAAATAATCTATTAAAACTCAAGGGTATTATACAAATTACCCACATTTGAACTTTTTCTGAAATTTATTTTCTGTATTAAAATCAGTGAATGGAAGGGAATAAAATGCAGCACAGATTTTTTTTTTTTTATAACAGTTTCTGCTACTTAAGCGATGCTCAGCATGATTTGTTTAAAAGTTTCTGACAAGACTATCCTTTCCTCCACCTGCTGGATTTGTGGTGTTCGGGGTGATTTGGTTTGATTTTAGTTTTGGTTTTGTTTGTTTTGGTTTTGTTTTTGTTTGTTTTCTTGGATTTCCTTTGATGCTTTTTTTACATTTCTGAAAAGGATGTTTCTTCTTTAAAAGTGATCATGCTTTTCAAGAAGTACATTGTATATAATGTGCTTTGCCCAGCTTCAGCTGTGTGGAGAACATTGTAGAGTATGGCAACGTGTTTCAGATCACTCTGACTCCTTGAGATAAAGTGTAAATCCAGATACTGTATGAGTGCCCAATTTGGACATCAGAATCTAGAAATGTCCACAGAAACCTGGCCACCATAAATGTAAAGCTGTGATTATGCCCACAACTATTTGACATCCTTGCATAAATGCAAGGATGTCAAATAGTTTGACATCCTTTGCATGTGCAAGCACTTTTTGTCATTACACTGATTTTGCCGCTATCTGAAACAGTGTTACTTTCTTTTTGTCTTCTCTCCATTCAGCAAGTATCAGAGAATCCAACTCAAGGCACAGATGAGCAATATAATAAGATATTTATCATGAAATAGTAAACACACTTTTGCATTCAGAATTTGCTCAATTTAGTTTGAAAGTAGATTCAAGATATCCTTTTAGGATTTTGTAGGGTTTTTATGCAATTATTTCCTCTCCGGTCTACAAGAAATTTGCAGCTGAATAATAATATTGTGATGGTACGATTCTGACTAGCAGTGTTACACTGTGGCAATGCTTCCTTTATGACCTCCCCAGTTCTTGCTGAAGGCAAGTCTCTGCAGAGGGATCTGGACAGGCTGGATGGATGGGCCAAGCCCAGTGGGATGCAGTTCAACAAGGCTAAGTGCCAAGTGCAAGTTGTAGCCTGTGCTTTGACAACAACAACCCCATGAAGTGCTACAGACTAGGGACAGAGTGGCTGGAAAGTGGCCCAGTGGAAAAGGACCTGGAGATGCTGGTCAGCAGCAGCTGAACATGAGCCAGCCAGCCCAGGTGGCCAAGAAGGCCAATGGCATCCTGGCCTGTATCAGCAGTAGTGTGTCCAGCAGGACCAGGGCAAGGATTTTCCCTCTTTACTCAGCACTCTTGAGGCCACACCTTAAATCCTGTATTTAGTTCTGGGTCCCTCAATTCAAGATGCACTTGGGAGCAGAAAGAGCACATATGACAAAGGGATGTTTTTTGGTGTCTATAATAGAGGGCACCCACAGGCAAATCTGGCAATGTGAAGAGCTTTTGGGAGGGGTTTTTCAGGTATTGGGGATATTTTGAGGGATGTTTGTACTGGGGTTTTTTATGCCTACTGCATCATCTCACAGCTTCAGATTAAAAAAAAAACAAAATTCCTATATTAAACAAGAAAAACTCTGTAACACTGCAAATAATAATAATTATAAAAAAATCTGTTTATAAAGTATTTCAAGTCTAACTCTCTGCCCTAAGGTTAAAAATCAAGAAGCATCAAACTCAAACAAGAAGTTATTACAAAGGAATCTTGGAGTATGACAGAGAATACTTTTTCAAAAAGTCTGCTGGCAAACCAGAACAAAATCATTATGAAAAGAATAACTAAAGGGCTGAAGAACATGCTTTATAGTCTTTCAGGAGCTCAATCTATTTAATATGTCAGAAAGACTAAAAGATAATTCGTTTACAAGTGGGAAAAGCCTCCAAGGGAAAAGAAGTTTGATTGCAGAGAGTTGGTACAAAAGAGTTTATTAAACCCAACAGCTGAAAAGTGAAGCTAAACAAGCCCATCTATTCAACAATGCAAATCAGATATTTTGCTATTTAGAAGCATCCGGGATACCTGAACATTGGCCAATGATTTTTCTAGTACAGAGAATCAGCAGATAATTTTTAGTAATACTAAGATTTCTGAGGTTTCTGTCTAGTAAATACACAAATGCAAAAAGAGCAGACCAAGTTATTTGTACATCTGTCACTGTGATCTGTAGTTCTACTGTGTGATTTTGTGCTTCACAGCAATGAGATCTGGAGAACCATCACATGGAACATTTGGAAGTAGAATAGCTGCTGTGCATGATAATGCATTTGGTTGATGATAGGTTACATAGCACTATATAAACAACACAGCTCAGTCAGTACTGCCCTCCTCCCACCATTTAGGGATACACCTTCTTCTGATGGGAATTTCCTTTGGACCATGAGCATGCAGAAGCAACACTCTTATTCTTTGGACAGTGGCTTTTAACAGAGTGCCAGGGGAAAGATGTTGCTCCCCTATTCTTTGTCTCATAGAGGATTCAGACTTATAATAAAAGTACTCATTTGTACTGGGTTTACCTGACAAGGTACCATCAGCAGCACAAGAAGGTCTGCAGGGGCTGTCTCTCCGTGGGTCACCCAAGCACAGCTGATCCCAGCAGCTCCAGTGTCCCCAGTGCAGGGCATGGTTGTGCCCTTCAGCCACAGGCAGGTGCCTCACCTCAGACTGGAATTATGGAAAGAGCTAAAGCAATACAAAGCAATGAACATAAAATTCAGCATACATAGTACTGGTATGCTATGCAGTATGAAAAAGTGAGATACCTAAAGTTATCCCTAACTTTAGAATACTTCATCATTCCTTACTGGGCTGCCCTCTGTTAGCAATGCTACCCATCAAAATGGTTGTAAGGACATTCATCAAGTAAGAGAGGAAGCCTGACCTGTAGAGTCTTGATCATATTCTTTCCGTAGCTTTCTGCAGTGCCCCTACAGTAGGCTAGTTATCAAACTAAAGGAAGGGACAATTTTGACGTTTATCTTCATTTTCCTGTTCTGTGCAGCTAATAGCTCTTACTGTACATCAAACCTAGACAGATATAGGAGATACATTACAGCAAAAAACCCATAAAGTTTTTGTGACATCCGGGGAACAAGTGCACTGCTCTCCTTACAAGATTTAACTGGCATGGTCTGAGATGTGCTTAGATATTGTAATGAAAGTTTGATATTCACACAGTCTTACTGAAAAGGAATTGTAAAAGAGAATCTAGAAGAACAAAGCATTACAATATGCTGTTACATATCAGTGGGCTGAAATTAAAGTAATCAATGTGTTTGGGAGCTCGTCATTTACCAGCAATAAAAACATAACGTTAGCAAATTATCTTCACAGAATGTTAAGTGAAAGGGAGAATACGAGCTGCAGGGAGAAGTACTTGACCTAAAAGTAAGAAGAGCCAGTTCCAGTAGAGGGTGACTCACCTCAGCTTCAACTGGCCTGGCTAAAACATCCAGCACAGACTGGATGGAGTCCAGCACAGACTCCACAGACCATGGCTGACAAACACATGGCTTTGAACGTGTCCATTCCGTGGACATATTTAAAAGTAGAAAGATGCAAGTACTGGATGGGATTCAGAGAAAGTCAGCTGGCTGATCTGCATGGGTGAAAATTCACACTTACATATATATACTCCCATCATAAGGTCTTTCACCACTTGCTAGGCTATTTAAATGAAAACAGCAGACTAAATTAAAACATTCTCTTCCTTGTACTTTTCAAATAACACTCTATATAATCAAGAATAGCCCGTGGAAAGACTCATCATCTATCACTTGAAATGTCTATGTTAGGAAAGAGGAATTAAATCTCTTTTTAACTAACTTTTCATCAGTGTCAGCGAATTTAGGCAGCTTGTTTTTCCTTTTCTCCTGTACCATGCCACGGTATTTCTTCACAGTAACACTTTATAAAGAAATACAGTAGTTATGTACAGTCACCTTCAGATAACCTGGTTCAAACAAAGCAACATGTCTGTTACTAATTTTTGCAATGGCTGTATTTAGTCCCTGCAGTTGGTGGAGGCAGTGAAATTAATATTGATTTCATACCTCTTACACAGATAGTTCCAGGAAAACATCACAAGCATACAAATTAATGCAAATTAATTTTCTGCTTCTAATTTTCTTTTTTTTTAATTCAAGTCCTACTGACATCACTGGGACCTGAGACTGCACAGGGAGAATTAACCTGCAACGGAAGGAGCAACACCTAAGGAAAAATGTGTGCAACTACACAAGAGAGCTCTGCATATAGCAGAAGTTAATATTGAGGGAAAAAAGATGAAAGAATAACATATTGGACCTAAATATTACACACTCATTATTAAAAAAAACCTGGAAATCCCAGCAGTGAAATAATCAACAAGGAGCAGAGCCCTTGAAGTGAAATATTCTTTCACAAATCATGACAGTTCCCTTTTACTAAGTTGATTTACAGCACAGACCTAACAAAGAGCCATAATAATCTGGAAAGCAAGCCAGTCATTCCAGTTAAAAATAAGCCACAGGTTTACTAGAAACACAAAAGATTTCTGACAGTCTTTTAAACAGCTACAAGGAGAGCTTTTCTCATCAGAAAATGAAAATCAGAAAGTGAAAATGAAAAAAAATAGCCTTGAAACTTTAGCAATTTATTTTGAAAAAAAAGAGTTTCTGGATTTAGTGCAAGTTGTTCCCTGCTTCAGTTTATGACAGGAAAATAACTTTTAAAATAAAAATAAGCTAGCACTTAGAGTTCTTTGGAGACCATTTAAGTCAGTAACTGAGATGAAAGTTCACATATGTTAAATTTTTAAATATGACAAAAGTAAATTCCACCCTAAATATTTTGGCTATATAGATTTCTACTTTCAGTCATTTTCCAAAGATATGTCACACTTGCTATTTCACTAAAAACCAGGACTATAATACCAGATCTTAACTTTTCTACGGAAAATATTTAAGCATCTGATTCATCACTGAAGGAAAAAAAAAAGAACCTCAGACAAGTTTGCTGAAAAGATTTTAAAACTTTCCTGATTAGGAAGGTTGTGTGTCTGTGGAATAAATTTAAGTTAGTGACTTTTCACAATGCTGACATCTTTAGTGCAACTTCAAGATGTGTCCAAAGTGTATTTCTACAAAAATATATTTTTTTCTTTATATCTAATAGCATCTGCTACAATTACTGTTTGAGTACTTGACAGGCACAAAATCTTCATCTATGTAGAAAATAATTATATCTAGTTCTATTATTTATTAATGTATTTCAAACAATCAGATTCTGTCTTCTTTCCCCTTAAAGAAGACTGCCTAAAAGAACAGGGAACAATTATTTATGTTTCTGAAAGCTATTTTCTGTTTACATGTACAATGTACACAGAATAACATCGCCTTTTTTCTGTTCTCTCCTAAATATCAATTCCATATAAAATATAATGCACATTAGTTAGCTCAGTCATTGCTTCTGTCCAAGTGAAGTAAATTTCTGCCTCTCTGTTACATTAAAAGGGGAGAGCTGCTCAAACCCTTTATGTTTGATTAGTCTGTCAGAGCTCCTGGAAGGTTGAGACCCTTCTGCCCAGTCATTCTGTCAGCATCCTGTAATGGGGAGCCTTCACTGAGCAGTTCACTGGTTTGGAGGGTAGCTTGACCAACTTGTTCAGGGTCACACTCCAAACAGTGAGACCCCCCCTACTGGGTCTCCACACCTTTACCTACTGCCAGTGACTGTCAGTGCTATTGAAGCATTTACTTTAACAGTTTACAGAATTAAACTCAATAAAATTTTGATAAGTTAAGGTGAAGGATTGTTATGATCGTGTTGGACTTCTAAAACATGTTCAAAGCAATATATTAATTCAAAGCACTATGCAGAGAAGCTCTAAACCCCCAAAAGTCTGGTGTGAGATCATCATTCAGCACTTACAGAGTGTATATCTTACCCCATAGGCTCTCAACAAGGGAAAAGATGGATTTAGCCTGTCGACTGATCCCAAAGGTTACAAGGGAGCCTTCTTCAACTCTTCCCCATTCCTAGTTCACTTTTATACTCTTTATTTGTGTTTAGGAGGAGCTTGAGTTACTTTAGTCATACATCTTACTCAGTGCAGGGTCATTGTTCCTTGGGGTGGGTATCTCAAGATAATACCTGAGGTAACCTTGGGATGGGAGCATACATCAGTCCAAGGAGAGTGATTTCACTTCAGTTGCTGATTCAGCAGCAGGGCATTTTCCTTCATCTCCATTGGCTGTCATCTGCTGTGAAGTTCAGCAACTATGAAGAACCACCAAGTTCCCTCCTCTGCAAGGGTTTCGACAGAGCCTGCTTGTGGTGTTTTCACCCCGTTCCACTCTCCATTTAGTCTCCTTTAGTATTATTTGTGGGAGGCTGGATATGTTGACTGTGTTCCATCCAGGGAGCAGCAATCATATTTTCCCCAGTAATTTCTGTGCCATTATCTTTTTTTACCCTCAGTCATTTTCCCATGCCCTCCAAGACTAAGTCTACCGAAGGCATAGAGGATAGTTCCATTGCTAGACTGAGCCACCAGCAGGATACCACTAAGATCTGGTTCCTCCAGCATCTATATATAGCTCTACTATGATGTTCCAGCAGGTTTTACACACCCAAACTCTCTATTTGGGGCATATGTGGGACCTAGATCTGTACTGTACCGCTAATTATGCATCATTTTTCTCTCTCTCTCTCAGAAACAATGTTTTTGAAATGTAAGGTGGAAATTTGATTTCTTTTCTGTCCAAAAAAGACTATTTTGGATTTTTGCATGTTGGAATTTTATATGCTATTCTTAAAAAGTGCACTAACAGTAAAAGGGTGAGAATGAATAATACCTTTGTTGCTATTACTCATTTCATACATTATTGAATACTGACATATATTCCCAAAGTCAAATTGCATTGCATTTGAAATATAAATTGTTAGTTTAGGAGGAATAAGCCTAATTATTTACCAAAGATGGAATTATGAGAACAAAATTTCTATTATAGATTCATAATAAAGTGTCAAAAGGGCGAACTTACCCTCCCCCCCAACCCCCAAAATGACAAATAGTAAAAGAGTCTTTTCATCTTTTTTGTTTACAGCCTCAGAAACACAATTGTTCCAAGTGCAACTTTAAAGACTTAAGGCATTAGCATAAACGTACAGGTAAGCCTCCATTTTCTATCATTACTACAATTTCTAAACCAAATTAATTAAAAAAAAATATCAAAACCAAACATTTTGTGGAAGAAAAATCTGGCATAGTATGAACTTATATTTCCCTTGAGTTCCCAACATCAAAAATACAATATTTTTCTGTGTGGTTTCTGTTCAGCCCTAGGGTAACTTCTGCTTTACACTGAAGGAGAAAAAGATTTATCCCATTTCTTCTCCATCGTGCTCTCCACTAGCAAAGGCAGAGAGAGTTGATTATCCCTTAGTTGATTATCATTTTCTTTTTTGAAACTGAGAAAGAACACAATAAAAAGGAGAAAACTGTGATATAATAATCGAAGGAAGGTGGAAAATTGGTATTTAGGGAGAAGAAAGAAACTATGAACAAAACCAAAAAAGCCATAATGAGCTAGACATCAAAAAACACAAAAAACAAAACAACAAAAAACAATTGAAAAACCAACTGACAGATATTGCCATAATATAAGCATACATTTAGATAGCAGACTTTCACTCTTACTGTCTGACAATCAATCTGTACTCATAGCTGGAATATCTTTTTTTCCCTGAGTCAGTATAGTCCAGATTGGCAATGTTAAGTAACATCAGAAAGAAATAGCTGCAGAAAAAAATGGCATCCTCACACTTGGGAATGCATCAAGCATATTCTAGGGAAGCATATTTAAATGCATAAAACAAATAGAGGGCAATTCCACCTGGACATCAATTGGTAAATTTCTTTATCCCACTCCCTCAGAAATTAGACTTTTTTGATTAGATCAAATTTATAATTTTATTCATCCTTTATTTGGGATAAATATTTTTTTCCCAAAAACCCCACTTGTGTAAAGTCAACAAATCAATTTTCATACCTTAAGAGCATGCACTTTTCTTCTATAAGAAAATGACAGCATGGTACTCCATGAAAGTTCCAGTTTGAATGCTCTGTGTTATTTAATGAAATCTTTACAGCTACTTTCAGAAATCCTGATGCATAAAAAGTTGAGGTATGGTACAGAATTTGTACAAGTATTAGAAAATGTCTAGATGGACACGATGGACCAAGAAGCTGTTTTCTTCCTTTGCAGAAGAATTTTATACTGGATATAAAATTAAATCTGATATCTCTTCATGAAAATACTGCTTGTAAATTAATAGGGAGAAATAAAAAAATCAAACAAAAAAAACAGAAAAAACAAACAAACAAAAAAATACCCACTCTGAAACAAAACAAAAATAACTCAAAATACCACAACAAGACTAAAACGCTCAGATTTCCTCCTACTAATATTGATGGCCACTATGAACTCCAGCTGGGAAAGTATTGTGTTCATTACTAAGTTGAAAAAATTTTCAATACCTGAATTTTATAAAACACCTTTTCCTCCAGACCAGTAATTTAAAGTCAATAGGCATATCTAGGGTTTCTGAGAACTATACCACCAGATGTGCGAAGCCTTCCCACCTTACCAACCATTCCCTCTCTACTGCTAAAAAAAAAAAATAAAAAATTTCCCAGCTTTATATCTGCAGATTATAAGTTGTTGGTTTTTTTGTGGTTTTTTTTTTTTTTCCTGCATGAGAGCATTAAAGAAACCTATTTATCTATGCACCCTAGGGAAAACCAGCTTGCCACAAATGGTGGTTTATAAGATTACATAACAGTACTTGCTATAGGCTATTTAATAGCTTTAAAACCCACTATGAAGCCTTTTGAATTTCACAGAGTGCCTTTAAAGAGAGAACATTTTTCCCCTTTGGAAAACACTGCATTATTTAGCAACATAAAACACAACTCTTGAAAGGACTGAGTATCTTTGTTTACTGTCTCTAAGACCCACTGACTTGTGGAATTATTGGTGAAAAATTATGGAAGGGGAAGGGGAAGGGGAAGGGAAATGGGAAGGGGAAGGGGAAGGGAAGGGATTAAAGTAATTACATGTGAGGTTGTACCTGAGATTCATGCAGAGATATCTCATCAAGAAATCTCTGAAAAAAAATCAATTAGGCCTCCTCTTTGTGTATTTTATAAAAATGATCCACTGCAATGTTTGTCTACTATGTCCTGAAAACGAACATGTAAGCATCACTATATATTTTAGAAATATTTCTCTACACAGTAGAGAAAGACTCAGAAGTAAGTTAGAAAAGTATAAATATGGTTTTCTACTTAAGCAAAGAAAATAATCTATATCAGTATCTAAAACCTTAAAATTTAGATCTGAAACCAGAGACTAACCCATAAGGGCTTCAGGTTCTTGTTTTAATATCCCAAGATACGGGTCTGTTTAGAGGCCAAATGTGTGCACACCCTTCCCTCTCTATAACTTTATTACCTTTTGCTGTTGTCAATCACTTCTACACAAAATGTGTTCTTGAATGCAGTAGTGATGAGATTGAAAACCATTCTTGAGACACATTCAGCCACTAACACTATGGGATAGAAATGCTACAGACTGCAACTTACTTAGAAAAATTTCAAGGGTCAGATAAAAAAGAAGTTGGTGAGATAAAATAAAGAATTCATATGTAAAAAAACCCATAAACTGTTACAGGATGTGAAGAACGACCATAGAAATTCAACATGTATTCGTTTGAAGAATATAGTTTAGTGGGTTCGCTTACATGGCTCCAATATAAAATCTAATCTTCTCACATCTGTCTAAAGAGAGCTTTTGATTTCAATATTTTGTTCATATAGTAAACATGGCATTATGATGTATGTTATAATGTATGCAATGTATGTGTAAGATATCTGTTAAGTGTAGCATTGAATTTAAACCATTATACTCTGAATTTTGCAGGCTATGGTAAAATTTAAAATTAGTATTTGACAAGTATTTTTATTTTTTCCATGAAATAATGAAATATACTCTTTTTCTCCTACTTTCTACACTTTTTTTATCTTTTCACTCATCTCAGTCTGAGGATGTCAAGTTCTCCGGTAGACTGAGACAAGCACTAAGACCCATTGCTTCCTTTTTCCTAAAACCAGAGCATACGTGAATACACCCTTTTTTTCCAGTCTTTTTTTTTTTTTTTTGTCCTAAAATAATAGTGAACTATTTTACGAACATTTTATTGACTAGTGACTCCAAAGAAGTAAACTCTATATCATTTTCAAAAGCGATAAAGTTGGAGTCCCTGTCTTGCACCATGTTTTTCTTAAATGCAATTTTAATTAGACAAAAGTTATATTTTATAGGTCATTCCATTAAACTTGAAGTTGCTGTAAGTTTTGGTTACTGTATAAATCCTCAAGCTCAATACATTTTAAAAAGTAAATCCTTAAACTCATTTCTTATCCTGAACATGAAAATGGGTTGGTAGAAAATTTCAAATCTGTTCTAGGCTTTATTTGTATTTCCTTCTAATGTCAAGTTGAGCCCCAAGTCAGCTGATCATTTGATTGTAGTATTGTGAGAAACTTTCCCATTTTTAAAATAATTTACAAGTAACCCATAGATACAATTCTTATAATAAATCTTCTAGAACATCATTGCTACTTGAGGAGAAGGCTTGCCTGTCCAAATCTAAGGAGGTTTGGGAATATGAGCCCCTGCCTAGAGCCATCCACCTACATGTCCGGAGCCAGCTCCTGTTCAAAGTAAAGAAGCCTGAGAGCAATCTTTCTGCTATAAACATGCCATTTTCAAACTGGATCACAAGCCATCTGCAGCTTTCTGAGATTTTTAATATCTGTATTGTCAACTGAAATGATATCTGTATTGCATTAAACACCATTTTGCAAAGAAGCTACAGGCAGGGCAGTTAGCTTTTCCTTCAGATTTTTCTTTTAATGATAAGCAGTTAGAATCAAAAGCTGCTGCCTTTGTCAGTGTACGAATGGACATTTCCACAATTTTGCCAGCTTTTAGTTTCAATGGTATTTTCTAATAGGGTAATAACTAGCAACTCCTATCTAATATTTCCTTTCATGATGGCAAAGCTCATTTTTCATTTATTATCAGGAGGCCTTTTGAGCAACTTTTACCAATGTAATCTTTCTATTACACATGTATTATTTCTTCTTTCTTTTCTGATCATGTTTCATCATACCAAAAACTCCGAATGCTGAGAAAAATAATGGCTCATATAGTCTCAGATTAAACTGGAATTTTTCTATTGGGTCTAATATCCTATTCTATTGTAAGAGAAGGAAAAAATTGCACGATTACTGACCACATTCATCATTATGAGAAGATAGCCCTTATATCTTGTCATTCTCATTAGGGATATGCTTGGTAAGACTTACATAGTTCTTTTTGGTTAATTTGTGCAATTTCATTAACTGTATTTGTGCTGATCACATAAAACTGACGGAAAGGCTCATACACCAGAAGATTGTGCTGCCATCCAGAAGGACATGGTCAGGCTGAAGAAGTGGGCTGACAAGAAGCAAAGCGCCTGAAATTCAACAAAGGGTAGTATGGAATCTGTACCTGGGAAGGAACAAACCCATCCACCAGTAGATGCTAAGGGATATCCAGCTAGAAAGCAGCTTAGCAGAAAAGTCCTGGTGGACACTCAAGTTGATTACAAGTCAGTAATATGCTGTTGTGTCAAAGAAGGCTGATGGTGTCATCAGCTGCACGAATAGAAGTGCTGCCAGAAGGTTGAGGGATGGGATAATTCCCTTCTACTCAGCACTAGTAGGGAAGTGTCCAGTTCTGGGCTCCTCAATACCAGAAGGACATGGACACACTGATACAGCAAAGAGCCAGGAAGGTGATGGTCTGAAACACTTCCCATATGAGGAGAGGCTGAAAGAGTTGGGACTGTCCAGCCTGGAGAAGAGAGGTCTCTGGAGGGATCTTTTCCCTGTACGTCAGTGAAGCAAGGGCAGAAATGGAACAGAATCAGGCTATTTTCAGTGGTGCCCAGGATCTGAATCAGCAGTAATAAACTGAAGCACAGGAGGTTCCTTATGAACATCAGGAGACACCTTGTTACCGGGCAGATGAGTGAACCCTGGCACAGTTTTCCCAGGCAGGCTGTGGAGTCTCCATCCTTGGAGAGTGACTGGATTGTCAGTCAAAAGATGTCTGGATATGATCCTAGGTATCCAGGTATATGTAAATCTGCTTGAACAGGAAGGGATTGGACCAGATAACCCCCAGAGTTCCCTTCCAAACACAACTACTAAACAATTTCATTGGGAGATAGGCGTTCAGTGAATTATTTTTGTCTAGATTTTGAGAGCAAACATATTGCTCTTATGGGATTTAGCATTATAAGTGATGATTAATTGCCAGTGACTAGAAACTATCAGCTTATTAAAAAGTTTCACCAGTCAATAAATTAGTATATCAGCATAATCATATTTAATTTTGTTCCAAATACCTATCAGCTTTCACTAAATATTACCCTGAACTTTCTTCTCTATTGTAAATGAAAAAAATTATAAATAAAACCAATATAATTTTCTAGGCTTTCCATAAGATTTGGTGCATATAACAATAGAATAGATTCTTATGTAGATGTTTACTTGGTTTTCTTTAGTGTAAAGGTGGACAGTTCAACTACTAAGGCATCTTTATTTGCTCATATGTATGCCCAGATACCAGATTATAAATTAGGTTAGCCAGAACATATCCACTACAGAACTTTTTTTAATCTTTAAAACCTCATTCTTTTTATCTATTAACAACCTTACTATATGCTTATTTGACCCTCGGCACAATGGATTTCAGCTATTTGTATGAATTAACAGCTATTGTGTCCTTTAGTTTAGCCCAGAACCTGTCTTGAGAAATAAGAGAGTGGCGTGTCCTTTCCACGAGCAGCACTGTCCTTTCCAAAGGAAGACCTTTTCTCACGTTTGACTCAGCTGCACAGGAACAAATCCCAGAGCCCAACAGCACAAAGCAGCAGGGCTTTGCTCTCCTGGGCACACACGTACATTGGTTCAGGGACAGCAACACACAGAAGGCCTTGCTGTGGGAATTCTTATACTCAGGTTAGGCTAACTGGAGCACTCTGATCCCAGTGCTAATTAGCTCAGATAAGCCTTCAGTGGAGATATTCCCTTTGTAGATACTAAGACCATCAATGCCTTCCAAGCACTTTTTATATTTTCTCTCTGGGTCTAAAGGGTATTGGATGGCCTATGGTCACAAAACTAATTCTGACTGCTGAGAAGAAAACATTACAGAACATAAAAATGTGAATGGAATTGCATGGGGGAACAGAGTCTGAATGGACAAAAATAATGACAAAAATATTAGCTGTTCACCTCTAGCTACCAAGAAGGACAGAACACATGAACAGAGGAAGCAGAAAATTCACTTCAAAGAATGGAGGGGCCAGGAAATACCTGCCCAGAGCATTCCAAAAGATTATATAGGTGGTAGAAAAAAAATTGCTTTCTGTCCTAAGATATGGCAAGAATATTCTAAGGAAGATACCAGAAGATGTCTGTTACCTAAGTCTTTTAGGGTTGAAAACCTCCTGCTGTTCTCAGATTATCTGTGAGTAAAAACACTCTTCTCCTGCTCTGCCATGGGGTGTCTCCTATGGGGTGTCTCCATGAACTTCTGGAATGTGAGAGCTTCCAGTGGCCTGCAGTTCTCCACAAAGTGCTCCAGCTTTCTTTTTCACAGGAGTATGCTACTTTCAAGAGTATGCTACTCCAGAGTGGGTTGCTCTCTCCACAGAGCCTCAGGTCCTGCCAGGATTGCTTCAGCATGGGCTTCCCATGGGATCTCAGCCTACCCTGGTCATATCAGCCTGCTACAGTGTGGGGACCACCATGGGCTGCAGGTGGATCTCTGCTCAACCGTGGACCTCCATGAGTCGCAGGGGGACAGTTTTCTTCCCCGTGAGCTGCAGGGGTATCTATGCTTTAGCACTCAGAGCACCTCCTCCTTCTCCTTCTTCATAACCTTGGTGCCTGTAAGGCTGTTCCTCTCTCTCTCTCTCAGCTGCTGATGTGAAGTATATTGTTTTCCCCCCTTTCTTAAAAAACTTTTATCCCAAAGGTGTTACCAGAGTCTCTGATGGGCTTGGCTTTGGCCAGCAGAGGATCTGTCTTTGGGTTTTTTGAGACATAGAGGAAGTTTCCAGCAGTTTCTCGCAGAAGTCACACCTGTAGTCCCCACCACTACCAAAATCTGGCCATGAAAACCCAATACACAGCGCCATGTGGCAGTCAGGGGCAAGCACAATCTCCCTTCAAGTCCATGCAGGTCAAAATCCGTACAGACTCTCTGCTCAACAAGAAATGTATTCAGTCGTGTGGGCTTGGACCCTTCTGCCAGGAGTCTCAGATGTGCTAAAAAAATGAGATCTCTACTAAATCTCACTCTACATAAAAGCTTTTGTTGTGGAAAATGAACTTGCTTGTGCTGGCCAAGTATATATTGTTTCCATTATATAAATTAAAATCTGTTGCTGTCTGACACCAACTATTTTGTTGGTAGATTGTGCTTACCTTCACCTTATCTGATGACTTATTCTTATAAAAACAGGTAATTCTCCACCTTTCATTTCAAGCTCTAGAATGATGCTGTGTTTTCTGTTCACATCTTGCTTGTAGATACCTTCTCAAAAAAAAAAAAATTCACTTGGGTCATACTCAATTTTCAGTACTATTTGTTTTCTGCTTGCTTAGTCATCTACCATGTA
Source organism: Haemorhous mexicanus (assembly GCF_027477595.1). NCBI lineage: Eukaryota > Metazoa > Chordata > Aves > Passeriformes > Fringillidae > Haemorhous > Haemorhous mexicanus. The sequence goes on from NC_082341.1 coordinate 78,461,861, forward strand.
CTGCCCTTGATGACTTTGTAGATTTAGAGGTAATATGGCAGGATTATTTGCAATTACAGAATAAGGTTTGTGACGCCTTTTGTCAACATATTATGGAGGGAGGTGCTGTAGTGATATAATACACCTAAATGTTAGTGGTAGAAATCTAAGGAAACAACCATGAAAATGTTAATCCAAAACACAGACCCAGTCTCAATTTCCTTCTATTTTAATTTACTACTTGAAGCTAGTTATTTTATCTTTCAGTACATTCTCCACCCCCTATTAGAACACTATATCAGAAAGAAAAAACCAGCAAATAACAACACAGTGGTTATTTTGAAGACATGAACACCTGCTTTAAAATTAGTCTCATACATCTCAATTGCCTGGAATGTCATTACTTTTGATTAGTGCATATAGTCAAGGGTGAGTTGGTTTAAGCTTTATTATGAACACTCCGGTGGCTAGTAGAGAAATGAGGCTAATTCCCAATTTTGAAGGACAGATTTTACTTCCACAGCACTCAGATGCAGAAACAGATTGCTATTTGATGAACACAGCTAGATTTGTTAGGAGTGAGAACATAACCTGAATGCAAGAAAAGCACTGCCATGGTTTCACACTGCAATACTGAGTCTTCGAAGTGATCGTGCAGTCATTCTGAGCCTCCTGAAAGATGAAGCTACATGTTGTCACTGAAGAATGGGATTACCATACTGAACAAGCATGTATTACTGTTCTAATTTAATGGAGATGTGAAGAGAACAAAAGCCTTAGCACATTACACTGTTTTGTAGATTGTGGTCTGCTTCCTGAATATTATTATTTTGGCACAACACAGATTGTGATCTCGATAGACCTTGATTGCATTATTGGAGGCTTATACCTCTATTAGTAATGGCAACAGAAACTCCTCAGGCAAAGTTCTGCATTACTGAGGTTAATGGAAATTTTGTCACTGTGTCCAACTGGACCAGGATTGCACTGCCAGAATTAAAGCCAAAAAAAAGAGGTCTAGCTCCAATCACAATTGTTACAGTGAATATCCTTGTTATGTATTTGGTATCAGAGTATTGATTTAGCCATTCTTCAAATTTGAAATTGTCAATGACTGCGAAAATTTTGCTAAAAAATAAAATTTAAAGATTATGGGATTTTTCTATTCAGGAAGGTATGCAAGTCAGTTAGAAAAACGAGGATGCCGGGTAGTCTGTTTTACTGCAGAATTCCAATTACTTTTTCAGGAAAGAACTCCAAGGACAGAAACAGTCTGTACTGCCCTTTTTATCGATGATCAGGAATTGTTTACCTCCTGCACAAATAAATGCAAAAGGAAAATGCAGCAAACATGGCAGAGAACCTGACTTGGTTTTCACTCCTCCATAAAGCAGGACTAGATTCCTAAGGGAAAAACTCCAGAGTACAAAAACAAATTTAGAAATTTCAGATCAGACCTGGAAATACTGCCTGATGGTTCTTAAAGGGCAGCACAATTTCTTTCACCTGACCACAGTTCAGCTGGGTCTGGGATTTGCAGGGAGTAAGCCTTTTAAATCTGCAAATACATCTCCAATTTGTTCTTCTGCTGATTATTTCTCTCAGGGAAAAGTGTGACCACTGCTGTAGTAAGCATTAAAGCCAATGTTAACAGTATAATTTCAGTACTGTTCAGGATCCAGAGGCAGTTACTGATTGGAGTGTTATCACCAACTGAGCAATTCTATTAACCTTTACACCCAGATTTCTGCATAAAGTAATACCAACGCAGCAGAGGGTACAACAAGAGAAGTTAAATTTGTAGAACACTGTTCTAGGCATAGTCAGAAAAAATTCTCTGGGCTTAAAAAATTTCAGCAAGAAAAGTGTATTTTAGCATCAGACACACTTTGTTCTGCTCTCCTGTGTTTGTGGATTTTGCTTTGGTGTCAGCCCCGCTTTCCCCAACAGCTATCATTAAAAGGAATGCCTCTACTTAACTAAAGATTTAAGCATATAGAGAGATATTAATGTTTTGCTTGGCTTTTTTTCTGCAAAGATTTGTTTAACAAGATGCTCAGTTTCATCAGTAGTGAACAAATCTCTCATCTAAATCTTTCTAATACTCCAGTCTCACACTCAAGTCTGAAGGAAAGGGAGTGACAAGAGCCCAAAAGTTAATCTGCAAGCCTTTAACCAAAAAGAAACTCCTATCCATTTTGAAGTATGTAGTGAGCAAATTGCAGGATACTTTCCACACTTAAGCAAATTAAAAACCTAAAAGTGCTGTAAAGAGGTTGAGAAAGTGGCAGTTCCTTAGTAATTACTGTGTGAAAAATCTGACCATTTTATACCCTGCTGTCATGTTAATCCTGGAGAGAAAGATTTATGTACATTACAAATTGTTGCTTTAGTCTAACATATATTTATATAGATATATTTTTGTACTCAGCGCTGTAGCACTGTTGTGAGCTAACCCCAAGAGGCCACTGAGCTCCATTCTGCTGCTCACTCACTCCCCCTCAAGCTGGATCAGAAAGAGAATAGGAAGGATAACAGTAAGAAACTTGAAAATTGAGATTAAAGCAGTTTTATAGCAAAAGCTGCACACAGAAGCAAAGCAACATTAGGAATTCATCCTCTAATTCCTGATGGCTGACAGGAGTTTGGTGATCCCCAGAAAAACAGGGCTCCTTCACTAGTAATGTTACTTGGGAAGACACATGCTTTAATTCTATGAGTGTGCCATGCTCCTCCTTTCCATCAGGTTTTATTTCTGAGCATAACATCATATGATGTGAAATATCCCTTTGTTCAGTTGAGGTCAGCTGTCCTGTTTGTGTCCTTTCACAGCTTCTTGTGCACCCCCTGCTTGCTGGTAGGGCACTGAGAGCTGCCAGGTGAGAAACAGAAAAGGCCTTGACACCATTTAAGCACTTTTCACAGTATTTTCATTGTGATGTTAAGGGTACTGTTTTAGCCACAAATCCAAAACACGGCACAATTGCAGCTACTATGAAGTAAATTGAAGCAAATTAACTCTATTCCAGCTAAGCCTAGCACAAGCCCCTGGGCTATTACAGAAAATTTTTAAATTTCCACCAAATTGTTCTAGAGTAGTTAAACAGACACCCAGTATTGACATAGGAACCATGTAAAAAGGTAAAAGATAGATCCTGGCAGTTTAATTGGTGAGTAATTCAATTTACTTTCACTGTAGCCATTAGCAACCAGGATACTTCAGGGTACTGTCAGTCTATCCTACTCCTACTGCTATGGAATAGCCTCTGGACTGCTCAGGGATGGAGGAGATCAACAGCAAACCAGCTCAGTCCTTTAGTATAACTGCTTACAAAGTCACACTTCTGCCTCCCTGGCTGTATGCAATTATTTGGTTCTTAATTCTCTGCTGGAATTCGTAGTCACCATAATAAAGTGAGGACGAAAGGAGGGGGGGATGATTTGTTTTTTAGAGCTGTAGGAAGAACAGATAATGCTAACAGTCCCCTTCTGGTGTCTGCAAATGCTGCCTGCAGGAGAGGAAGGAAACATGGAAAGGGATTGTTTTTGCTATTGTACTGTCTGGCAACCTTCAACTCATTCTTTCTTTACACAATGTTTTTGCCCCTCAAAACAAAAGAATGAAAGAAACCTGGCTGCACACTGAAGTGCACACTTAGGGGAAGAAGAAAACACTCCTAGGATTATTTCACTTAGAAAAATATAACTATTGCTTTCTTACATTTGATGCAATGCAGTTGGAGGGCAGCAATTCATTTACAGGGTGAAATGCATATAATGTATATTCTGATCAGCAGTAGTAACAAGTTCTTTGTAGAATAAACTAATCTGTGAGAAATAAAAATGCAACGTGAGGGATGGGATGAAAGCAGCGACTTCAAAACAGGCACAAAAATCCAGGGCTGTAAACAACCCCCCAGGGACAAATTACCAGGGGCTAAAAGCATGAATCCTTGAGAGCTGGAGCTTTTTTGGGATGTAAAAATGGAACAAAGTGATAACCAAGGTAGGAAAACAGTATTCATTCATGCATTCATTCAAACATGAGAATTAAATCAGCTCGACTAAAGAGGGAGGTCTTGTTACCTGACCCAAGATTTAAACTGCTATGACACAAGATTTAAACCACTGGAGTGGGCCAGTGGGTCTCCCCACTCTGCACGCCTGGGCAGGGATTGCTGCTCCTTCATGCTGAGCTACTGCAGCCATACCACACCTTCCCCAAAGTAGGAAAAGCAATGACAGCCATTAGGAAAAGCATAGGACTGAGTGGAATTCTCCATCTCCATTCTCCAATGGGTTGAACATGGCATTTTAACCTAGTCTGGGGTGCAGCAAAGTAACAATACTTTTCTTTTGTACTTCACAAGAACACAGGTGACCCTAAAGGTCACTGCTCCTGTACTTATTAGCTAGCAACCCCTGTAAAAAAGATAGATGGGGGACAGAACTTCTCTCTCCAGGCCATTGAGAAAAACGTCAGCAACCAGATACATAATTTCACAAGTACTTGATAAGACTTCAAAATATAAATAATACTATGCAAAGAACTGTTTTTGGCCTGATTTACTCCAGGAGGTAGTCTGGTACTATACAGATATTACTTCCTCCTGCGATACTTTGCTCCAGGTCATCATTAGGTGAAGGGAGAAAAGTGGATTTCTTCTATGGCAAGGATTACTTAAAAAAAAAAAAAAAAAAAAAAAAAAAAAAAAAGAAGAAGTAGAAACACAGAAACACTACCAGTGAAAACACATGCATTCACACTGAGTTCTATGAATTTATTTCAGCTGTGACTTTGTACAATACCTGGCAGCTCTCACGCCGTTGCATAAACATGGTGAACAGAAGTGTGTGTGGGGAAAAAAATAGAAATTATTATCTTTAATTGTTGTGCAAAGTTGTAAAACTCTTGATAGCTGATTTCCCACACTCCTTCACCATTATTTTTGCTTCTCCTTCCACATGAATGGCCAGTGCTTTCAGCCAGAGCTTTGACTGAGCACACAGGACAGAAGTACACCTCTCAAGCTCACATCCCAGGAGCATCAATTTTTTTCTCTTCATAGCTGTAATGAAAATGCCTCTCAATTTTTACTTCCATATGGCAATTAAAATATTATATCTGTTTAAAAACTAGGTGTAGTGATGGGCTACTGGTTTTAGATTATTTAGTATTGCACAATTTTCCAGATGGTTTCTTGTATGAGAAAAGGGTTTCAATAAAGTCTCTTTCACGAAGAGCACCTGAAGTGGTTAAATAGACTTGATAACCATATTTTAATAAAACACATGAAAGACAATTGCAATTGTTAAATATAAAGTGTTAAAAATGCTATTTCATGAGGAAATATAAGAAAGAGTGGAATGAAAACACTAAACTAACAGATCTGATTGCTGAGAACTTTATATTTATGATTAAATTCCAGTACTTGAACAGAGTACTGTGAAATGTTCATAGAATCATTCTCAGTGCATGCTTCTAATAGTCAGAAAAACATGCAAAAGCCCATAAATATGGGGTTTTTTTTCCTTTATTGTACTTATTCTCATGCTTGTGACATGATTTCAAAAGATAACTGGAAATTTCAAGTTAGGAAAATAAATAACAAAAAGTCTGAAAGCATAGGAAAATAACAGACTTTTTGATGGAATTTCCTCCAACTTTTACTTCATTCCTTCTCTTTCTGGCTTTAAGATCATCAATCTCATCTCCTACATCTATTCTAAAGCATCTCTTCACCTAGGTATAACTAGGTGAAGAGATGCCTTAAAAGGATAAGTTAATAAAATAAATTTGAAAGGATAAGTTAATAAAATAAATTTAAAGAACAGCAAAGTAGCTAAATTTTTTTTTTTATTTGTTATATCCCTAGTTGGCATTTTGTCTGTTCAAATCTTTATTATTTTTGCTGGTTTATTCTGTAGTAAAAATATGCAATCCTTGGTACCACAATAAATTGTAATGTTGTGGCAAGTTGTGTAGCCAGGATATTCCTCATGACTTGCTCCAAATCTTACCCTATTCCTAACTTGATCCTAATCTTATCTACACAAAGAAAAATGGAGCTAAAAATAAGAAAAAAGTCTTCTTTTTAAACTATCCAGAATGATACAACAGAAATATCTATTTAACATATTCAAATTCAATTGTACTCTGCAACTTGTAGATCTCATTATAGTTGGAGTTGTTTAAAAGTACCTAATTGACGCTCAGAATTTGGAGATTTGGGGTTCATGTGTTTAAAAATGGTGGGTTTTTTGCAAGAGAAATAAGTTTATCCCTGCCATGCTTTGCAAGTCTTTACCACTCTAACTCTGTCTTAAAGTCACACAATTTCAACAAGTGAATTATCACAGCAGCATACCTCCTGCAAATAACCATTAGAGGAAAGGATCGCCTCTTGCTGCTTTGTTTTCTTACTTCAAAGTCACTGCCTGTGGTTATTTTAGTTGCTGCAAGAGCAGAGGAGGGAAGATACACAATTCCAAAGAGAAAAGTCATAGAAAAATCAGCTTAGATGACAAGTATCCAACTCTAAATTTGGGGCTGAAGAGTCTTTTATTCAAATGCAAGTAAACAAATAAACCTGCACTGATGGGACTCCAATTCTTTTGATAATATGTTTCTGCTCTTGCTTATTTGAGAAGCTATTTCCAGAATTCAGTTCTAGGTGATCAGTTTACCATCACAGTTATTTTCTATACAACATATAGAAGTTAAGAATTCCTCCACAAATAAATACTCATCAGCAGGAATAAAAGATGTGAACTACATCCCTACAGGCAATCTCATTACTTAGCACAGTACTGCTGAATAGTAACTTTCAAAGCCAAGAGAATTTGCTTACAACCATTCAACATGGTTGGGTACTGCCATATGAATGCATCCCCATTCCAACAGATGGAATGATACTACATTTCTAAGAGAATAAACTCCTTGATGAGAAGAATCACGTCAGCTATTGTACATGTCTGCACAAGAATGCAATCTCCAAGGCATTTTTTTTGTTTCAGTTTTTGGGTAAGCATTATAAGAATAATTATGCAATGCTTTGGAATTTTCCTGTAAAATTCTCATTTAGGCAAAATACAAACCTCATATTTAAAATTGTCTCAGCAGTGTTTCCCAAACTTTAAGTTAGTGTTTACAAGCAATGGCTAATAAGGATACTTCCATCAACATCAAAAATTCAAATTGCAGACTTAAAAAGATTAATTAAAATAATGGGGGTATATCAGATCAGTGGTCACATAATATTAATATCTCACCAGTGATCCGATGGTTCCAACTCCACATATTTTAGGTATTAATTCAGAATAACCTTATAAATGTTCAGAAATAACACAATATTAGCTTTAAATAGAACATCAAGTTTAAAAGCAAAATGTAACATGCCTATAAATGTCAGAATCTCAAGTAAAAGTTGATGACCAACTTTATCGGTTACCACATACAGAACTTCTGGAATCTTTATGTGAAAGATTTTAAGAAAACCCTGGATTAGTTTCAGAAGCAAGCTGGAAGAATTTTTAATTATTTGAAACAGCTAATCTCTGGTAAGACAACAATAAAAATCTGTTCATTTTTGTAAAGATGTTTTCCCAGCACAAATTTTCATGTGCTTACTTCAATAGAGGACCACATATTTGGATAGATTAAGACATGATGAGACACAGCAATAGAAAGCTATTACATAAAAGTACATAAATTTCACTCAGAATCACACAGAATCACTAGGATGGAAGAGACCTACAAGATTGAGTCCAACCTAGCCCTAACACCTCAACTAAACCATGGCACCGAGTACCACATCCAATCTTTTTGTAAACACATCCAGAGATGGTGACTTCACCCCCTTCCCAGGCAGACCATTCCAGTACTTTATCACTCTTTCTGTAAAGAGTTTTTCTTAACATCCAGCCTAAGTTTCCCTTGGTGCAGCTTGAGATTATGTCCTCAGGTTCTGTCAATTGCTGCCTGGTGAAAGAGACCAACCCCACCTGGCAACAGCCACACTTCAGGAAGTTGTAGAGAGTGATAAGGTCACATCTGAGTCTCCTTTTCTCCAGGCTAAACACCCCCAGATCCCTCAGACATTCCTCACAGGGTTTGTGTTCCAAGCCCCTCACCAGCCTCATTGCCCTCCTCCTGATGCCCTTGAGTTTCTCAAGGTCCTTCCCAAACTGAGGGACTAGAACTGGACACAGCACTCAACGTGTGGCCTCAGCAGTGCCAGGTACAGGGGAAGGGTGACCTCCCTGCTCTGGCTGGCCACACTGTTTCTGAAAAAAGCCAGGATGCCTTTGGCCTTCTTGGCCACCTGGGCACACTGCTGGCTCATATTCAGCCAGCTGTGGATCAGCACCCCGAGGTCCCTTTCTGCCTGGGCACTGTCCAGCCACACCATCCCCAGCCTATACCATTGCAGGGGGTTGTTGTGCCCAAAATGCAGGACTTGGCACTTGGACTTATTAGACTTCATCTTATTGGACTCTGCCCATCCCTTCAACTGTTCCAGGTCGCTCTGCTGAGCCCTCCTTCCTTCCAGCAGATTGACACATGCTCCCAGTTTAGTGATGACTGCAAATTTGCTAATGACAATATCCTCATCCGCGTCATCAGTGATGTCATCTTTTTTTCTTTACAGGTTCCAGTAAATCCTTGGAGCTATTTACCTGGAGTTTTGTGGATTCTCTGGTACTGCAACCCAAAGACAGAAAATGGTTCAGAAACACAGGCCCTACCTTCATGTGGCCACAAACCACATATAATCCAGAGGCTAATCCCCTATACTCTACCATTTTGTAGACTATCCAGTCTTTTTTTCTGAAAAATTAAGAACTAAGTCATTTCAACTGGACAAGCAATTTTTTGAGGACATGTTTTATTTATTAGTTTCCTAACGCTTTTTGTCTGCAATAAATGGAATAGGGTCATACTATTTCTAAACACCTTTAGGTGTTTGCTGAATTTTATGTGTATTTTCTTTTAAAATGCAGTGCTACCCTCTGCAGTTGCAAACCAGCTAGGTAATACTCACATTAAACCTTAGACTTTCTTCATCAGAAGTGCTATCAAAACTTTTTATATTGTTCAGATCTGGACAAGAAAGAGTGAAAGTTTCTTTTTCTGTTTAAGAGGAAGATTCAAATATTGCAGTTAAGACATTGGTATTTACAATGCTTTTAGAAATATGATGATCCCTTCCTCCTCCCACACCCCTCCACCCCCCCCCAAAAAAAAGGAAGCAGCAGTGAATTCTAAGCAGTGAATTTGGTGCTCTCATATCCAAATCCTTCAGACTGCTCAAAACTCAAAGTGATGAAACAAAAAATCAAAATCTCTGAAATTAGCTCATTTATAAAAGGTCTTGCATACTCTTCTGCTAAAATGTCTAAATTATATATAAACTTTAAAATGTTAGCCTTAAAACATTTTATCTTTACTAAATTTGGAAGTTTACAGAGAAGTTCAATAACTGAAAGTGAGTTGAGAGAAAACCAGATCGAATTTCACATTTCTGATTATTTTTGCCTGTGTATTAGAAATCTGGATCTCCTTAAAAACAGTCACAACTCTTTTCAGTTGGTCAGCTGAAAAAAAATGTGTTTAAATGGGATTACAGGTGTCAAAAGGGTAAGAATATCCTAGAAGAGTTGGATAACTAAAAACTTGTGTAATACGAATCATGCCTGAATGTAATATTTTTTCAGACTAACTGCAGACACCTTGTATAATGTAGTATATACTGGGTAAATATATTTTAAGCAGAGAAGAGGTATCTCAAAAAGGATATGGAAAATAATTCTGAAAGGAATTATTGAAAGGGAAAAGGAAATAATTTTAAAATATGGCTTGCTATACACCCCTTCAAATGCTGATCAACTGATGTTTAGGATATCAACTGAAATAACTTCAAAAAATGCACCTACTAACGCTACATTGAAGTTGTGTCCCAAGCCTTGTTCACCTTTTGGGAAAATGGATTGTTTGCAGCTCTCACTTTTTCAAGCTGCAATGGCAAAAACTAATCCTAATAAGGAAATTCTCGCAAGCCCACAGCTTTCTCTGGTGTTTTATTTTCCATAAACATGAGGAGCTGTAAGTGGCATCTGTAACCATCTGACATCTATAAACAGATAAGTCTGTTAGAACTTATGTGACATGTTAATTTATTAGAAAATTAATGGAAGCAGCTGTAGAGAGCTGTGGCCAGATATATCACTGATTTCACTAAAAATTACACTAATTTCTTTTTTCACTGGAACTAAAGACATATATTGCAGTTAAAAAAAAAAAAGATAACATAAATAAAAGAATGAGATTATGGTGGAAGGTAGCTGTTATCTACTTGAAAAGCCAGGGCTAAAGAGAAAAATATAATCATAAAAAAGGCATGCAAGAAAAAGTAAAACACATTTCTCTCCTCTCACTTTTACAGATTTTGATCTGTTCTTTCAATATTTTTACAATAAACCCACATGCAATTTTGGCAAAGATCTTGGACATGAAAGTTCTCAACAGCCGAAACTTTTCAACAAACTAGTTGTCTTCTTTGAAATAAAACACTGAGAAATATTACAGCCAAACCAGTTCTTATTATACCACTCGATATAAAACCTAAAATTCTGATTTTGATCAGCAAAAGAATGTACAAACTCTAAATAGTAGAGGTAAAATTTGCATGTCAATTAATATCCCCTAAAATGAAGTCCTGTGATATGTAAAGTGTTATTTCAATAGTTCTATTTATTTTTGCATCCTTTGAGAAATTTTAAGAGAAGTGTCAGTATTTTGATGTGAAGTTTATATTGCAACATGGAATTTATAGTTGCTAGGCGGTAGGAACATATGAACTAATGCAATAACAGTAATGAATGTTAAAATTGCTAAATATTTCTGAATTAAAGATAATTGTGTGATATTCAGATTTATTACTGCACTAGCACTTAGTCTCATAAGTATTTACAAGCATTTTTTAGAAAAGAAAGTCATTACAGTCCCTTAACCAATGTTTTATACTCACAACAAAGGTCTGCATAAAGAGCCATGCATGTCACTGGCTATTGGACTGTTTTAATTCTGCTGATTAAAGCACTTAGAAGCAAATTTTGCTGGTTCACCAGTGAAAACGCAAAACTATTTGCTGATGCATCCCCTAAAGCCCAAAGGTAACACTGGTAGCACTTCAGGCATAATGCTTTAACCTCTACCCATGAACAAGATAGGAATTCCTTGCACCACAAACTATGATTATTTATACACAAGAACCAAATCTACACCACTTATGCATTCCATAATAGAGACTCCAGATCCAGATTTCTTGCTTTAAACAGCACTAGAAGTAACAAAGCTCTGTAGATAGTGCAGGAACATAAGTAAACAAAATGCATATATGAGATATATTGTCCTCTAGGAAGTATGATTTGTTTTTGCATCTGTGCCCTAGAAAGGCAAAAATGCCATAGAAAAGAAAGCTCTTTTTCCCAACTTAGAAATGAAAAATCAAGACAATTTTAGTAAGGAGAAAATATAAAAGAGGATCTTTAATGAAAGCCTTCAGGGACAGTTATGGAAAGATGTCCACAAAACCCAACCTCCTCCAGGGCTGAGTACATCTTTATGTGTTTTAGGAAAATAGCATAATTGATAAAAAGCACCAATTAGGAGGACAAGTGGTGAGGCAATTTCCCTCCAGGTTAAGCCCCTTCTCTGCACTAGCTGTAATTTGTCCATGAAATGTATATTGAAGTGTTGTTCTCGACCTTTTTATCCCAGGAAGAACCAAGATAGCACTGGGGCCTTGTAGCCCCTGGGGCTTGGAGCTCTGGAATTTGTTTTGTCTTTCTGCCTAGGGAAAGGCCATGGAAAACTGCAGGAAAAACTAGCTACTAGTACAATAGGCTATAGAGCTATAAATATATGTGCAAAGAACACAGCAATCATATAAATATATAATAATATATAATTATGTATTAAAATATATTTCTACATACTAAAATATATAACTATATACTATAGTATATTTTTATTTATGCTTTTATTTATATATATATATATATATATATATATATATATATATGGCAAAACCAAAAATGGCATCAGCATGGCTTGAGGCCATGAAGTCAATTAAAGTCTTGAAGCCTCTATCATACAGAGAGAGGCTGAGAGTACAAAGCATCTGGGACTGCTTAGCATCAGAAAGAGAAGGCTCTCTGTGCATTTATACACTCCAGACTGTAGAGAGACTGATTTGTCTCATTGGTTGTTGTCTTAGCTAGCATGAGTTCTAACATCATTATAGGGCAAGGATTTCATACTGACAGAGCTTCACACCTCCTCCGTGTTTCTCACAGGCAGCTCCTCTAAGCATTGACTGTTCCTTGTCCTTGCAGCAGTCAGCTGACACCAGATCCCACCAATCCACTTGTTTTATACCACTTGTTCTTATTGGCTACAGGTGTGGCCTGTTAAGATCAGGCCTGCTTCTAATCTTTAGTAATTGGTCCAGCTGCAACTCACTGGGGGATAAGATTACCTTCTATACCACCTTCATTTATCCATACTGTATCCCTCTACATTTGATACCCAGTAGAAAGGACATGATGTAACAGACACAAAATGAAATAATAGAGAAATGCATCTAAAAACAAAAGAATAAAAAGAAAGAAACACCTTTTGTCATGATGATCAAATACTAGAACATGTTGCCCAGAGAATTTGTGGCATCACCATCCTTAGAGATATTAAAAACCTGAGTAGACAAAGTTCTGAACAACTGACTCTTGCTGACCCTTCCTTGGAGCAGGGGCAAGAATTAGATAAGATGTCTTCCAGAGATCCCTGCATACCTCAGCTGTTTTGTGACTTTGCAAAATGTGTTTGAAGGTGTTCCCAGAGCTGTAACAGAAAAAAGAAAAAACAAATTAAATAAATTTAGTTGCATAAGGCTGGTATAATATCATACTTTTCTGTATTTTTCTGTCAAAAATATGTTCAATATGCTTCAAAATATGCTCTATAAATATTTCATAATACAAAAAGGCATTACTTTGGTCATTGTCACAATTGTGTTGGGAAAAAGAGCTGGCTGGTTATAGTCACCTTTTTATGTACCTTCTTAAATTATAGAACCACCAAGATCTATGTAAGAGTAAAGAAATACAGCACAGCAATGAAGAAAACAATGTTTGTTTTCTTTTTATAATCCAAAAAGGTATTTGAAAAGGTCTAGCCAGTTCAGTGGGAAAAGTAAGGCACAATGAAATTACATTTCTACTTTTGTTTGTACATGGAAAAAGTAAAAATGTCACTTTGGCTAAGTTAAAAATGATTTCCCATACTGTAAAAATGTTATCAAACCAGAAGAATAAAAAAAGGTCAAGTTCATGGCTGGATGCATCACTGCATCTGTTTCCACATGGACTTGCCATTTTATTGAAAATATCAAGTACATAGATCAAGGTTCCATAGAAGTGAATTACTAGACCTGATAAGAAAAAAAAAACATCTTTAAAAGTTTGAAGGTTGTTTCAGCACAGGTTAATTGTATCATTACCCATGAAAAAAGGGCAAAAATAGCCTAAGAATTCTCCCCTCAAAAAGCATTATTGAGAGCATGGAACTAAAAGGTGACTTGAAAGCCACACGGGAGTACAGAAAAAGACTTAGAAAAACAATAATAAAATAGAATAGCATCAAATATAACAGTTGTTTATAAATATCAACCCTTTGGCTTGGGATGTTTAATTAGTGTATTCAGATCTCATTAGATTTTGCTTCTTTGGCTCTTTTTCCAGGCAATATGGCCTGAAGTCAGCGTAAATTAAGTACAACTGAGTGCCCCATGAGATTGAGCTCATAATTATTTCTCACCTTAGCATCATCTAGTTCAGTTCAAAACAACTAAAACATGGGAAAGAGAAGAACATGTTCTAAACAGTCCCATTTGAATGCATTAGAAGTTTTTTATGGGTATGCCTAAAGTGTCAGGCGCCTGGCTCACCAGTTGTCAATAACAAATGCTCACTGTGCATTGTATCGGAAGCTCAATTTGAGATAAGGCAGAAAAAAGAAAATGTAGTTTGCCAAGGGCTTTTGTGTATACTAAGACTCAAACTATGCAAACATTTAACAATTATGGAATTTAAGGAAAATAGAACTGTGTTTCAACTCCTTTTTTGCTTTGTGGCTTTTTTGGGGGGGGGTATTTTTATCATTATAGTACTACTAGTAGTATTAATATTGGTATTGGTATATTTTAGTATTAGTATGTATTATTATTGTTATTTATTAGCATTAACTGCAGAAAGTTATCATACAGCACAGAATTTAGTAAAATCTAAATGCGTATGAGGGAAGTGTAAATTATGCATTTCTGCTTCCTAGATCACTAGATCTTGTAAGTAGTGCTTTGTGCATGTCTTATACTTTTGGTGTACAAATGATGTCACAGTATTTGTTATAGTGTTAGTTGTGCATGTTCTGCTACAGCCGCTATTAATTTAAACACATTTTATATTCCTTTTTTCCTTCCAAAAATACACATCTAATTGGGATACTACTGAGATTGAACATGAATAGGAGATATTAACCTTGTGTGTCGTAGAATGGAAGACCATAAACTTTGAGTTTGCTTCATAAAAAACACCTCAAAAGACTATTCCACTCCAAGTTATTCTAAATAGGAATGGTTTAGGATTTGTCTCTTGGGAATAAAAAGGCCAAAAGAGCAAAAGGATGCCCACTTAAACAAGATGCATGGACAATACCAGGATATGAGGCTGAACTTTAATTCATCTCTTAAGTTGTCTCTAAAACAGATATATCTGCATCAGATAAAGTGCTTGGAAAATAAGTAGAAGAAATGTATTGTATTAGATGTTGATATTTATTCTCTGCAAAGACATCCTAGTCAAGTTGCTAAAATCATATGCTGGTGGCTGTTGCTTTTTTTTTCAAGATAGCACAGATAGCCCCCCTAAATCATCACACACAAGCACAGGCTGTACTTGAGGTCCACAAAACACCATCTAAAGTCTAGCAGTAAGATTTTCCCACCCCAACAGTTTATCCTAGTTAATGGAGAACACCTGATTTGCTAAATCTTACCTTGAAAACATTACTAAAAATGTGCCAAATATAACTATTTTACAGGAAGAGAATAGAGGGTTGTTTTTTTCTTTTTTTTTCCTGGGTTTCTCTTACTGGGGAAAAAAGATGGGAAAAACTCAGTTCTTTCTCCAAGAACAGAATATAATTTTAGTTTCAGGTAACTTGCCAACAGAATTACAGATGCAACTCGTGCCTGTATCAATCACAGAATCATGGGCCTGGATGATGGAAGCTTTTATTGCTGAAATATTTTAGGTGGGATAAGAAAGACCTAATAGTGAGAGTTTTAGATGCACCAAATTCATCAGGAATTTAAAACAGAACAGTTTACAGGATCAACTCATCACACTTCACATGAATTGCAAGTGTCAATGACAGTATTATTGGTCACCTTTGCATCTTCTTCAGTTGAGAAAGGTCACCACAGGGGAAGGATGCACTAATGCACAACTTTAGGTGATTAATGGACACTTATTATTTCTGGCTCATAAGATTTCAGCAGCAAAGTACAAAGACTTAATGGTCACACAGTTTTGCTAAAGTTGCTGATCTGGAAAGCTGCCAGCCTGGAGAGCTGATGATAAACAATTAACAGAACCTTTTTTTAATGAGCAGTATAAAATTAGAAAGGAAAAAAAAAAAAAAGGCAGCAAAACACAAACACACACCTTCACAGAACAAAGCTGTAAGCAAGCTGAGGCCATGCAAAGGTCTGTTGAAGGATTAGCAAAACCAAGGTAAGACCACTAACTAGCTTCTCCTGTGCATGCATGTGGGCACACACGCACACACATAATTAGAAGAACAATGCTGCTTCCTGAAAATGAGGGCAGTGCTTCCAAGAGACCCTCTTAAATTAGTGAAGATGAGAAAACCAGGGGAGAGCATACTGAAACCATTTTGAAAATACAAATAATGGCTTTGTTTGACACTATATATAATTCCTTATGTATACCAGACTGCAGAAAAAATAGTTGCTTTTTATTGCAGAAAACATAACTTGGTGAGGAAGGGAGAAGTGAAATTCTTCACAATTCTTTTTCTTTTCCTAAAGAAACAATGAACAAAATCTTAAAAATCTTGCCTATCATTTAAGCTAGAAGTTTTCTAGCACATTTTCTGAGGGAAACCTTAATACTCACTCAAAACTAGCAGAAAACCCTTAATAAACAGCGCAGAGCTTATCCCAACATTACTAGTTTCTGTCAAAATGTATAATATATTTCCTATATTACAGAGTCTAGTGCATGTATGGAAAATGACTTAGATTTCATTTTTATCTCTGTCAAAATTAATCACTAATGTCTCTGTATAAATCAATAATGGACTGTTTTTAGCATCAAAATTTCTCAAGGTGTAAGATGCAAAGTTTTGTTACAAATAAAAAGACTTTTTTTAGGATAGAAATAAAAA
Organism: Haemorhous mexicanus; assembly: GCF_027477595.1. Lineage (NCBI taxonomy): Eukaryota > Metazoa > Chordata > Aves > Passeriformes > Fringillidae > Haemorhous > Haemorhous mexicanus. The sequence continues at coordinate 78,478,371 of NC_082341.1, forward strand.
GATGCAAAAAATAAGTTACATGACCATAGTAAAAAGCAATGTGTATGAACAGATTAAGACTCTAAAATATTTTAACTCAAACATTGTTCATGAAGTGTTTCTTGAACTGACAGCATTAACAATTTAGCCTTTACTTCAGAGTATCACTCCAGAATAAATGCTCTAATATTTTTATATATACAAAAAACAAATGAAGTAACACGAGTTTTCTTGAATTAAACTGTAAAAAAATCAGACAGATAGACCTTTTCGTGACATAAAACCCAAAATTAATTGAGACAACTAACAATGTACTTTGGAATCAAGTGAAAAGAAAATTAGGAATTTTATTGTTTCACATATAAAACTCTAAACTTCCTTTGAATTTCAATTTTTCTGTGAGCTGCATCCTATGCAGTGTTAATATTAAATCTTAAAATTTACTTCTAAATACACTTTTCACAATGAAAAGATATAACATAAATACAAATTACGTGGTTAAATTAAGTGAAACGGAAAAGAAAGAAGCAAAGAAAACAAAAACCAAACAAATAAAATCAGGATAAATTGAAGAAGTTTAGTGGAATCATATGCACTGCTTTGAGGGAATAGTTCTTGGTCCAGGCTGGAGGCCAGACTTACCATCCATCATATCAACACCTGGGCAGGAGAAAAGGCAGAGCTGAATTTAATATGGTTATCATGAAATGCAGACATGAGCATGATCCCTATGGATGTACACTCTGCACTGGAGAACTTGACAACCTGGGCCGGGTCCAGCACAGCCACCTGTATGGTAGCACTACTTGTACATCATAGGAGAAAGACAGGATTGGGTAAGACTTACAAGTACTAGGTCCTTTATGGCTTGCTGTGAAGAGAGATGGGATTTCTAGGTGAGTCAGACTCAGCCTGGGTCAGGTCCTCAGCAGAATTAAGTAAATAAAAAATAATAATAAAACAAAGCTACTATTCGTTTATTCATCTCTGAATAACAACTATCTTTAACAAGTATCTTTAGTGGTAATAACAAGTTTTCTGTATTTATAGGCAAACAGCACTTCATAAATATTCAGTTTTACTGTTTAGCATATGTATCCCTAGTTCATATACAATATATGTAGAAGTCTGGTAATCACTAGACTATTTGACAGTCAAAAATTTTCAGAGAAACAGTTATTTACCATTAAAATGCAAGTAGCTAAATCCCTTCATACTTCATTCTTTACATCTTTCCCAACATGTAAATAAAAGAACAAAAATAATTGGTTAATTCCAGTGCTAACTGGAGAATCAGATCATATTTACTGGCAATAAAAATATTTTTTATCAATATTTCTCTATCACAAATTAACAGTAAGAGATTTCCAGTCTCTTACAAAAGGAGAGTAATTCAGTAAGAGACTGCCGGTTTCAATATTTCATAATTAGGATAAATTAAAATAACTTTTACTGTACGGCTTCCAGAAAACTGCCTCCTTCACCAGCAACACTACCAGGAGTTGTGCTGCCTCCTTTAGGTTCCCAGGAAGCTGAAAAGAGGTACTTGAAAGTACCTTGAAAGAGTTTGGCACTTTTAAGGTAACTGAGAAGTCAGATAGCTTGAAAGTACTAAATCTACCAAAGCTCAGAATGTCCATCTAGATAAACTAAGGGATGTCCATTCCTAGGCACCATTCAGCTGTCTCCTGAATTTGAATTCAAACTGAAAACTTCCCTTCAAGAGTTTTGGGAAAAAAATTGGTTTGTTATGAAGCAATACAGACTCTTTCACTAGAGTTTATAGAAGGTATTGCCTATGCAATGACCAATTTGTTGGATTAGTGCCAAGGAGAATGACATTTCTCTGATGAAACAGGGAATACAGCCTGCAAAGCACTACAAAAATACAAAATACAGCCAGCGTCAGCACTACGCTTCTTAGTGTGTTAGAGATGAGATTATTGTATTTGAAGATGATATATGATACTACAACTACTATGTCCTTTGATACACATTGTAGTATATGATGTAGAAAATTCATGCTTTGGAAATTGTATAAAAATTATAAAGATCCAACCGTGCATCTGACCCCCATGGCCAGAAGCAGGGCTTTTCATTTCCAAAAGATTTCCCGGACTCGCCCAGATAAAATCATGGCCATTAACGAGTGAATGAGTCTTTCCTGGGTGATCAGCGACCATCTCCCAAGAATGTCCAGAACATTCACAGAACAGCACCTGGGAGAGATTACATCGAAAAACAGGCGATGTCCTGGCTACAGCTGAAAGGAAGACCATTTCGAGGAGCCCAGACAGCCATCCAAGCCTATGGACTGACTTTTGTCCAGGACTGCATCTGTATAGTTCCCGTTATACATATGTAGGGACTTACAGAAATCTTAGGTCATTTCTGCTCCAGGCAGAATAAACTGTATATAAGCTGGCTGTCTGGAGCTGTTGGGGTGACACTCTGAGCAGACGCTGACACTACGTTGGTCTGACCCAGGGTTCACCCAGCATCAAAGACCGGGGTTGACGCTGTCTTGTCTGTGGTGGTTTCATAATGTTCTATTTTTTTTGGTTGTCGATCTAATAAATTTATAAAATATTTTTTATAAATTTGGCTGCATAATCGATCTATTATAACAACATCATAAGAGACTACTTTGAAATAGTGTTGGTCTCTTAAAGTATTAATTTTATATCAGTCTAAATGAAAGAATATTTGACTTGAGACACATATCTGGAAGACTTTTTTCTCCTTTTGTTTTTTCCCCCAACTTTTGAATTTAGTGAAACAAACTTAATTTACAACAGCCAAAGTGTGTAATATTAGAAAGGAGAATGACCTGCATTTTAAAATAATAATATTTTTGTATTTGGTAATAGCATAAAAAATATCTTATATTTGCAGTAGCACGGGATAAAGTTCTGAGTTGTTCTTTTAAAGAAATTTGCAATTTAATAGCCTCTATAACAATATTTCTATATAAGAAATATTGATACAGCAAAAAAAAACTACTAATAGTTTTATTCTTCTTCTTAATCTCTTGCCTTAAATCAAATTCCTTTCTTCCAAGATACAACTGCTTTACTGTAAATACAAAATATAAGCAATAAAAGGTCTGGTTTATGGACTGCGTTACAGGCTCCTAGGTTTTCTGGTGAGCCAAAAAATAATACAAATGTTGTTCCTTTTCACAATCTGAAAATCCAGTTTAAGCAATAATTAAAATCAAACAAATAACACTAATTTTCCAAGATTAATATCTTTCATTCATCTAACATGAATAGTTGTTTTCTAATTACATAAAAACTGGCACAATTAAAATAATACTATTTGAAATAGTATTTTATTGACTTAGTTTCTTCCTATCTTAGTTTAAAGTAGACCCCACTCTTCTGCTTCTTCAGTCTGCAACTGAAAGAGGAAAACAGAGGAAAGAAATGATGAAGCTCACAGTGCTCATGAAAACAAAGATTTTTCTTGCTCACACGTTTTGATTCATGTTGCTCACAGGTTTTGATTTTATGGAAATTTACATGTTTAGACAGAAGAATACCCAATATGTTTCCAAATAATTTACCTTTTACCCACTTAAATGGATTTAGTTTCAAGTTTGAGCTACACTTTATACAAATGAACCAAACCATGGCATGGTATGGAATTGAACCAAACATTCTTCATTTTCCTAGAAAAGTAATTTCCCTCCTTCCTTATGATATCAGGTACATTTAATCTTTTCGATATGTCAGGTAAAATTTGAAATGCAGTTCTGTGAAGAAATACTTAAACATATTTTCTTACAAGTATGTAAAAGGCCAAATGCAATTCTGTGAAGAAAACAAAAAGCACCTACATTTCTGCATAAGAGTAAAATGATCACATAGTGTATGCCATTTTCCCCACAGAGAACATGCTGCTGTGATGGATACGATCATAGAAGCAGTGAAGGTGGAGTGTGGCCTCCACAGAATCCTTTGTTTTCCCTACCCCTCTCAGGGCAGACTTGCTTTACAGAATTGACTGCTTTAGAAAGAAGAGACCAGTCAATGAGCTGATTTCAGTCATTCCCATACTTGAGAAATCTTTCATGTCTGCCACTTGTAACTTTAACAACTTTTTTATGCTCTCATTCAATTTGGCAACTGCACTAGATCCTATAGTATCTAAACCATCATTTTCTAATGCACTGTCATTAGGAAATGATGGTTTAGATACTATAGGATACAAGACTTCATTCACATTAAAGAAATCTCTCTTGGAGAGCTGTACCTGTCATAAGAGTCCAGTCATAACCACAAACTTTAAAGAAAAATTTCATGACTCTTGTAATATATGGAAGGACTTAAAATACATGTGGCTACTGCATCTATTTGTACTTAAAATTTCTGCTGAATTTTTGGACACTGATTTTTTCTTTGTTTTTTTTTTGAAAAGAATTTTGAGTATTTTAAATGTTTTGTTAATCTGAGGAAATACATATTAATATTTATCAAAAGCTGAAAAACAAGAAAATAGCAGCTGAATTTTCTGGAGTACGACTTTATTCAGTAGTCTCTGTGCACTGATTCACTGAAAATTAAAACATTCTAATGTAGTTTGTCAGATGATCAATGGGAAATTTGCCTCAAATAAAAAATTTCAAAACATAGCACTATGTTTTGAAAAACAATGCAAACCATATTTCTTTTAGCACGTTCTGAGGTGACACTTAAGCAACCATCAAAAACAATACAACATTTAGAGGTTTCCAAATGTGATTGGATGTGATGAAACTTTGCAATCAGTTTATAATGTAGACCTCAAAAGATTTGGTACATATTAAAAAAAAAATCTTCAAAGCCTAATAACATTGATCAAACAAGAAAGGAAAGCTATCATTGGATTGGACATTATTTCCACTAAATCTAAGTATATATGACAAAGATCCATTTGTCATGCATACCTAGATTTAGTGGAAAAAATCTTCACAAAATTTCAAAAAAAGTCTTAATAGTATTGAAGAGCAGTGTTAGTTTGTTGGAAACATCCCCTCATTTTTCAATTCTCCAGTGTGTAGTCATTAGCAGCAGACTTTCACATTCTTAATCTCTTCGTTCCTCAATTAGTCATCAAAATTTCCTGCCCAATTTCCTTCCCATGCTGACTCTTCCTATTTATTAAGCTAATTTTCTTTCCTGATATAAATACTGTGAAAAAAATACTTCTACAGCATTTGCCTTCAAAAAATTGAGTAAAATTTTCAGTATGGACTGCATATCAGATGGCATGCACGAGTTTCTGAAAATAAACAATATATGAAATTGCTGTAGCTAAAAACTTCGAAAATGAAAATCTTGTCTTCCTGATATTAAGAGTTTGAGTGTTTGTAGTTGATATTTTTTTGTTTATTTGTTTGTGCATAGGTGTTTTTTTTATTACACAGGAATATACAAAATCATTCATACCTCAAAAAATCATCGTGCTTCTACAACACGTGAAGAAAAATTTTAAAAATTGCACTTTGAAGAGTTTGATTCAGGTATTGTATTTAATCTTCTAAAATGAACCTTGTCATAATATTGCTAAAATCACTAAGATAGTTTTCAAAAATAGGATAAAAATTACAAAGATCATATAGTGAAAAAGTTAAGTTAAAACTTCTTTTGAATTTCAGTAAAGTTTTCTGTACTGTCTCTTACAGTATTCTTCTGGACATAATATTGTAGTAAATGGGGTTAAAACAGGTTGGCGACTAGTGGGGCTCTACAGAGCTCCACTTTAGGGCCAGGTCTCTTCAATGTCTTAATCTGCAGTGGTCACAGCACCAGCCTGACCGAGTTCAAGCAGAATTTGGACAACACTGAGAGGCACATGATATGATCTTTGGGGTTGTCCTGTGCAGAGCCAGGAGCTGTACTCTGATCTCTATGGATTTCTTTCAACTCAGAATATTCCACTATTCTGTACTGGGTTATGATTTACATATGAACTCTGTAACAAAAAGCCCATGGATGAATTGATTTGAGCCAAATTCAAAACTTGTGGCTCTGTTGAGAAAGGCTGTGAAAGTTTGTTTCCTCTTTTCAATTGTTCTAATGTAGGTTTGCAATAGCCTTGTGGTCTTGATTATAACAAGCATCCATTTCATATTCACCATGCCGCTTTGAAGATCAACAAAACAACTAAACAGATTTTTAGCTCCTCAGCATTCTGAACAACTATCTCTAATTTTTCATCCTTTTTTTTTATATTAACGCATAGTAAAGTAATATTTGTAGTGATAAACTATCCTTGCATAGTACTGCTTTTGTGATTCTAAAAAACTTCTGCATTTTATCACTAATAACAGTGATTTATTGTTTCCAGTACTCTGTGGGTGAAGCAATTCATGTAACAACCCTAATGTCACTCCCCATTGTTTTAATTTAATCAGCTGTAAAATAGAATTAATAAATTATGTTGTCTTGTAGGTTGTAAGATTATGTATGTCCAACGGTCCATGAAAAATTCTAAGTAATGTGTTTGGCTCTTACTTTTCATTAACCATATACCACACTTATATCGTTAAATATTAATCCAGGAGACCAAAGCTCTATTTGCTTTACTCTGCAAGAAATTAGGTATAGCTATATAAAACTTAAACAGCTATAGTTAATGCAAGCAGAGCTTGAATGTTAAGCAATTTCCTTCTCCTTATTCTGAGAAGAGTTTGTAGTCCTGAATTTCATTGGTATTGCTAACTTGCTAGTTAGAGATAACATGTTGCTTTGCTCTGCTTTCATCGTAGTTTTCCCAGCATTCCAAGAACAATGAGAGAAGGATGAGAAAGACAGAATGTTTGAATACTTGTAAATCAATGAACATCTAACATGTCAATTCTATTTATATTAACAACCTGTTTTGTCTTAATACAACTGGCCATCCACCTCACAGTAGTCACTAAGGAATATTTACTAAATCAGGAACCTTGCTAAAACTATAGCTTATAGCTACAAGAAGACAAATAATCAAAAAAAACAGAACATTTTTACTGGAGAAATGCCGATTAGGCAAACTCTATGAAACATTAGCAAAATCAGTAAAAATTCATATCACTTTTAAATGGTAGATATTCAGAGGCAGACAAGTCATATTCCAACAGCATCATCCCCTTAAGAGAGGCCTTTAACTCTTCTTTTTTTGGGATAGTATCTATATTTCCATTCCAAGTTTAGCTACAGCACTTCGCTCACCTTTTGAACACCTTAAATGTTCATCACATTTTACAGACTCTTTCACGTTGCCAGTATTTCCCAACAAGTCCTTCCACCAGTTTTCCTAACTTACATGTTTGACCTGCTCATTCAAAAACCCTTCTCCTCCCATATCTAGCACAACAGTCTTACCTGTGTTTCCATGGTAGAGACAATAACAGCACTAGCATCAGGATGACACAGCAATGCAATAAGGCAAGAGAGGGACAGATTTTGTTAAGCATATACTTGAATACCAGGAGTATGTTTAAAGCACGACAAGTTAGGACGAGCCCTTGCTGAACTACCTAAGATGACCTTCTTTTGTTCATATGGATGACTATTTTTTATAAATCTAACTTAAAATAATAGAAGCTATTTCCTTTCCTTTGAAAAATCCAATGTGCACTGAGGTCTTGCTACCGGTTCAAATATTTGGTAGATGAGGCTACAAAGGCTAAATCTATTTTCAGGTCATCCAAATACAGAGTGGAGACTTATGGCTGTAGAAATGACAATGAGTGTTGAAAACCATTCCTGCACTGCCAGACTATTTAAGGAATTTTGGATTAAAGTTTCTTGCATCATGCACTCACAGTACTGCATCTGCTTAAACTAAACTGTTGACCAGAACATAGAAAAATACTCCTGAATTAAATGTAGTAACCATTTTTTTTTAGTTATAGAAAGATTTTATCCACACTGTAGAACTCAAAAATTTTCTCTATTAAATGTATTTTGTAAATTTGCATACAGTCAGCTATACATTTCAAAGCTGCTTGATAACCTTGTTCAAATGCACTGTGAACAACAGAAATAACCCCAACAGAAGACTATGAAGTTATTTCAAGTGTATCACAAGAAAAAGTCTGCATTCACCTTTATTCACTTTTATGTTAAGGTAGCTTAGGTGTCACAATTATTTTTAATTAATTAAAGCACAGAAAAATATGGCCTAAAACTATACACATGTTTTTATGCAATAGACTGGAAAGGCTTCCTCATGGTATCATATTTTCCCTATATGGAGTAAATATTTAAAGTTATCAAAAAACTTCCCAAACCACAGCAGTAGAGTTTGGGTTTTTTATTTAAGAGAAACTCCATGATTCTATGTGATGAATTTATTAGTCTGAGTCAATAATGAGGGAGGTCTGGTAAAGTTTGGTTTCTATCATACACAAGAACTCTAAATTATTTCCTTGGATTTACATAAAATGAAAACAGCAAGAACTGAGATATTATATACAGAATCCTTTTGCTAATAGACAAAACCAAATGATTTTAAAAAATCTAGTTTTACATCTATGATGACATCTCCTATAATTTTGTGAATGTCATTAAATCTTTTAATGTTAAATAAATAGCTGTCATACTGTGCTCTGACTACTCAGAGTTTCAGTTGAAACTAAAATCCAGTTATATACTGAAAAAATAAATCTAACAAAATTAAAAATCTTTTGATAATTATTGTGAAGTCATATATAGTTTTATGAAGCTCAGGATAAGAGGGACAATATTTAGTGTACTCTTGAAAGTGAAATTAATATTTCAGGTTTACTGAAGGTCAGAGGGACTATATTAACACCTTTCATGACACAGACTACTGTGATAGGAACTTGTGACTCTTCATCAAAGAGAGCACTTTCTTTTGCTTGTTTGGCTTCAGCAGCCACTTTAACATTTCTTATCATACCCATAAATCTGAAGTAAATTGTTTATCTCTACAAGTTAATTGTCTTATCATAGATTTTGATACTGAACTGTGCATATCAAGAAAAAGGATGTTTTATGTCTCTGAAGACATGAAAAAAAAAAAATCAAATCTTTGAGTCTTTTTGCAATTACAACTTCACTTAATAAAATTTTTGGGTCCTGCAGGTTCTCCATGTTGCAACAATTATCTAAGAAATGAATACTGCTTCTTCAAGTAGGATGGTAAGCTGTCCAGATCATGTAATAGTAGCTGAGGCACTTCAATTTTTCTGGTAAGATGTTTGAAAAATAAAGTCACAGTGTTTATTCTATGCTATAATTTAGAAAAAAATTATTTTGAATATACATTTTCAAAGCAATACAGTTCCACAAAGAAATACAGAATAACTGCCTATATTTCATATATTGCTATGATTCTTTATTGCAGCTTCCTTCCTTGAATGTTACAATTTATTTTGTTTTTAATACCCACTCTATGGGGTACTTGAAAGAAAATTTGTACCATTCAGCAATGCATGTCAAGCAAACAAACAAATAAACAAACACTACAAACAATGTAGTTTGTCATGCCCTAATATCTTTTAGTCCCAAGCATCAATGATATGAACACCCTTCTATAAGAAGCCGTCAGGATTCATTTAAATACCATCAATAATAGGAAGACTTAACTAGAAAATACATGACCTTTCTTCATTTTCAAATTTTTCTATGCAGATCTTCTTAACAGCCTCTAAGTATCATATAAAAAGATGGGTTATTTCCTTTACTCTAGAGACTACATTCTTCTTTTCATTCTCCGACTCTACCAAGCTCCAGATGCCATTTATAAGACACAGATAGATTTCTATCCTTTGAGTACAACTAAAAAAGAGACTTTGTCAATAGGCCCAGGCTTCCTGGGACAGATCCTTTTAACTTTTTTCTAAAACACTACTGGCTTTCAAGGTATTGAGGAGCTTTCCAAACTCTTCAAGGGAGTCAAGGGAACCTATTAACCCTGAAATTAGTAGAATAACTGCTGCTCACCTCAAGTAAATCTAAATGCAAACCAAAAGATACATAGTTTTGTAATGATTTTTAATGACCAGCTAGAGCCCTTTGAAAATTTCACATACACAGACAAAACTTTATATATCCACATACAGTCATCCTTGGCTACTGTTTGGGAATCCCTTGAAAACGTGTTGGGGAATACAGGGTGAAAAACACTCATGTAGACTTCCAAGTAGTTGGACGTGACTTGTTGTGATTGGTGTGTCCTGTATCTGGGATTTTGCTCCTGTACTTGGAACTTATATTTTGCAGGTTTTGAGAATTTGGGAGGAAATTGCACACCTTGGATTTCGTTAATACAACTGTGTTTGCTAAGCGGCTTAATAAGCATATGCTGGGTATAGTTGCATTCCCATCAGGAAATGTAAAACACTATTTAAAACAGTGAAATTACCATAATTGAAAGAACACAGATGCTCTTTAATAATGTAGTAGATTGCACCCTCAATGGAAATGCTCATTAATTCTATTTTAAGACAGTGTGATTCACCTGTATGTCAGACAATTATCATTGAAAGCTAGGTTAGCAGAAAGGTTACATATTTAGATTTGATGACTCCATCACAGAACATGAAATATTTTCCATTTGAGAGCAATATGACTGCTCATTTGCTTCTCCCATATCATGTAATTTATAAGCAGGGAGAAAAAATGTCATAAATATTAAATTTTTCTTTCATTAAAAAAAAAAGCAATACCACTTTTTAGGTCAGATTAACTTCAGAAACTTATAATACCTAATACAGTATCATCTGCAATCTGAAGGAGAAGGTTATGATCCCTACACAGAGATTTTCAAGATCCAAAACTGAGTTACATCAGCAGCAATAGGTAAGTGTTGCTAAATTGCTGGAAACTTGAGGAACACGAGTAGAGTGCAGTGAGAAACACAGAAGGACAGAACTACAACGCAGATTGTCACCAAGGTCATCCATGCTCTTTTGCACAGGTTTACTATATCTCTCTACAGTATTCAAGATTCTTTAACAGAGCCTTACACAACATGGTGTAAGTTCCCGTTTATCATTGTCTATGCAAATAATAAATTTCTGACAGAGGTATCATTTGACTTGTGTACCTTTTATCATATATATGATTTTCATATCCATATTAAAAAAAAAATTTAGGTAACTCCTGAGTTGTTGGCTTACAGAAATTTGTGAAAACTCCACAGACAAACTTCTGAAGTCATTGGAAGGGATAGTTCAAGCTCATTCATTGCTCACTGACATGACCAAGCATTTTTCAAGTGCTAAATCATTTTTTCTAACTTGATTTTGCTTTTTTATATTTCTACTTCCTGAAAGGAGTATCTTAAGTCTACTTACTATATGCAGATATGTGCAAAACACTTAACAAGCAGTAATTATTCAACTTACATATTCATTTGCTTTTTTGCTGTAATCTAATAAAGTAAGTTAACAGCAAACCCAGAAGAAATAGAATTTTTCTAAGTTTGTTTTGGCAATTTTTTAATATTTAAAAATACACTTTAAAATGTCTTTTCTGTACATGTAGATATACAGAATCCTGGACTTAAACATGTTCACAACTTAGTTTATGTGTCTAGTTAACACACACTTAGACAAATTGCTAAAGATGAATGGGATGTCTCCACACAGCAAGAAGAGTATAACTCCTTCATCTGCTATTTCAACGTTATAGGTGTATGCAATACCGTACTTATCAAACCTTGCCTTAAATACTCCTAGAGAAGGGGCTCAGGCTGTCTCAAAGCAGCCTCTCACATTCCCACATTTATAAGGACATGTAGCGACAAGATCAAGAGGAACGGCTTAAACTGGAAAGAGATTTACATTAACCCTTAGGAAGAAATTCTTTATTTTGAGGGTGGTTAAGCACTGATAAATATTTCTCAGAGTAGTTGTGGATGTTCTCTCCCTAGAAGTGTTCAAGGACAGATAGGACAGGAACTGGTCTAGCAGAACATGTCCCAGCCCATGGCAGAAGCTTTGGAACTATTTAAGGTCTCTTCCAGTCTTAAATTACTCTATGATTCTGTCCTGGTTTAGGGCAAATTTGGGAGAGAATCCCCAAAAAGGGGCCCTTCCAGAAAGCAAACCCACACGGCCCCTCCCCCCAACCAGTTCGGGAAAAATTCCTCGGAGAGAGGTGGAAAGAACCTGTTTATTTAACAGGCACAGCACGCCCCAGCACACAAAATGAACAATACCGGATGACACCACTCTTTCACCGCTCTGAAAAAGATGACAAATTCAGAAAGTCTCTCCTGAGGTGGTTGCTGTTATCAGTCCCTCCGGCGCTGGGGCAGCTGCTGCAGCCACAAGATACAAACTCACTCTAGGTGTTTCCCAGGTCCCAGTCCGGAGCAGCTTCGGGTAGGTCCAAACAGAAAAGGGGAAACAGTCCAGGAAGGAATTTGGACTGTTTAGCTAAATTAACTAATGAGAAGAGGAATAAAGCAAGAGCAAGCAGAAGCAAAGCAGAAGCAGAGCAGAAGCAAGAGCAAAGCAAAAAGCAGGGCAAAAAGCAAAAAGCAGCACTATGTACTGTACTATCTGTATGTCCCGCCAAGTGGCTGATAAGAGGCCCAAAACAAAACTTTCACTCTGCAGAGCCAGTCTTAAAGGCACAGAACCTAATATCCAGCATAAATAACAGACACAAATGGGGATACCAGCATTCTAACTTTACCCTAGGACAGACTCCTGTATGTCAGTTCAACAAAGGTAGATATATACGAGTTTGTGCTTTTCTTTCCTAGACTACTGTTCCTTGCTGGTGTCCAAATAAAAGAGACTATCTCCTGAAGGTCAGACATTCACTCCACCCCCACAGATTACCTTCCCAGCATCCTAATGAGTCCAGGATAATCCAGAGATTATTCAAGAAAGAAAAACTTGTTTCGTTGAGTTGTCACTATTCTTTATCTTCCCCTTTAACTGATATTGGCCTATGTGAACCTAAGAAAAGAACAGAGCACTTTGTGAATGGAGTGAGAATATGCTTTCTGCGTAGCTCAGTCTAATACAGAGCTGGGGATCCAACCATGAAAAGCTTTGCTATAGAAACTCAATAATGTGTTACAGTTGGTTTATGGCAGTAAATGCTCCCTTTAATTTTTCTTTTATAAAAGAGTATTTATATTCAGAGGTTTCATTGCATCACAAGGTTAATGCTATACTTAAAAGGCATAAACTACCCAGATTTAATATTTTTGAGAAGACCAAACCACAGCAATGATCCACCACATTAACCTTTCAGACAAAATTAAAAGTAAAATTCAAGATGAAGTTTGACATATTCAGAAGCTGTAACTTGATTTCATGAATAACTGGAACTAGGACTTCAGAGAGTCGTTAGTAAGAGGTTTAAGTTATTTTATTTTAATCTTTGCAGTAGTACACCGAAACCAAAAGAATAATAAAGCATAAATATCTTCTCTTTACATAGCAGAAACAAACAAGCAAGAAATTGAATAGACCTGTTTTATGCTTTCATGATCACATTCAAGATATTTTTAATAACCTTTAGTGACTGAATATATCTGTCTCATTTCTATGTTTGAAAATTCTACCTGAACAAAGTGAAGAGAAAAATAGGAAATACAGAAAAAGAGGAAAAAATATTTTTCTAGCAAAATAAAGATATTTGCTAAGATCTACTGAAGAAATGAGCTGCAGGAAAATGTAAAAAAAAAAACAGTGAAAAACAACTCAGACTCATAACCCCAAAACACAACCACAAAATCCTGAAGAACAGTAATATCAAAGAACAAAATCTTACACAAAATCCCAAGACTATTTCATTGGCTTCTAAAGGTGCATATAATGTCCCTGTAAAGGCTGGAGAAACAACAGTTCTGTGCATGAAAATATAATATTTATACATAATATATCAATAAATAAAACACTTCAAAAGTATAGGACAATGTTGAATAAAAAAATATGAGAATTGAATAAAATAATTTAAATAATAAACCAAATTCTGTCTGGGACTGTCATTCCCATTCTCAGTATAGAAATACAGTACAGAATGATGTGCCTGAAATGGCTTTTTGATGCCTCCTAGTTTATTAAATAAAGGATGCAAGTCGAAAGAGTGTGTGGGCCAATTATTATAGTATTCAGAACAAAAAAATAGCTGTTTTCTGTTTCTTTTAGTGGTCGTGCATAGTCTAAGCATATTTTGCTAGAGGAAAGTGCAACTAGAGAATATGATATAACTCTAGGGAAAGGAAGTTATCTCTAGAGCTGCTCAAATATAGTGGAGCATCAACAACCAGTGCATAGGCCATTTTTAAATATTATAGCTTTTTACAACAGCATATTTAAACCAAAAAAGAGTACAAAAGCCCAATAAACCCAGACCACAGGAAATCCTCCTCTGAAATAAACAAACCTACATTCTTGCAGCTCTTACTGCACTTAGTGTTTCAAGATAAAAAACTAAAACTATTCAGAATCTGGGTAAATCTTTGTAGCTTGAAATCTCTTTTTGAGCTTCTTCCACTCCAGAAACAACATATTCAGAATCCACATGTAGTTATGATGGACAGAAATAATTCTCTTTCTTCAGCAGTGGAAAGAAAGGGTGTCTGGGGGAACAACAACAACAGCAACAACAACAAAATATGCTCAACTTACAAACACTTTTTTTTCTTGAGCCTCACAGGTGAAAATCTGCCTTCCCATCATCTAGATGTGCAAATGGTGAGGGTTAAGGACAGATTAGCTATTTAGTACTACTTTGGGGTATGGGACATAGAACAGATCAGACAATTTTAATTAAAAAGCTAACTTTTTTTCTGTACACAATACTACTGATGACCACAAAACACTATATTAAATGCTCCCAAATGAGCACATAAATAAAAAATTGGTACTGATCAAATAGAATAAATAATCAAAAATATGATACTCTTGCATTAAAAAAACAACCAAACAAAAAAATATTTGATTTTTTTCTTAAATGAAGTATAGATCACATCAGGTAGTCTTCTGTTCAATTCCAATGCAGTCATTAGTTCTAGAAAAATTACCAGTAATAGGAACAAATATTTTACCCCAATCATACTTTAGATAAGCACATATAAACTGTATCAGTGGATATTAGAAAGAAGCTGAAACGTCTTTTGTTCTGCTTATTCCTTGCATTTGGGTATATTGGATTAATTTTAAATTTCCTGGTTTGTTAAAAATGCTATCACTTCATTAGTGTCTCTAATTTGAAAAGCGGCCACAAATGTGAAGGACCAGCTGGGTTCTCAAAAAAAAAATTCCCAAAACCCTGTGAAGTTGGTCTTTCAGAAAAAGCAGCTCTCCTTATGAAAATGAATTTTACAATATCACAACCTTGTATATTCATTAAAATAACATTTCTCTGTTTCTTGACAAAAAGTTTTTCTGTACAAGAAACACCAGAAGATTCAGCAGAGATAAAGCCACCGGCCTAATATCTCACAGAGATATTAAACTGTGTCATAATTAAGATTCCTTAATAATGTTGGTAACTCAAAATGAAACATGATAATGCTAGTTACAGGTTTGTTTCCATAAAGAATAATTTCCCAGCAGAATTCTGCAATATCCAACAGAACTTTACCCCGGCACACTTCTTACCTCTCCCGGCAAAATTATACTTTGTTGTTTACTCAATGTATTTTGACATTAAAGGTCTATTAAAAAAAAAATCAAAGAAATATCTAATTACACGTATCTGTGTATTTGTCAGCATTACATTTCAGTTAAGACTGCTAATAACAGCTCAGTTTCAGACCTCTATTGCCTACTGTTTGACTACTGTTCCTGAAAGTTACAGTTTCAGGATGTTTGTTTCAAGAGGAAAGTTAGCAACTCTCATCTCCTCAGCTATGGAATGGCTAAATGTCAATGTGGTTGGGCAATCAAGTTCTTCACATCAAACAGAAATCTTACATACTTATGCAACACCAAGGGCTGCTGAAATTAATAGTGAAACTAAATAAATGGCTTGTGCAAGAACTCTATGGCAACAGATTTCTAGCACCCCAGGGTATACACCAGAATATAGTGTAGCCCTCCTTGATGCATGGTAGATAATAGAAAAAAATACATTTAAAATTAGATTGCTTATTTAACAATTCTCCACCATGTGTTCATTTTTCACATAGCAATTATCTGCAAATATAAAATGGAGAATTACAGAAAAGTGAGTTTAAATTGAACTGCATGGAAAAAAAAAGTTAATTCACTGCTATAAAAGGATCCTAGATCTCTAAATATATTAGATTCTTCTGTCATATAGGGGAAAACTACCACAACTATTAATTCTTCTCTCCCCCCATGTATGGAAGAGGACACAAAGATGTCATTTGAAAACTGTCTGTGTAAATAAATGTCCTCTTCAATTTTAGAAAGACTGTCAAGAAAAGATGAGCTGAAAGGTGAATTATAACAAAGTGATGACAAATTCAAATAGAAATAGCAAGGCATGATGAGCTCTGTATTGTGTGAATTAGGTGACTTGACAGTATTTAGAACCAAAAGAAGTACAATTCTGCATAAGCAGAAATGTGAAAACTCTACATAGTGCTTCTTCAAGCTATCTTCAAATAACTTCAGACTATCAAAAACATTTCACATTTGTTATTTATAGAAAAATTCAGTAATGCCACTATGTATTAGTCAATGTTACTTGACAAAAAAACCCAATAGTTCTTTAACTATTTTAAAATATATAGGAAAAGTACATAGAAGGAGTCATCCTACTACAATGACAATTCCAAATAACGCTCAGTGTCTCTTTCTGTGAATTTTTAAGAGGAATCATGGAAGAGAAATGCAAAGAAAGCTGTTGGAAAAAAAAGATTATTTTGAAAGAGAGGCAAGAAAGCCTACAATGAATTAAATACTTAAGGCAGTACATATTTAAATTAGACCAGGTTTTTCAGAATTTACTCCAAAACCATGTTAGGCACAGGCTATGAGGTTATATGAGTTTTATTTAGAAGACAGACATGTAATTAAAATTTAAAGGTCTACTGGTAATATATACTGTGAAGTGTGCAAAAACTTTACAAACTGTTAGCGTACATGGTTAGTCTTTAAAGATTGATTGTCAAATTATACAAATGATAATTAGTCAGTCTACTAATTCTGTTTCTTTCCAAAGACTTCTTCTGCCTTTCTTTATAATGATCAGCTTCAAAGGAGAATTAGGTCAGGATCAAAGGAGGTGCCAGTATGGCTGCTCTTGTGGTAGGAGATACATACAGACTTTCAGCATAACATGTATTTTTTTAGACAATTTAAGAAGATCTCTAAATCAAAGAGCCAGATTCTTAGGATGGATTTTCATCTACCTGCAATGTATTGGGAGGACAACCCAGCTAGAACCAAGCAGTTGAGCTGTTGGGGAGGTGTCAGGGATAATTCCTTGATACAAACAATGGACAGGACAAATGCACAGTGGGTCTGATATTCACTAACTGAGACAGACTAATCGAGAACACAATAATCAGTGGCAGCTTTGTCTCTGGTGACCATGAAATGGAAAAGCTCATGATGCCCAGGGGAGGGAAGAGAAGGTAGAAAGAACCACACTATAGATTCAGGGCTCTAAAAGTGAAAAATTTGGCTTAATAAAGAAATTGGTATGAGTGACCCCAAGAGAGGCAGCTCTGGAGGGAAAAAGAGCTTGTAAAAAGCTGAAAATTCTTTGAGAGCAATTTCATAGTTCAGGAAAGGTCCCTCACAATAACCAGGAAAAGAAAAAGATTAGCAGATCAGTTAAACAAGGAACTCAAGACTGTGTTTCAAAGCAAAAGCACAGTCCACACAATGGGGAAGCAGGAAAAGTTTACTAAGGACACTATATTGCTCAGACAAGCAAGGACAGTGTGAGGAAAGACAAATCTCTCCTAGAGTTGATACTTGCAAGTGATGTCAAACACAACTAGAGCTACAAATGCTGTAAGAGGAAAAACCTGTCAAGAGAAAACATGGCTGTATTACTCTACAGGGCAGTTGGCTGAAGTGAGAGCAGACAAAAATAAGGATGAACTACTTGCCTTGCTTGCAATAGTAGCCTGCCTTTACCTGTGTGCTGGTTACTGAGAAGATGGAAGTTCCCTCTTCATACCTGCACCTGGCAGAAGCACATGAATCATGGCAGGTAAAGTGTGGACATAAGGAAAAGAAATTCACCTGAAGAAAATTGGAGTAGTTGACCAGAGAGGCTGTGCAGTCTCTGTTCTTGGAGGTTTTCAAGATTCCACTGCATAAAGTCCTGAGCATCATCGTCTGACCTTGTAGCAGGCCCAGTTTTACATGGGAAGTTGGCTCAGAGAGCTCTTGAATCCTTTCCAGCCTAAATTGTTCTGCAACTATCTTATAGGAAGAAATAAGTTTGATGAAGACTTTACAATACAATAGACAGAACCCTATGCAAATAAAACTGCATTCTTTATTTTAAAACCTTGTGTGTGCACTCTAGATGAAAGGAGTTCTGATCAACTCTGCAGCTGGGAAAAAAATGAAAGCTGAAGATTCCGAACTCTAAAGATATACCTTTCAAAATAATTTCTAAGCTTAAATGGGAGAAAGTGAGTAATTGCAAATAATATTTAGTGTTGCAGTAAACATTTTTTTAAAGTTCAATAGATATAATAAATAGCTTGTGATCAACTTATATGAGATGAGCACATTTTTTATAATAGATGTGTTTTTCAATCAGAGACTTTTGAATCACCAAAGCACCTGCTTCCTCAAACAGATGCAATTTTTCTAATACTCAAGCTAAAAATCAATCAATGACTATAAGACCTGACCTAGAAAAATCATTCTTTTCTTTTCCCTGAAGACATTGTATAACACAGGTAGTATTGCGGCAATTGAGAAAGTTAATAATATGGTGAACACCACTAAAACCTTTCTGTGCCATCAGGCAATGTTGTAAACATCAGCTTAAAAAGCAGTGATGGGGAGCTGTTAGGAACATCTAAATAATTTTTACTAAAATCACCAATTTTTAAAAGAAGTGTTAGAACAAAAGTGATGAAACTCTCAGTGAAACTGGCAAAAATTCCTTGCACAGAATTAGTGGCTAAGTATTCCAAAAGAAAAGAAAATAAATGAAAAATAGACAAAAAAAGGTAAAATAAAGCGTCACAGAGGAAATAATTGATTAATTCTTACTGAAGACAATTCTATATATAAACATCATAGCAACATGGAAAAACATCTGTAGTTGAAAGACAATTCATCAAATGCAGAGTGAGCCAAGTGTATATTGCTTGAAACTTACTTTGGAGCATACATTCAAGAGCCATGTATATAGTGCATGATGTTGCTCTGTGGATTTGCCAAAGACAGGAAAGGATTGATGGAAGGAATACTAGGCAAGGTGTCCGACACCTGTGTTTTCAGAAATAACAACCTTCAAGTTTCCGCATCAGTTATTTATACAAACGGGCTCATTGTCTGTTTACAGGCAATATTTTAACATCTAAATCAACATTTTCAAATCCTAGGAAATCTAACTGCCTGGCAGGACAGAGAAAAAGAACAAGCAAGCTATCCAGGTTTGTGATTTCTCTGCTCTATTGTAACATGACAAGTAAGCTCCCCTGGAACAGAGGG
This sequence comes from Haemorhous mexicanus, assembly GCF_027477595.1. Taxonomy (NCBI): domain Eukaryota; kingdom Metazoa; phylum Chordata; class Aves; order Passeriformes; family Fringillidae; genus Haemorhous; species Haemorhous mexicanus. The sequence goes on from NC_082341.1 coordinate 78,497,920, forward strand.
AGCAGCAGCAGAAATACAAGTGAATAGGTAAATGTAAAGTGAAGCACAAGGGAAGTGTGCATTTGCAAGTGATGTATGCATGAAATAATGAGCCCTGAGCTGACTAGGTGGGCACTGTGGGATTATCACAGCTCTGTTAAACCAGCAGCTCATTGCTCAGTACTAAGTAGTAGTTAAAAACCCAAAGAGAAGTTATTAGGAAAGGCACAACGAATGAAACAGAAACGTTACTATGCTGCTTTTTAAGTCCTTCAAAGTAAGATCTGGTAAGACAGGAAAAGGTCCAGAGCATGCTGGTAAGAATGTTCAGTGGCACTGGACTATTCCCACATGAAAAAGCAACAGATTGGCTTGGCATCTTCAAAAGACTCTTGTCTCTTGAAAGGAGAGATAGAGATAACAGAGGACTATAAAATCAAACAGACATAGACACAGTAGACATGGAGAAATTGCACACTGTCTCTTCCAATATAAGAACTGGGGGCATAAAATAAAACTGGCATAAGCCAGTTTCAAAACAAAGGAGGCAGTTGCTCAGGCAAAGCAAGAGTTCCACAAGATGTTGCAAATGCTGAGTTTACAGAGCCTCTAGGGTAAACTGGAGGCTGGTAACATTACATGGAAGCAAAACACTCTGAAACCACATTTGGTTCAGAATGTCCTGGGAGAAAAAACTACTTCAAAACTGAAAACAGTTCAAATGAAAATCCTTATTTGCCCTGCCCTTATTATGAGACATTTGATCTCTAAGCTCTGGTGGGCACAGGTTAGTAGGACAGATAAATCTTTGGTCTGACCACATCTAATAATAATGCCCTTTTCTGAAGTTTGGGTAATGCATCTCCTTTAAGCTCTAAAATTGTAGTCAAACAAAATCAACATTGACAAATCAAAGTTCATATTACATCTGCCATGTGAAAATTTCTTCTCCATACCTTGCATTAATGAAATGCAACAAGAAATCCCCTCATATCCACAGGACAAAAGTTACTGTTTTACTAGGTACACTACCTAATGAGTATGGGATTGACACAGTATATTTTTTGAACCTATAATTTTTTCTTACTCAAACACAATAGAATCCCATTTTACTATATAATTTGCAGACATATACTAAAGGATAGTTCCTTATGTGAAAAGCTTTGCCAGCTGAAAGAAGCCATGCAGCAGGTGTGGGTAAGTATATATGAGAAATGTCTACCTGCATAGATATAGAAAAGTTAGAGAACACAGGATCTAATGTATTACAAAGCAGATGAGCTAATCAAGCTGAGCCTAGCTCTAGATGCAACTTGAAGCCATTGTGGCATATAAAGGGACCTTTTTTTTTTCTTTCTTCTCCCCAAGAGGTCCATGAGGTTCATCTATGAGGAATTTTATAAAAATTCATCTATCTATAGCTTCTAAAGGTTACTTCTTCATGAAGATCACAGCAGGAGCTAATTTTCTTATCTGTAGCAAAAAATAAATTTCTTTATGATAACAGTATGTTTCCTGAACCTATTCAATCCATGCTAAAGACAGTAAAATCCCAAACTATCATTTTTCCCATGTGGGCTACACAGACCATGTAAAGCGAAATCTGAATCTAAGTGGATTAATGCTCATCAGATTTTTCACTACCTGACCCCAAAAAGGATGGAGAGAAGAGTTTGATAATGCAGAGAGAGTCAAGATTTTTCCCAGTATAATGGGTGATCTGAAAAGAAATAATTTATAGAGACCACACATTCATTGTTTTTACAGCTTTGTTTGCAATTTTCTTAAGTGCAGAGAGTGCACAAACAGGCATTGTGTGTTTGGGATGAATGAGAATGACAGAATGGTTAGGGGTGGAAGGGACTTCTGGAGATCATCCTGTAAACCACTCATGCAAGGCAGTTTTACCCAGAGCAAGTTGCACAGGATTGCATTCAGATGGGTTTAAAATACCTACAAAGAAGGACATTCCTCAACCTCTCTGGGCAGCCTGTGCCCCTATTCTGTCATCCTCACAGAAGTTATTCCTCATATTCAGATGGATCTTTTTGCATTTCAGTTGTGCCCATTGACTGTCTCTGGATGCCTTATAAGTGAGATACAACATACATAGTGTTTCAGAAATGCCTTTGTGACTTTGATTAAAAAAGATACTCTAGTCCTTGGAAATCGAATTTCAAGGTACATGGTTAATTTGATCTGAGTTATTGATCTGTCAGATACATGGAATCTTACCTTAAATAAAGACCATTACTGATACACACAGTGGAAGGGGAAGTTTACTACCAGGAAGATAAACTAAATTGCACTATGGTTGACTGAGATCAGATTGAATATCCATTTAAGGATTCAGGTTAAAGGGATACCTACTTTTGCATGGGCATGGATAACTAGAGTCTCAACAGAAGCAGAAAAAAAGGAGTTTGGGAAAATAGGGCATAAATATGTCACAAGGTATTTTTTAATAACTTCTAAATAAAGTTTGACCTGCAAACACTTTAAGCTGGTTTTCCTATGGAAAAATTGTACCATTTACCAAAAGCACTGTGATCTCACAGACTTTATGTTCCAGCAGCTGCATGCAACCAGGAAGTCTGACAGAGAAGAGAGAATATACAGCTGCTTGTACTCAGAAGATGGCTGGACTCATATGCCAGTTTCCTTCAGACACCAAATACCCAGTCAGGAAAGGGCAGAATTGCCCCAGAACCTTTTTAATACAGCATTTCACCTTATCATGCATCAGGATAACTAATGCTTTATTTTTATAGGATAATAGTGGGTCTAACAAGCTGCATCAATAAAGATTTTTACTTATAGATGTTCATTTTCACTTTTTGAAGTTCTTGCTATAAAATTATAAAACCCTGATAAAAAACAGTTCTGTCATTAAAATCTTAGGGGTTGTGAGAAAATATCTTTAACTGTGAAGAAAAAGGAGACACAGGAATATTTTTCCTTCCCAAAGATGTTTTAACTCCCTCAGTGCTGAATATAAAAAAAAAAGTGGATAAATATACTTGAGGATTTGCTGGGACTTTTCAGGAAGAATATCATCACAATCCTTTTTTTTTTTTTTTTCTATTACACTGTATGATGTGGTGCTATGAAGAGTTAGCTGAGATATGTTAAGACATCCTTCTCAGGTATCAAAAGTTATACAATAACATAGATATGCTTGTGTGGAGATGTGCACAGTAATTCACCATGTTTCTGGCTTGGCTGCTTACAGCTGGTGACTGGAAGCAGTATCTGCCTTAGGTTATTGACCCCACTATCCCCTGGGCAGTACTTCCCAACTGTTTGGAAAGGAAGAAGATACCCACTGATGTCCAATGACTTTCACAATTTTGTGAGATGTAGGAATCACCTCATTCATTTGTACATTATGTTGGCACACCTTTCCAAAGGTGTTCATAGTTCTCAGGGAACTGTTGCACAGAAACCTGAAGATAAAGGCCTTACCATGTTAAAAAGAAATTCCTTTTAAGCCACAAATAAAAAAAGTGCTTGTTTGATGTCATTCCACCTGTAAAGGTCTCTTCCAAGCCAAACTATTGTGTGATTCCATGATGAGCACACAGGACTTACCATATCCTTTTCCTGTTTTTTGTACTGTTTTGTTTTTTTAATCTCCTCTGTATTAAGTATTCCTTGTCAAATAGAAAGAAAAGCTTTAATTTTTCTACTTAAATTAAAAGAACAATAGAAACTAGACAATTTAACACTGAAAAAGGTTTTTATTCTGCTTACATAGAAAGATGAAAAATATCTAGGATATTAAATACAATGAAAGCAAAACAGGGGAGAAAAAATACACAAGTAATCTTAATGAATTACAGAGTAGAGCAATATACCTTGAGAGATCTTCCAACTCATACAGTTCCACAAGCCATGATCAGTGAGACAAAGAAGAGAAAAATCACATCAAAATTTCTGAAAAAAATCTTGAATTAACAAATATGTTTTCTAAAAGACAAAACTATCAAGATTAATAGTTCTGAGAGAACAAACAGTAAAGCTGAAGAAGAAAAGTGTGACAAAGACTTTTGTAAATGGGATTTTCCCCAGCATCTGGAACTAATATATTTTTTTTGGTATTGTCTGACTGGATATCAAATATCACTGAAACAGCATGTCAGAGCACTGATTGGAAACCTATTTCATTTTTCTTTTTTCCCTGTGCACTGTGCAGGTAGGAATATTTGATTTCATACATCATTTGTAAATTGCTGTGGGGATTCCAGAAAGCCAATTTGACTTTACAAAATTGATGAATGAAAAAAAGTAATACTGCTGGTTTTGTATCTTTTGCTTTTGGAAGCTACATGTCTGAGCCTTTGGCAAACTGGGCATTACTAATGATTCATTGTCACAGTGCTTCAGTGAATAGAAGCTGAATCTTCTTTTAACCCTTAAGGAACTTGTTCATCAGAATGAATAACTTATTTCTTTTTTACTGTTCTTCTACTGGCCTCCCTTAATAACACCAGGAAAAGAAACACAACAAACTTTGCAATCTAATAAAGCTTTCAAATGAAAATGCTCAAGCAGCAAAACCTTAGGAAGAGCACAATACAGGAATTAGGAAAAAAATGACTACAAGGGGGGTCATGATATGCAGCTACTGCTGCATCAGGCATGGGGCGCTGGCTTGCACAGCCCTGTACCAGTGCTGATGTGAAAGGGGACAGTGAAAGACACTAATCACACTTTGATTTTTAATAATTTTAACAGAGGTCCATCAGATCTAAATTCAGAAGGAACTTGTAAGATCATCTGAGCTGCTACATGCACAAGACCTGGAATCTAATCCAGTTATATTTTGTTTGAACTGTAGAGATCATCATTTAGCACATTAAATGAAACAGACTTCCATTAAATAGTCAGTGAACTACAAAGCAATCATTCCCAATTCAAAAGAGCAAAAATGACAGGCATCCTAAATAAAAAAAATATTACATAAGCATTTGAAAAATGTTACATAAAATTTCTATGTTCTAAAAATACGGAGTGAATTTTTTAAAACAGAGAGAGAAATATTATTTTGTATAGAAGCATGTGTGGTTTTATCCACTTCATTATATATTACTAATCTGTGTTCCATAGACAATGATCAGCAGAAATTAATAAAATAATCAAATACAAATTGAATATTTAATAGATGTCAGCTCCTTCATCCCTAAGTCGAATGAATAAACTTTAAAGCTAATGAAGCCATAGAGAGGGGTACCAGTGGTGATCATCATGAAGTTGTTATTCTGCTTCCAGCTCAGAGGAAGCTGGTATTTTCCTGCTGGGTGACAGGAGGCAGATACACCTAATGAGGAAGATGGTCCTAAGGCTGCTATTTTTCCCTCACACCAAGATGAGGAAGGAATTTCCATTTTACACACCCACGGGGAAGCCATTTGTAGGGACTTGAACAATCACAGTTATCATGTGGATTAGCTAGAATAAAGAAAGGATTCCTTTCCATAAAACATACAGACTACTCCACAGCCTCCATGGAACAGAGTCAGATAACCTGAGGGTTAATATTGTAACCACCTCAGACACAGCGTGCCTCAGTCTCAGCAGGCAGCATTCAAGACTAACTTCAGTGAAAAAAAGAAGCAAGGCAACAAGGAGCTCCTGTGTGAACAACTGGGGCTGAGCCTTCACTGAAGATCCAGTTTCTGCCTAGCAGAGGGACAGCACAGATGCTCCCTGCTTCCTCTGACCACACTTCGTTCCCTATCCCTATTAAATCTGCAGTTTGACTGGAGAATTATCTTGGAGTGAAAAAAAAAATCAAAACCAAAACACATTCTTCATCACTTACTGATTAAAATGTATGCTGGATTTTCAACACATACAACTGTAATTGACTGTAAATAAAGAGATGGGTCCTACTACATTGCCTGTGTCCTGTACCTGTAAATCAATAACTCCATTGATCTTTAGAACGAAAATTGGGAGTGTAGCATTGCCTAATCCTGTGCACTTCATTCCAAAAACCAATCCTGACATAAAATTAGCAACATTTCAATACCACTATTAAAACCTATCAAAATACCTACGAGAAATTAAAAATTCTGTAAAAGTTAAGAAAAACATTCAGATAACTGTTATGGAAGTTCATGTAAAACTGAGGATATATCAAATATCATGTCAGAAGAAAATATTGCATTAGTCCTTAAAAGTGATATAATTTATATTTTAAATTTGGACACTACCTTGGAAATGCTTACAGAATTACTGCATGTAAAGATATCCATCATGATATATATGTATTAGCAATAATATTTACAATTACTTTGTGATCCTTGAAATCAACAAAAAATATGAGTGAAAGAACATCGCCCATTCTTGCTACATAAGCACTTAATTAACAAATTAATTAATTAAAAAAAAATAGACAAACATCCTCCAGGCTTCAGATATCAAAAAAGAGCCTCATTGTTCAGTGTTGATTTATCCAAGACAACACTCTCCAGAGTGCTAGAAGGTGAAACTGCTGGGATAATACATGTCCTCACTCATCATTTTACAAACTTTCTGTTAAGTCACAAGATAACAGAAAACTAAACAGAACCCTGCAAGAAACAAAAAGACAGCGTCCACATTCATTTTGCTTCCCCCACCATCAATCCTTTATCTAAAAACTACCAAAAATTTCTCACATAAGGAGGAATAATTATGTGCAGGGAATATGTATTGTGTCTGAGTGGCCAGGTTTTGATAACGGGGGCAGCAGGGGTGGTTTCTCTGAGAAGCTGCCAGAAGCTTCCTACATTTCCAACAGGCCCAATGCCAGCCAGCTCCAGGATGGACCTGCTGCTGGCCAATACCATGCCCATCTATGATGGTGGTAGCAAGCCTGGGATAAAGTATTTCAGAAGGCACAAAAAACTGCACAACAGCATTTGCAGCTGTAGAGGGGGAACTGTGATCCTGAGGGAAGCCAGTGCTTGAGCAGGCTTCTGGAAAGACTTGTGGAGCTGAGGGGAGAGGAGTCGATGATGGAGGAGGTTTTCTGGAAGGACTTGTGACCCTGCAGGAGACTCACACTGGAGCAGGTGAGGAATGTGTGGAGGAAACACGGCAGAGACAACATGTGGACTGGTTACAACCTCCATTTCCCTTCCACCTTCACCACCACCTGGCAATGACATAGAGAAAATCTGGAGTAAAGTTAAGTTTGGGAAGAAGGGAGAGAGGGTGGGTGGAAGGTGTTCCAAAATTCAGGTTTATTTTTCATTATCCTACTGTCATTTCATTTGCAATAATCTAAATTATTTTGTCTGAGTCAGGTCTGTTTTGCCCAAGATGGTGATGAGATCTCTCCCTTTTTTTATCTCATTCCACAAGACTTTCATTATATCTTCTTTTCTCTGACAAGTGAGAAGGGGAGAGGTAGAGCAGATTGTTGGACCTCTGATTCCAGCCAAGGTCAACCCACCACAGAGTGAAACCTAAGTTCCAGTTTTAATTACAGGCTAATGTGACTGGAATAAATCCTTCATATCAATCCTAAATTTGTATTTTCAGGAATAAATGCTTGATATGCATAAGAACTCAAGCAATATCTGTTACAGGCTAGTGCCACACCAATTCCCAAAGCTCAGCAACTGAGAAAAAGGGATATTCAGCTTCACAAGCTACCTCAACCAGATATCAAGCATGCTTTCCACTTCAAAGGATGACAGAACCAAGAACTAAATAAAAATGAAAGCACAATCCACCCATGCGTGTCCATTCACACATGCAATACTTTCCTCCAGACTGAGCAGAAGCAGCAGCTCCCACCCCTGACTAGCAGAGCAAATAACAAAACACCTTAATGCTCAGTAGACCTGACTGGCACCTGAAATGTCAACACAAAAGTTTCTGGGAAGAAAATAATCTAAGAAAGCAATTAAAATGCTTCAGGACCCCACCACAATATTAGCACGGAAACAGGCTATTTTAGCACAACCAAATGCCCAAAATTAAGTCAAACCATATGTCAACTGACCTATCTCAAAATAGGTGAGGATATAAACTGCCAGAAAATACTGGATAAATAAGTTGCGCTCCTCTCTTAGTATAAATAAAAGCTGTTGAAGCTTGATAATACATGATAGCCTTAATTGCACCTATACTCAAAGACTAAATGGGAGAGACAAGTGATAGTCAGCTTCAACTCCTTGGGGAAATTGGATGGACTTGTAGCATTTTCATCTTTAGTATTTTTATGATCAATCAGGCTAGACACAAGAAATTTCACTTACCAAGAAATTCTGTTGTTTCACCTCAGATCTTGCACTGAGCCATAGAAGCAGATGTCATATGAAATTTACCAATAATCTAAGTTTCAAAAACAGTATTTTATATGAATATGTCTATTCCTGCTAATTAAATATTTTTCTTTGATTTATACACAGTAATAAACCAAGTAGCAATAATTATGAAAATAAATGCCTGCAAAAATAATTTCAAAATAGAACATTAAAATGCCTGGAGTACTTAACTTCTTTTTTTTCTTTTTAATTTCTGCAGTCTCAATTCTGTTCTCTGCTGCCCAAAAAACATCAACAAACCAACCAAACAACCAACCAACCAACCAACCAACCAACCAACCAACCAACCAAAAATCTCCAAGCCTAAACAAACAAAAAAATAGCCCTCCTGAAAGCCCAACAGATTTAAATATTTTTTTTATTTGCATACTGCTGGACAACTTACCAATCTTACTAATGACAGGCAAAAAAGGGTAATGTATTAAATATCTTTATTAAAAAGAAGCTCTTGAATTTAGACAGTTACAGCTCAGTGTTTGACACTGATATTATTAATGAAAAAGTATAAAATAACTCTTGTCTGAATGCAATTTCATTATAGTTACATACAACTCTGTATGCTTTAATTAAATAATTTTTGGCAATTTTAAATCATTGCCTCTACATTAGAGAGCATGATTCATCAGTCAGAACAACAATTATTATTTCTTCCAAACTGTCACCTTAATGGCTGTGAAAAACAGTAGGAAAATTTAGGATTTCACTTTACCTCATATATTTTTTATTATATTCTGATTAGGTGAAATTCTTACTGAACTCTAAGGATAAAATACAGACGCATTAATGATGGAGAAAGCAAAAAATGAATTTGTAGACCTTTACCAGCAGAACTTACCAAACAGAACAATACATTTGAAGGAATAATTTTATTTAAATTAAAAAAAAAATTAAAATTTTTATATTGCTCTGAATTACCAGTGCTTTGTAATGACTTTCTAAACAATTTTGTTATTTAAAAGACTTTTTTTAAAATTAAAAATTCTGTCATGCCTTTGAATGAACAAAGGAAAAGAAAGATTTGTATTAAATAAACTAGCAAAACTTCTCTCCCTAGTAAATCCATACTTCCCTGACTGTTTCTTTTATTTGGTTCTATTTGTGCTGTATTTCCTGCCCCCTTCTATATGATGTACTTCAAAAGTTTGCAAGCAAGGTTTATTTTACTCACTGTTCATCAGAGTTCTCACTCAGATTTTTTGCAATCTTATTGTGTTTGAGCAGGATTATGAAGAAAGACTTCAATACACACAAAATGGAAAATGCAGACCTCAAAACATTATGTTTTTTCAAGGGAAGCCCAAATTGAATGATTTCACTCTGTTTACTCGGCAATTTAAATAGGTAATTACAATGGTTTTTGTACTATATTTAAATTTAGTTATCTGGTAATTCAGATTACCAGAACTGTTAAAAGAAGCAAAATGCAGCCAGATAATTGTATAGGCTTTTCTGCATGTGGTCTTTGAAAGAGAAGCTAGCAGGGAAAAAAAAATGTTTTGTTACCTTAGAGTGCCTAATAATTTACAGAAGTTTATCATAAACAATTTTCAAAGCAAACAATTTGCAAAGGTTTATTCTCAATGCCTCTTAAAATCCTATATAGAAAATTAACTGTACATTTAAAAACAGAGTTTAATACTCAAAGCACTCTGAATAGCCAATGAGTTATATATGTTTATCTTGTTTTAAAATCACTCAATTTAGTTGGAATGTCAGAAAGCAAAAACCACATCAGGAAAAGTTTTGCAGTTGTTTCAGTCTTGCCCCAAATCTTTGTATATTTTTAGGAGCTCTAATGTACTGTGGCTGCCAGTTCAAATGTCAGACTAACCAGTAGTAGAAGAGCTGTTTTGTTTACTGCAAATGTAACTCATATTAGTTTAAAATAGTAGCCAAATTCTCATATCAGAAGAGAGAGGGCATAATCATTCCTTTCTACTCTTCTCATGTAACCCATATGAAAACTCAATAAACCTCTTGGTCATATCCTTTCTGAGACATAATTTTTCAAGATTGAAGAGTCTTGAAAAGAATAGCCTAGTCTAGTGTAGCCTACTTATCTCTCAGGTGTAAACTTTTTCCATATCTTTTATTACCAGTGTTGTACTTCCCTAAATTTTCTTACTTTCTCTCAAGCCAAAGGAAAACTGTATGAAGTATACATCCTCCAGAAAAGCATGCAATTATACAATGGTTTGCTGATTTTCTTTGCTCTGATCTCTACTGCCTTCCTAATAAACCCCAACAATTTTTTTGTGACTGCCAGTGATGAGGAAGTTTACATTTTTGAGGCTGCCTCCTTTGTAATTGAAATCTACTATCTGGCTACAATGATTGCAAATCTATTTTAAACGGCAGTTTAGGGTTTGTCCACTCCCTTTGCCATCAGTATCACTTCACATTCATCTACATTGAATTCCATGCTATTAGATGGTCACTTATTCTTGTAAGACTTTGTACAACTCATCCCAGTTGGTCCTTTTGGCACAACCAAGATTTCAATTTAGACAGATTCACAAAAGTCTTCGGCACACACCACAAGTTGCAATGTAATTCAGATAACCTCTGGGATATGGTGTTATTCACAGAGTCCTTCAGCACCAAAAACACCGCAGGTATCTAGTCTCATGTCATTTAAAAAATACACATTAGCTTACAAAAAGTCTTCATGGAGTTAGCAGAGTGGAGAAGAGTATTCAAATGTTTTGATCTATTTGTATTTGGGAAAAATGTCTAGAACTCAAGAAATGACAAAGTTTTCAGTCCCCCCTGCACGGTGTAAAAATTAGATCAGACCTTATCTAACCATACTGTTATTTGTAACAGATTTTATTTTTACATGTGTAATATATTCAGTAGCTGCTGGTAATAAATTGCACATTAGGTGACTACTGACATGACGAGTCATTGTATTTGTACTTGAGATTGTCATGGAATATCAGATTGGAATAGCTATTCACTGTCATTGTAGGGGTTTTTTGCCTATCTTATTTTCATGTAGTTTCCCTTTTTGAAACTGAGCAGAGATGCAGTAATTTCTGATAGAATCTGCAGGGACATTGAATATAAACTCCTCATGCTTTTTTATTGTGGAGAGGCCATATAACTGAAAATGTCAGACCTGTTGAAATCTTTGCTTAAGGATACAGAATTTCTGTGATTACAGCATTAACAGATACCTCCACACTGAGAAATCGTCTCTTTCAGTGTGGCTGACTTTACAGTGTTCATAAGTTATTATATATGGCTACTCAAGCTTCAAAATCAGAAGCCCCAGCTATTAAATCAAATTAAGTGCACCTCTATTGTATAGGCCTTCTATAGAATAGAGGAATCTTCAGTCTCAGAAGAATGTGAATTTCTGCTTACTCCGCTTCAAAACCAGACACTAAAAAAATCTGCTGTCCTTAGGATTTCCAAAAAAACACTGAGTACTATGAGAACTTAAGAGAATGATACTACAGATGTCCTGGTCTTCAAGTGCCTTCCTTAAAAGGTCATATTATACTTCCATAATAAAATGACTTGTCAAATGAATTGTAGAGAAAGGGGAAAAGCTATGGATGGCAACTATCTTGACAGTAACAAGCCTTTCAACACTCCCACATTTAGGTCTGGATGGTTGAACGGTTAGATGAACAAATAAAAAGTAAATTATTAGAATCAGAGGATCATAAAATCAGAGATCAATGGTTTGTACACGAACTGGAAGTTTCTAACAAGTGAAATTCCACTCTGTACTATGCTGGGTTCTACACCGAATCCAAAGGATTTGACCAAAACTAAGCATAATTCACTGCAACTGGTCAAGTCTGGCAAACTTGCTCTCTTAATGAATGCCTAAAAGGAGAAAAGAAAATACAAAATGAAGAAACTTGTTTGGCAATTTAGGTAAGTGTGTTATACCTGCTTTTCTTAGTTCTTTTTCTTTTACCCTTTTATTATTTGAATTGTTTTTACTTTTCTATGATGGTCATTTTCACTCCTGATGCTACCTATTATTTCCTGTTTCTCATTTGAGTCTTTCCTCCCTCTATTGCTTCCTAGGAAAAAAAGGTATAATTTGAACCTTTTTTTAAAATTTCAATAAAATTTCAATAAAGTACTTACAAAATAACCCTCTAGAAAGATGGTCAATATATGACATCTCATACTAATATCATGCAGTTCGATCACTTTGAAAAAAACCTACTTTGTTTTTTATTGTTGGAATATTTGATTTGATTATCATTTTTTACGGCATGAATGTGTTCAGATATATTGATCATTTAATAATCTTGTTGCTGGTAAATAATTATATTGATAAAACTTAAATTGTGGCAATCTTCTACAATAGAAAGACTCAATTACCTCAGTAGCACTGGACTGAATGAGAGGAAGCTTTTTCTGTACTAGAATAAAACTCTAGCTTTAAAATTTGCTGATTTGAAAATATGTTCTTACTTCTGTAAATTTCTACTAGCTACAGTCACATTTTAAAAAGTAAATAGACATGAAAAAGAGATATTGTTAGATTTTCAAGGATTTTAAAACACGGTAGAATGCTTTACTGAAACCTTCTGCTGTCTGAGTATTTTTCCACGGCACACTCCAAAAATCCCTTTTGAGTTTTCCACTGTTTTAGGGACCAAGCACACAGCTGTACTTGCTTGTCAGTTTGATGCTGCCCATTTGAGAGGTTATCTGTCTTCTTTTCTGATAAAAATGTTCACAACAAAGTGCCTCCAAGGCTTTCACCAAACTCTTTTTGGTAAGTAAAAACTCCAAGACTAGTAAAGCAGACCTTTAGGAATTATTTTACATACTGTAGCATTTGTTTGCTGAATCTCCCCCACTTTCCCCAGCTGTTAATCATACCACATTTTGCAGTGTGCAATATTACTAATAAATCATATTTAGTTTTAGCTGCTACAAGGTAGGTTGTAACATGTAGCTACTGCACAAGGTCCCTCTGTAATTTCAAGCTGTGGTAAAGTACTCAATTCAGCAGCACTTGCAGTTTCACAAGAAACCTGCACAATATAGCAGAGATTATTTATCATATCTTTGTGTCATAACAGAGAAGCATTTTCAAAAGTATTAGAAACAAACTTGTTATGTTTCTATCTTTTAGATGACCTGGATGGCATATTATATTGAAAAAAATTACAGAAAATGGAGATAATTAAAAGACTAAATTAAAATAATTTTACTGATGGACTCCAGATATGGCAGCATTACAGAATAAAGAGCTCTTAGTCATAGGAACACAAACAGAAACCGGTTCTCTCCCACTGAAATGCAGTGTCACAACAGAGAAGTAAAATCAAGTATTTCTTCTATTGCATGTTTGAATCACATACTCTGCAGTGTGAATGGGCTGACTATCACCAGCAGTTCTCTCACCAGTGCATCTTGAGTCCTCTGGGCTTGCCTTATAAAACAGGGATTTGTCAATAGCCAGCTGCAAACAGTTTTGGTGCAACCATTCCCAGAAGCATTCTTAGTGCAAAGAGCCTAAAGACCCATCTAACCTACTAGCAGGAATTTTCCTTCAGCTACAGCGCCCGTGGGAGGCTGAGCAACTGCAGCAAATTCAGAGCACAACTGGCAGCAAATTGCAGACTCTTGGGAATCACCCTTCCCACACCTCTAAGTTTTTGGAAGGTCCTCCTCTTACCTTACAGCCACTTTTTGGTTTTGAATCAGATTTTCATGTGACATTTTGTGTAAGAAAAGACAGAGTTTCTAGAACTGTGGACACACCCAATTTTTTTGTTTGTTTGTTTTGGTTTGATTTTTTTTTCTCACTAGCATACACTTGCTGAGAAAAACTCCTTTTCCAGTAAGGTTTGGCAAACACATTACTAGCTAAATGTGAAGTTTCATACCTATATGAAAAGTAATAAATAGTTTTTGATTAATTCTATTTAAATGAAAAACTGGAACCACCTATATTAGGATATTTTGTAAATATATTTTAAAAAAACCTGATCCTGAAATTAAGGGCAGCCATGCAACGGATATTTGAAAGAAGTTCAATATTTTATTCCAAGTAGAAAAATTAACATTTTCCCCTCCAATTTGTTCATGCACCATAAAAAAACTTTGGTTTTCATTTAGAAAACCCAATACTTTTTCTCTTCCACTATATTCTACTTCACCCTTTGAATGAAAAAAAACCCATTTTTGCTGCATATCTTTACCTACATACAAAGTGTCACAGGCTAGCACTTCATATTTCAAGGAATGAGTAAGTGAAAATCTCCTCTCCCTGTTCTGTCATGTCCTCCACAGCAGAGTTGTTACTCAGCCAGCATTTCACAGCTGAAAAAGTGTCTCCTTTCTCTGCAGAGGCACACTCTACTTACAATACATAACTTAAAAGTAATGCTGCTGGCTGCAGTGTTCATGAATAAAACAGTCCAAAATACATATGCTGTTAGCATCAGAGTGTGATCATCTATTGTGTAGGAGCACAACAGAGTTATCAAACAAATTATTATATAGGCCCTTACACAGTTTCTTAAAAATAAAGTCTGCAAAAGTTTTGATGATGTTTCTTAATAATATCCACTTCACTGTTAAAATATAGACACTTATTATGATGTAAAGAACAGACTCTATAAAAAGAATTTCTGTTGCTGAAGAGAGCATGAATTCTTCTTAAGGCCTTTCTAAGAGTATTGAATATATTTTTAAATATTATTTTTTTAAAAGCAATTATAACAGACTGTTATATCATCAGCTTGCCTGCCCATGTTGGGGAGTTTTTTTGACATACCCCTAGATTGCCTTGGAAATTTAAGTGTTGCCCTTATAAATAAAAAAATGCTAAATAAAAGTTGCTGTTATGAAAGAGTATGCTAATTATTTTTTTGTTTGTAGTGTCTTAGCAGTTTAGAAATCTAACTGAAACTTCAGCTGAAAGTTCTTTATTTTGCTCAGTAATCACCACTCTCAAATATAAAATATTATATTTTTAAAATTCTATAGACTTTTACTTTATATCAGTGGAAAAAAATTTGCACAAATTTTTCATGAAAAAATGCAATTTAGAGTGTTCACACTTTGAATGCATAGTTGATCCAATAGCACAGAAAATGCAATATCCCTACTCTGTATTTAACAAGCTCAATCAATATTTTTTTAGTTGTGTATAATGTCACTCGATTTCATAATCCATTAGTGGAATAAAGGAGAAATCTAATATATGTCTAGATTAGTGATGAAAATTCTTCTGAAATAACTATGATAAAAAAACTTGCAATGTTTGTATTTTTTCTGCAATTTCTTCTATCTCCCAAAGCAATTTTCTTCAAGAGACATTATGGAACTCTACATTAATCTTGTTGGTTTTAGTCTTCATTTATTAAAGTAGCACATACTGTTACTCAGTCTCTCAACTTGCATGAATATGTTCATATCTCTGCACCTAGGTAAGGATTTCTAATTTATAATATAGTTTTGCACATTGTTACCAAGTCAGCGACAGATTTAGCTTTATGAGAGTGATTACCACTTTCAAACTGTTGTATATAAGCTATGGTTATCTTAAAATAACTCCAGGTCCACCTCTCTATTTTAAAGATAAGGAAGGAAGAAATAAGGAATTACAGAGGTTTTCTCCAGATCCCACAGAAAACTATGTCAGACTGCATAACACATTACGTTCTCTTCCATCCCAAGCTTACAACCAGGCTTCCTGTCACTACTGCAGATAAAACTAAGGTTTTGAGAAAAAAAGTTCTTTAAGGTCTGGAATATAGCCCTGCTAACAGTTAGAAACAAATACTCACATACAAAATAAGCAAAGCCAGAGGGGAAATAGAGTGAAAAAGGAAAAAAAGGCAAGCCTAAGAATTTAATTTAAAAAGGAACATTTTCAGAGATAAATATTCAGTCTGTAAAATCAAGCCAAACAAGATTGAAAAACCTTAGCTTAATCAAGCGCTTTTCCACAAATGAAATTCAAACCAGAAGAAACTGCTTCATCCTCAGAAGACACAGATGGCAGATGATCCTCGGGCTGGAGCATCTCTTACAAAACACACGGAGAAAGTCCTGCTAACTCACAGCTTCGTACAGAGAATGCTTCTGTTGAGCCTTGCTGTACAGATGAGGTGGCAAGCTTTGCTGTTCCCAGGTCAGATGCAGGAGGAAAGCACACTGGTGCACTTAGGAAACATTCCTGTCCTGCCCTGGAATCTTGGGTCATGCTTACAATCTTCAGCTTCTCTGCAAGTGATGTTGTGCTATGCTTCACCTAAGGGCAATGCTGGATAATAAGCTTCCCCCAAACAAATATTAAGGACTGAATACTTTTAGATGAGAAAGTAAAAATAAGTATGTAGAACAAATATGATGATATACACTCATGCCTGCAGCAATTACACATATTAAACTTTACAAGCTGGTAACACTGTTTTTTATAACACACTATTAGGAATGATGAGATTTACTAACATAAATATCTGAAACCAACAAAATACCATTAATAAAATCAAGATACATTTCTGAACTCTTTTCCTTGCTTTCTTCCATCTTATTAGTGAAAGACATGTAGGTCCCAGCTGTGTTTATATTTGCAAGGTTTAAAAATATTTTTTTTAATCAAGCTTTCTTCAGCCCACTGCTTAATCCCCAGCACTGCTGAACATGAACAAATAAATTAATGAATTAAGAGGCACTCAATCACTATTCGAATATAGTGACTATGCAAAACTGAAATGACAAGTATCAAGTTTTTTCTCTTAGGTTAAAACTTAAAATCTGAGAGGACTCTTATTTCTCCAAGGATCAAATTGTATTGAATGGGGACAAAAAGGTATCAGCAATGAGGTGATAGAGGTTCTAAATGCAGTTTTTCCAGGATACATCATTCACAATAACAAACATAACTGATAACAATTACATAAGTTATCGTAACTGGGTAAATGCTAATGGCTAACTAACGACCAAATAGCTGAAAATACAGTTTATTACAATTATTAGGTATAAATTATTTTTTTTAAAAATTCAAACATAAACCATCAACATGACCTACAGATTAAAAGAATAAAATAATTCACGGAGAATATTCAAGAGATTTCAAATTCTAATTGAAATTTTGCATTCTTTTCTGTCCACTTATTTTCCCCCAAGGGCTCTGAAATAAAACTGAACAGTTATAATTATATTGCAAACCCAATTCATATAATTTCTCTTCAATATAATAAGAATTTCTCTTCATATAATTACTCTTCAATAGAGCAATATTGCTAGTAAATTGCTAGTACCCCATACCATAACTTAAAAAATAACAAATTTAGGGGTGGGGAAGAAGTAAAGTCAATTTCATGGTGTAATTGATCTCAAAAAAGGATGATGGTATGTAAAGCATTTTGGAGGTACTCACCAGAAAGTTTGAATCTCAAAAAAGATGTCTTGGAGGACATAAATACAGGAATACTGTATACAGAGAAAAGTATGACAGGAAAAAAGTATCCATAAGTGTAAAGGCTATGCTTATCAGGAAAAATATGCAAGTAGTGTTGAGGAAGAGGGTCCCAAAGTGTGAATTCTAGTTAGGCTTAAGACACTTTTGATGAAGAAAACAGAATAGTGTTCTGTTACATTGCATTGGAAAAACAGGATTGAAATTCTGCTTGCAGAACAAACAGAAAAAACGTATTTCTTTAATCTAGAAGGGAAGAACTTGATCCTGAAGAACTTTAACCAAGAGAAATTCGCAGCAGAAATGCCTTTCATTGACTTTTCCAGATCAACGTGACAAACAGTTTTTTTCTGTTAAAAAGGGTTCCTTTCTAATCAGGAAGAGTGACTGTCCAATCCCAAGAGACATCAACATCCTGGATGATGATGACTGAAATTCTAGTGATGTGTTCTGCTGCTGTCACAAATGAATGCCCTTAAAAAGATATTTATCCACTACAGACTTAGACATTGATGTCAGTATTTAAGAAACTGAAATTTCAGATCATTTCCTTGCTTCAAAATACCTACTAGACTGATTTTCAACAGCAATACATGTTGATGGTGCATAGTTCCTATTCATTATCAACCATTATCAATATGTATTCAAAGGAACAATCCATTCCAAATGCATTTTAGAGTCAGAAAATATATAATGCTCCTTTATAGACTCTGATATGAAGAGTGTGATTTCAGTAATATTCTTATCTATTGGTGACAGGATATTTGTCCACGTATCATTTTACTGGAGTCTGCAATAGCTGATTTGTGCTGTTCAAGAGGTAAATTTGGATGATGGATTATCTGGCCCACACACCAGTTATAAAGAGTGGCTCTTCAGCTGAAAAAAAAGGGGATAGCTCATGCACTGCTCCAGTAACAGACAACAGTAGTAGTAATTCTCATGAGTACTTGAAATTGCCATGTCTGGAGGAAAGGTGGGATACATCTTCCTGACCAGCCTGAGTTTCTGAATACTGCCAGCATGTGATTGCCAAGTCTTCACAATAAAGACACTTTGGGCAACACATTTGAACGGTGCTCCCTGCCCAAGTATGGATGAATGGGAGATGAGCCTGTGATTGGAGGAGATTTCCATGAAAGGAAATACTTTCTATACACTGTTCCAGTCTTTTCTTCCAGTGTATAACTTATGCATGGATTCATATCTCTAGGGAGCAAATATCTAACTAGATAACGTCTACGTAGCACCAGATTTGAACATCAGCTTTCTGCACCAAGTGATGAGAATGCATACTCTCATGCCAACAAGGACCAAAAGGGTGTTTTGTCAGTGTATGGTGGCCATTGTATAGAGAGGAGATGAGTCTGATTAAAATCCTGGCTGCTGTAGACTTTGATAGCTCTCTCAGGAGTTCTATCTGCTGACCATGCTAGATGCTGGAGAACAGAGAATTCCTGTGGTTTTGTTCATGCAATTAACTGTTTGGAGAAAAAAAACAAAAACAAGGAGTCATCCTTTACCAGTCAGTCACCAAGACATGGATCTGACAGTTAGGAATCAGAATATTTACCAGTGTATCAATTTATTCAGTGTATCAAGTTTTTTTTCACATCATGCAGCAAAACTCTGCTATCAGGTTATATACAGTGTCTCTGGTAGCCAGCCAGTCTGAAAAAATCAGGAAAAGGCTGTCTCCACCTCTCCTCATAATGGGTAAATCCCATGCTAACCAAATTGCTATCTGCAGGCTGACTGCCTTTTCCTTGGTATCTCATAGATTCTTATTTTCTCTTGAATCCTTGAGCTGCTGTCACCATCTCTACAATTTCATTTCTGTGTTCTCCCTTTTATTGTCATACATGGCTTGAGCTCATGTCCTTTCTCATTCCTTAGCAACAGACTTCATAATAAAATTGAATCAAGATCACACCACTGTGTTGTGCCAAATGATGTCTGAAGTGGCAGGCTGAAGGTTACAGCTTGCTGTCCCTGCAACTGGGAATGTCATTGAACACCTGCTCATTAAGTACATTCAGTGTCATGTGAAAACCAAAGGCCAGAAGCAAGAATGGATAATGATCCTGGTCTATTGTGAATCTAAGCCATTTAGAGTACAAAGAACGGGTAAAGACTGGGAAAAAAAGCTTCAGATTGAGAAATGAGAATCAGCCTTTTTTTCTTGAACAAGAGTATAATCCCCACCAAGTCAGTATGCTGCAACTGCATTTTTCAGAACATGTGGTTCAGGTTGGTCAAGTCTGAAAGTGTTCTGTAATGACAGAAAGTAACTAACATAAGACTTAAAACACTGCTATGGATTGCTCTTTGAAAAAAAGCCCATCCCCACTTATCTTAAGTCAAGATTTAATTACTGAAATCCTAATTTATCAGTGAATTACAGAATTCCAGATCTAATTATAGAGGAAGAAAACCTCAAAGAAAATAATATTATTCTATTAAAAAACATTGATAAAATTAATGGTAATATAGTTTAAACTATTCACATTTCCCAATAACTGCAACTTTTTAATGTTATAGACACTTCTCTGCTCTCCAGACCCTAAAGTTGACCCTAAGTCTGGACTATTGGGAAGGTAAAGCAAAACCACAGTATTTCTTTCATTCTTTTCTGAGAGGTTAAAGTTTGTTTATCATATTGATGGTTCCCTCTCCTCACTCTGAATCTCTTTGGAGTAATTTTATGTATTTCCTGATACATTTGACACCTTGTTTTCTTCACTGTTGGCAAGTCCATGTTGCACTGAAATTTTTCATTTCCTCCTTTTTGTGTTCCCTACCCTCACAGCAATTGAAACTGGGGAAACTTGATGACGTGTAGAGAGAAAGTACTTGGGAAACTGATTTTCTTGTCTGTCTCAGTTTGCATTTTGTTACATTCTTAGTAGGTTGGAGTGGGTAGCCTGTGTATGAACTCAAAAATGCATGGTGCCTTTATGAGATGAGCTGTTTCTAGAAGCCACTCCTAACAGGAAGCTGTTTGTAAGAGATATAGTTTAGCCCAATGTACAGTTCTGACAAAAGAAACAATAAAAAGAAAAGAAATCTTATGTATCTGTTCTACAAAATGACCAGAAAGGGAGAGTCTGCCCAAACTGTGAGGATAGATCAAACTGACAAGGAAAAAAATATGATAGCAATAATTGCTATAAGTCTCCAGGGCTCAATAAGGAAACTGGTCAGAGATTTGGAACTGACTTATGAAGATAGAAGTTAAAACATTTATCATAGCAAATTTCATTTAGTTTGACAGTCAGAAGCAAATATGAAATGTGGAAATGTTAAGAGATAGAACATAATATGCTGTCTTCACTTTCCAGGAGAGTATGCACAGGAATTCAGTCTTTCATGGGTTTAGTGATAGGGACACACAGCTACATTTTTTATAACACTTCAAAGTTAAAGAATCTTTGCATTTAATAATAATTGCATCTTTAGTTGTATGAAAACCTGGCCAAAGCATATGTATTGCTTTCAGGCTGTTCAAATGAGAAACTGATTTAGAGGATGAGATGTACTCTTCATATGTAACAAAGTTTCCATATTAAGATGATGCGTTACGTCAAAATCAGGAAAAAATACATAAACATATAATTTTAGTAAAGGACTTAAACAGAATTTATAAAACGTATTACTGAAATGAAAAGTTCAATTTCATTCATGACATGATTAATGAAGCAAATTTGTTTGTGAATTAAATACCTGTAAATTCTATGCTGACTAAAATTTCTTTTAAAAACTTGGTTAAAGATCCATTTGTATTAAACCAACCAACTAACCAAATAAAAAAACCCAGCCACATAAAAAGTGATACTTACATGATATGATAATTTAAAAGGTAATCTAAAACCAAGTCAAACACAAAAGCAGCACAATAATAAAGGGGTATGAGAATGTAATAAATTAAAGAGAAGAGGAAAAAACCGATCACTAGAAAAATTAAAAAACAATGAAAAAAAAAGTTGTGCTCTCATCTACATATAATAAAAGGAATTGCTGGGGAAACAGAGAAGGAAATCCAGCTATAAAAGGAGATGCAGTAGATGTAGACTTTGAAACCATCTTTTTTACTGGGAAGCTAAAATGCTAAGGGGTTACAAAACAGATTCCAATAAATTACTTTAACATTAGAAAAAAAGGAAAAGAAGAAAGGTTAGAGTGGGGCAAATACTGAAATTAATCTGAGAATAATGCGAGAGCTGGTTCTTCAGTGGAGAGAAAGAATATTAAAGTTTGATATATATAATCAGTGGGAGAATTCTGGGAAGGATACATCCTTACACACTTATGTAAAATATGTACATTTTGAGAACATAGCAGTGACATCATCATAAGTAGTAGATACTTCAACTGAACTATTAATAACCTTAGAACAAGGGAATATGTGTGAATAAATTTGCCTATAGCTCTATTAGCTCCCCTGTCAGGAGACAACACCTGAAATACTGTGTTCAATTTTGGTACCTAACATTCAAAAGAGATATGGGCTGTCTGGAGAGGTCCAGAGAAGGGCACTAGAGATAATCAAAGGTCTGGGAAACATGCCATATGAGGAAAAACTGCGAGAAAGTGATTTGTACAACCTGGAAAAAGCAGGTTTAGGAGATCCTTTGTAGCGTGGTCCAGCGTTTAAAGGGTGGCTACAGAAGTGATGGAGACTCCCTTTTGACAAGAAGTCACAGGTACAAGTTACTCCTGGAGTGATTCTATTAGACAAAAAAGGAAATTTTTTCATAATGAGACAATGATCCATCGGAACAATCTTCCCAGGGAAGTGGTGGATTCCCCAGTGAAGAACATTGGGGGATTAAGTTGGGTCATCTTGTCTGGATCATGCTCTTGCCAAGAAAGGTTGGACCACATGATCCCTGAAGTCCCTTTCCAGCCTGATATTCTATGATTCTAAGATAATGCAGTCCTAGTCACACTTAAACAAACAAAAATAAAATCTACTTATATTTCTTGGCAGGATAATTTATTACACTGGATAATAATGTACACCAGTTAACATTTTAAAATGTCAAGCACATCTGTTTAATTGCATTAGTACCTTTGCAGATAAGAATATATAATTTTGACCTTCTGAATGGTCACATTAACGGTTAAGACAAAGCTACATATATCAAAAAACCTAGAATATTTGGTGCAAACTTCAAAATACTTTCAACCAATTCATGCAACATTTGATAAGAACATGAAAAGGGCAGAAAGAAGATGCAGAACTGCATATTCAGCGAAATGTTGATTACCACAAATATAGAAGTTTCCATCTGAATTTGAAATCACAAAAAAAGCATTTATCTGTTGTGTCAAAAATTTACATGCAAGCATAAACCCAAATCTAAGCTGAAACCAAAACTGTTATAAAGAGCTATTTGTCAGTAATTTGGACAGAATAGATAATAAAATAGTTGTTGCTCACATCAATTGCATATTTATGTCATGAAGGTAAAGAGGTTTTGGTTATTAATTATTGTATTGGACAATGTTTTACCTACATTATAGATTTGATGACCATAGTTACTGTAACACACAATATCTAGAAAATTACAAAACAATATAAAAAGTAGTTCTTTAGGCATCAAGAGACATTATTTCAAAATTTAAAATGCTGTCAGAAAAAACCTGAACTGACATATGAGAACTGACATATGAGAACTTTATCCTCAATGAAATGGAATGGAAAACTTCAATTTAAACAATTTGCTGTACAACAGAAGACAATTCTGGCAGGAAAATAACTTTTAGATAATTGTTATGTCAAAGGATATGGAATCGGAAATTTAAAATTTTATCATTAAAACTTATGGGGGAAAAAAAATTGTATCTTTGTGTAAATACTATTCCCCAAACATGGAAGTGCCCTTTCATTAAAAAAAAAAAAAAAAAAAAAAAAAAAAAAAAGCAAAAAGCAAAAAGCAAAGCTTTTAAAATGAGCATACTTCTGGGAAAAAATAAGTGGAAAATTAATGCTGATTTATAAAGTGAATTATCATACAACACTATTAATAAAAGAATAATAAAAGAAGCTAAAAACACTTATTCATGTTGATTTGGGTAAAACAAAATCTCGGAGGATGTAATCTCTGTGAAATTACTTTGACCTCCAATGCTTTTAGCTAATCTACATGGACAGATTAATTTTAGAAACATGTACATCGTAATGGAAGAGCATAAAATCTAACTTTATGACTGCAATTCTAATCTTGAGTAACTAACTGCACACTTGTGGTTGGTTGACCTTAGCTGGAGGCCAGGTGCCAACCAAGCAGCTCAATCACTCCTCCTTCTCAGCTGGACAGGGGAGAGAAAATAAAATGAAAAAGTCTCCTAATTTCCGAAAAGGCAGTTTACCAAAGAACGAGCAAAGAAAAAATGCAAAGATTTTGTTTTCCACTTCCCACCAAGAAAATGATGCCCAGCTACTTGCTGGAAAGCAGGGCTCCAGAAAGCATAGTGTTTGCTCTAGAAGGCAAACATTGTAAATAGCAAATGCCCTCTTTTCCTTAACTTTTTAGGTCTGAGTAGATGTCACAGGGTATGGAATATCCATTTTATTAATCTGAGTCAGCTGGCCTGGTTCTGTCCCCGCCAGGATCTTGTTCACCTCCAGACAACTAACTTGCATGGGGAGGAGGGGGTGGGGTGTGTGTGAATGTTGAAATTACTTTTTCACTCAACCTCTAACCATTTGCTGAACTGCAAACAGAAGGATTCTAAAAATGGGAGAAAAGTTCCTGAAATTAAGCTTCTTACAATAAGAAGTAGTTATCTGGAAAACCTACAAAAGAGTTCAGAAGGATTTTTCCCTGGATTCCATGTAATTTTTTGGTCTCAGGGCCTAGGTAGGAGATCTGGATCTCACGTAGTATGAAGAGTTATTCTGGCCTATATGACCTTATCCAAGCTCTTAACACACAAGAACATTTCTGGGTGATGCTTAAACTGGAAGAAAGGCTGTGTTCACTTAATTATGGAAAGTTCTGTGTAAAAAGAGCCATTAAATATGTTGAGAAGAGTTCCTTCTGATAGAATCAATTAGCCATCTAAATACACTGTATCACCAATATTTTTACTGGAAGTATGATTTTTCTACAAAAAGTTAACACTGTTGATATCAGATACATAAACCTCTATAAGAAAAGGAGAAGAAATGTTTCCCGAAGAAGACCATTGTGGATGTTTCTGTAGATGAGATAGAACCATTTTATTAAATTACATTGCTGCATTATTTAAACCTTCCAATTAAAGCTATTCCTAATATTTTTTCATTGCTTAACCTCTGGAGTATTATAAACACTATATTGCCACAACACATGTCACAGCACACGTTGCAGTCAAGACGCCCACAATACACAAAATATCCCCATACAGAGCAACACCACACAACTTCAGAAGGCGTCAAGTGCCAGCCCTCCTTGTTCCTTAGCCCAAGCTTTTATATCCTCCATCTGCATGCCTTACACCTGTGGGCCTTCTGCTCCTTTTCATGATTGGCCAGTGCACCTGGGCACTCCATGTCTCATTGCTTCCAATGCGGCTCACCTGCCTTTCCCAGCTGTAGGCCATTAAGGATGAGGTTCTGCCTCAACCCCATTACCAATTACCACCAACTGTGTACCTACCCTACACTTCTTGAAATTTGCAATCTAAGCTGTCTCATGAGGGTTCTGATTGTGACTCAAGCAACTGCAGAATATGTAAAACTTGAAAGGGTAAGCTTAGTTTTCAAGAAATTTGGAGTAGGTAATAATTTTTTGGTTTTGATATAGTGTTTATTAATGATTACATCAACTTAGCATATCAAAGACCTTAGCAGAATTATATTATTTTGCATAGTATCTAATGAACTACTCAATAAATATTAATCTCAGACAACAATTCCTATGCTAAATGGGACCATGAGTGATGTTTCAGCTGAGTAGTAAACAGAGTCAATGATACTGGTCATTGTATTGTTTCATTGAATCTCATGTTCAATCTGTTGTTTATATTATCACAGACTTTTAAAAAAACATGGTTTAGATTTTTTTCTTTTCATTTTTAATACTATTTACTGTAATTTCAGCACCATAAATTTAGTTTGGTTTCTGAATTGCATTAACATCTTGTTTATTCTTACTGCTGAAGGACCAAAATATTAAATTAAGTATTTAAAAGTCCCAAACTGAACAGATCTCCCAGTGTTTTGTCAAAAAAACTGGATTTTGGAAGAATTTCTTGTTCCTATTATATATAGAAGACATTTTAATGAAAATAGTGAACTTTTTAAATTGAAACAAATATATTTACAATTAATTTATAGAAGAATGATTGCAGAAACTTAATGATTAATTTATTTTGATTATAAATTAACTGTCATTTTGCACAATTTTGGTTATTTCAAGAGACTGGATATTAAGACAAGGAAGTAAATATCAAGTAACTGTATTTGCTTCCCTGGTCATAGTAGTTGTCCGTATGCATGTCTAACCTATTTTTTTTTTCCTCGATATCTTTAATTTAGATTATTCGGGTTTATACTAAGCAATTTTTTTCCATCATCATTAAGCCTTCTGTATTCAAATAGTTATGTGAGATTCCTTTTATTCATGAAAGGTTCTAAAAGTAATTTTCAAGATTTTATCAAATTGTTCTGTTATTAAAATCAACGGTATCAACTGCCAATAGTTGTTGAAATATAGTTAACAGAAAGCAGTCTTTTTTTCCTTTCTTTCTTCCTAAATATCACCAGTTTGATTCCACTTTTATCTATCAGGCTACTTTATCTTACTAACTCCCCTAAGCCTTTCAGATGTCACTTGGCTCTTTTGTTTCCCTTCCAACATCTGTAAATGCCACACTGGAGAATTACATTAATTTGCCTGATATTTTCCCATATTTCATGTAAAGCTGCAAAGCAACTTCCTAGGAAGGAAAAAACCTAAGGAGTTCCTGTTTGCTTCTTTTAGAGAGACTCAGAGTCTCCTACCCATCGCTCTGGAATCCCCTCTGGTGATGTATCAGAAATCCAAGTCCTGCCTAGGGCTGGTTCTGTGATCCCAGCAGTACAACACATTGGCCTTACTCTCTTGAACCATAAGGTGCATGAATGATTTTATGGTGGTAACTCAACTCTGATAAGATCTTCTGAAAATGTATCTCCTTACACTTCTGTATTATGTAAGCTCAGAGTTTCTTGAGCCTGAAGAATTCTAGTCTTAAACAAAATTAGGGTGTTTTGAATTTACTAGTAACTTTCTTAGTCTTATATTCTACCCGACATAAGGAAGGCTCATTTCCTTCTCTGGATCATAAAGGAATCATTCTAAATAAGCTCATATGTACTTTTCCTTAGCTTGAAATATAAGGAGCCATATATCATCAGGCATCAAGTATAAGGCAACAACAAGGACAGGCAGCTTCTGGGAGAGACAAGGAGTTAAGTGTGGCAAGGTAGGCAGAGGCAGCTGTCACACTGACAATTTATGATCTCTCAGCTAATGCAAAACAAAGGCCTGAAGCAACTAGCTCAATTTCTTTGCCTGCAAATTGCACTTCTGTGTAATTTTGGGGTTTAGAATATAATAAGGAAAGGAGGCAGAATTTTAGTTCACAGAAGGATGGAGTGATTAAAAATGTAAGACACAAGACTTTCAAGCAGAAATAGGTTTAAAACCTCCCATTCAAAAGAACCGACACACTTTTGTCTTATGGTATAACCCATCCTGTTCTTTTTAGGAGGACTCTAAACTAAAGATTTTAAGTGAGGTTCATATGCTGAATAAAGCCACTGTTTTGTGTTATATTCTAAGAAAAAGAGCACAGTTGAAGCTATGTGTTGTTCACATAGAAATGAATGGTACAAGCATTATTTATGTGGTCTGTTTTTTCTTCTAGCACAATCTATGCTTATATATCCTCTTTTCTTCACTTGCATATCAATTGTACTTCTACTGTTTTCAAAACATTCATATTCCATCTCAGACAATCTGTCTTTGGGTTTTTGTTTTATTTAGTTTTTATTACATTGCCTATTTCAATTTGTCCAGACACAAGTCAAAAAACCCCATTCAACAGACTCTCCCTGCTCCTTCATTTTGTCTAGGGGGGGCTGGATGGTTGTGTGAACTAGAATTTTCGATCCAAACCTTTATTTAAATTCTGTCTGCTCTTCCCTAAACATTTGCATATATGCATTGACTCTGTGGCAAAAGAAAACACACTGAATCAATCTACCAAATTCATTCATTGCATAGTCCTTATGCATGCACTATGTACCTCAAAGTTCTGAGCAGAAAATTCCATTAGAAGGGAAGCAAACTGTTAGGCAAATACATTTGAAGTTTCTCTGGAGTATCCATGCTAGTTTGAGTGATATGCTTTTCCTCTGGTTAAACAGTTTTTCTCTCTGACATTCCACTCCCTTACCTTTCACCAGGGATTTAATGATGGAGCTGTTCTCATAGTCTGATGCATTACTGGTATGATATGTCACAGTCTGGTGTGTTAAGTAAACATGTGTTTTTAATCTCATTCTGCTGACATAAGTAAAAAAATGGGGCAACAAGATCACTGGCATTACCCAGTAGCATTTTTGTTCATACATATATGCATATACGGACACACACTTATGTTCTGTCTTATTTTAAGAGTTCATGTCGCAGGAATCCTTCATGCTATTTCACACCAAGATATTCGAGTGCCTTCTTGTATTAATACTTCCTTGTGTTCTATGTAAACATTTTACACAGACTAAGACTTCATTCTTGCAAAGGAGCTCATTGTTGTCACAGCTGCCTTACAAGGGGAAGCAGAAGGCTGAGAGCTGTTCTCTCTGATCACCTGTGATAGGAATTGCATGAAGCCTTTAGGGAAGGTCTAGGTGGAATACTAGGAAAAAGTTCTTCACTCAAAGGGTGGTCAAACACATGAAACAGGCTCCTCAGGGAAGTATTCACAGCACCAAACATGACAGAGTTCAAGTGTTTGGACAATGCTCTCAGGCACATAGTGTGATGCCTGGGGAGATGCAGGGCCACGAGTTGGACTCAATGATCCTCGTGGGTCCTTCTAAATCAGGATACAACTTGTTGAATCTTACTCTCTTCATAATCATATTAATGACCTAGACCCATGATGTGGTACACAAGCACCCAGATGTTATCCTCCTTAATACACATCTCAGGGTCCCAGTGTGCAGTCAATATTATTGCTATTCCTTGCTAAGTGCTATAATATTCAGTGTTATGCCACTTGTACTGTCATAAACATTCAGGCTCCTTAGTTCTTCCTAGCTGATAGTATTATTTCCCTGCTTCCTTAAAACTTCTTACCTTCCTGCCTGCAGGTATCTTTAGCCCACTTTTACTTTTCCTACTGTGATGATTTTAAACATAAAATACATTTCCCAAGGAGTAAGTTAAAAAAAAAAAAAAAAAAAAAAAACACATTTAGTAAGACATTTCCCTATTTTTTTCCATTTAGGTGCAAACTCTTGTTGTCTCATATAGGCAGTTCTTCAAACTGGGATTCACACAGCAATTGAGTAAGTAATAATCCCTCACTTTAATCCAGTACATTTCATTTGACACTATATCAGATATTTTATAAATTATGGGATTGCATGTGTTTAATGTAGCTTGGTCAAAACCAGAAGAAGCGGTAGAAGGGGAGAATCTGAAATTATGTCTTTGGTATATTTGATTTGTACCATTTCCTTCCAAATCCTTTAAGATTTGAGGTTAAATTTATATGCTTCAGCCAATCCACTAGCATCCTAACGTGCAGCATTGTAAAATCCATAATTCCTTATCCTACTTCATTATGAATGCATCCTGTATCTACACTAAACACAAGATTAAAAAAATACCACCTTAAAGCATTAATTCCTCTTTCTAATGGAAAAAGAAGTTGTTTCTATTTTAGTTGATCCAAGTTTTTAAAACAGACGTCTGTATGAATTTTGTTATCCTTTGATGCTTTGTCCCTTTTAGGATCTTCTTAGTGTTGTGTAATTGAGCAAAGGATGCATAAAAGTGAGTCACGGCCCTGACTGAAAAAAATTCTGCAGGTAACACAGTTCAATTTCTTTCCATGTTATCATTTTTGTCAGTATTAATCTATGCCAGCAAAATGCATAAGATTCATTTTCTTATTTTCACTTCAGGAGGCAGTGAAGAGATATTGAATATTCACAATTTAACCTTTTATGTAATCCATTTCAGCTTAATGCACCAACAAACAAAACTGATATTGATGCACTTAATCATTGCCACTGCTATTTTTACCAAGTTTTCATGTATTAACTTTTTGAAAAAACTTGTTGATTCTTACAGTTGGAGTTCACTCTTCAAGAGCAGCTCTACAGTCACAAAAACATGCAATAAAAATGGTGAAGTTGCATGTGGGTAAGTTTGACCTGTAGGTAAACTGATGTGCTGGTTTTGCATTAATTGATTTTTGGTGAGGAGGGAAGGAGCCAGCCACGGAAGTGATGTTCTAAGAGAAACTGCTGAGAGCTTCCCTCGTGCCTGATAAAACCAATAGCTGACTGGCTCAGAGAATAGGCATGCTGATAAGCCAGTTAAAGAGCTGAACACGCCTCTGTGCCATTCACGTTGTAAAACGAAGAAGCCCAGGAAAGCTCTCCCAGCCTGGTGGCGGGTGGGGGAGGGGAGGCTGCAGGGCCCCGGCTGAGGCCGTGGCCATTAACATCTTGCCAACACTGAGCCCTGCCCTGCTGCCAGCCCAGGCCAAATTGTGGTCTGCTGGTCCCCGGGAGCAGCTCTGGGCTGGGCAGGGTCACAGTGCGGACTGCTGAGACCCTGGCCACTTCTTCCTCCTCCCCCAGCACGGCCACTGAAGAATCCTCCACTGTAAACATCTCTGTCTGCCTGGCAGGGATCACACAGCCATGCACAGGCCTGGGTGAGATATTAACTCTCACTGCATAGATGAGACTTGCAGCCCTTCAATCCTCTCTCTAGTGAGAGAAAAGGACAGTGAAGACACGTAGAAGACTTTATGAAGACACCGAGGTCAATAAGAAGGAGTAAAATCCCAGACAGGAGAATGACGAGATGCCTTAGTCTTGGGCTAAAAATCTTTGGGAAGACCATGGTGATGGACTATGACAAAATGGAATATCCCTGTAGTTAACAAAAAAGAAACATGGGGTTGTGTTCAAACTGCAGACATGAGCAAAGGCATTTATTCTGAAGCAAAGCAGATGTTGAAGTAGTTGTGATCCAAATGAGAAGTTCGAACAGAGAGATAGAGATAAGAGTGATGAAGATCCTTTGCCCCCAGGGAAGGAAGATGACCTCTGTTCCCAGAGATGAAGATGATCTCAGAGATAGATGATGAGAAACCTTGCTTCTGAAAAGCTTATCCTAAAGAGTCTACCTTATTAGGAAAAGGTTGAGCCCTCACAAACAGTTGTGGGGAAGGCTATAAGTCAAGGGAGGGACGTTCCCATATAGAACAGATTTCCATCTCCCAGGCAGTGGATTGGCTGTGTCATTGAAGCCATGAGAGGAATGTTTCCTGTGGAGAAGTCTCCATGGAATTGCAAGAGAAACTCCTCTCCTTAAGTGAAGTGAAAAAAGACTATTTTAAAGGTGGTCAACTGACTGAAAATCCCAAATTTTGTCTCTTTACCTTGTCAGTGAGAGAAAAGGTTTGGCAGAATGAGAAGTGTTCTGAAGGTTTTACTCTGATTCTTACTATTCTTTCTTTTAGTTCTGTTCATGAAATTCTCTTTATACCCTTTGAAGTTTTGAGCCTGCTTTGCTCTTCTCCTCATCTGATCTCACAGCAGAAAATAAGTAAATATAGTTTATTGGGTGCACTGGTGTTTAGCCATCTTAATAAACCCACTATATAAATTGGTCCATTGGCTGGGAAATCTCAGATTGGCAAACCAGAACCACTAAAAATAATTGGTGTTTCTGCCCTGTTTCAAACTGAAACCACCACAACTAAGAACTCCAAGCAGAAAGAATGCCAAACCTTCATAAACTGCTCATTTCACTTAGTGAAAATTTAAATATACGTAGCATGCCCAAAATACTTCCATCAGTTTTCTCTGGGAAAAAATCTACATCACTTGTACCTTCACATTAGTCCTGAAACAGATCATAAGGAAGACAAAGGCCTTTTGGCATCAGTCTACTCTCCTTTGCAATCTGGACAGAGCAAGGGTGCAGGTTAGCTTTCAGTCTGCTATCCCTGATGCTTAGTCAAACAAAATAATTTTCAGAATATAATTTTATGGATGTCACATTGAAAATAATTTTTTAGATCTGACAATGTACAGACACTTAATGTTAAATAAATTTCTCTCTTTATTTTCAGCTCCAAATTAAATTACTATAACTCTGTCTTCTCTAAATCTACACATTTTTCCATTTCTTCTGCCTCTTGTTCCAGAGGCCATAAACCTAGATGAGCAAAAAAATCCATAAATAACAGTCTTGATTACTGCTGTTGACTAAGGTTCAACTCAATTCCTTTAGCTGTATTTTCTGCACTTGACACAAACTATCCTTCACATAGCACATTATGTTCGACATGTATATAATTTCTCAGAAAATCTTTTTACTTCCTTTTAATTTACTCTTTTCACTTGCTGTTTGCTACTGCCAACATGAATAGCTTTATATTTTGAAATAGTTTTATTCTATATTTGCTTCTTTACAGAACTTTTATGTATGTTACTTTGCAGTCTGTTCATTTTTTAATGCTTTCTGTATGTTCATAACACCTTCCACCAGGCTCAAAAATCATTATTTGAACATATGTGTTCAGTAAAGCTGCTACCAATGCTCACATTTGCACAAGACAGCTTGATTTGGCTAATTATAATAATCTAGATTCTTTCTTCTAGTAAATATTTGACCAAGGACTCTGTGCTAAAAATAATACTCCTTCTTTTGAAGGTTTAGATTAGGCCAAGTGATACTTTAATGACTATTCTATAAAATATAGACTACATTCTTCTCTCTCCCTGAGATTTGTTTCTGAAAATTTTTTCCAAAAACATTTCCAGAGACTTTGACAAGATTTTCTCTTTGCAAACCCATGTTGGCAGCTGATGATATCATTCCCAATTCTTCTTCAAATACCTGGTCTTAGTATCATATAGATTGTAAGTCTTCTCTGATATTGAAGTCCTCATCCCATAATTAAAAAGAAAAACCTTTTACATTTCACCTTATTTTTTTCCCCCAAATAGAACTCCCAGTAAGTTATAGTTTTAAAACCCCGGAAATTGCTGTGTGGTACATTATATTAAAATCTTTAATAACTAAGCGACATACTTAAAATATTGCACATTTTAATGCTAAAATACTGAAATATCATTTAGACTTTAAATGTCAGTGAGTGAGACCCATTCACATGGGAGGGAGGATGAGGTGGAAGCCATGGGTGATCCCAGCTCACCAGCCAGAACACAATAGCACAACACCTGAAAGCTGTGGGCAGAGCAAGGGTGACAGGCTGCACTGTCTGTCCCAGACAAATTGAAACATTTGACTGGGTTCAGAGCCTACCTGGTGAATCTAGTCAGGAGTTGGGGCCAGAAACACGATTGGAAACATAATTGGAAACTATTCATCCGGAAACAGAACTTGAGAAAGCACACCTCCAGCACGGTTCTGACAAGGAGGGGGCACCAGGCCTGCCATGAAATGTGGTCCTGGACCTCAGACAGAATCCAAGGGACATTACTCAGGACAGTTAATATGGCATGGTGCACTCTGGGTTCTGACACTTAACTAAGAGACTTTTTCAATTTTCTGTATCTATTTTTGGTACTGTGACCTAAATGTTCTACTATTCTGGGTTCAGTTAAGATTTACATTCAAGAAAAGCTTAAACATAATAAATCTTAGATGATAGAACAAGATTTTGGAAATATAAATGCAAATAAAATATAGACATGCAAGTACAAAGGTTTCTCTTGATCTCATTCACCAAAGGGTTCTGAACTGCAAGTTTTCATGTAGCCTTCTAATACATTCTCAGCTACTGAAATTCTTAGCCAACAAATAGAATGTAATGACATTAATTTATGCCAGTATCAAGCTGAGCTTTCGTAATGCCATTTCAATTGTCTTTACAACTTGAACATTTTTTTTCTCCACTAGAAGTCTTCTCTTTCATCTTACGATTATACTTTCTCTTTTTCTTAATTTCTTTTTTACCCATCAGAGAATTATCCAAAATTTTATTCAAGTTATGCAACAACCATTCTGACTGGTTTTTTGTGGTCTTAGCTGTTCATTTTTTAAAATACATTCATCTTGTAAGTTTTGTATCACTTGGGACTTTGCATGCAGTCTAGAAAGTCATTATAAGAGATTTGTATTTCGGTTTACTTGTTTGTTTTGCTATGTTCTCTTTTTTCCTCTCTTCCCGCTCTCTCCATCCCCCTTTTCCCTGGAAAAAATGCAGGCATACTTTTGTATAAAAGAAGTAATTTGACATAGCTTTAAAAACTAGCATTTTGAAAATATCTACAAGTGGTATTTATTTGATTGATGTAACTGTTTTATTTTTAGAGCTGCTCATTTAAATTCTTCTCCTGAGATCTATCTGAATAAAAATGTCACAATGGAAACAGTGTAGAAATTATTTTGATTACCAGCTTTTCAGATTACTGTAAATATCAGGAGGCAAGGATCACAGGATCAAGTAGCTGTGTATCTTTGTCTCTACACAGCTTCCAAGCCATCCTGTGTCATCATTTCTAGATAGGTGTAGATGGGAATGAGGCATCTGGAAAGTATTTTTTTCTAAAGAGATAGTTTATTATTAGGCATATAATCTCTGCATACCTACTTGCCTAAACAAAGACTTTTCAAGGACTCTTAGCTAGTTACCTCCCTCAGCTGCACAATTCTGTGCAAACACTGGGGAAAACAAGGAGACTTCTGTACTTAAGTACATGAAGTAACACTTCATGTGGGAGCAAAATTTTTAAGTATAGTATCTTAAAAATATATTTAAGAAAGGGGAAATAAGAGCATACATCTGGCATACTCACACCATTACCAGAGTTCTGTGACCAGCTAGGAGTCGTTCTTTTGCTAACTTACACCCATTCACAACCTTGAATAATATTGGTCCAATAAAACCCTTAGTCTTTAATTTAAATGAATAAGCTTCTTTTTTTTCAGTCAAATGCCCCAAATATGAAGTCTTTGATAATATTGAAGAGCTGTCATATACCATCTCTATGAAAACAGAAACAAAGGGACATGGACAAATAAATTAAATTTAAAAGGGTATTATTTCGTAAATAATGATGTACCACTGTATAATTCAATTGCATCTCATCCAGAAATTATTATTTCTAACATTAAAATTCCATAAAATAGCTCAATTTCTGCTGCTTTGCATGGACCTATGTTACCTTCCTACTAAACTGATTCATTTCATGAAACTGTCTGTAGAATAATACACTCCTCTATGACTTACAAGCACAAGACTGGTGAAAAAAAAAGAAAAAAATCACTTTCTGCTTCACCTAATAACATGTACTCTCAACTCTTCACCTGCATATTAACTTTGCAACATAAATACACAGTTAACAGAAATGACCATTTTAAACTCTAAATCAGATCAAAGTGACAAGGCCCTGTGATTTAAGCACAACTGAATCTAAAACTTCTACTAGGGAAGTTGTAGGAAACTGCAAAGACTCAAAAGAGTTTAGAAATCATATTATTATCTCAAAGGGAGTATTTAAAATATATTTCTCCTTTGTGGTCTTTTCTCAGAAATGATACATCAGTGAGAGAGTATGAGCTGGGAGGTACAACAAGATTTTGGCAGCAGAATGCCTTCATTAGTCACAAATGTTCTCCTCGTTTAAGACTGCTTGCCACCAAGGGGATCCTCATGAACACATCACAACACTTTAATTTCTTTATCACCTGGTGACCAAGCATACAGACAGTCTAGCAGATGGATGTGTACAAAGACAAGCCAAAAACTCAGCACCCAGGTCATGGTGAAGCATTTCATGTGGAGTCTGCATCCAGCTCCATCAAGTGCAGGCTTGTGATAAACTACAGCCTCAACAGGTTTGGGATTATTACAGATTAAAATTAGTTTAATTCCCAACAATTCTAATAACTTAGAACTCTAGGTTTTTTAACAGTTCCTAAGGAAGGGAGCAGTTCACACACCTATCCAGTTGCTCATAAGAGATTTCTGCAGATATGGAGACCTTCTCATTTGAAAAGAAATGTAAGTGCAGAAAATCTAAGAAGTAATTTGATACACATAGAAATACTGTGAAACTAACAGATGTAGCAAAACTCTATGTAAGATCCAACAAGAGGGAAAGATGAGTTTGTTTTAACACAAAAGTGTTTTATTCACTTACACTCATACTGTCACATCACCATCAATCACCAAAACAATTGAGTCCAAGTAGTCTGGCTTGAAGCACTAAAACATTTATCCTGTGGTCTAGTAAAGATTAAAAATTACAGTAATAACAAGTGACGAGAGCTATCCACTTCTGCTTATCGTGGTACCATCAAAATCCAAACATTCCTGAAATTTTGTTTCTCTGATGATTGTACAACTAGACATACCCCTTCTTTCTCCATTCATACCAATTTAATAAATTTCTCTTTATCTTCTATTACAAATCTCTTCTAATAACAGTGATGCCTGATATTTTAGAATTATGGTATGCTTATCAGGAACCCAACTACCATAGCATGAAATCCACATTATTCTGACAGTTGCTCAATCTCACTTAAGAACATAGATGTTCTCAGAATTTTGTGTTCTGTACAGCTGATGGCCTGACCTGTTTTTTCAGAATCACTAAAAATTTAAAAATATTATTTTATTTTTTGATTGAGAATACACACACTTATAAAAAGCTCGTGCTTCTGATAGGCAGTCCTAAGCATTGCCATTAAAAGATTAAATGCAATTAGACTGTCATATAGTTCATAATGGAATCATAAAAATACATGACCAAAAGAGTGCTAGCCAGATTATATAGACTGACACATAAATTGAACAAACTGTGTGATCATTTGAGTTGAAAAGAGTATTTGGTGGTTATGCTACTACACAGAATCTATGAAACTAAGAGACTGCACCTATGACAAAAAAGCCTAAATGTACATTATGAAATAGGCAGTGCACTGAAGCTAACCATGTTGTAAATAGTTTCTAAAACCTTCCTGGAGCATCCTACTACACGTAAAATTTTGAACTCATAAAAATTCACAACAGAAATAACAACATGAGCCGATAACATGACTGACATGAATGTCAGCAGTGATTGAGCCTATCTTTAAGAAACCAGTGAAAATGTATATGTGTATTTCCTTTTGGCTTTTTGAACTTGTCAGAGAGATCTGTGCAGCCATAGTGGGATTATATGACCACAAAAGGAGCCCCCAAGTGCAAGTGAGTTAAAATGCCAAGTCCTACAATTCTGTTAAAAGCCAATCCTTATACTTAGAACAAATACAGTCTTTAGTGTCCTAGGATCCATGCATTATGGCATGAGCTCCATAAACCAGCAGCACAAGGTTGCTGAGGATTTTCACTTTAGACAATTTTTGTGCAGAAATCATAAAGGAAGCATTTTGAGGTATTAAATGGTTAGACTAACTTCTGCATTTGTTAGTGGCATGAGCACTCATCTCCAGTAGGCAAAAGGGTTCTGCTGCTTGAATGGCTTCTAATGAAACAGAAAGTTGTAAATCTCTTGCTGTAATACATGTTACTGCACACATTTCAGGATGCTTGATTCCTCCCTAAAGATTGCTGGTTGAATGATAAAGCAACTACAGCTCAGGCAGGTAGTGCATTACAGCAAATGTCAAAGTAGAATAATGAACAGAGCTATTAAATACAGTGTTGTTGAATTGTAGCTTGGCTGGGACTCATTCTGTATTCTGTATGAACTACAGAAACACACATATTATGGTATAAAAATTGCTCTGAATAGACTTCTTTGTAAATGCAATCCATTAACACTGCCTGCAAGAGGGTTTATTGTAAGCAATTTATTTTAAAATAATAACTAAAAAAAATCCATTAGACTCTAGTTAACTTTTGACTGTATTACTGTTGATAACCTTCACTTGTAACTAGGCATAATGGTTATTTCCTTTACCATTTCTATTCTTTTGTAATTTAATTCAAAGCATGTTACAAGGGATCTGAGAAATGTAGTATAGCTCAATTCTTGATCTTTCATTATTTCACAAAATTGCAGAGCCAGAAAAACTCTAAATTCTGAAATAATTTCAACAAACATTTCTTCCTAGGTGTATAAACAAGCCCTTCCAGGTTCTATACTTGTAACTGCTATAGTTTGTCTCTCAGCAAGAAGCATTAGCTTAGTACTGCATTAAATTGCAGAGTGTAGGAAGCTTATATATTTCACCAGACGGTTCACAGAGGTTCTCTTTGGATAAAACAAATTTGAGTAATTATAAAAGAGTATATTGTCGACCTCTTTTTACATTGTACTCCTACTTTAAACTTCATGTACATATTTGTAGGTTCTCTCTTCCTTATCCCAAGGCAATTATCTTCCTTTAATTTTTTTTTAATTTTTTTTTTTTTTTTTTTTTTAGTTAGGAAAAGTTGCACAATGGAAGTGATGGAGTTGTCCAGAAAGCCTAAATTACCTACACTAAGCTGGTTTAGGGGCAAAACCTGGTTCACATAGACTTGAGCTACAAATGGGATGACTGAGCTTCTGTGACCAACAATATTTATGGTTTAATGAACTCTAGTCATGTAGAAGAGACATGAACCAGCCAACAAGCTTCAATGAATGTCTGTAATTGTTTTGAAATGATTTTGTCTTGGTTTCCATTGGATAGAGTTAATTTTCTTCTTAGTAGCTGATGCAGTGTTTTGTTCTGGATTTAGTACGAAAGCAATGCTGATAAGACACTGATGTTTCAGTTGTTGCTGAGTACTCCTTACCTAATTCAAGGACTTCTCCGCGTCTCAGGCTCTGCCAGTGAGCAGGTGCACAGGAGGCCAGGAGGGAGCATGGCCAGGACAGCTGAAGTAACTGGCCAAAGGGATATTCCATACATCAGAACATCATGCACAGTACATAAACTGGGGAGAGTTGGCCAGAATCTGCTGATTTCTGCTTGGAGATGGGCTGGGCATTGTTCAATAGGTAGTGAGCAATTGTACTGTGAATTTCTTATTTCTTTGTGGTATATTTCTCTCTTTCTTGCTTTCTCTTTCTCTCTCTCTCTCCCGATTTCATTATAATTTTTGTTTCTTTTATTGTTATTATTGCTGTTCTTTTTATTATTAATATTATTTTCATTATTATTGTTGTTGTTTTTATATTTTATTAAGTTTCAATTATTAAACTGGTTTTATCTCAACCCATGAGATATACTTTTTTCCTTTTATTTTCCTTCCCACCAGTGTGAGAGTAGGGAGAATAAGAGTCTGTGCAATACTTAGGTGATGGCTGGGTTGAAACCATGACAGATTTTCAAAATAGAATATTGCAAAATCTATTAAAAGACCCAACAAACTTTCAAAACCATAATTAAAAGCTCATTTAAAACCTCACACATTTTAAAATTGCAAACATTTTCAAACTGAAATAGTTAATTAATAGTTAATTTTCAGTTAGTAGGAAGTAATTTTTAACATGCTGAATAGGAAAAACATTATAATGTAAAATGTTAATAACACAAAATATTGAGTTTCTAGAAGGCTACTTTTGAAATGATAGAAACATGAGCATAGCTATAGTATTAACTTTCTGTTAGAAAAAAACTAAAAGAGCCTATATATTACAAACATTGACCTACTTCAAATTTTTCAGAATAGATCTTCAGTTATTTCAGTGTTCTATCATTCTCATACAGAAAACTCTGAAAGAGATTATATCAGATTTATTTAGGTTGGATATTTCCACAGGAGGAATGTTGCCCTCCATTTGATGGATTTGCTCTCTCCCCTGCCCCACATCTGAGGTAACAGACTGTAATTTAGTCACAGTAAGGTGCTGAGAGATGAAAAATTCCCCTACAGCTTTGTTTCACCACAAAATTGCACTAAATGTTCTCTTATTCTAACAGAGAGAGGTTTGGTCATAAAACCACTTAAATGATAAAGGGAGAAAATGTGGTTTTCACCTTTTTTGCATTTCTTACAGCAGTGAGGAAGTCATTAATCTCTGCTGAGATAACCGAATTTAGCTATATGTCACAATGTATGTGATATTCCATAAATGAAAGCAATACAGAAGATAAAATCTCTAGATACTTTTTAATTCAATGTTCAGTCTGTAGATTGCCCAAGAGACGAAGACTGCTTTGCAATCTGAAGATGGATCCTCATGCAGGATACCCAGAGGTCTAAGGAACATAAAAATCTAAATGAGCACAGTTTGAACATATAAGCACAGAAATATAAACTGGAAAAGATTACCAGGAGCTATTTGCCCCTTTAATGCTGTTGAAAGCCAAAGTGGTGTATTAGGTGAAGCTGACTTCTGGAAAACTGATGAGAAAATTGCACTGAGGCTAGAAATTAAAATCCCCATCATACTTATTAAAAGGAGTTTCAATCAAAGTTACTTAAACATGCGTACAGAAATATATGATATCTGCAATCCTAAAATTTTTAACAGACCTGGATTTGGTTTTTTTTTTTTTGTTTCAGTCCCTTGTAATTTTTCAGTGATGCCAAACTATACCAAATAAATACAAAAGATATTAGTGTTACTGTGTGAAGTCCACTTCCAGTAGTTGAATAAGTCTCTTAACAATGCTCACTATGTCACTGGCTTTTTTGCCTGTTGATGGAAAATATTCTGTTAATGTTTTTCTAAGCAAGTACACAGTCATCACAGAATGGGCAGAAAAGCACATCTTGGATAGGTAGAAGTTCAGTTTATTTTCAGATTAGGTAACTTTCAAGTACCATTTAACATTACTAGATACAGGCAAATTGTTATTTTTTGAAAACAAAATCACTATATCACCTTCAGTAAAACACTACTAGAGTCTCACCAGATAACTAAATAAAAGATTAACTATGTAAACAGTATTTCATTTGAAGTACATGGTTTTAACTCCTCTTTGTCACTCAAACATCTGCCTTAGTAGATATGAAGGTAGACATAGGTAAATAAGATAATTCGTATGATAATGGCATTTGACCTAAATCTACTGGCCTTAGAAACACGTGCAATTTTTCAATGTTCTCATTTATAAATTTTAAAGTTGCCCATCACCGTTTATGTTACATTTAAAATATATTATTTTTGGTTTGCATTCATTTGTAAAGAATAACATCTGAATCCTGCTATTTGCCAAAGGCAGCTAAAAGGCAACATAAAATTGAATTATTTCTAGGCTATTTAAGAAAAGGTCTATTATCTGAAGTAGTCTCATTTTCATGGTAACAGGAGCCAATAGTGTTAATTGTGTCCCATTGCTACATATCAAGTATTATTATATTATATCTTTGAAGTATAATGAAATACACACACTGAAAATTAATATACTGTGAGGTGTAATTTTAATTGAATGAATAAATAAATATAAACTCTTAGTAAGAAAACTTCATTCCCTTGATCTTGGTTCTTTTCCAAAGAATTTCAAAAATTTTTATGATTTCAGTAATATCCTGAAAAAGGAGTAACTACAGAAAAGAACTTCAAATATCTGTAAGCATTTTGGCACATCTTAATATATGTAATGGGGTAAAAAAATCAGCTACTTTACTGATGTAATCTATCAAAACCTCAAAATTCCATTCTTTTAAACAGTTTTGAAGAATAAAACAAATCAATAAATTAACATTACCCAGAAAAGGGACTAGGTAATCTATCAAAACCTCAAAATTCCATTTATTTAAACAGTTTTGAAGAATAAAACAAATCAATAAATTACCATTACCCAGAAAAGGGACTGTCTTGAAGTAGGACATAAAAACAGAGATTCAGTTCCCCTTTTTTGAAACCTAATATAGGCCACACTGAACACACTATTACTGAGAAAACATTTCACTTAGCCTTTTCAAAGTATAATTTGGTGTAATTTAGTTTGTGCATTTCCACACCCTCTCTTTACTCAAGATTTTACCTTACCTACACAATTCATTCCTTTTTACTTTGGTTAAGCCTTCCATTTATTTTTTGATTCCTCTAGTTTCTTACTTCTTTTCCAGCATTGCAAAGAATCACTAATGCTATATTTGATTTATTATTCAAACATTACATTTCCTGTTTCCATAAGGTATTTCACTTACTCTCGGTACTCAGCAAGTCTTACAAAACCCCTATTTGAAGTCCTATTCATCAATCTCTAACTCATTTGCACACACTATTGTCCCCAGGCATATAAGTGGTCTCATGATGTCAGAATTTGAGGTGAAATTAAATCAGTTTACATGGGAAATATACATGGCAAAGAAACAGGACTTATTTGTTTTATATCACAACTGTCCCTTCTTATATTAATATTGTCAGATAAGGAAAGGTGTACTTCAAATCCAGAACACAAAAACTTATTTGATAAATCAGTCACATCCTATACAGCACAATTACTTTCCCTTTATTTTACTGAGATCAGGCCACTTTATGATGGCTATTAACAAGTCCTATTTTTAGCAGTTTTTTATTTTTCTAGACTGCTCTGTTACACTACAACTTTACGCATGATATCGGTTTGCTTACAGAGAATAAGGCAGATTTGTGAAGGCAAATATGTCTCTGCTAAAACACATCTTGAGGTAGACTGCAGCAAGAGCTACCTCTCTTCCGAGCCTTATGCAAACTCGTTAAGGACCTGATGTATTTAAAAAATGCAGCCTATAAATCCTTTTTTAACACACCAAATTGGCCCTACCTAGATACTTGATATACATGTTTTTACAGCTGGGAAGAAACCTGTCTGCAAGACTACAGAAAGAAGCCAGGGAACAATAGAAACCTCTCACTTGTTGGGCACCAAAACAGCGATCCAAACTGGAAAAGAAAATACAACAGTAAGACAAAAGAATGAAAGTACTTTTAGGCATTTGAAATGAGCTGCTTTTCAGACAGAACAGCATATTGATGTGTTCCTTTCGGTAAGCATGACAACAAATATTTACTCTTGTTTAAAAATGTGCCAATAGCATTACATATTGGCATTGATGAAGGAGAACTTCAGTGGGTATGGATTGACTTGTGGACCCATACTAAATAATGACAGGTTAAACTTGTTCACACAAAATACATTTTAAGGCCTGGAAATGTAACAACAGCGGTTTTAAATAATCAGAGAATCAAGGCATGCAAAAGGGAACTTCCACATCCGACTCACACAAGATATGCAGAGCACAGCACAGAGGGCACCTGCTTTGAAATTTAGACTTAGCCTTTATAAGAGAGCCCATGGAGTCATTAGTTTGACAGCTTCCCATCTAACAGATATTCTCTTGTATCTGTTCCCAGAAGAGCTCCTTTGAACCAGTAGATTAACATGGCAACAATACAGAACACTGGACGACTTTCAAGAGTCATACCAACCTGTGTAAAGAATATACATCCTGTGGTCTGTAACCCATGTCTGTGTCTGTTTTTTGATCAGTACAGCGAAGGAGTATGCTGTTATATGTGCCCAATCAAACTAGTGTGTCCTGGATGAAAACCAGAAGGTTTTCTTTGTATTAGTTTTCAACACCGGCACACATAACTTAACTGATTGTCATGGACAATTTCCTTCACATCTCATTATCTCCTGCAACC
Source organism: Haemorhous mexicanus (assembly GCF_027477595.1). Lineage (NCBI taxonomy): Eukaryota > Metazoa > Chordata > Aves > Passeriformes > Fringillidae > Haemorhous > Haemorhous mexicanus. Next base: position 78,541,418 of record NC_082341.1, read on the forward strand.
TCCAAATCACTGAAAGCCACATTTCACTGACTACTCAGAGTCTACTAATTAGTTGTCAAAATAAATACAGTAACAAAAACAAAAGTCAGATTCTGCTCACTCCTCCATACCAGTGTTTGCGTATTTTTTTTAGAAAGAAACAAACACACAAAAAACCCCAAAGTCTGTAAAGTCTTAAAAACAGACCTTCTTTTAAAAGTTACATATTAAATTACTTTCATTCAATACACTTGAAATATGCTTCAGTGCAATGCCTGATTTTCTGCAATGGACTGTCTATTTAATATTGTCACTTAAGTGCAACATCTCTTCAAACTTTCCTCCTTGAAACAACCTGGTTTTTATGCCATGGCAACTGGTAAGCCTTCACCAGACTGAGTGTCTCACCTGAAGTGCAGTCTTCTGTCAAGTAAGAACACTCCTCCACTGTTGTTTTGTAGGCCTCAAACAAAACTTTTCTGTGTGTCCACTTTAAAAGACTGAGTAGTTTAACGGAGAAAATTGAAACTCTTGAAATCTCAAGTTCTATACACAGTGCTAGTAAACTTTGAAAAAGTCTGTAGACAAGGAATTTTTGGCCTCAAAGTCCATATAGGATGGAAGACACACCATTTCCAGAGAGGAATAAAAATATAGGGAGATAAACCCCGTACATACTGAGGTTACAGTAGCAGAACTTCTGAGAAACAATTATGTACAAAAGTCTCTAAATGTGGGACTACACAAAATCATAGAATCATAGACAGGATTTGGTTGGGAGGGACCTTAAAGATGAACAAGTTCCAAAGCACTTGTCATGAGCAAGGACAGTTTTCACTGGGCCAGGTTGCTCAAAAACCTCCCCAGCCTGACTTTGAACATTTCCAGGAATGAGGCATCCACAATCTCTGTGGGCAACATGTTCTAATGTCACCACCCTGAGAGGAAAGAATTTCTTACTAATACCAAACACAAACCTACCCCTTTTTATCGTTCAGATAAAAACCATTCCCCCTTGTCCCATCACTACATGCTCCTGTAAAATGTCCTGCTCCACCTTTCTTGTAGGCTGCCTTTTGGTGCTGGAAGGTTCTATAAGACCTCTCCAGAGCCTTCAGCTCTCCAGGCTCTAAACCCCAGCTGTCTAAGGCTGTGCTCATAGGAGAGGCGCTTCAGCCCTTTCATCATCTTTGTGCCCTCCTCTGGATGCACTCCAACAGGTCCGTAGCCACCTATTTTGGCCCCCAGAGCTGGATGCAGCACTCCAGGTTTCATAGGAGCAGAGTACTGGGGCAGAATCACCTCTATCAACCTGCTGGCCATGCTTTCTTTAATGCAACCTAGAATACAGTTGGCTTTCTGGGCTGCAAGCGAATATTGCCTGCTCATGTGCAGCTTTTCATCCATGGGATTGCTCAAGTCCTTCTGCACAGGGCTGCTCTCAATCCATTCTCTGTTCAGAAGGTGTCAGCTACAACAGAGCATCTGCCCCATGAACTCCTTTATCACCTATGTCAGGAAAATCCTCATAAGGCCCAAAGGCTTACAAACAAAAGGTTACTTCCCTTTTTTTTTTTTTTTTTTTTTTTTTTTTTTTTTTTTTTTTTTTTCTGAAGGAAGTCTCATACATCACTTCCTAATCTGGTGGTTTTACAGCCTTAAACATTAGTCTACCCTTTAATCCTGACCTACCAGTTCTTGTCTGACTCATCACAGGTTGCCAGGGAGAGCCCTGTTCATTCCAGCTCTTCCCTCACACAAACAGCAGCCAAAGTTCAGAAAGCTGTGTACACATCCATATTTATATATATAACACAAAAACATCTGCATTGTTCTGAAGAAAAGAAATGAATTTGCATTTAGGCTTCAATCAATAAAAAATTTAGAGCATAATCAATAAAAAATTTAGAGCATAACCCATTAATTGGTACTTTTGCATTGAATATACTTCCATAATGAATAATTCCTGAATGAAATACCTAATAAAAAGTCTTTCACTGAATAAGAATGTTTATAAAAAAAGAGTAAATACAAGTAAAAATCTCATTCTTCTTGACAACTGTGAATATAATTCTAAAAACAATTTCAGTGGCTTCCAAACTACTGCACAAATGGCTCTACACTGAGAGCTTTTATAATATTTGTAGCAGATAAAACAACTATTCTTTCTGCACCATGAAACACTATTCAAAGCTAGTTTTCCTGCTTTGCTGGTTTTGACAAGCAGGCCATGAAAGAGATTTGCAAGACAATACACAAAATCAGGGAACTGCAGAGTTATTTCAGTATCCCTAATTACAATGCAGAGTTGGAAAGGCAAGGACTGGCGATGCTTTTCTTCACAGAACTCAACTATCTATCAGCTAAAAAAAAGCCTTATTATAGCAAAAGTCAACTGGATAATTACAAGTACCTTCAACACCTGAATAGCAAAATATCTCATGTATATTTCATATGAAAAATATATTCAATTATACTATTATTTCTGGGAAGTCTACACAAGAAAACAAAGTCTAAATTTCATTTTAAAGGACTGATCTAAAGCATGAAAACACACTGAAACTGATATAATGTATGGGAACTTGGTGAGGTCCAATGAGAAGGCCATGCATTGAATGCAGTTTGGCACACATTTCTTAAAGGAAAAAACCTAAATGTTGCTCGGCTGTACTGCCTTAACAGCCAAACGTGTTCCCATTGTGCTTGCTGATAGGAGCATTATGACGAGCTTTATGTTTAGCTATTGCTCCAGGTAGGCCTGTGAACATCTCAAGAGATGGCACATTCTTCATGGCTGTGGAGAGTAGACAGCTGTGAAATACTTTCTGTACAGCACAAGTCTTTGCACAGGTCTGGGTAGCTGTATTGGAGCTATGCTGGAGCAAATCTAATGACTGTCTGGGAGCTCCATTTTTGCTGCCTAGCCTCTTGCCACAAATTTGGGAAAGGAGGTAGGCAAAGCACAGCAGTGTAAGTTTCAAATCAAAGTGGTTGAACAGAAGTCAGAAAATTTGCACAGTAAAGTTTCAGAGAACCATATAGAGCAACAGAATTACAGTCATCCTGAAATGAGTGAAGGCCTCCAGCCAGGCTTTATAGCAAATGCACAAACATGTTTTCATATTTGTGAGGAATAACAGTAGGTTCGGAGGATGACATTATTATTATGGTCCCTATTGTACTCCATGGTTAATGCACAATTTATACATGAGCATCACTTTTCAAAAGAGATACTGCTAAGCTATTATCAATAGAAATAAATGTTATGAACAGTCTTCAGAAATAAATAAATAGATCAATAAATATTTTCTGGAAAAAAAAAGAATTGCTGTTCTTGCTAAGTTGAAAAGCTGATTCTGATGCCATTTATCATGAGATTTTTCCCACTGCATGGCTATCAATGAACAACAAAAGAGAATAGACACTGGAAACACGAGTGTGGACAGGTGCACCTAGGTACAGCTGAATCTCTCCTACTAGGCTTGCCTTCTTTATGAAAGGAAAAAAGAAATAAACTTTGTATAAATATGAAATAATCTTTAAACATTGTAAAATATTTCTTGGACTTATTCTGTTTCTTTCTTGGAGGTGCCATGAGTTGTTGAAGTATAAACACAACACCACAGGAAAGCAGAAAACTATTAATTCCACATTAACCATTTGTAAAATGCTTTTTAGAGTACTTAAAAACAGATCATAATTTTTTCCTTCATCAGAGTGAAGAAACCTATAGTAAAATTGTATTAAACAAAAAGGATCAAGGAGCTGATTCTGCTAAGCTTTTGTAAATTCAAGGAAAAAGCAGACAAGAGCTAAAAAAAATCCTTTGTTCCTTAGTCTTGAAGATACAGCAAAACCAAATCACTGACTACTGAACAGTTGGTTTAGGAAAATGCTCCTTCCACATTCTTCAGACATGTATTATCCCAGTTACTGCTTTTTGCAGTAAGAAAGATGATTAAGAAAAAGAGACCTTAATGCTGTAGTACTCACAACAGTCTGGAACAATTATTGCTCCCTTTCAATTTTGAAATGCTGCTGTCTTCAATCTCTATAGAATAAGTACAGAAAGTTTTCTTCTACTTTATTATACAGAGAAAACTAATGGGGTTCACTCAGACCTTCTTCAGGTCTTCTATACCCACAGAAAATGCTGAATTGAAATACTTGTCAATTTGGCACAATATTTTTGATGGTTTTTAATGCATAAAATAGCAAGACAATAACTAACTTTTTATAAGACAAGAAAACCTTCAGACTGCATACTCGGCCAGGGCTTTATCTTCCAGGTTTTGCTTCTATGAGAGTGAGACAGAATGTTTCCCATGCAGGAAAGAAGTGTGGATATGTGAGGTGGGTTAAACTTGGCTGGAAGCCAGGTGCACACTAAACCATTCAAAAACTCTTTCTCCTCGACTGAAAAGGGAAAATATAATTAAAGGCCTGTGGATTGAGATGATGACAGGGAGCGATCACTCACCAATTACTGTCATGGGCAAAACTGACTCTACTTGGAGACATTAATTGAATTTATAAGCAATCAAATCAGAGCAGGGTAATAGAAATATAAACAGATCTTAAAACACATTCCCCCCACCCCACACAGGCTTAGCTTCACTCCTGGATCTCTCTACCTCCTTTTCCCAAGTGGTTTGGGGGCAGAGAATGGGGGCTGCAGTCAGTTCATCACACATTGCCTTGCCCACTTCCCTTTGATGGGAGACAGTCTGTTCCAGTGTAGATCCCTTCCACAGGGTGCAGCCCTTCAGGAATACAATGCTCCAGTGTGGGTCCCCCACAGGGTCGCAGGTCCTGCAGGAACACCTGTTACAGCATGGGCTCCTCTCCACTGGGTCACAGGTCCTGACATGAGCCAGGCGCAGCACAAGCTTTCCACAGGGTCACAGTGCCTTTCAGACACATCTACCTGCTTCTGTGTGGAGTCCTTCACGGGCTGCAGGTGGATCTCTGATCCCTCATGGACCTCCATGGGCTGCAGGGGCACAGCTGCCTTGCCAGGGTCTGCACCAAGGGCTGCAGGAGAATCTCAGCCCTGGTGGCTGGAGCACCTTCTCTCCTCCCTCTCCACAGGTCTGGGTGTCTCCAGAGCTATTTCTCCCACATACTCTCACTCTTCCAGCTGCAGTTGTACAGATTATTTTTGCCCTTCTTAAATCACAGAGGGGCCACTAGCATCACTGATGTGCCAGGTCTGTCATGGAGCCAGCTGGAATTGGACAGGGGAAGCTTTTGGCGTATTCTCATAGAAGCCACCCCTGTACCCATCCACTATCAAAACCTTGCCATGCAAGCCCAATACAGTACAAATCATTGCTGTGTAAAAAGTTTGATCCTGAATGCCTTACCTGACATCCAAATCATGCAGTGACCATGGATGAGTTGGTACTTTGCCATTCTGCAACTTCTGGTAACTTATCATGTGCCTGAACCCTCTAAGACTGAACAGGTATATGTCCATGTACCTCTCCTTGTTTTATGAACAAGGACACACGGAAATGTAGAGAAAATATCTCCATTCTTCTTTCAAACCATTTATGTATGACAAATATTTGAAGCAATAATATTAAATTTTAAAGTATTACCTTGAGAAAAGTTACAAACCTTTTAGAAAATTTCAGCTTTTGTTCTTTGCAATTGTCGATAAATATCTGAAATGTATTTTGGTTCTGTTCCTTAATTTTGGTTTGAAGAACCTCTCTTTAAATATCCTGACTTAAGAGAAAAGTGTGCCAAGCTATGCTGAGAAAGCACTGAATGTCCAATACTCACTGCTTCTAGATTATGCACACTAAAAAATCAAGTCTACTTCATTCTAGTAGAATGTTAATGACAGTTGCTATAGCTGCAGAGATGTTGATGTTGAATGGCCTGTTGCAGGATTCAAATCCTCTACAGCAGTCAGCTATACTTACAGAATTATTACTTGCTTTAGAAAACTGATGTGCTATAGAAGTCTGGCTAACAATTATTTTTTTAAATTTATCTATATATTAAAAGTATACTACTTTTGTTGAATTTTGCCTGCTGTAGAGAAGAAAAGTTTAAACTTCCTCTAATTTATTAAGGTACCATCCCTTGTACCAGCATTTTATTGCTGTTTCCTACAATGGTCAGGATTGTGACGCAAGATTTTTTTTTTTTTTTTTTGCTAGCCTGAAAATGCTGCTTGAAAGCCATTTAGTTAAATGATCCCACATCACTCCCACAGCACTCTTATGGAGAAACTGCCTGCCCATTTATTAGAGGTGCATGTTCTTCAATGGCTAAAAAATCTGTCTGGATGACCAGGTCCAGTGTAACGCTTGTCAAAGGAGTTAAACCCATTGGTGGCCAGTCACAAGAGGGATTATCTAGGGCTCAGTATTGGGGCCATTTCTATCTAATATAATTATCAATTATATGAATGAGAACATCAAGTGCACCCTCTAAGACAAATCTGAACAGCGAAAAAAAATACAAGCATTTACAGCTACCCTATTTCAAAATTATCATGTTAATATTTACCTCCTGAAATAGCTGAAAATAACCCTTTGGACACCACTGAAAGTGTCAGATTTTTTCATTTTATATATGTATAATTTTCATCATAATTATCTTAAGTTGGATGAAAGTATAATTTAAAAGTCCCTCAAGGACACATACAAGCTGAATTAAAGAACAGAACACACTGTGTTAAGAATGTTACTTGAGATTATTTCCCTACAATATGGACTTTAAACCCTTGAGACTTTAGATTCTTTTGCTTTTTTGCTAAAAAAATAAAAGTAGGTATATTCACAAGTCTGGTAACTGCCTAGGGAAAGAATTCTTTTCTTTTTCTCTCTGCTTCTTGAGTCTATAACAGAAAAAACAAGGTACAACAGAAAAGACTGAAATCTCTGTGAAAACAGACTACATAAAATAGCTTAACACAAAGCCTTATTTCAGAAAATTTATTAAGAAAACCCCCAGAACTTTTTGTTAGTCTCACTAAATGTCATTTATGACTGAAGAGCAAAGATACTTATGAACCCCACTTTACTGGAACAAAACAATGTCACCTATACAATTTTTGTGGCTTAACCCCAACTAGAAAACAAACCTCACGGAGCTGTTTACTCACTCCCCACCACCTGTGTGAGGGAAAGAACCAGAATGATAAAGATGAGAAAACTCTTGAGCTGAGTTAAAGACAGTTTAAAAAATAAAGCAAAAGTCACACTCACAAGCATTGTGAAGTGATGAACTTATTCACCCTTTCCTATAGGCAGGTGCGTGTTCAGCCATCTCCAAGAGAGCAGGGCCCCTCACACACAGCTGTGACTTGGGAAGGCAGACATCATCACTCCATACATCTCACACTTTCTTCCTCTCCCCCAGCTTTATATACTGAACATGGCAGGTCTGCAATAACCCTTGGGTCAGTTGTGGTCAGGTGTTCTGCCCGTGTCCTCTCTCAGATTGTTGTGCATACCAAACTTCCTCACTGGCAGGGTAGTGCAGAAAACAGAAAAGGCCTTGATTCTGTCTAAGCCCTGCTTTGCAATAACGAAAACATATCTTTGTTATCGACCCTATTTCCAGCAAAAATTTAAAACACGTCCCCCTTCTAGCTACTATGACGAAAACTAACTCCATCCCAGCCAAAACCAGCACAACAATGTAATGCATTATGCTAGCATTGCCTACTTAGCTTTTGAAATCATAAAATCACAGAATGGTTTGGCTTGGAAGGGACCTTAAAGATCATCTAATTCTGACTCCCCTGCCATGGGCAGGGATCCCTTTCACTAGACCAGGTTGCTCTGAGCCCCATCTGACCCACTCTTGAAATTTAAGGGATGGGTCATCCACCACTTTTCTGGTCAGTGTGCCAACTTCTGCTGCGTTTGGTACAATGTATTATTCTAAAGCACTTGAGTACAAGTTATTCATACGTAGTGCTCAGGTGATAGAAATGCATTTTTTCAACTCAAGCCATTTCTGAAGGGACAGATTGCAAAATTTAAAATAAATTTCAAACCTATTAAGCTTTATTACCTTTAAACATATTAACAGATATAATTTCAAAGAGTTCAGTAAAAATTAAAGCACACAGTACTGTTAGAATGTGAATTTTAAACTTTCAACCATTATAGAGATCACAATCCTTCATCAAAGTAAATATTTGGTTTTTGCAACTCTTTACATAAAAAAGAATAAGGAAACATAAGGAATCACTCTTTCAAAACACAAAGAGCTGGGAACAATGTTGAGCTTTTTCCCAACTCTCCTGTTGTCTAGCTGCCTATTTACATGGCAAGATTTTTAGGGGCTTAATAAATATATCTTATTGCAAGAGATAAAGAAAGAAAGTACTTGTGTTATTGTAAAGGCATAGTAAAATATATCAACATTGTTTCATCTCTCTTCAGATCTTTAAGGAAAAAAACACTTCAACTTGCTCTTATCTGAAATTCTGCAATTGCATCTCAAGGATTTCAACCACAATTATATTGACAGAGGCTTTGTTTACATTTTCAAAATACAGAGAGTTTCATAATTATACAGTTCTCAAATTTTAAATGACAAAAGAAACTTGACAGAAGACTTTTGTGTGGCTGCCATTTTTGATCCATCTCTCAGAAGGAGCAAGCCCCCATGAACATTCTTAAGGAATCATTCTCTCCTGTTGCAAAGAAGTATTTGAACATCAATAATAAAGCCAAGTCTGTCACTCCAGCTGAGAACAAAGCTTTTCAAGCTTCAGAACTGCCACAGGGACACAGTTCTTTTGAGGAGCAAATCCAAAGTGGCACTCAAGATTATATGTCTCCTGTGGGACAGTGGTGATTGCTACGCTTTTTTTTGCCTTTTTTTTTTTTTTTTTTTTTTGCCTGTATTTTTCTTTCCTTCATCTTGCTGGGGTGATGCACTTATAAAGGTGGTTTTTCTGTTTATTTCCACGTCTCATTGGGAATATGAAATCATGGGCATTCTTTTTTCCTCTTCCCTCTCACTCTCCACAAATTCAAGCTCACTCACATAGGCTTCTTTTTGTGTTTGAAGAGATTTTTTTTTTGACTCATAAACCCTGACCAAGTAGAAGAGATACCCTTGGGCAGAATGAAGGTTTTTCATACATAAAGGCAACAAGTTATTTTATCTCTTTAAAGAACAAGGTTGTGTATAGGTTAAGAGTAACAATGCCACAAAAATAGGCATGAAAGTGCACTTCCACCCAGAAAAAAAATGCATAGGAATATCCAAAGACTGTTATTAAATTATGTTCTTTAGCCGCATGGCAAGACACAGCATGCAATAGGGAAAAAATAGTAACACTGTGGGTGAATTTAATCTCTTACATGACTCTTTTGGCTTCAGTCATGTTACAGCAGAATAAATGAATCTGACTCCTCAGCAATAACTGATATGTCTAATGGAAATTAATTGTGATTTTTTTTTAAGATTTACCTAGGAAATAAAGTCAGACAGGATTTTTTTCATTGAAATGCAGAATAATTTCATACTTTACCTGGATTGTAAGAATTACTGAAAATTGTTCCATTTTTCATGAAAAATTATTGAGAAGGAAATGTAGTGTGATAAAACTACTTTACAGGCTGCTTGCTCAGACATAACATAAGTCTGACTGTGTCTCACAGGTCCCAAATCCCACCTTTGGCAACTATTCCACCAAATTCAGCAGAACTTTTCTGGTTCACATTAGCCAGAGGCTTCATCTCTCTCTTCATTTATTTATCTACATTTTCTGTTACCTTCAATCGAAAACAAGTGGAAAAGGACTATTTTGCCAGTCATTAATTTTACAGTAAGAAGAACTTTCATCTGCAAGTAATTAACTCTAGGAATGAGTCAGGGTTGGCATGCAACACTTTTAAATATAACAGTAGTTGTGAACATACATAATCACAAAAATGAAACCAGACCCAGTATTTCTACTGAGGCTCGAAAGTTACTAAAAGGTATGAAAGAAATCCTTTTGGTAACTCCCCCCATTCATATTATCCTAACCATGTAATTGGGAATATAAGCTCTCCATTTGTATGCAAGATAAATACAGACGTATTCTTCACTGCTCATGCTTTCAACAGCAAAAATACACCACACCACTTAACAAATTGAAGGAAGGAAAGGAAGGAAAGGAAGGAAAGGAAGGAAAGGAAGGAAAGGAAAGAAAGGAAGGAAAGGAAGGAACCACAAATGGTTTCTTAAAATTTAAGCCTACCAATACTTTTGAAACTGAAGATAAATTACTTTTAAAGATCCCCTGTCCTCAGTGTTTTGATAACCTTATCACTTACTCTACATTTTTCAACCCCAGAGAAGTTCGAAACTACTTTTTTTGTTTTTTCATTTGCTTAACTTCTTATTTCTGACACATATGAGCAATGCAGACTAACTCGATAAAAGTGACAGAGGTACCCTAAATGCACAACAAGTGCCACACTTCTCAGGTTCTTTCTTTGGAGGACTAGGGCCTTGGAGATGCATCAATTACATTTTCGGCACATTGCAGTCGATTTTCTTTCAACATATTTCTTTCAAGTTTTATCCTTTTCTTGCTGCTGGAAATTCTGTCTCTGTGCAAGCTTATGTTAGCCTGCAGACTTCTATTCAGGCTGTTGAGCACTTAGAATTTCTTTTCCTTTCCCTTGTCCACCTTTGTACCTCCTACAAGAGGATAAATTTCACCCAGGCCCTAATTTGAGTGCATCTTAGAGCACATGACACCCTTTCCCTTTGATAGCTCTGTGAGTTGACAGATTTGGAGCTTTTTTACTTTGGGGCTTGGGAGACGATTGCCCAAATAAGGAGCTTCTCATGGGTAGACTCTGCTCATAAGTGAATGAGTAGACAAACAAGGAGACATCTAAGGTTTTCATCCTGAAACAGCATGACTGGAATATTCATGCAGTTGCCAGGGTGTAACAAGTGATGAGATGGCCCACACTCTAAAGCTTTCAAGCCTTGGTAGACCTGAATGATCCTCTACTTTGAAATTGCATGGCAGGATGTCATGCAAAATAAGGGGCTGTAGAGGCACTCTTTGTGATACATGTTATGATTCTGGATCCTTGGAGCTGCAAAGCCAGTCTGGGGTTCTCCTATTTCACAAAATATACAACAACACTTTCCAGGACTTCATTCTGCTTTATTGCTGACTTTGTGGCTGTAACCAACTTTATAGTTTAAATTCATTTGGCAAGCTGGAATACTCCTGCTTTTGATTAATTTATTCAGGGAAGAAAGGGTCCCTAAGCGATCTGTCCTTACACTGCACAGTCATCGATCCCACTTGTAATCTCCTTAAGATGTGTCTTTACTCAGCTATTCATACTTAATTCTCAGCAGAATCTGTTGACAGACACTCATCCTTGCTCATCAACCTCTTAATCTGCACACATGTTTAATATGAACTTTGAGACATTTCATAGGCTTGGGGTTATTCATTATTGAAGCATGGAGTTAATTGGGCAGATCTTCACAAATGCACAGGAGACAGGAGGGATAACAATTGCAAAACTGAGTACTACACTTCTTGCTGATGCTTTTGTTCTCTACTCTTCAACAGATAACAAAGAATCTTATTTATTATATGTGTTTCTAAGATTTCTACAGTTTCTACAGTTGTAACTTAACAGTTTAATTCACTGCATTTTACAGAAATTCTTACCTTCTATACAGCAACATTTTCCTCTGTTTCTAACATACTCAAAAGTGCTCTTCTTAAACCACTAATATCAGATTACAAAACATGGCATCTTAAGATAATATGCCATGATGTTGCAAATGCTGGGATTTTTAATAGTCCTCCCTCAAAATAGAAGAACGACTCGTTCTGTGAAAGATATTACTCAGACGCACTTCTTCTAGAACCCATTCTTGAACATATATATTTTTTTCTTTGTACTTCCCTGTGAGGAAGTTCTCTCATGATAAATTTTGCAGCCAGTCAGAAGCTGAAAGCAATTAAAGGTTATAGATCTATTTTCTATTGTAAACTGTGAATTTTATGATGCTATAAATAAAAACAGGTGTAGACTTTGGTTGGGCCCTATTTTATTATGTTCTCTGACTTCTTTACATATATATGCGTACCTCTATAGCCTATTGTATAAGTGGCTAGTTTTCTCAGTAATTTTCCATGGCCTTTCCCTAAGCAGAAAGACTAAGCAAATTCCAGACCTCCAAGTCCCAGGGCTACAAGGCCCCAGTGCTGTCTTGGTTCTTCCTGGGATAAAAAGGCCACAAAAAACTCTTCAAGATACATTTCATGGACAAAGTACAGCTAGCGCTGTGGGGGACCTCCAGAGAAGAAGTTTGACCTGGGGGGGAATTGCATCACCATTTGTCCTCCTAATTGGTACTTTTTATCAATTATGCTAATTTCTTAAAAGTTTTAAAAATTCACTCACCCCTAGGGGCATGGGCTTTTGCAGACATCTTTCAATAACAGCTCCTGAAGGCCTTCAAATCATTAAAGATCTCCTTTTATATTACGTCCTTACTAAAATTATCTTGAGTTTCATTTCCAGGTTGGAGAAAAGGCAACAGTGTGAAAACAAAAATATTGATACTAAGTTACCAGTCTTTTCAATTAACTGCCCCTTCTAATTCAGGATATGTGTATTAAATGTATAATGCCGTCAATCATGATGAAATATAGATTCTTAATAAATTTCTCTGTGTATTCTCTACAAAGTAAGTTCTACCAAACAGCAAAAATTAATTTCTCAAAATAAAAATATCAAAAAAAATGCTTGATGAGGCTGTTTGAAATCAAACCACGAGTCAGGGATGAAAAGGTCAGCTGCCTTGTCTGTTTTTAAATGTCTCAAGCAAGAAGGATTCAGTATTATTCCTTAGGAGATAAGTACATTGTCATTCAAACCTTTTCTTATTAACTCTAACTGTAATCTTATTTTATAATCCTTTAATTATAAAACTTACAGTCAACAAGGCAATGCCATGCATGTATAACATCCTTCTAAAGACATTAGGGATCAATATTCCTTAATCCAGCGCCACCCCAGAGTGATTAATTATAACCATGTCTGTGTTCTGTCGAGAGCCAGTGATAGGTACACATATTTATCCCATTTATAAACTAAGTAAACTTACCAGACTGATATAGAATGAAAGGCTTCATGCAAGCTTAAGACACGTTTCCCACTGTGAGGTAATCTCCCAGTGGGAAAGAAGAAAGGCTTTTCAGGATGGAAGCTCAGTGTTAGCTTAGTAAATTGAGTAACTGGCTTCTTCTGTAACAAAGATGAATCTGCATACTTAAGAGAAACAATCTGAAATAACCAGGCTGTCTCTTACCGTAGGACAGAAAAGATTAAACTTCAGAAGGAAATGTTCTCTTGAAGTTCTGAAAGAATCCACAGGGGGACTGGTTGCATGAACTAACATCTTTCATTAAACAAGGGTAAACTGAGCCAATCCTAGAAATCAGAAAAGTTAAATGAGGGCAAATTGGAAGCATTATTAGCCAGGATATCTGGTAGAAACAGTCTGTTGGAAAAAGACTGAGGCTTCCAAGTAAGCTGTCTGCAACAAATGGGAACTAAGGCTTAAGGTTTGCACACAGACTAAACTATAGTTCTTTTGAGAATCTGCACCAATACGGTAATGTGTTCCAAAAACAAGCTAATATCAGGTATCTACCACACTTCTGTGGAGATCATTGTCAAAATGCAACTGATCAGAAGGACAATAAAACCAGATGTGAAAGTGTAGCATTAATCCCAGGAGGATATCACAGTTTACATGAGTCACTTTAACAGAAGAATGTGACACATTAAAATTCTGTCATTCTCAGGCTTTCCATGAGTCTTAAGAGTGCAAGCAGTAGGATGGAGGGGCAGTGAAATAAACTGTTCTAATATAGTCCATTCAATAGTTTCATAAATCTTCTAGGAAAATAGGTCACACCTAATTTTGAAAAAGTTGAAATCTATTGATATTTTTTATTAAAATTGTGGTTAGAGTCTTACTTATAAAAAATATCTTTCTTCAAACATAAACCAGTCAATTCACTTGACAAAGGCTGTAAAAGTCACCTGGGGACTAAGATGCTCACACACTTTATAACATACTATTCCTAGCATTTCAAGTGTCATAGTACACATACTCTGTCCATTCATTTTAATCAGTTTATAACAATTCTTGTCAAAGTAGAAGATATTTGAAGAACAGGAACCATCCTTGTTGGTATCACAGAGTAGTGCAAACATTCTCAGTGGGTTCCTTTAAGCACAAACACAGCACAAGCAATAGGACTAGGGGATTTTTACACTATTAATAACTATTCACAGAAACAATTTGCCACCTGAAACAAAACCAGTCATTTAAACTAAAATAGAAAAATGAAAGTTTTGAAACTGTATTTGAAAGCTTAAGCATTTTAAGAGAAATAAAGCGTTCTTATTTCCCTATTCACATTTCTATTTTGAGTGATTTCAAAATATCACGTTCAGTTAGTAAATCCAAATTTTAAACAATTTTTCTTTTAGCATCTTGTTGCCTTTTTCTAACTCGGAAATGAAACTCAAGATAATTTTAGTAAAGACGTAATATAAAAGGGGATCTTCTATTTGAAGGCCTTCAGGAGCTGTTATTGAAAGATGTCTGCAAAAGCCCACCCCCTCCAGGGAATATATCTTTAAAACTTTTAAGAAATTAGCATAATTGATAAAAAGTACCAATTAGGAGGACAAATGGTGATGCAATTCCCCCCCAGGTCAAGCTCCTTCTCTGGAGGTCCCCCTCAGTGCTTTGTCTATGAAATATATCTTGATGAGTTGTTCTTGGCCTTTTTATCCCAGGAAGAACCAAGACAGCACTGGGGCCTTGTACATCCTGGAGCTTGGAGCTCTGGAATTTGCTTGGTCTTTCTGCCTAGGGAAAGGCAGTGGAAAATTACTGAGAAAACTAGCCACTTATACAATAGGCTATAGAGGTACACATATATATGTAAAGAAGACAGAGAACATAGAAAAAAGAAAAAAATACAAAAAACAAATGGCATCAGTCTCTCTCCTGAATGCTAAATCTAGAAATTAACTAACTAAAAATATTTATGCGTTCACAACGGTAAAGGTTTGCATGCTCCTATTGCCCGAGTCAAGAGAATTTGAAAATCACTACGTTCTTTTCCTCCTCTCTTGGCATCTGTTCAAGGCCACTCATAATAAGTTCCATGAGGATTTGGCTTGGCACCATAGAGTCAATTGAAGATTCTGGTTGGTTGCTTTATCTAATTGGGAGATTTATGAAAATGTTGCAATTTTTTTATCAAAATTATTAACCCACAAAATCGTTGGCATTTCAAAAATTAATCTTTGACTTTCAAGGTCAATATGAATGAAAGACTAGGGTTTCTTTGACTGCCAATATGCATATACAATTGAATTGTAATGAGCTCAGTTTCTTCCTTAAGCAAGAGAAGAATTTAAGTAAAAGTAATTTACTGATTTCATTTATGTTTCATAAGATTGTCCATTCAAATTTTAACTTGATGTGTCTTATGTATGTATGTCTAAATAAATACACCAAAGGGCAGAAACCCTTATGAAGAGAATTAAATAAGATATTCTATCCTTCCTCAGCTAAGAACTTAATGTGCCATTTTTAGTGTAAAGTTTCACATGTGCACAGTAAAAGCTGTATTTTGTGAAATGGGAACCTCAGCTCTTTATGGACTTACTGACTTCCCATTAGTAAGAGACCTGGTGATGAAGACAGGAGGTTTTAGCAAGCAAATGGACAAATTAAAACATCATCAGCCAGCTTCCAATTATGTCAAGACTTGGACGCAGAAGACTACTGCTGGCTCCATCTCACCTTTCAAATTGAACCACAGTCATCTGGCTGAGGAATCTGGATTGGATAACAGAAAAACAAGGTCCAGAAATTCAGCTTAAAAACCCCTGAGTTTTGACAGGCCAAACTCCATTTTTTGGGTTGCACATCATATGTGTTCTTGAATTATAAACTGAATACTTGCTTATGAGCATAGTGTAGTGATGTAAACAAATGTTGGAAACAATGGCCTTAACAGTTCTCATATTGGGAAGGGGAATAATTATGAGGTGCCATATGACCAATATGTAAATAAGGACAATGTAAATGACCACTTAGATTATGTCTGATTTAGATGATATAAAATATAACTTAGACAAAACAAAAATATACTACAAAGACCACTGGGACTAGATTAATTTTTTAGTTCCAAGTGTTCATGGATTTAAATAAGTCACCTCATTTCTTCATCATTCGGGCTGTCCTGGATAAAAGGGTTTAGAATTCTGGATCTTTTCATGAAGAACTTTGAAATAAGTAAGATGTAGAAAACATCTACATTCTATAACTTAAATGCTTTTTCTTCTGTGATTTTGATCACTTCCCTGACCTCACTTCTTGCTACTCAGAATATTCTGCAGCAAGTTTCATTAAACATCTTATAAAGAAACATTTTGTTTGGTGTGTAAGTTTCTCTTGTTTTTTCTAAGGTCCGCTTACGGTCATATTCAAAGTCACAATGGGATTGGGCATTTTTTACAAGATACATAGATGGAGATGCATTGTCTCCAAATGCGAAGCAGATGGCCAGTAAAGAGGAAAATCTCTTTTGCATCAGGATGGAAGCAGATTATTTTAGTAACTGCATGACAAATTTGCTGCCACTGAAGTCTGTCTCATGGGCTCTGCTGCATGAGAACAGAACTCCAAGTTATTTGAGACCTACTGAAACCATCATATTAAGAAATAACTATTCTCACATATTTTTGATATCAAACTACTTCCTGTGAGCAGCTAATTCATGATATTAGTCATGTCCTGCATAAGATTTCGCTTGCTTTGGTGAAACCAAACTATGGGTACAAGCTATCCAACATCTAGCTTTTTTTCCTCCTGCTTCATTGCACCTGATATACCCAACATCTGACCACTTATCCCTATATCACACAACCCTCCACCCACAAGATGGTTCAGTCTTCCCATTCATACACACTCAAATTTGTATATTTACTGGTCTCCAAAACTAAAGATCTTCACTGGATTCCACCAAGAAGAAGAGTTTTCCTCTGGCTCAGAGCAAATTTGTACTGAAGCAAATCTAGAAATTCATAAAACATAGCAATTACTCTAATTTCAGGAATATGCACATTATGGAATAAAGCTATAGTTCTGGACTTAGATTGAGACCTCTGTGCAAGCTGATCTTTGCTAATATATTACATGTCAAATAAACATTAGGGTCATAATTTTGAAGACATACCAGGCATGATTGCAAAATTTTCTCCTATACCCATTTCTTGAAGTGTGCCTGTAAAATAACCAAAAAACCATGTTCTTTTCATCCTGACTTTTTTCTCTTTTTTTAATGAAATGAGTGTGGTGTCAGTAAGAGACGGCATGGGTACCTGATTTAAACTGACATACTGCAATTTACACAGGACATAAAAAAAAAAAAAAAAAAAGAAGAATTTTTGATCTGGCAATATCAGATAAAAATCCAAAGACATCAGGAATGTGGCTGATATTCTAGTTGCAGTGTCTAACTGTAGACAGCTGCCCGAACTACTTTTTGAGACAAATGTCACATAACATATTCAGTTGCATAACCAAGAAAATATCCCAAACAGATTAATTACTTTTAATTATTTTTATATGCAGGTCCTATAAACAGAATCCAGACTTTTCAGATGTGAAAATCTATGCTACACCTCACTAAAGTTCCTGCACCCTACTTGGAAGAGAAACATGGCAAAACTAACTCTCTAACAAACTTGATGTCCACCAGAACGATTAGAGTTTGAAGTAAGGTCATTGGGAAGAGCAGAATACCAACAGCACAATTTATTTGTGTTGCTGGTAGATTATTACAGACTGAAATTATGATTTCCTGTGCTGAATACACTGGTAATATTATTCTTCATTCTTCCCTAACTTCCAAAAGTAGAGTCCTTGTACAGGCAAAGTGTACCTCTGATGCCTCTGACTCCAAAAACCTACTGCTAGTATGGTTGATTCACTCACAGCCCAAGAGTTCACAGTCCTTAATACAGGTTGATGTCAATACTCAATGGCAATAACATTTGCCATGTCTCCTGACTTGCAAAGTTAACTCTGTTCCATTGCACTCAGCAGCATTTACTGTATCAAGGGCACTTAGTATCCTCTCTTTCAACCCTTTGCCTGAGCCTTCCCTTGCTGGCAACAATGGAGCCTTTCTACCATGTCACACTCCTTTCTCCCTCGCTTTATATAACTGCAGTGGAGGCTCTGGACAGTCACACTGCAGGACCCTCTGTGCTGAAAGCCCAGCCTCGGGGCTATGGTTCCCAGTGTACAATCCCTTTATTCATCTCAGTCCTGAGAGCAGCAGAACAGACATCCTTCCTTGCTTCTTTTTTTTATTCCTAGTCTCCCCTACAGCTGTATCTGGCTTTCTGCCCTGTCATAGAAAAACCTGCCAGAGAGACCAAACACCTGGACTCAGAAAGGTCACAAAAGAGAACTTGGAAGCAGAGATCTCTGATCTCTTCAGACTATGACCAGACACTGAAACTTTATTGCAGCAACCCTGGGCCTTTTATATGGTTCCCACTTCACAGTGGACTTCAGGGCTGCCACTTGTCTCTCTTGCCACAATTTGTTTCAACACTGTCAGTACCTTTGCTGACTCCTCTCCATACCAATGTTTGCCCAGCTGGACTTGCATTCTGACAACAAGACTAAAGCAGAAGATATTTCTACATTTTCCTCAGGTTTTCAATAAATCACACACGCAAACAAACATTAAATCATATTGATGTTTTTAACACTTCTGTTTCTACATACAATGACATTCATTGCATTGTTGTATGTGTAAGTTACCCTCCTAATTTTCAATTTAACTGGAACCCAACAAAAATATGGTAGTATGAATCAAATAAATACTAGTAAAGTGATATAAATTGCTACTTATAATTTACAATTTGTATGCAGTCAACAAGGAAAATTAATATTTATTTATCAAATTTGATTAGATGCCTCATAGCTGTAATTAAAGGTAAGTGTTTTGGATTTTAAATATGTACTCATGTTAATTTTAAGAATCATCTATCAAGGAGGATATAAGTTAGCCTGTGAACTTTGAATATTCTCCAGGGTTTTCCTGAAGATAGGAAATATTACTTGAAATTGTGGCTCAGATCACCTCCCCCATCTATCTGTTTCACAGTAAATGGACATGCATACTTAATTTGGGTGTTAAACAAAAATAATTTTTTGTGAATTAAGCTCAGTGTGCAGCTCAGCCCGACACAGCCGCTCACTCATTTCCCACAGTGTCATTGGAGAGAAGGGGAAGGATAGCAATGAGAAAATTTCTGGATTGAAACAAAGAGACTTTGTGTGTCTTTGGACACACAAAGCAAAAGGGAAAGCAAAAGCCATGCACAAACAAAGCAAAATGAGACGTTCACCAAACACTTCCCATTGGCAGGTAGGTGTTCAGCTATCCCGAGGAACGTCAGGCTTCATCAAGCCTAGCAGTTTTTTGGGAAGTCTAACACCATCACTCAAAAGGGGACACAGCTGGAACAGCTGACCCCAACTGACCCAAGGGATATTCCATGGTATATGACATCATAGGCAGCACATGCAGCTGGGGAAACATTCTAAGTCCTTTTGCACCCACAGACTACTTGCTGGTGGGATGGGGGAAGAAGGAGGAAAGCACTTCAGCAATGCCGAAAACTTCCCTGTATTATAAAAACTGCTTTGGTCACAAATCCAAAACACAGCACCATATGAGCTGCTATGAAAAACTTTTATCACAGCCATAAACCAGCAGAGCATTTAACCAAGTTATTTTACCTAGTATTTTTAAGGACTTGCAGCAGACCTAGGCTCTTTTTGAACAGTCTCCAGAACCCTGTCTGGATAACTTTGGCATCTGAAACGATGCCAGGTATCTGTAACCAGGCAATACATAAGTTACAGGCACCTAATCATTACAGTTTACAGCACAGCACTCTATCCAGATCACACATTTGATTTTTAAGAACCACCGAATACATGCCTAGCATAAGTGCCTATGAAAATCAGCATGAGTCCTATCCTACAAATGTAACAGCCTTTTCCAGACTGGAAGTGCAGCTTCAACAGTTTATTAAAAAAATTGCATGCACTTTACTCCTTGGTTCAAAGAGTACTAACATTTTTGCAAGTGCTTTTAATTATGAGATTTTTGTAAACAGTGACTTTAAAAATGTAATGTGAAATTTGCCCAGCTTGATGAAAGCAATTTAAAAAATCCCTTACAGCAGTCATCAGCTTAGGTTTTTAATTGTGTAGAAAGCTTCTTTTCTACAGAGATAATTATACAGAGCTATTTGAAAAAAGAGTAATGGAATTGAAAACCAACTTCAGATCTTCAACCAGATTTTGCAGTGTTCTGATGTAAGTCACACCACTGTAAAGCTCTGAACAGAGTTAGCAGCCTTACTCTTTCATGCTTAGCTCATCACATCTATATAATGGGAAATTGATAGTGTCAACAAAATGGCAATTAATGCCTATACTCACGTTAGAACAGAAAGCAATGGATTTACTTCAGGACAGCACTGAAAGTCCAGACTATCATACAGAAATCATGCCAACATGTTTGCACTATTTCTGGAACTTAGTATGACGTCCACAGTGTTGCCCTGAACTCTATGGATGAAGCAATGCACTGAACAGTAGTTCAGACAGCTTTATGCCATATTCAATTCACTTAACAAGCCCAGGTTATCAAAAGAGGGTTGATCAGCACAGCTTGGTTAACTGGAAATACTGACTGATGCAGTGAAAAACTAGAACAGATATCACTAAACTGCTATG
The DNA here is from genome assembly GCF_027477595.1 of Haemorhous mexicanus. NCBI lineage: Eukaryota > Metazoa > Chordata > Aves > Passeriformes > Fringillidae > Haemorhous > Haemorhous mexicanus. Next base: position 78,562,280 of record NC_082341.1, read on the forward strand.
ATTTAGAGTAACACACCATTTTATGTCAGAATGTATATCTGTGTGTGTATCTATAGCTAAAGTATAGATCAAAGTACAAATGTTCCATGAATGACACTCACAGCCATGATCATAAAAGCTTCTCATCAGAAGTTATCTTAAGATCAGTCCAGATTTTATGCAAATTTCCTTGAACTAAGTGCCCCAGAAACAAAAAGTATAACAGAGAACAGCATTGGTCCCCATGCCAAGTCAACCTGCTTACACCTTAACCAGTAACAACATTCAATCACACAGAGATGTCATTCAGAGTTCAGCCCTGGAGTACACAAGCCGTGAACCAGTTTGATGGCATGCACAAACTTGATAAACTTTCTCCCCTTGTCTAGACTGTTGATGAAAACATGAAACAGGATAGCCCTCAAGTTAAAACTCAGAGAAACACCACTTGCAACTAGCCTCCAGGTAGAGTACACACTGTTAACCCCTTTCCTTCAGATTCATCCACACAGCCAGCACTCTACTAAGCTACTAGTCTACCCATCTACACTGTAACATCCATCTCCAAAAAAACAGAGATGCTCTGATGCTCTGATAAACAGGGTTAAAAGCCTTTGCAGTCCTGGAAGAAAAAACCCACCACTTTCTGACATCCACAAACTCAATTGCAAATGCTAAACTTGTATTAAAGGGTAGTCAGGTTAGTGAAGATTTATTTACCCTTGGTAAACTCATGCATACCCACCACCTTCACATGGAGAGTATATGTTCTATTCATACAATAATTTTACAAGGGGTGAAGTGTGGTTGATCAGCCCCTACCTGGAGTTGCACTGACATTCCCACTCACCCTTTAAAATGAATGCAACATCTCTCTGTCTGTTTCCAGTCATCAAGAGTCTCTCCTGGTTCCATTACCAGCTGCAGATGATAGCAAACAGCCTCACAATGACACGAGTTATCTCTGTGTCTTTCTCATTAATATGAGTCTCAGGCCCCCTGCAGTCTCTCTGCCACACCAAAAACATGGACTTTCAATCTAAGGCAAGCAGTAAACTTTCTGTGACAGTGTGTCTGCTGAGCAGCTAAATGCTTCTGCCCCCATCAAAAGAGGATCTTCATCTTGGTGCTGATAGTCTATTAAGGTCCAGCTCTCTCATAGATCCTCCTTAGGAGAGCTTGTTCCTCTGTATGGCTACTGTGGTGCAATGTCCATGTCTATAAGATCAGATCTGACATCAGAGAAACCTTTCTCTTACTCTAGAAAATCAAAAAGCTTCAAGCCTGTCTCATCTTGCAAGTCTCCATTAAAGCTGCTCAAACAGGTCTCCATCCAGTCACTCAAACATAGCCTCTCTATGTATCTTTCCCTCTCTAGGAAAAGACCTCCCCAGTGAGGGAAGAACTTAGGCTCTTCTGCCTGTAAAGTTTCTATGAAGCCTCAGTCAACTCTGTTTTTTTTCCTTTCTAATAGCACACAGCCTGCTCATCTGCCCCCTGTAATATTTCTCAGAATCATATGATCATTTAGATTAGAAAAGTCTTTTATGATCATTTCACCCTCACTCTTTCAGGTAGTAGTAGATAACAATAAGGTCTTCCCTGAGGCTCCTTTGCTCTAGGATAAACAACCCTAGCTCTGTCTGCTGTTTCTGAAGAGACTTACTCCCTAGACTCTTCACAAGCTCCATCGTCCTTCTCTGGACACACTCCAGCACCCCACTGTCTTTCTTGCTGTGAGGGGCGCAGAACTGAACACAGGATTTCAAGTGCAGCCTTACGAGTACAAAGTACAGGGGGAAAATCATCGCCCTGGTCCTGCTGGCTACACTACTGCTGATAGGAGCCAGGATATCATTGGCCTTGCTGGCCACCTGGCCATGCTGGCTCACATTCAGCTGGCTGTTTATCAGCACCTCCAGGTCTTTTTATTGCTGGTCAGCTTTCCAGCCACTCTTTCCCAAGTCTGTAGCATTGCTTGGCGTTGTCATGACCCAAGCGGGGGACAAACTTCCACCCAACAATGAGTGGCTTTTACCACCACTCATTTCCTGCAAGTGAGACCACTGTGTTCCACAGGCAGTCCTAGCTGCTCCAGATCCAGAGCAATCTTCTCATGATCATCATCTGGGTCAGAGCCTCCAATGTGCCTAGGTATCATCAGCACACAGGAGACCATGTTCTCTGGAGCATCACTGTTGAGTTTATGAGGTCCCCAGGATGAGGTGAGAGATGAGAATCTGACTCCATGTTCTCAGAAGGCTGATTTATTATTTTATATACTTATATTATAATAAAGAATGCTATAGTAAAACTGTACTAAAGAAATAGAAAGGATACAGACAGAAGGCTTAACAAGAATGATTAATAAAAACTTGTGATTCCTCAGAGCCTTGACACAGCTGGCTGTGATTGGCCACTAAGTTAAAACAATTCACATGTTGGATAAACAATCTCCAGACCACATTCCAAAGCAGCAAAACAGGAGAGGCTGAGACTTCTCAGCTTCCCAGGAGAAAATCCTCGGCAAGAGGATTTTTCCAGAACATACGACAGTGACACATCACCACCTGACCTCCTACATAGTCTAGAGCAGCCTTCAGATGCTACTGCCTGTTGTCTCTGGGTGTTCATACCAGGCAGGCTGAGAGCCTCTACCTGCCATGCACCTGTAGACCCCTTCTGCACAGCAACCCAACAATCACAAAACAGACAAAAAAAATCAAGGACTCTCCAATTATGAAAGTGTAGCCCCCTACAGTCTGGGTAAATGTAGGTGGTATAGAAATTAATCGTATCCCCCAATGAGTTGCAGCTGGACCAATTACTAAAGATTAAAAGCAGGCCTGATCTTAAGAGGCCACACCTGTAGCCAATAAGAACAAGTGGTATCCACAAGAGTGGATTGGTGGGATTTGCGGTGAGAGGAGTCAGATGACTGCTGTAAGGACAAGGAAGAGTCAGTGTGTAGAAGAGCTGCTCATGAGAAACATGGAGGAGGTATGAAGCTCTGGGGACATGAGATCCTTGCACTATAATGATGTTAGAACTCGTGCTATCTAAGAAAATGTGAAAGAGATAACATTAAGGGATAAAAATCTGCAAGTCCAGGTGATGGATTTGCACCTAGGATGGAGCAACACTGTACACATTTACAGACTGGGAGAGGAGTGGCTGGAGGGCAGCCCTGCAGAAAGGGATCTGGGGATGCTGGTCAGCAGCAGCTCAGTGTGAGTCAGCAGTGTGCCCTGTCAGTCTAGAAGGAAATTGCCATAGGATAAACTACCACAGTGGGGAACTTAAGATAAGCACATCTCTCCTCCTACCTCATATTTATTGTTAAATAAAATCCATGTTATTGACTTAGGCATGCGGTCTCATTTGCACCTTAATTCAGGCAAAGGCATGTCTCACTAATCTGGTCATACACACAGGAAGCATCCTACCCTTTCTAAAGCAATTGTCAGCCTTTCTTTCAGTCAGCACTTTGAGTGAGTTAGAATTCAATCAAATTTTCTGCATTCAAGTGTCTTGAAGTAACAGCTTACTCTTTGACCTACTTTCTTCAGAATAGTTCAGATACACATTCTGCATTCACAGGAACATTTTTGGTCCACTACTGGCAAGATATTGAACATTGCCTAAGGTCTCAGTTGAGCTCTGACCTTTCTGATTATTCATTCAAAAATGATGCATCAGAATTTATAGCAAAGGTCTACTATGGCAGACCCACGGGAAATCCAATCCATTTCTCTCTGTAAGGACTTCATGAGAGCTCTTAGATGGAGCTGTAGATGACATTGGAATGTATGAAGCTTATGTGCCATTCACAACTGAGATATAAATCCAATTGGATAGGTTTTGGAAGAGATAACTTTCTTCACACTAGCTAGCATGGGTCTATGCTTTGGATTTGTGCTGGAAACAAGGTTGATACTGCACATCTTTCCAATATGGTTGAGCAGTGCTTGAATTGTTTCTGCTTCTTGCACTGCCCTGACATTGAGGAGGCCAGGGGTGCACAGGACATTGGGAGGAGACTAATCTTGGACACCTGAATTCAAGTGACCCAAGGGATATTCCACACCATGTGGTATCGTGCTCAGCATATAAATATGGGTGAAGAAGAAGGAAAGGGGGCATTTGAAGTAATGGCTTTTGTCTTCCCAAGTCACCGTTACACATGATGGAGCTCCGAAAACTTTCCTGGCTGAACACCTCCCTGCCCATGGGCTGCTGTGAAGGAATTCCTTGTTTTTTCTTGTTTTGCTTTTCTTGTGTGTGTGGCTTTTCCTTTATTTGTTAAATTGTCATTATGTCAGCTCACAAGTTCTCTCACTTTTACCCTTTTGATGCGTTTCTGCATTCAACCGAGGTAGAACAAGCAAGTGTCTGTGCCAGGCTTCATTGCTAGCTGGGTTTAAAACACACAATGACTCTGTATCTGTGATTACCTCAAAATAACCTATTTTATCTCTGAAATGTTCGTAATTATGTAATTCTCTTTCTTCTCTGTCATCTATAAGATTGTCTGTCTCTTTAAAGCTGTAAACTCTCAGGGTAAGGCACGTCACCAAGTATAACTAGATAAAATGACAGAATTTTCATCATTAGTTAAGACTTAGTCACTATCTTGATGGAAGTAATTATGCATGCACACCCACAGTTACAAAGAATCACTGCTTCACTGCCAAGAGTGGGATAGCCACCGACTTCAGTTACTTCAGCATAAAGCGCTCACTACACTAAAAATAGTTCATATTAAAAATATTTACTCCAATTTCTATCTTACAATGTAAATGTACTGAGACATTCAGCTTGTTCACATTACGTTGTCACTGAAAGCAGTTCTCACTAGCCTACACCATCTGCTTATGCCCAAATATTTTCCTTCCATTCAAGCTAGTTGAAAGTAACAGTAAAAACAGTCTGGTAGGGAAAAGATATTTGCTAAATGTGCTGGTACACACATATATCAAGACAAGCCATTTTAATACTGCTTTACTCCATAGCCAAAATTTAAGCTGTTGCTTTTGAAATTCAACAGAGGGAAAAGTGAAAATTCTTGTGAAGATCTGGAATAACAACGGCAAAGGAAGAATTTTCCTTTACTGACATTTAGAAGTGTTAAGATCCCGATTCCAACTATTTTAAAAGAAATCTTAGAGAAAGTAGAGAGTATTTACTACAGCAAGTAGCCAACACTTGTAGGATTCTTCTGTGTTAGTAACATTTATGTTTCAGACCTCATTTTCCATGAATTGAAAAGGAAGTCACGTTCTTGAGTATTTTTTTCCTATTTATCCCAATGACACTTTTAATATTCTGTAATTCTTTATAGAGCATTATATTCTCTTTCATTTAGAAATACTGTTCCAAGTGATCCCCATTTACTGTTCAGCTTCTGCCCCTGACCCCAACTATCTTCTAGTTTCTTGTAATTATTTTCGTGAAATGATAGACAAAATAAAAACAACAACCAGAAGGTTGTCTCCAGGAAGGCAAACTAGATATGCTGGCGTTTAAATCTACTTTTACTTGGCAGGGGAAGGATTTATAAATGCTTCTTTAAAGCTGTTTACATCAAGACTCTCAATATATCACTGAAGGAAGGACCAGAATCTCCCTCTGGAAGCATATAGACCCCAATAAAGTTTTTTCACTTGGTTTTGTTATCTGTATTGATTTCTGATCTTAGTTGCATTCAGCGTAGAAGACAAACAGCCTCAGTAACCAGCAGCTCTTTACATCAGTTGGCCTCTTACAAAGTGTCTTTTCCAGCTGGAACCAGGAAAATTCTTTCACCTGTAGTTTACTCAGAGGAACCTATGCAGAGGTAGATAATAGAAGCAAACATAACAATTTAAAGAAGCCTTGTTAAGAAAGTGCAGGCTGTAACTAGACAATTTTCAGAGATATGGTTTGGGATTTATAGGCCAGATGGTGATGGAATGTTCTTCTTAAACATTTTTCTCTTACTCATGTATTGTTGAGTTGGTGGCAATAAGGAAAGCTACGGTGAAATAACCTTTCCATGTTGCAGCACTGATCACCAGCTCACCAGTCACTTTCCATTAAACAAGGGGTTTTATACTTTTCTCCCATAAACTGACTTTTTTAACAGTTTTAGTCTCAGTGATTTCTACTAATTTCAGGAAGAATATCTCCATTCAATTTAGTAAACACTGGATTATCTTGCTCTTGTACATAAATTTGTAAATTTGTACACTGAAATTTGTATTTCCGTGTTGAAAATGCTGACACTGAGAAAAGAAATGAAATTTCAGTTTTAAATTAAAAGACCATTATTTTAATATCTCATCACACCCTGGTGTTAAATATGGCTTTCTTTAAGCATCTCTAAATTGCAGAGGTGTTTTCAGTGGTGTGGTTTGGCATAAGGCAATACCACGTGAGCAAGTCGAATTAACCAACTACTCAAATAAACATACCCTACTTCTGGTGTATAAAAATATGATAGTTGCAAATGATAAGATAAAAAAAATTGTAATGATTTCTCTCATTGGAAAAAAATATCTTGCGTTCGCTCCCTAATTAGGGCTTTATATACAGAAATAAAAAGTAGTTCTCTGTGACTGAAGTAGTTCTCTGTGAATGGCATTAGTCAATGCTGCTAATTTTTGAAGAAGACAAACCCAAGACACCAAGAGCTTTGGAAATAATTTCTCGTAAGGAAAAAAAAAAACAACCCAAACACATTAACACACATTTAGAGACACGCATGTCTTTAGATATACATACTTATTTGCATCTCAGCTGAATACCTATTGGGAACATGAAAACTAACACTGATTTTTTGTGCTGTTACTTTTCTAGTGTTCATACATATGAATAAACAGCTGGAAGTGTTTCTAATGGGAGTTCGATATGCTGATAGCAAAGGATATGAAAAAATAGATGGCAGTTTTCCAATTTCCAAATGATAAACAGATGACTCTTTAAAAAGAGGTTTACAATGAGTTTCAAGAAACAAAGCTATCAAATAAAAACATAGGCTGCAAAGTAACAAGATGTAGAATATATGACTGTTCTCAACAATAGTATTTATTGACTGACTCACCAAATATGCAGATACAATTTATCAAATATCTGGAGACCAGAATGATTTCTATGCAATGCTTTGGTTTAAAAACCAATTTTCTTCACAGAAAAGCTATTTTTGGCATGTCATTCTGAATTCCTGTACCACTGCTTGAAGACATTTTAAAACACATTTCTATGTTACCAGAAAATATCGCAGTGTTGTAGCCAAAAATGGATCTTGACATCTGCCGTTTATAAACAGAGATTTCTTGTCAGAAATTTTTTATCCATAACATCACTAAAACCCCAAAGAAGATGAGAAACCCAGCTCTGACCAAAGATATTTTCTAATAAGTAGAACTGTGTCACAAATGTGAGATCACATTTTCAGCTATCCTGTGAGACTCAGATGATCTGTTAAGAAGATCATTTTTAGACCTGAGGTTATGTCCACCACTTACATCCTTGTTCTCCTAAACCCATGAACATGATTCACTGTAGATGTTCTGGAGCTTTTAAAAAATTCAAGGTATTCATTCTTTGAGAACAGCGTAATAAGGAGAAAATCCATGTTTTTATACTTAAAGGATAATTAGTGATTTAATCCTTCCCAGGTAGTCAGCTAGCCAATTTTTACAAGGCTGCACAAAGGGAAGAGCTTTCTTGCCCTAGAAAGTGATCATTTTGTGATATGAAGCGTGAACTTTCATTTATTAAACTTGTGATGTTAGATATCAAGTCTATCCATCACAGGCTGATATACATATACTACAAAGAAGTAAATTTTCTCCTTTCCCTCCCCCAGGTGTCTATTTGTTTAAACATCCTTTGTTCTTTTCTGATGTGTGAAAATATAAAGGATTTGCCAAAGCCAATCACTATAAACTTAGTAATTCTGCATGTCTAAGTTAGTTGCTTCTGATTTTTTTTTAATTTTGTGCTATCTAGTGACCCTAAATTTTATCTAAAACTTTAGTTAAAAAAATGATTTTCATTTCTCTGTGTCATGTCCATCTTAAAACTGAGACTTCTTAAAAGTGAGGGAATAATTAGGTACATTACTGATTGTGTCTGAAAGAAAGAAACACATGCATAGAAAAACCTATTTTGTATTTTTTAAATGACCCTAGATGATTCTGTTTTCTCTGTAGGAGTAGTAGAAATGCAGATATATTCCCAGCAAAAAGTCTATTAGATAAAAGTGGTATTAAAACTTAGGGATTTCAGAAAAGTTTTTGCAATAATGAAAGCATAATCAGTTATGTTAAACAAAATTTCCAAAGCATGCAATACTAAACTATTTCTGTTCCAACTCAAGCCACTGACCATAGGATGGGAGTAAGGTTATGCTATAACTGAATGTTCCATTAAAAAAAAAAAAAAAAAAGGAGAAAATAAAAGAAGAAGAAAGAAAGAGAGAAAGAAAGAGAGAAAGAGAAAGAATGAAAAGGAGATGGAGACTTTTAAGAGGCATCGATTTTCAGTAAAGAAGTAAATTCTACACATTCATCTCAGTGTATTCAACACATAATCAGATTTCCTTTTTCATTCAATCAAGGAAGGTTCATGAGAACAGATTTAAGCAAGGTCATACTGCATGATACTGGAAAGCAGAAAAAATTGCAGGGTCAAAGTCTCAGCTGAGTTTAAATGCATTCTAAAATTTCAAGGTAAATGGGTCTTTATTACTTTACATCAGCTGGTGATCTACAGCGTTATTTTTTATGTTTACCCATAGCAACAGTACTTCATTCTCTCTGAATCTTTAGAAGAATAAAGTAAAAGTCTGAGTCTTACAAGAGCAGATATTTGACATTATTGGCAGCGATTTATTATGTTACTCAAAGCTTCCCACTGAAATATTTCAGTCATCATGTAATTTACACACTGAATTAGCTAACAATCATATTTGCAAGTAGAAATTTGTTCTATATTCTCTGTGCTTTACCAAAGTTCAAAGGAAAGACAGAAATATGTAGTTACTGTGGACACAGTGCAAGGCTGAAGTAATCAAAGTTAAGATTTACTTTACATCAATCTAGTCTTTCTAAATTACTGAAGCTGTATCTCAAAGCTCCTGACAGCCTAAAAGAAATATAAAAGAACCAGGTATCTAGCCCTTTCTTTTATTAGAGTAGTGTCAGAGAAGAAAGAAAAAATTACAGCAGCAATCATACATATTAAATCATCAGTTCACAATTTCCAAGACAGTATGAAACAGTTTTCTACTGTAAAGAAAAAAAAAAACATAGCATTTATACAGCACTAATTTTCACGAAATACAGGTTTTCCCTTCAAATAAGATAGACCCTAATGTGTAATGTAAAGAGGAAGAAGCTCTTCTGCTTCAGCAAAATGCAAGTATGCTGTGAGATTCAGAATCTGGGCCTGAATCTTTGGCAAAATAAAATTAGAGATATTTTAAGAGACGACAAGTGCTCAGCATCCATTTACATACTGGGATATGCATAAGCCATATTTTTTCACCATAGAAAAGCATGATCATCCTCAGTGTGTAAGACTGCACCTTTCATGGAACCTGCACAACAGCCAAGGGCACACAAAATATACTCCAACAGAAGCAAGCATCAGAAGCCCATCTGGGCTTCTCTGCAGCAAAGGCACTCTGAACTCAAATAAAACATGTCTATTGTTCCAGCAGGGTGGAAAGAAAAACAAAACTCCTGCACATCTCAGGGTTTCATTTCTTACACCAGTACTCAGTTTCAACACACGCGTTTCAAGCAACATCTTAAAAATATCTGATGAGGCTAAGGCCTATAATAAAAAATGCATAACAAATTTAACTTGTACCAGTGGAGGTTCACAAAAAATCACCAGAGAATCTGGACTGAAGTGCTTCCTAACCCCAAATCTGTAATATCCAAAATCTTTAACCTAGCTAACACTTCAATCTAGCTTTTAGTTCAATGCCTTTTTTGTAGGAAGTAAAATCATGCTTCCTAATTTATAAGACGCAATTCAGCTTTTGCCAATAAAATAGCAGCAAGTGCAGAGTGGTAGATGAGGCAATTTTTTAGTGTAGGCAATTTTTTTTTTTTTTCTTTACTTTCTTAAGTAACTGGAACTTTGAATATTCAGCATATAAGTAAACAGTGCTGCTGTTAATTTGTCAGCTATAGCGCCTTTCTGTAGCAGAGGAGGACTGCACCATCTGTGTATAAGCTTAATACTAATTGTTAGTACAACCAACATTAAAGTAGATTAATCAGATTTATAAATTATAATAAATTCAAATAAAATTGAAGAGAGCCATTTCATGTCCTCCTTTTCCCACTAGCTAATAGAGCACAAAATGTTTACTTCAGAATGAAATATTCTTTTTTAAATACACTGTTCACAAGTATATTGAGGAAACTCAGTGTGCCTTTGGTCCTTGATTATAGCCAATGATAATGACAGTATTTGAGGGACAATGGATTTTGTTCAAGGCTATTACGCAAAATATTATAAATCCTTTCAATAAAATAAACACTTCAAATACATTTAAGAAAAAAACCATAAACAACCACAAGAGTTTTGAATTTCCAAGTGCAACACTATTACTTTTCCACGATGATAAAAAAATAATTGCATTTTTTTTTCCCCTGAGACTTTGCTTTTGCTAGTAAAGTATATTTGGCCAGGTCCTCACTTTGAATGCCGACATATGTTTTTATAAATTGTCTTACTCTTTTTCTGTGACTTGGCATGGAACACACCAAATTAGCACCTTCCAGACAACACTTGTACAAAAACAGGGGAATATCATGGGCTAGGGCTCTTGAAGCAGCCTACCTGGAGGACATTACCTGATTTCCTAAGGGAAGTGAGTTAAATTCTTAAGCCAGCATCATGATTTCCCTGAAAAATAAGTTGTTTAGAAAGACTCCTCAAAGCCACCACTGCTCACCAGCAGCAAGGTCAGTCTCAGTGAAGACAGGGAAACAGAAATTGATCAGAAGGAGGAGGAGAGAAATCTTTCTAACTGAAAGTAGATCAAGCATAATTTCTTCTTTCTTTTTCTATACCTATATCAGATATTTGTATCTGCTACCTGGTTTTATATGCTGTCAACAACATTTCGAGTTAGGTTAGTCCAAGAGTGATTTAAGATGCCTGGTTAGTACCAATACATTTCTTCCTCAAAGGCATGCCAAATGTACAAACTAAGACTCTAATATTTCACTGTCCCAAAGAGCTAGAGCTTCCTATAATTCAAAGCATCCAAAGGGTAGCTGAATTTAGGCTGAATAGGACAGGTGAAGAGGTGATTCCACTGGGGCTAAGGGAGGCAGACATGTCCCCCAGCATCTTTTGTAACATGGAAAGGACTTTGCATGCGATAAGATATGAGGGTGCACATATGAACCTAAAGTAGTGCATCATGGAAAGGGAGCACACCAAATTGGTAGCACGTCCCTTACTGCCAGGAGCAGAAAATAAATTCTAGACAACTTCGTTTACTATCAGAATTGTAGCCTCAGTAAAGTGGAAAACCATTGAAATACCTGGCTAAACATCTTAATCTAATGAATTACAAAGATTTTGAAGTCAGCCCCAAAATGAAAGCCCTTAAATAGTATTAAAATGTCAGAACTTATACTAGTCAATTTTTAAATTATACCATTCAGTCACTATATCCAATAAATTTCATTTCTCATTTTTTATTATTAATATTCAAATATGGATAGAAATATTTTATACTAATGCCTGTATGGTAAATATTTTCCACTGAATTTGTAAAAATGGGCTGGGAAATATTTTGAATTTTCAGTAGAGCATAAGAAAACATCTATTTTATAAATGGGTGGACGTCCCCTTGTTAATGTCAATAGACTCAAGCAATCCATTTTAATCTATATCAACCTCTAGAAAAATGAGGTATAATGTAACATCCTCAGATATTTCAACAGGAAATTTTAAATGGTAGTATAAGGGAAAGATTTTCAGAGGCATGATGGACATTAGAACACTTGTTACCTCTGTGTACCTCCACCACTTATATTATCTTCCCAAGCCTATGGAGATCCAAGCTTTTTTATGTTATTTGGGGACTGCAGTTTGTGCAAATGACAGACCACTCAACAAATGCTTGATTGATAAGCTGCATCTTATTACACAGCATAAATACTGTTTTCTTTGAATAACAGTCTAGGTCAAGGACTGAAACTACCAGTCAGCCAAATTCTGCAATCTCTCCACACCTAGTCTATAAAAGCTATGCTATGTAACAAGCAAAGTCATACAGAAAGCACCTTTGATCGACCACGTTCTCAGAAAGAAAACAGCAAATGAGCATAAAGAGTGGGAGGAAAAAAAAAAATTATGATGTATCCTTAGAGTAAGTGAGGCTAACAGGGCCTCAATTCATCCTTCCACTAAGCAGTCTCCCTGTACCTCCCAAGCACAGGGGCACACATGACTGCTCTGCGGCTATACTGCTAGGCTGTCAAAAAGCCAGGATTCCTTGGCTGCCTGAATGCTGTGGTTCTTTCTGCCCCTGCATGCAAACTCCCCTTCCTTCAGAAGTCCCTGGCTGTAATTGGGTCACTGTGCCATTTTCATTCAGTATTCCTATTCAGAATTCCTTCCCCCCCAGGTATCTCCCACAAGACTCTTTCTTTGGTCCCAACAATTTCCTTCTTAGTACTGTTGTAAATGGGTTTCAGCTTGTGTTGAATTGGGGCTGGGTTGGGAATTGTTGTTTTGGAGTGAGTTGATGGGTGTTTGTTGTGGGTCCTGGGGAGGGCATGTCCAGGGTTTGCTGGGGACGATAGTTGAAGGGGGGTGGGAGGTGATTGGACAGGGAACTTGACCAATCATTTGACGGCCCAAGAAAATGATTGGTCCAGAATGAATATTGATAAGGACCGATGAGAACTCTGGAAAACAACCAATCAACGAGTGATCCAAACCCCACCAATCCTGGACCTGAGAGGGGTTATAAAATGAGGGTTTTGGGTGAGTTCAGGGTTCTTCTCCTTCTGAGGGACCTACTTTTTGGGGGAGAAGTCAGTGTGTTTGGGACACATTGTTATCTTTGGGTTGTTGTGCGGGAGTTTGGGCTTATCTCAAACTCCCTGTCCTCTGTAGTTTCTTTTAATAAATGAGAGCCTTTTTCCTTCTCAAAATCTGGCCTTGATGGAATTCATAACAGTATTTCTGCATAGATTCACAAATGGAATAACTCTCACATTTTACTTCTGTCATCAAACTTCCAATGCTCAGTTTATGCAGCTCTGTCAGATGCAGTTTCCTCTGGTGTAAGGGTAAGGAGTTGTACTGAGATTGTGTTGTTGTTCACATCAGTTACCAATTCAGAAAAGCATTTCATCACAATATTGTCGGTATTGTCAATACTCTCAGAAACAGGAAAAAAAAAATTAAGTAACTACCATGTTCTTCCAGAGTGTTCAGATCAGTGTCCAGGTAGAATCAGTATTTAAAATTAGCTACTCTTCAGTCTTTTCCTGTCACTTTTTCCTGCAAGGTTACAGACAGTATTAATACACTTTCTAACTCAATAGTAGGGTAGAACTGCTCTCCCAAAACTCTAAACTTGCTTTCTGCACCTAAGAATAATATCATGTTATTTCTTTCATATTTATGGGCATGGAGTTTACTGGAGTGCACTTGAATTAATAGGAAATTTCATCCATTGTAAAATGTTACCAATAAATCGATTGTCTTGTAACTGACACAGCCCAGGTGTAAAAATGAGTTATAATTTCAGTATACTCCAACTCAACTATCAATGTCTAATTTTAAGATCTCTGTATGACGTGAATTACTATTGTAATTACTTGGTCTTTAGCTATATTTAGCTGGGAGTTGAAGACAACATGGGTGTCTCATCTCTAGCCCATCTAGCCAACTACCAACTCATATATTGTTTCTTTTGATTAGGTTAAAAATAAAAGCATTTGAACTAATTATTTATATGCACAGATGGTAAAAATCAACAGTAAATTAAAATTGACAAAAGTGTCAAACCACTTTAGAGTACGGATTACAAATGAAAAGTGAGGGATGATTCCAAGTTTCTGAAACAATACTTTCATGGGAACAGGATTGGATCTTTCTGAAGATTGTAAAAAATACTGATTTTGTTTTTAAGCAAGCTCTTGTGATAATAAAAGATAATAGATCAAAGACAAATGATTCAGAAATTATTCAACCTGTCACGGCACAAAGTTGCTTCAATGCAACATATTCACAAACTGCAGTAAATCTTTCTGTTTTAATTGGAACTCGAATCACCTTGACCTTTCCTAGCACAGAGCAGAGTGCCCCTCTGAACCAACGGCAGCATCTGCATCCTCATTCCATTTTAATCAGAGCTCAATTTGGATTTCTCTGTCTCGGCAATCAGTGCATTGCAGAGCAAGGAAACTGCAGAAATAAATGAGATGTTGCCTTGTTCCAGTTGATTAAAACATGATTCAAGGTGACTTTTAGGTGACACTACAACTTGTCAGAGCAGCAGTGTACTTTTCTTTATGAGGAAAAAAAATGTGTGAGGGATGTTTATTTCCCCTATCTGAGATAAGTGACAGAATTGAAATGAGAGCACTGGTGTCTCCATGAAAATATATCAGTGTTTAAAGAATCCTATTATTAGACACAGTGGAAACTACATCTTGGATAAGCCTCCCATACTGTGGGTAATTATCACAAGCCAGAATGCTAATTGCTTTTCGATCTGCTCTGTGCCTCCGATGAGTCTTGTTGAGGGCTACTGGGGCTGTACCAGACACTAACACTTAATGAGACCAAGTTTATCAAAGTACAGCATCAGCTATTACCAAGTGAAGAACAGGAAAAATAGGCCTTAAAATGAAAAGAGGGGAAAAAAACCAGATGAAACTGTGGGACAACACAAAGAAGTAAATTATAAACATTTTACTTAAAATTTCTTTTCTGGTGTTAAATAATTATGTCTTCATCACAGATAAAAAAGATATAAGTTTATGTGTCATGGTTTGGTTACTTGGAAAGGTGAGTACTGTATTTTAAAAAATTTGCTTGTTTACACAAGATAAAATAGGAATTTATAAGGCATTTTTCCTTTTAGTTCTGACTAGTAGGGTTAAGAACAATCAAGTGTGGGTATCTGTATATTTTTTTCACTCTCTTGTGAAAAGTGACCAAAAAAAATTAAATTAGAAACCATATTCTGGGTAGTACACCATGTCTTTGATGGTAGATTTCAGTTTATACTCTGAGACTCCAGAAAATATGTAGGATGGGCAATGAGCATTTTCCAGAAAGCCAACCCAATAAAAAAATTACAGTTTGGAATAAATGTGGGAACATTTCCACATTTCTCTGTTTTACAATATTTGTTATCCTGTAATTAGATCTTTGTCATGAACTCAAGGAACTAGGTAGGCAATTGTAGTAAGCATTCAAGGTATCATTAGAACATGGTAAGATGTATTGACTGCTTTAAAGACACAGTAGTGAAGTCACCAAAGTTCTACTGAAAATCTTCAGGAAAAGGAATAAAAAAATCCAGCATCAGTGTTTTTGATGTAATTATTTTTTCTTATAATCTCTCAATCAGAGATTAGAAAAACAGGTGAAACAAGGTGGGCACCTCTAAAGCAGAGAAATAAGTCTTTGACTTTAGTTCTGCAGAAACGTGTCAGTTCTCAGCACTGACAGTTTCAAGTGCAGAGGTCAAAAGAACAGCACCAGAGAGCACCAGTTAGACCGGTAAGTTAAGGACCTCAACAGCAATGACACAGGTCACAGCAGCTGTGAAGATGAAAGCAAATCTGAGTAGATCAAGTGAGCAGTTTGCATCACAAAATTTAGATGTCAGCATTTGTGCATGAGTGTGTATTCACTCACCTTAAAAGAAAACACTTTGCTATTCTAGTTACTATTTAAGAGTAAGACAGACTACTGAAAAATAATGATTTTAAACCTACTCTTCACACACTCTAGCCCTACCAGTTCACACAAGCTGATGAAGTCAAGCTAGTCTATATCTAATAGTCTAGCTTCTTCTCTCAGTACTTCAAAAGAAAAACTTTTAAGAGTCTAATTCAAGAGAAACAGATCAATCACAGGACACAGATTTACATAAAAGAAATAAACATTTGAATCTTTATCTGGTTGAATTCTGTTCCTCTTGTAATCATAATTGTTATTACATGGTATTATAGTCCCTGATCTCTGCCTCTCATAATAGGTACAAGCTTTACTTCTAATAAGGATTTTTAATACCTGAATCATTCCCTTAACCTTACATTACTCCATCTCTTGGGCAATCTCATCTTCCCTCAGAAAAAGTGACCTACTTCCAAGATGAATCCTAACAATTGGGTTATTCAGTGACAACACTGCATTTCTTTTCTCTTGATTTACCTCAGAACAGTCTATTTGCCTTAAAACGTACTTGCCCTTATTTTCTAGAATTTTTTTAGTCAAGTAAGCTCTTGACAGCTTGTCTTAATATCAAGTGTTATTGCAAATAAGATAAATATGCCTTAGCAGTGGCTATAACATTATTCTCTGAATTCTCAGTACAATCAGTCAACAAAAATATTTCATTTCATACATCATTTACCACTTCTATAGGAATTGCAGAAGATACTGCAAATGAATTCTCAAGTGAAAGTTTAGAAGCAGCAGTGGATGCATGATAGATGTGTAAGATTACCTTCTACCAGTTCTTTCCACCTCTCCTCATCATGATCCATACACTATGGAATTAAACTTTGGAATGAAAACTACAGAAAAACCATAGAAAGGAGAATGAAAACAGAGATAAAATATAGCTACATGGTAGATCTTTGTCCTCTGTAGGGACCAACTCTTATTCATGAGATCATGACAGTAATTGAGTCATTTTCTTTCCCCATTTTATTACTGTGTGAAATAGAATGGAGCACCAGTATAGCTGTACGATGACAGAGAGAACTTTAAAGTCAGGTAACACACTGCAACAGGAATCTCTGAAGCTCAGAAAGTCTCTTCTCAAGGAAATAATCTCAGTCTCATGTGAGCTCTTTCTACTTTCTAACTCTGGATGCGCTGACCACGGTACCAGGAAGAGATGATGAATCTGCTCACAATGGAAACCAGTCAAAAGATAAAAGCAATTTTTTTCCATCTGTCCTGTGTTCCTCTCCCATTTTACAAGCAAAATTTTAAACAGAAATGAGCCTGTGGTTTGGGGTTGTTTGTTTGCTTGTTGGAGAGAGGTTGTTTGGTTGGTTTTTTTTTTTTTTTTTTGTGGAAGGTTATACTTTTTAAAATATATATCAAGTGATAAGTATCTGGGAAAATTACAATTCTGCTGGGTTCTGAAGGCATATTTTCTTTTATTAGACCTTTGTCTTTGAGATGCTTATATTAGCACCTAACAATTATAGCAGGTTTTTTGTTCATTTTGGGTTTTGAGGGTTTGGGTTTTTTGACATCTAGACAATGTTTTGGCTGTTCTATCCTTTTGGTAGTTATGTCTTTGAGATGCTTATATTAGCACCTAACAATTATAGCAGGTTTTTTGTTCATTTTGGGTTTTGAGGGTTTGGGTTTTTTGACATCTAGAAAATGTTTTGGCTGTTCTATCCTTTTGGTAGTTATGTCTTGTGCTGTGGACTACTGTCCAAATGTAGGCAAGCTCAGCCCCACCCAGCTGCTCATTCACTGCCTCTCAGTGGGATGGGAAAGAGAATGGAAAGGGTGAAAGAAGAAAAACTCACAGCTTGAGATAAACACAGTTTATCACAGGTTAACATCTTTAAGAACACACAGAAGGTTTTCTCAACTTTTCTCTTTTTGGTTATCTGCTAAATATGATACGTTATTATGATCCTTTGCTTAAGGAAGACAGTGATTTTAGAATCAGAGTTTGAACCCTGTTATGGTGACCAAATCTACCAGATTCAAGTTGAGCTCTGTAGTAAGGGGCCACATAGTAGTTCATTGTATTTCAACAGGGCTTTATATCCCTAACTAATATTGTGAAATTCTTTGTCCATGAACTCATAACATCTCAAGTTACATCTAAATATTTATTTCACGTTTAAAAAAATATTTTAAAAAGTAAGAAATTAAGAAATAATATGGACAAGCATAAACAATGATCAAGGTTAAAAGATTAGAGAAGTGAAGGGCAAAATAAGCTAGCACAACTTTGAACTTTATAGGTCATGAAATTGTTGCTGCTTTCAGAAATGATAACATTTTGAAATGGAAGATTGTATCTCTTTTTGCACTTTGCTTTTTTAATTCTCTCCAGTGTCCAAGTTTACAAAGGTTAGATGCCAGTATAATCTAGAATAAGACCATCTGTGACTGATTTTGAAAGGTTACTGAGAGGGAAATCGGATGCGTGAGAAGCCTCAGGGAATGCATCTGACTCCTATTGTTTTCTAATAGATCTGATATTTCAAGGAAAGAAAAAATTACTGAATTCTTGCTTAGCTTCCCAGACAACACATCAGGATACCTAAGCAGTCAAATTAGGATATATTTTTCCCCCTAATATTGTGACGAATTGTTGTCAAAATCCAATGCTTGTCAGAGATGTTGTTAGCACTACCTGCATATCATATGCAAAATCAAACAAATAATGTGCATTTATTCTGTACAACCACTAAAAACTGTTCAACTTTCACAAGTCCTGCTTGATAAAATAGACAGACTATTGCAGTAGAGAAGAAAGGCCAAAATTAACATTCACTACATTATTTCTGCAATTTTCTACCCATCTATCATCAGGTCACACCAATAATCAGGGTTAACCTGAGGAAAAGAAAATGTTATCCAGTCTGAAATGGCACAGTCTAGTCCTATGAAGGACTTTGAATATTAAAGGGAGAATTCTCCCCAGGGTCAGTGAGAGACATCAAAGCATAGAAAAAAGAACTAGTAATGTAATAACGCTATTTGTGAAAAAATAGGGATGTGGTGCTTTTTACTCCAGTTTCCCAGGAATATATAGTATTCAATAGGTATGAATCAAAGAAATCAGTACGTTTGGACTTCAGGAGTCTAATATTGTGCAATGCTAGTCAGGACTGGGAGAAAATTTTCAAATTAATAATTTCTTTGTCCAAAATGAAAGTCAATTGAACTGTTTCTGAGAGAGTGATTTACTCACAGAAGAAATACAGATGTATAATATTTGCAAATGATACATTTCATTTGGGTCAATTCAGATAATCTGTGTGAGTTAAAGAAAAGGAAAAAAAAAGCTTTTTATTTCAGCCACCAAATCAACCATCTATCTATACGAGCACAGTCTAAAATCTGTTAAGAACAGATATCAAAAAAATATTGTGCAGTCTAGACTAGTGGCATGTAATCATCACATAGAAACAGGAAGGTTTTGATGTAGTGATCTTGTGTCAAATTGCTTCTTCCCTTCAAATACCATGACCTCCACCCTCCCCTGCATTCAGTTTTGGCAAAATTTCAGATTCTAGTATAACATTGTGAAAACTGGGAAAAGATATACCTGCACTTGGTCTAAGGGACAGACAGGAATGCCATCTGCACAGAAAGCCAAGGAACTTATACATGTTAACTTCTTGATCTAAATTACCTTTTCATAACTTATACAAATTTCCATAATTACTTAGATCTACATTTGTATATATTCTGGACATCTAATAGTCTAGACTGGTTATGTCAAGCTCCTCTTGTCAAGTTTCTCTTAAAACGATACCAAAATGTTTCTTGCAAATAGTCCAGCAGAGAGTGAAATCCCTAGATGTTTCATTCCTAATCTTTAAAAGTAATTATTTATATTAGTCATTTTACATTATTTTATATAATGCACGATTTTGAAAAAGCAGGAACATATTGTCATTATCATCTATTAGATAAGGAACTTAAAGGTATGAAAATTAAGTTGTACTCTATTTTCATGCAGTTTCTTTTATCAAAATAACCATATTTGGGGTTTCACTTTCTGTCTGCCATTTCAGCAACAAACCATTTTACTTACAGTTATTTTGGCATTTTATTTTGGCTCATAAGAAGATAAACATCCTGAAGGATGAAGACATAATTCATTTGTCCTCTTGAAAGCTGAACTGCCTTCACAGTTACAAAACCAGAGAGCAGGCAAATGAAATTAAAAGAGCAGGCAACTGAATCCCTGGATTCTCTGACTCCTTCAAACATATTGTGAGTGGTTGTTCTGCTTGTGTTGAGAAATTCTTTGAATTTTAACACATTTTCTAAGCAGGTTACTTGGTGAGATCAAATAAACCCCCAAGTCAGCTAATTGTTTCTCAGTCAGGCTTGAATTATACCAACATATTCCAGCTAGTAAGGCAATTTGTTAGGCTGCCTAATCATACAGACAGGCTGTAGCAAGTAGCAATCTTAACAGTAGTGCATGAAGAACAATCATAGTTTCCTTTAAATTTGAGAGGTAAAAAAGAACAATCACTTTGGCTTTCATAACAACATTTTTAAAAAGAGTCTTGTTTTTCAGTAATGTGTATGATACAGAAGTCATAAACAGGTTTCCAGATAGCATGTGGCTAAGCTGTACCATCTTAAGAAGGTCGCAGAAAGCTTTTTTTGGGGGGTGAGAGTTTGGAATCCATCTCTTTCTTGGATCTGTGCTGATGCAGAGAGGAAAAAAATGAAATAAAGTATGCTTCAGCACAATGTACCAGTATAGAAAATTTACTTTTCTACTGAGACATAATTTTTATTTTTGTTCAGTACAGAATTCTAGAACATACTACCAGAGTCTATACCATGGTAAAAACAAGCTGGATTCAAGCCTGAATGCTACAGAAAGTTTAAATTGCAGAGAAAAAAACATAAGTCTTCCATCTGGAGAGCCTGTGACTCTATATTCCAGATGCTAAAGAATTTTAAATGAAGTTATTAAACTGCTGCACCTAAGCAATACATTTTTCCTGCAATAATATAAGTTGTGAGCCACAGACATCTTTCTCAATGTGCCTTTTTCTACAATTTCTAGAGCATCTTTTTGGTTTGCCATGTGAAAGTATACTTCTGCTAAAGGACTTGATGATTAAATTTATCAGATTTTGGCATATGATATCAGAATTTCAGAGGCATAGCTTTTAATACATATCTAATTTTCTACGTTGAACATGACAATAAGAAAGAAAACAGTGAAATTTTCCCCTTTAGTTTGTTTTTAAAAAGAGGTAATGATTTTATTTGTTATGAACTGCCAAGTACAAATGTGAAATTTTGAGAGTCTAGTGAAAACATGTTTGGGCCCTTAAAATCCCTTGCCATTTATTCAGTTTAAGGGTCTAGTAGTAGGGACAAATGTATGAGGAAAAAAAAAATTATAAAAAGAATATTTACACTAAAAATATCTAATAGAGATACAAGATATGCTGCACTTCAAGTGTTTTCTGGAATCACAGGGAGAAGAGTAGTAACCACTAAAGCCACCAATTTGAAAGAAATAAAGACCAGAAGCATAAACTCACCAATTGTATCTTACCAGAGAGAGGAAATTCTGCTCCCAACAGCACAGTGACTTGACAGGAGATATTGTTATCACAGCCAAGAGATGCAGTGGTCACATATACATGTGTATACAAAGCATACATTACTCCAGGGTTCTCACTTGCTAAATATTACTTGGTTTACTTTACCTCACCTATAACCAGCACAGAGAAGTGACAAGGCTGACTAGCACACTGAAGAAAAGGAGTTTTACCTCATATATATATATATATATATATATATATATATATATATATATATATATATATTTGCATTACATCAGCAAAATTATTCTAGATTTTGTTTGCTACTAAGCCAGGGTTTTTTTCATTAAAGTGTTCAACTTAATTTATTTATTTTTGTTGTGATGTAAATACATGGAGAACTGAGGATAAACAGAGCTGAAGATAATTGCATCCATAAGTCTAACTTTCAAGGCACCTGCATGTTGGTAAGGGGTCATTAGAGATGTTGAACATGTATGTGAGACAACAGAACAACTTGAAAAAATATTGGTTAAAATTTAATTTGTTAGGTTTATTCTGCTTATTTGGAAAAAGGTTTATGCAGACCTTAATTGTGCAGGTCCCTGTTATGAATTTTTCAAGTAACTAAAAAGCTGCCATGACCTGAGATGAGCACTACCTAGTGTTTATCTTCCCATAGACCAAATGAACTACTTCAATTAATGCAGTTATGTTAAAATGAGAATAAGAAATGACATTACCATGTAAAGCTAATAATGTTTTTGTTTTAGCTATTCCACAGCTGCAAACAACCATGTGTTGATGTGCTATGAAGCTGAAGAAACCTCTACAATTAATTGGCAGTAAGTTATTGAATAGCTCAGAGAACTATTTATTAATGGTGGTTTTTTTTTGTTATTTAGGATTTTTTTAGGCATGGTTTATGAACTTATTGACTTCCACTGCAAGTTAAATATAGGACATCTATATGCCTTCATTTGATGATGATTATAAATAAAGTTACAGAGACTGGATTCAATCTAAGTGTCCTCAGGCATACTTAATAGTGGTGTGAAAGCTCTTACGTTTTTCCTATATCAAAAAATGCATATTCATAAGAAAAAAACCCATTTTATTGTACAAAAGGTTTAGGATATTTTTTAATTACTATTGTTTCTTTGAAGCAAAATTCAGTGAATCCATAAAAATGGATATTATGAATAGAAGTAGCAGAGAGAAGGATGGTTTTATATAAATTTTTAGTAATTATTCAAGAGTCAAAGCCTTGAATTATTCAAGAGTCAAAGTCAAAAATGTTCATCCTTCATTTAGAGCGTGTCTTGTCTTAACCTCAGCTGGCAGCTCAACTCCAAATTGCTACTCATGCACTCAACTCTGGTGGAATGTGGAAATGGAGCAGAAGACTAGCAGAAAACTGGTGGATGGGATTTGATAGGGACAGTAAAAGCCAAGTGCACAAGTAAAGCAGAGCAAGGAATTGACTCTCCAGGCAGGCCTTCAGCCATCCACAGGAGAGCAGGGAACCATTACACATAAAACAACGACTTGGGAAATAAATGCCATCACTTTGAACACGCATCTGCTATGAGCCATCCCCACAATGGTGAGAGCAACCCAGATTTTTATTAATAAATCCCTTGGGGTGGATTAAACTGAAATGACACTGAATGATCAGTATTTGTACATACATATATATATGTAGGGCTTATTTTAGAACAATTTGGTTGTAAAGGAAAGTAGTCATGTAGCCTTTTGGTTACTATTATATATAGCAATATAGCAATACGTAGCATAAAAATATTACCTAGGAAAATGTATAAAGAAGAGAAAGAAAGGATATGAGTAGAAAGATACACAATCACCATTGATCTTCTGATGAGACTTGATTGTTGCAGCTTACCTTTCCCTTGGTCAAAGTGGTGGTCCATCAGGACTGGGGCAAGAAGCCCACAAAATAAAGTCTGTCAAGTTAAATTACACTCAGGCTAAGTTGGGAACAGTCTGATACCTTCTCTAGGAGTGAGAAGCTTTCAGTCCTCTGGTGCAAGACCTCAGAAATGAGTCTGGAGGTGCTTTGGGGTCCTTTGATGGTTTTTGACACCTTCTAAAACACGGCAGCTGCCTCTCATGTCAGCACACTTAAGGCAGTTATGCCTGATCAGATCTTCCCTGGAGACAGGAAGGGGGAATTTTACAACTGAGTTCTATGAAGGAGGGCAGGTAGCATGATAAGAGGCACCATCTTGGCTTGCAGGATTTGCCTCTCATGTGCCTCAAAGACTGGCTTGAAGCCTCCAGTCAGTGCCAGTTCACCCCCTCAGTCTTTAGGCAGATTGGCCATTACACACCCAAAACTCTCACCTCCTCCCCTGTGAGGTTGAAACCTGGCCACAGCAAAGCAACTTGGTGCCTTCACAAATGGGCAAATGTTTTGAGACATTAACTTCAGAAACTCTTGTGCTCCTCCATCCCCTCACTGTGAGTGTTGTGAAGAGCAGAAATGCTGAGTAAGCCCAGCTCAGCAACGACTGAAACTTACCTTTGTTATCAATGCTGTTTTGGTCATAAATCCAAAACAGAGCACCATAGTACCTCCTATGAAGAAAAATAGCTCTCATCCCAGCCAAAACCAATAGACAACTTCACTACAAATGGAGTATAATTAGCATCAAGTCATGCAAATTTAAATATTTTTATAAAAACATAGTGGTAGAAACATGTAAGACATTTTAAACGTCTTGAAGTGAAAGGTTAGCCTTGGAAATCAAAAATGTATTATGCATTGTTCTAAAATCAGTCCATCAGTATAAAACTTTAAGAAGTTTTTTTCATTTATGCTACACTGATAATAAAAAAATGCTAAAAACAAATGCCAAACATGAATATTATGAAGAAAATATAAGTTGTATTAAAAAAACTCAAACAGTTAAAATAATGAAGAAAAATAAAACATGTAAAATATATGAACTGAATCTTAACTGAAATACACTGACAAATTAATGTTTTTCTCTAGCTACTGAATATTTCTTCATAAGGTACATTAAACTGAAGTCCAAAACTGGAGCTAATAATCTCTAAGTTGATAAGTCCACATTAAGGAGAGGGACACTGGGTGAAGAGCACACACCAAAATACTTTAAAAAAAAAATTCATGAAGTCAAACTAATTCCTGCACACTCTTTTTCATATTGTAATAGCTCATTGTCAAATGTGATATATTTTTAATATTCTACAAGGTCAGCAGCATGCCTTTTACTTATTGTAACTATTTCTGTGTACTGCTTAACAATTTGCATCCATAGAATTCAGCATCCATGTGCGACTCTTATTATAGGACTTTTGAATACATTACCCTTCTCTGTTGTAATTAATATTTTAATTGCCTGACCCTACTTCAGCAGAAAGAGTTGGTCAATTAATGCAGATACACATGTCTATGTGTACTGTCTGTGCCTGCTGATAGCATTCCTTTTGATACTGCACTTCATGAAAATAATCTTAGTGATTCCTTTTTAGGGTTTACAATACCTTAATCAAAGCCCTTATGATTTTCAGTAGGAAAATCCATTTGCTCCATTCGTTATGATAAAACTTGATAATTTTCTCTTATTTTCCTTCTGTGAAAGAAGTTATTTTCTCATTCCATTTGTGCTCTAGCTCCCTGTACTCAGTACACACTCAACATGCATTCTGCTGGCAGTTCTAGGTACCTGAGGCATTAAAATCATGGACTGCAGTGATCATTTTCTGTGACCTGTGATGCAGAGAAGTTATTTTCTTAGGAATGTGTATCTGAACCAGTATAAAAACTAACATTTCTAAACACCAGGTGGTTGCATTGACTCAAATTCAATCTGGAAGCAACCTATTTGAATGACATGACAGCAAAAGATCATCTGACAAAAGGATATGGTCTCCATTGAATTGCACAGTTAAACTGTGTGATGATAAAAATTCTGACAAAATGCTACCCATCAAATTTGAAATCAGCTTTCAGGTCAGTAAAAATCTGCAGTAAGTGCTTGAAAGCAAACTGAAAAAAAAGAAAAAGCTCTGACCAAGTTGCCAACACTAGGTGACAAAGAAAGAGAAGTATTCAAATTGAAAAATGCAGTAGTTGTTGTATCCAACGTTTTTGTAGCATTTTAATTTACTTATCAATTATGGGATAAAGGTATTAATTTTCAGTCACCAATTTGAAATGTGCTTGATGGTTTTATTCAAGGGCACTTGAAAATAGGAATTCTCAAGAAGTGAAATATTATTAGTGTTTTTAAAAATAGAAGCAATGTAGAAAAAGGGGGGGCAAAACAGTTTCTTAAAAGATTTCCACCATGATTCTTGAAAACTCTGATAATCATAGAAACTAAGCAAAACAAAGATACATTGGAATCCATGGTTTCAGTACTAGAAGAATAAGTATATGCTTTTGGCAACTACTTTAATATTTTGAGGTCAGATTGTAGAAGAAATATAAAGAATTTGTGTTCTAACTAGTACATGTTGCTGCTAAGAATGCAGTAGACCCATTTTTATAAAATGGGAAGTTAAACAGAAGAACAGAGTTTTGAAAAATTCAAAATTGTGCCTTTCAGTCCTATAATTCTGCCAGATTTTATAGTGTTCTCTTTTTACTAAAAGACTATTCATAAGAAAAAAATAAAATAAAGATAAACCAAACTCACATAAAGAGCTTATATATCAACAGCATCAAGTTATTCCAGTAAAAAAGGCAAGGAAATAAAGAATTTGAGTGGTTTGTAGGGAGACAGCTTTCTTTTAGTTGAGCTCAGATGAAACAATCTCTTCTGATTACCATTCAAGAAGGTATAAGATTAGATGTGAGATTTTCTGTGGCAGTCCTTTCAAGCATTTCTTAGCTTTCTGGAGTGGAAACAAGTCCCCTAAGTTGCATCATCTTCTCTTAGTTATGGCCAAGGCCAGTTTAAATTCATGCTGACATTTACAGATGGTCAACTAGCATACTTGCCCAGCTGTGTTTTCCAAACACACTTCAGATTCTACATTACCTGATTTTATACCGGACACCGACACAATGAACCACCAAGGAAGGAAGCCGTATGAAGTACAAGAAAAATGCCTCTATTTGCCCTTTCCATATTTTAGACAGTCTAAATGTACAGACTGCAGCAATATTGATGCAGCAAAGACAAAAATAAGAAATATATTTCAAGGTTTCATGACTTAAGGTATGCTTTGGTAGCATGCCTATTTTCATCTAGTACAGTATTTTTGGGTATTATAAATAAATATGACCTGTCAGCCATTAAGTCTGACTTAAAGACTGTGACATATGGCTGTTATACATACACAGTCCCTTGGATTTTTACAAAACCTGACTAAGGTCAAGGAACCCTGTGCCTTCCCTCTCTCATTTATATTTTATGATTCAGGAACAAGATGAAGTCCTCCAGACAGCTATTACTGAGTCACACAGTAGATGGAGATGTGTCAGATTATGATCTATCAGGGTCAAAAAGTGGTGTGACTCACCAGATTTTGACACAATTGCTTTCGCAGATACTTCTATTATTAGGAAACAGCATAAAACAGCTTAGTTTCACTTCAGAAATCCCTAGTACTTGAAGAGGTATTCACATCTTTTTTTTCTACAAGTTGTGATCATAGCATTAGTAATGTTATTATCAATTCTCTAGGTAGCACACCATTAATATATTTTGACATATTCATCATGTGCATATTTGTATTGACATGACTAAGAGCTTTTTGAATTTTCATTATATTTCTTAGCCAAAGGCAAAAGTAGGTCCTTTGCCAGTTTTCATTGTACCTGTGCTAAAAATGAAATTCTATACATGGAAAGAAAAAAAAAAAAAAAAAAAGTACCATTGACAAATGTGAACTGAATTGTGAGATATGTTTTTTGTTGTCTTATAGAATCTCTAACACAAGAATAATGAGATCGTCTCTGGCTTGGGGCTTGGATCCTAAAGCTTATGCAGCCACAGGACTTTATGAACTTTTACAGTCTCATCAAAATCAATAGTAGTATTCATGATATGAAAGTTATTTGCATGCTTAGGTCTTTTCAAAGTCAATGCTTTTATTGTTTGGATTCAGGCTCAAAGTTTTTAGTGACCAACTGTGTCAGTAGCTCACTGAAAGAGTAACAGAAAAATTATGCCTGTCATGCTGAGTTCAAGAAAAATACTTTCTTCTTTTCACCTTCACTTCATCTTCTGTGTGCTTTGAATATATCAACAGCCTGATACAACAAATCAGCATCCCAGTGGTTTATGAATTTTTTTAAAGTATGCTTAAATCAGCATTCAGCAAGTATAGATTTATTTTCTATTATTGTAACATTGGTTTATGGCTGTTGAAGTACAAAAATGTCACAGATTTTATATGTAAATCATGCAAAAGCACAAAAGTAATACAAATAAAAGAGTTAGTGTGATGAAGACATCTAGGGTTCACATAACAGACAGACATCAAGGAACTTCAATTAAACAAGAGGTGAAGGACGTACAACAGAGATCGTCTGTGAATGGGACCAGCACTGACAATGCACAGAAATCACCTAGCTCTGATCTTTGCAGTTCAGCAACAGCCAGCAAAAAAGATGCAGCAGCTGGGTAAAACTAAACCAGGAATATCTCACTGACCCCTTGTTAGAGAGTCAGCAGTAGAAGAGCCCTTACAGAAGCACTGGTGAAATTACAATGTCTATTTGTCTATTTTTTTTTTCACTTCCTACTGATGAAAATAGGCTGTTCCTCTTACATATCTCTTCTGTAACAAGAATTTGATAGCCTAGTGCTCCTGTGTTCTTCAGCTAGAAGCTTCAGATGAGGGAGAAGGAAGATAAGAAAGCCAGTCGCTCTATTTTTTTCAGAACTTAGTCTAGATGAGACCTTACAAGGTATCAAATCGATCAGGTTGCTCAAAGCTCCATCCATCCATTCTAGCTTTGAAGACTTCCAGCGATGGAGCATCCCCAACATCTCTGGGAAACCCATTTCAGTGCCTCACCACCCTCACAGTAAATAATTTCTTTCCAATATCTCATCTAAACCTACAGTATTTCAGTTTAAAGACATTCCCCCTTGCCATATCACTACATGCCATTGTTGAAAATCTCTCTCCAGCTCTCTTGTAGACCCTTTAGGTACTGTAAGACAGCTATAAGGTCTCATTTCTCCATGTAGAACAACCCCAACTCAGCCTGTCTTCATAGGAGAGATGCTCCAGATGTCTGATCAGTGTCTCTTCTCCTGATTTTCTCCAACAGGTCCATCTCCTCCTTATGTTGGGGGCCCCAGAGCTGGATGCAGTACTCCAGGTGGTCTCATGAGTTCTGAAGAAAGGGGGAGAATAACCTCCTTCAACCTGCTGCTGGATATACCTTGCTCACAATTTTATTGAAAATACCCATTAAAAATGCTGACATTTAATCCTTAGAGATAAAGATAAATACAGCTATAAGAGTACTAATTTTAAAATTTACCTGCCTGACTTGGATTAATTTCTTTTGCAGGCAAAAATCATGGGTATTTGTATTTTTATGCTTTACAAAACCAGGTTAATATTATCAGTACTAAATTTCTTAAATAGCAAACAAGAAATACCATAAAGTTCAATGAGCACATTCTCCCTCTCAGAAAACCCCAGAGGAACACACACAAGGACAGTATATGCAATGTACTTACAAATAGCAAAATTGTAGATTCTGAAGTTCCCAAAGGTGATACGATGGTCATATATCTGAGAGTCCTATTAGAGGGTATTTTTTAATCTCACTTCTTTAGGAAAGGTGAATAGCAAAATTAGTATTAAAAGAGCAACTGAATGGAGTAAATCCAAAGCATTTGAAGATATTAAATGAGATTATCATTTGCACATATAAAGATACAGAATAGCTTTAACTTATATTTTGCTTCATGCTGTATAAACCTATTTTTTGGATTTTACCAAATCCTGGTTTTCAATAAAAATATTGTGTATCTAAGCTCCAAAACCTTCATTCTGATTAACTGAATCTTCAGACACGAACTCTATTTAGCTACTTTTCACCATCTTACATATACTCTAAGCTATCTATTACATTGGCAACCACCATAAGTCAACTGAATTTTCTTTTGAAGGCTTTCTTTTTCTCTACTTTTTTTAAATATCTATTTTTTTTTTTGCAAACATGTGCTACATAGTTTTTATCTCCATTTCTCCTTCTCCCAAAACCAGGAGCATTGTCAGGAACTAAAAAGAAGAGCACACAACTATTTGGTTTTGGTAATAAAAAACGCTCAGGGGAAGTACTGTCACAATTCTCCCAGCTGGCTCCAAACTGAAGGACCTTCTAACACTGCCTGCTTATATCTAGGTGATATGTACAAAATAGACGCAGTGAAGCATAACAAGGTGAAAGGGCAAAGAAGATTACACAGGAAGAGGTGAGAGAAGAAAATCCTCAGGGAGACAAAGGCTGGGAATACTGGTTACACAGACTTAAGTAAAGCCTCTGAAGCCATTTCCCACAGCATTCTCCTAGAAAAGCTGGCTGCTCATGGCTTGGATTAGCAGACTCATTGCTGAGTAAAAACCTGGCTGGATGGCCAGGCTCAAAGAGTGCTGGTGAAAGAGGTTGAATCCAGGTGGTGGTTGGTCACCAGTGGTGTTGCCCAAGGCTCAGTGTTGGTTCCAGTCCTGTTTAACATCTTTGTGAATGACCAGGACCAGGGAATCGAGTGTACCCTTGATGAGTTTGCAGACAACACTAAGTTGGGCAACAGTATTAATCTACTAGAAGGTGGGAAGACACTACGGAGGGATGTGAACAGCCTGGATCAATGGGACAAGGCCAGTGGTATGAGGTTCAGTCAGGTGAAGTGTCAGGTCCTGCACTTCAATCTCAACAACCCCATGGATCCAATTTTAGTTGTGTAGAAGTTCTGAAGCTACACAGACTGCTCAGTTATTCTAATACATGGACTGACTAGTTCAATATATAGCTATTAGAAGCCAGTAGAATTTTCCTCTTTATTTTCAGTTCATACAGGTTTGTTACTAAGTGTGTCTCTACTTTCAGTGTTTCTATTCAGAATGCAGCCTTAAGTATTCTTTCTGCCACTTGCTCAAATTCAAGTAGCTGCTATTAATGCCTCTCTTATACCCGAAGCAAGGTATTCTCATGTCAAACAAATGGAGAAATATTCTCTTAACACTTGCTAAGTTTCACTGCACCATGTATATGCACTTCAACAATACAGGAAAAATTTTTTTTTTTTACAAAATTTTGTTTCATCAAACATGACTGGGTTAACTGGGATTTCGCCTTATTCTGAGAACGTTAAAACACTACACAGCTATGGGAAGGCTGCATCCAGTTTCAGTCCTGAAAATGAAGGACTTGTGCATTTGTCCCTCAATGGCTGATTAAAACTATGTCTTCACTGTTCTTTTAGGAGATCCTTGATTTCCTGTTTTACTGTCTGTCCTAGGGTGACTGTGATGCTGAATTGTATCCCCATTTGTCTGTTTAGCCCAGAAATAAGTTCTTCACCTTTAAAACCAGATCCAAGAGCAAAGGGAGGGAAGTGGTGGCACACAGTTTTGTGTGTGCAGAGACTTTATTTTCACTCCCTCGGAATTCCTTTTCTCTTTGGGTGTGGTGAGCTCTCCTTTGCTTTTAGTTAGTTTTTTTTAGCTAGCTGAGGCAGAAAAGTTCTCCAGACTGTGGCTTTTTATTCTTCTTAGACTGATCAGTCCCGCTCTGGACTGAAAATCCAGAAAAACACTGGGACCTCACACCTGTATCCCACCAGAGCCCAGGGTGCGGCATTTTCCAGCGCAGGAGGGACCGATGAGAGAATGAGCAAGCCAAGCTACAGCCCATGACAAGGACTTTCTGAATTTGCCCTCTTCAGAACAGCGAGATATTTTATTTTTTAATATTATTCATTTTCCCATGTTTTTGAGTACTTTGATTGTTAAATAAACAGTTTTATTCTACTTGTCTCAAAAGAGGTTTACCTCCCAAACTAACTGGGAGAAGGGCTGCTTGACTTTGCTTTCTAGAAAAGACCATTTCAGAAGTTTCCTCACAAAATTTGCACTAAACCAGGACACTCTCTCAAAAATATTCCAAGCACTTCACCATGAGTTCTAGACTGGCTTCTGTTGGAACCCAGGATATTCCTCTGGCTGCCCTGGAGGACTCGAGACCCTGGAAGGGAGCTCAGAGACCTTGGCACGGAGTCAAAAACACCTGTGCCTTCAATTTTAACCCATGGAAAAAGTTACCAACTTTGTACGAAGAGTTATAAGCCACAAGAGTTTGAATAGAAAGATAGTGAATTTATCACCAGGTGAAAATGTAGAATTTTGGGGGTTTTTAGAATGGGGGTTCAAAAGGCAAGATGGAGGAATCTGGGTTTGTTCTTTCTCCTTCTTCTTCTTAGCCTCCATCTTCTGCTGTGATGGTGGCACTTTTAGATTGGTTTAGAGTAGAGACAGATTGTCTAACATAGGTGATAGGTATTGGAAAATTATTGTAAATAAAGTACACATAGTTTTTAGTATAAAAAGATAACACCACCCTGAGGGCAGTCATTGTGCCCCAACCCAACCTGCTAGACAGACCTCAGTGGGTCAGAAAGGCAATGCATTAGATAAAAGCAAATAAACAACCTTGAGAACGAGAGCCAAGGAATTCTGTCTTCTTCTGTCTCAGGGCTGGGAAAAAGGGACTTTCTAACACCTCGGGGTCATCTCGACACCAGAGACCTTGTCAGACACCTAGTGAATATACTATCTCCATAGTCACTTCTTCACACCTGGGAGACCAACAACAGTGTTTTGTTTAACTTCCACTAACAGCAGTAACTATTGTTCCATGGCAAAAGGAAATATATAAATTGCCAAGGGAGTTGTCTTTGAGAAAAGCGGAAGTTCTTCATTCTCCCAGACATGAACAACTAATTGTAGATCATGTGAAGGACATGGTTTTCTTTGGAAGGCTCAACTTCCTCAATATTTAGCTCAGCTGTCTTCAGGACTGTAGTACTGGACTACCTTTTCATAAACTATTAAAATAATGAAGTTGCCCAGTTTCATTGAGGCCTCATGCCCTGGTTTTCTGCAGAAGTCAAGTATGGCAGAGGGTACCAACTAACATAATAGAGTAACCAAGATTCTGACATTACTTGCCAACGTTTTCACAGTGGTCCAGGTAAAAATAAGTTGTGTATCCCCAAGATCTAGTCAAAACCAGGCAGAGTAGCAATGAAATGAGAGTAATAGCCATATTCCTCTTCTAGACATATTTTGATCAAGTGCATGTAATTATACCTGCATCTCGTGTCTGGGTGAAGCAGCTATGTGACCTACTACTGACTGAAATAAAAGAGGTGATCTATAAATAAAGGCGTAGAAATCTACTTCTGACTTTGGCAACTTTCTCGTTGAGACACTCCTTTGTTTTTCTCTAGGAGAGAACTTTTTGGCTCTGTAAGGAAAAACTGAAAATTATATAAAATTATCAGTTGCGTTCAAATTACTCCTTCCTCAGAGGTTCACAGGCCAAATGTTCACAAATCTTCCAAAAGTTATGAAGGAGAAAACTCAATTCAAGAAATAGGAGAAATACTATGCAACTTTCTTGAAGGAATTGCAGCTAATCAGGCACAAAATAACCACAATTCGATATTCTCTTTGAAATCGAGTTGGTCAGTTCCAAGATTAAAGAGATTTGACAATGCCTTATATGAATGAAGCTGAGCAATAAATAAAGCAATAGGCTCAGCTAAAATGTATGGGTAGATAGTTGTTGATATTTTTAGGAAAAAATAATTCATTGCAGAAAGAGAGGAAACAATAAATCAACTGTTCTGGAAGAAGTGTACAGTAACCAAGATTAAGAAGAGAATTAGCATTCACAGATACACTGGACTTTGGTTGGGTGGTAATAGTATCATGCTTTCAATAGCTCATGTCTTACTGGAATTATTTGGTTTTAAAAATATAATTATAATTGGTCTCATAATTAACTGATGTGCATTAGATCAATCTAAGCTTTTGTGTGTGGTACCTTCCCAAAAGTCTGTTCAGAAAACAGAATTAGGTTTGGAAAGGATACTGAACAACCTATAATTAAAATAAAACTAGCTATTTTAGTAGGTTGTATAGTAGGAAACATTTTTTAAATGAAATGTCACGGCCTCTGGCTACAAACAGAAGACACTGAACATAAATGAAATTAAGTCTTGAAAAAAAAAAAAAAACCTGTATCCTTGTTAAACATTAACACTGGATAACTGTGGAAGAAATTGTGTTACAACCAATCAAAAAATTCTCATATAGCAAAGACTTGATTGGCAACTGCAATTTAGCAGGTTTGTGGTGAGAAAACATTGCATTCATTGCTGTTGGAACTTTTTACAGTTATATGACCGGGACAAGGAAAAAATATGTAAGACATTAAACCTCTGGAAATTGGTACTGTGCATAAGCTGAAAGGTTTTTTCTTATGTCTACCTAAAAGCTGAGAATAATAAAACCAATAGGATCTCAGCAAGACTGAGAAGCTGCATTCAGAGAAAAGAGGCAAAAACCCACTTGCACGTAACACTCGTCATTCTTGATCTCAAACTGAAAACAAAACAAATTACCAACTTCGAACTGATTGCAGGCTTGTCCTGTGTTTTGCCTTTATGCAACATAAGAGTGTATCAAACCTATAGAACCTCAGATTTTTGCAGCCAAAGCAAAAGGGGACTTAAGGAATCACTACAATATCAGGTGAATATATTCTTCAGAAATATAAAGAAGATAACCTCATGGGAAGCTTATCAAGTTGTGACAGGAATAGGTAATCCCAAGAGAACACAATTTAAATGTATTCAGTAGTCTTGAAAATTCAAGAATATGACTGGGCACACAGCACACTACAAAATAACTTGGTCCAATTCCTTGCATATGACTACAAATATGAGTCTAGAAGGTTTTTTTTTCAGATTTCTGAGGAGAAAAAAATCTATATGAAATTATGTTGAACTGCTAAATACTGTATTG
The DNA here is from genome assembly GCF_027477595.1 of Haemorhous mexicanus. Taxonomy (NCBI): domain Eukaryota; kingdom Metazoa; phylum Chordata; class Aves; order Passeriformes; family Fringillidae; genus Haemorhous; species Haemorhous mexicanus. The sequence continues at coordinate 78,596,818 of NC_082341.1, forward strand.
AAACAGGAACAATCAACTGCATGATTATAGGATAAGGAACAATATCCTAGGATGCAGCTGTTCATGGAAGAGAAGCTATGAATGAGAGCAAGACATGAGACCAATTGAAATCAGTATTACCCCAGTGTTCTAACCAAGATAGATGGTTAGAAAATAAACAGTACTGTATCTCATTCAATCCTCAGGTATACTACTTTGAATACTTTTGAAAACTAAATTTTGAGTAAGATAAACCTGTTTGAAAAGCATCAATAGAATAATGTTTCCCAGATCTCCCACTGAAGAAAAACTGAATGAAATAGCCTTTTGCAGGGAAGACTGTGGTGGACATGCAGCAGAAAACACATTCACATTCAGATATGGGCATGGCTGCTGATGAGAGAAATGGAAAAATACACATTTAGATTGCACTATCATCAGATCATACAGATCATACAGACTTGCATGTACTGGTACCCAAAACCTTTTTATCAAACGACCTCTAGAAATTGATAAACCATAGTTCAAACTGATTTTCACATCAGGTAACAATAGAGTTGTGGTGAATGGTCTTGAAAGATACAAGTGGCTTGCTGACTGGATGACATAGTCCACCTGAGTGCATCCATATCCATATTCCAAAAACTCTACCTATAATAACTAGTATTCCCAAAGTAATTTTAGCTGTGCATCAGCTGGGATGTTTACTCACCTACCAAAAATTTCAGTAGGTCAGGGCATTAGTTATTCTTCTGAAAGGAATTAAAATACCTGTAAGAAATAGGAGAATTAAAATGCAAAACTTAAAGTGTATCTTTACCATTCTTGTTACTTTGATAGTCATCATCAGGAAAATGCTGTATTGCAAATCAGAATTAAGATAATCATCCCCATGAAGCCACAAGATGTATTTACCTGGAATTTCTGTCTTTTAGATTTATTCCTGAAAAAAAAGGAAGGATATGAGTATAGCAGGAGCTGTAGAGAAAAAATTACTCATCAACAATATTGATACTGAGAAAAAATGTAAAAGAATTATATCAACTTCAGGGAAAGATAACCAAAGTTATTTGGACAGAGCATTGGAAAATGTATAAAATATATGAAATGAGCCCTAGGCTTCTGTTGAGACCAATCTAAATAGAAGTCTGCCTAGTAATTTAAGGATAGACATGACAGTGTAACTCTTTCCTTTTCCTTTTCTAATAAGGGAATATTATTTCTAAAGGTCAAAATGTACTATAATTCTAGTCAGCATGCAGAAAGAAAAGGTAACCACACTTCTAGCAGTCCCCAAAACAAGCCTTTTTTTTCTTCACAGCAGTTTGCTATGTGTTTTATCTGGTTAACAGAAGAGACACAGACTATAGTAAAGATCAATAAATGGGAAGGTGTTGAAAGATGGCAAAGTAGTGTAGCTGGGTAGCCCACAAGGGATGGCGATGACACTGCCAGTAAGAGACCACAAGGCTTTTGTCAGGCTCAGGGCCCTCAGGTGGTGTCAGACACAACTGAACTAATCTTGGCCTGTCTGTAGCCAAGTCTTTGCTTTTCTAAATGTAATAGCAGTCATCAAAACGCTTCTTCATTAATTTACCCTTCTATACGTCTAGCTTTTTCTCGGCTTTATCAATTATGTTGTGGCTATTGTTGCAGGTACAACTAACTATAGTAAGTGTTGAGGCAGCTCCAACATGGTTCCCCAGCACAAATTTCTCCCAGGACATTTGCACAGTTAGTCCTTCACCATCAGACCGGTGCTAAACCACACATTTGCACCAAAACCTGGCCCTGAGCCCAGACTGCAAAAGCCATGGAAGGTGGAGAGAAGAGGTTGTGCTCAGGGTGTGACAATCGCTTCATTAAACTGTGTAGAATGAAAGCTCTATTATGACCCTAGAATCTAACGCAAGACAGAGAAATACAGGAGACTCAGTGGCTGTTAACAAGCCATCAATGGTCTTTCACTGCTGATTAATGGAATGTAATCATGGGAGCTGGCAGCTTTCAGGGTAGCAAACCTCCCAAAAGTACTCAGCATCTATGTAACACACCCATTTTGCTCCTGGTGAAGGAGTCTGGATGCTGATGGCTCACCTTTAATGATCATCTTTATACAGCTATAGGAGGAAAGAGAAGTACACTAATGTCTGCCACAAGGTGCATATCACTATATTGTTGGAGGTTAGGATTTTTTCTGGGGTTTTTTCCCCCTTTTCTTTCTCTCAAGGAATTTTCTTCTATTTGTTGCCTAAGAGATGGGAAAAAACAATATTTAAGAGACAAAAGTGGCCAAGACAGGGGAAGGGGTGTAACTAGCTGCACTATTTTGGCTGGGGGCTTTCTCTTGGAAAGGGCAGAGATACTGTGAGATTTTGGCTGGGTGGGTCAGAGGGCTGGTCTTGGTTCCTCTCTCTCTTTCTCTCTCAGGACTGAGGAGGAGACGGTGCGCTTGCTGCTCTGGGGAGAATTCTCTTTCACTGTGAAGTTCAGCCCTTTTACTGTTTCTTCTACTGTGAGTGAGGTTTTGCTTATAAGAGTGGTCGTTGGACTGGGACCTTATAGATCACCTGCTTGCACTGGAAAGGACCCTCACCATCTACTCTGGTGTCCCAGGGGAGATCCTGAGACCCCAAGCCCTTACCTCCTCTCAGGGACCACATCCCAGCTGTTTGCGGGAGCATGGCTGCTGCTGTACGGCCTGGCTGTTTTCTGCCACTGCTTCAGTTTTTTTGCTACACTTCAACCCGATATCCCGTGTCTGCCCAATCCCTCACAGCTGCTGCTATGGCTGCAGAGCTTTTGCGATATTTTGTGTGCCACCCCAGGATCTGCACCCCTAAGCTGTTCCAGCCACTGCTCTGGGGGTCCTGCTACAGCCCATTTCACCATATGGAGGGGCACCGGGACCAGCTGCCCTGGTGGGTTTGTAACAGAAGACGCTTTTCCATCTCTTCCGCTGGTGCCCCACCATTGTCCATGTGAGAGAGATGGCTGAACTCGTGCCACAGCGCCCCCTGCAGCCGCGGAGGAATCATTGCACCCGTCCCGCCCACAGGGAGCTGCCAGTGCCCCTGCCGGCTGTGACTGGAACTGCTCCGACAGGGAAAGCACCTGCGGCCGAGAGAAGGCTGGGACTGGGTTTGTGTCCTCTTTGTTGCTGCTGCCACTGTGGTTTGTTTGCCGTGCTATACATATAGAGATACTAGTGAAGGACTCTTATTCCTTTTCCCATAATGTTTGCCTGAATGTTTGCCTGAAAGCCCCTTAATTTCAAAGTTATAATAGTGTGGAGGGAAGGGAGTCACATGTCCATTCCAAGGGAGGTTTGCACCTTCCTTGTCAGGCCCGTCTTTCAAACCAAGACATATATAAAGTCTTTTTTTTTGGGATAAATATATAGAATCCAAGACTGTACAATGTATATTGTTTACAGTAGATTATAAACCCACTGGTAGCTTGCTATTCTAATTTTCACTAAGTATTGTTCCTGTTTCAGTCACATTTTACTACATGGCTAATTTTCCCTCTTTGGTACTTGCAATAATTGCTTTTGAGAGAAAATACCAGAAGGAAGTTGTAAAAAAGCTAGATGAAAACACAACAATAATTTATCACCTCTATTTTTCAAAAAAAAATTCAGAGACAGGGTCTTCCGAGCTAGACTGAAGATTAAAAGTAAATATTCTAAGCCTCTTCAGGCCTGTGACAGCATTCAGTAACTGAGAAATATCAACATTTTGCTTACAGTACTCCATTGTGCCTCACAGTTTCGGTAGGTAGGTGAGGTAAAGAACTGGAGCTTTAAGTAAAGTAGTCATGATTCCAAATTAAATACAGCTATAAAAATATCAATTCCATTGATAATTTTGCTTTGAAAAGCTACCCAAACAGTTTATTATTTTGTATTTTTCAAACTTAAAAATTCTGCATAAGGTGCCTGAAATTTTCCTTCTGAGAAATATACAGACTCATAAATTAATCATTCTTTCTCTTTTTTCTGGACTTACATAGTCTAACCAATTCTTTCTCATTGAAACACGAACATAGTGGAAATAGAACATCTCTCAGCTGTTACAATAGAGAATAGCTAATCAGAACTTAATATGCTGTTGTTAGCAAAGAGATGGAAAAAAATGTAAATATTTGTTCAGTAAATCACTGCACTTGACATAATGAGACATTCAAGACATTGCAGCAGAGATAATTGTGCAAAAGCTGTTATTTTTTAATGTTTTGTCTAGTCTGCACTTCCCCTCCCAAAAAAGTAGCTGTTTCCTTTTTCAGCACTGTCACAAAAAGTTGTAAAGTACTTCGAGACAAAATTCTTAAGATCTCATGCAAGAGTTTCTTCACTAAAATGTAGTATTTCTGTCTTAGTTACTATTGCATACACACATGTTCTCAAAAGTAAAACAAATTATTTCCTGAGAGCTGTGTTTGGTATAATGCAAGTCAGAAATGGAGTACATTATCAGAAGTACATGATCAAAAGAATATTCATATTGCAGTAAATTATTTACTTGATATAAGACATGACTGTTTCTTACTATTCATGTAACTGACAAAGAGTTCTTTACCTTCATCATCATTCTTGAAGCATAAGGCTCTTAAAAAAGCTCTGTTCACACAATTTTTTTCCAAAAAAAGCAGGTAAAAGCATTCTATGTAAACTAAGTTTTTATATTGTAAATAGAGAAGTGAAGAATAAATTCAGTTGATGTAAAATTATAAGTAGCTTGTGGAGACTAATATAATAGCTGCTTCTTGAGGAAAACGATAATATTTTTACCCTACACAGACACTGTAGTTTGTTTTTATTACATCCTACTGTTACTAAAACTAAAATTTGCAGGTTTTAAGTATTTATATTAAATATTCAATGCATTCATCTTTGATGAACACCCCCCACTAAAACTCTCTTTTTCCATTATTGAGGCTAAAAATCTTCACAAATCACACAATTTATCAAATAGGCAAATCCTTTACTAATGTCAAATCTTCAAAGTTCTTCCTTTTAGGAATAAAAGGAAGAACTTTGTTGTTTGTAATTTACATCAACTAAACCTCTGATGTGTGACATTTGTCCAAGAAATGAAATGGGATTAGAATCTCACAAATTGGAAGGGACCTCCAGAATTCCTGTTGTCCAAGACACTGCTAAAAGTCAGACCAGTCAGAGCAGGTGGTTCAGGGCTATGTTCAGTGGAATTTTAAAGATCTCACAGCTTCCTGAGGTACTTGTTCCAGTGTTTGAACATCCTCATGGTAAAAAATTTCTTACATCAAGCATGTATAGCCTCTTTTTGCAACCTGTATTTTTGGTATCTCGTCCTTCTACTGTGAACATCGTCAGAAAATCTGACCCTGTATTCAACATGGTCTCTCAACAGAGAGTTGTAGTCAGACTTAAAATTTCCTCCTCACTTTCAGTTCTTTAAATTGGACAAATCCATTTTCCTCAGTCTCTAATTTCATGTCATACTACAGCCCACTACCATATTTGTGGCCCTCTTCTTGACCCGCCCCAGAACATTACTGCATTTCTTGCACTGAGAAGTCCAAATCAAACAGACCACACCAGAAGGGGTGTCACAGGTGGAAGAGATGCTGAACTCCTCATGGCCATCCTTTTCAGACCGTTCTGTGAGCAGGACTCAAGAAAGAGTGGGGCCAGACCCTGCCTCTGAAGAGTAGCGTCAGAACTGCAGGCTTTAGAATTTTTCAAATATCAGTCATTCAGCCTGGAAGGTTGTCAGGACAAGAAGCCAAGACATGAGACACTGCTGTAATTAACTTCTAACGAGGATCACCAGGTGAAAGGTATCTATCCTGTGTTTGTTAATTTCAGTAAACCTGGAAAATGCCTGCCTCTACCTTCTTTCCTTCCTGTTTCAAAATTCTTCTTCACCAAAATTTCACCCTATAAATTCCGTGATCATTGAAAAATTAACTATCACTTTTGATCTGAGTTTCAAAAATTCACTGTTTAGCATTGACTTTGAAAAAGTTAAGCATTTTATCTTCCATGCATGGAGTATCTCAAAGGACCTGATCAGAGGGTATTAGACTCCTACACTCCCTCTCACTTCAATTTCTGGGTATCTGCCAGGTGCAGTGCTGTACCACTCTAATGGTAAGTTATTCACAGGAGAAGCAGTGTGTGCATCATAAAGCTGTAACAGGACACAGATTGTTGCCCATGCCTTTTCCTGCTTCTGGTATTGACTTTCATGAGCTTTAGCTAATGATCTCATTGCAGAGGTGGGTACTTGGGATCTGATTTTGGAAACTTCTATTAGAGGGCAGGAAGAGTGAGGTTGCACTTTGAAGAATGACAAGGCAGGAGCCAACTCTGACTGCCCTCACTGCCAAGGCATTATCTTGCAGCCCTTCAGCCGGTTCAGCAATGTCAGATGGCAAAACCAGCAGATTCCAACAACAGTCCTGTGATTTTCAACAAAAGGCAAGGTCAACAATTCAGGACAGGGGTTAATCCATGAAAGTTCAGTGACTGCTCAGGGAGGGCTTGAGACAGGATCAGACCCTGGCACAACGACAGCATAATTCAGGCCGTGCCTGATTACCCTGACCTGAACTGAGACGGAGTCTTTTAATGGATAAGATTTTATTTTTTTAAAAAAGATCAGTAATCCATCTTCTTAAAGCCTGATCTTTATCCCTGAGCAGAAATCAAATGGATGGAGGTTTTTCGTGGTATGAGCATTTATGGTAACATTTTATCTGTCTTAATGCTTTCTGGTAATAAATTGTTCATATTACTTTTATTTTCATTTTAGATTCCGTTGTATTTTAACAGACTTCTGGATGTTTGTAAATGTGTACTGTAAATCCATACCATGGGACAAGCCAAGTCCATCATAGAAGATAGAGACAACTAATGATTGCACAACATTGGGAATAAGGTGCTGGAAGTCATGCTGTGGAAAGGGACCTAGGCTTCCTGGTCAACAGAAAGTTAAACATGGGTCAGCAGTGCCCTGGCAGCCAGGAGGGCTAACCCTGTCCTGGGGGGCATCAGGCACAGCATGGACAGCCAGGCAAGGGAGGGGATTGTCCTGCTCTGCTCTGTGCCAGGACAGCCTCACCTTGAGCGCCATGTGCACTTTTGGATGACACAATATAAGAAAGACATTAAGCTGTTAGAGAATGTCCAAAGGAGGGCAACAAAGGTGGTGAAGGGTGTAGAAGGGAAGCTGTATGAGGAGCAGCTGAGGTCACTAGGTCTGTTCAGCCTGGAGAAGAGGAAACTAAGGAGAGATCTCACTGCAGTCAACAATTTCCTTATGAGGGGAAGAGGAGGGGCAGACTTTGAACTATTCTCTGTGTTGACCAGGACTTGTGGGAATGGCCTGAAGATATTTCAGGGAAGGTTTAGGTTGGATATTAAGAAGTTCTTTACCCCAGAGGGTGTTTGGGCAGGCTGCCCAGAGAAGTGGTCACAGCAGCAAGCCCGACAGAGTTCAAGGAGCATTTGGGCAATGGTCTCAGGCACATGGTGTTACATTTGGGTTGTCTTGTAAAGGTCCAGAAGTGGGACTCAATGATACTTACAAGTCTCTTGCAAGTCAGCATATTCTGTAATTCTGCAATAAAGCTGTCCATATCCCAAATAGGACATTAGTAAGGCACATTATATTTGACTTTATTATCCTTGGCATTTCTTGCAACCCGCGTCCACCAACAAATTAAACTGCAACACAGTTTTTAGATATAATTAGTGACAGAATATTGAATTCATATCTAAGAGGACTTGAAATCAGCTAATAGCAGTAAAAGAATCTCTGTGAAGGGTGCTGAATGGACCCTCTCTTTGAACTGAGATTTCAGTTCTAAAAAACATTTTTATAAAGACAGATCCTCAGTACTGCACAAAGTCCCTCTAAAACAGATTAGGCTCAGCCCTCCAATCCATGCAGAGCTGAAGTCTTTTCCTTTTGCCAGAGGGAACAAAAGTAGCCACACAATATTGAGAAATTGCACACTGCTAGTGTGAGTAAATACAAAAGGTATCAATGGTTTTTATTTATAGATGTTAACCTTTCATTTTCACATCTCTTTTTAACCAAACATTTTCTTTTTTTCTCTCCTTTTTTCCTTTTTTTTTTTTTTTTTTTTGTTGAAGAAAAGTGGATAAAGAGGAAAATGTTTTCCTGTTAGCATCCAAAAGTCAAACTCAGCTTGAAAAACCATACATGCTGCTTTACGAAAGGGAACAAATTTTCAGCTCACAGAGAACAAATATCAACAGACAATACAGCATCCTATTAGGGAGCAAGCAATACAAGACATGATATGAAAGTAAAACACACAGACCCTACAAAACTTTAGGTTTAGTAATTAATTTAGAACAAGCTGGAGCTTTGTAACTGAGCCAACCCACGAAAAAATCATGACAGAGCATGTGGAACTGGGTTCATCACTTATAACTGAAAAAAACCACAAACCAACCCTTTTGAAAATGTACATCTCTGGTTATATCAGAGAGAAAAAAATCATGGAATTGAAAATCACCCAGCTGGTATCTCATATGCTATATCCTATCTTGTAACCTAACAGACCACTGGATTTTCTTAATATTCTCCTTTCTTTTCGTAGCATGACTAAGCCAAGATCCTACTCTTCAGAGCAAACTCTCCTCACATTGTGGTCAGATCTTCCAGCCAGCTCTGCACAGAACATATGCGCAGTTAAGGCAGTCTGTCCTCATCACCTCACCCAACAACAGAGCATTCCTTGCTCATATCTGCAAGCAGAACTTAAATGTTAGGCAATAACATTATGGAGAAAGAAAAGAAGGAGAAATCTCAGCCACAGACTTTTAGCAGAATATAATATTGTAAGCTATAAGGCGTGTTGTTTTTGCTCTCTAAGAAACGGGTTAAAAGAAACATTTTGGTTGGTCTTTTTTTAGCTAAAAATAAATTTATAATTTGAAGTTGCTTTTAATAGGAAATGCAGGCTAAGCCTACAGCTAATAAATGTCTTTGCAGTTTTTCCTTCAAATAAGTATTTTTTAGTATTAGATATATTATTCTATATTATCTCTAAAGAAAAACATGAAACAATAGTGTCCCTAAGCATTAGGCAGTCTAAGCAGGCATGTTCATTCTTTTAACACATATTTTATAAAAACTGAGTAAGCCTTTTTTACAGTAGTGAAAGTCATTTCTATTCAAAGTAGAGCTTATTCTATCTAAGGAATTAATTTCATAGCCTATTTATATTAAGGATGATAAAAAAATAGATTTTGTAATTACAATAATTGAACAATAACAGTAGCAATTAACATGTACTTGTGATAGTCAACCATCACAGAACAATGAGTGAATTAAACAAAAAAATTGCCAGGAAGAAGCTACTGTCAACTTGATGTATTTAACAGACCTTTAAGATACAGGTTCATATCAGGAAATTTTACACATTTTTATATCTATCCCTTTCTCTCACAAATTTTATATATATAAATATATGAAATATATATCTTGTTTCAGAATAGCTGTTGAATAACATTCTTTTTAAAACAAATAAGCAATTCTATGGATTAATGGAATACAGTAGAAGAAAAACCATGAAAGTCTAAGTTGGAACATGGTGGGTTAGATGTTGGTTAATAGAACTGCTACCTTGGACTTCCAGAGGGCAAGATGTTTAGGAGAAAATGTCCATTCAGAAGCATTTCTGAAGCGCAAAGGAGTCCAGAAAAGCTGAATATTCTTCATGGAGGAAATCTTGAATTTGCAGCAGCAGGTATTCTCCATGTGCTGAAAAACAAGCTGGCAGGGAAGAAAACCATCCTGGATCCACAAAGAGTTTGGCTGGAACTCCAAAATAAAAGACAGTTTACCACCTTTGGAAGAAGAGCCAAGCAAAGACTACAAGGATGGCAAGGATTTTATGAAAGGATCCTTCTGCCTTGCCTTGCATAGTTCACTTTAAGGGATTACTTGTACCTTTTCCTATTTTGCCCTGTGATTTCCACTAGCCGCTTCTAAGATAGCCAGTCTTGGTAATCACTTATATTGTTCTTAATTTGTAGTTTCTAACAAAGATCATTCCATTTCTTTTATGAACTATAACATAATGAAGAACATTTAAAAAAAGACTATTAATTTAGAATATATGATACAAGTTTAGCTGAAAGTAATTTAGTGAGAATTTGTCTTATCACTTACAAGCTGGCACCAGTATACACTACCACACACACACACATACAGAGGCAAAGTTTTCAGGATATTATAAATATATAGATTGCAATTCTAAGATTAACAGGGAACACAAAAAAGAAAAACTAAGTCCCAGTTAGATGTTCTCTGAACACAATAAATTTCAAATAAACTTTTAAAATAAATGATTATTTCATTATTAGAATACATTTGAAACAAAACCTAAATTTTTACTCCCACATAACACGACTGAAATGTTTTACACAGAAATGGCATTTTGCTTAATTTTGATTCAGACAAGATGTAACTTTTTCTCCCACTACCCATTGTAAGACATAATGTCAGACTGAATACAGGAAAGTACAATAGAAAGTGGAAGACTGATGGTTTGCTAAATTTATCTGTATTTCACACTACCCTCCTGTATATTTGCTGCACAAGAATATGCTCAAGGACACGACCACTTAGAATCTCCTTTTAAAGCACTGAAATGATACATTTTGTGAGTAGTCTGAATACCTCAAAAAAGACTAAGAAGACTTTCCTCTCTCATGACTAAGGAACATGCCAAAGAAGGTATCTGGAATAATTACTGTGAATAAAAAGAGGGCAAGTGTAAATTGATGAAAAGGTCTTAGGCTACATCAGAGCACGTCACTGGGATAAAGAAGTTAGTGCTGGGAGCTGGATTGGACTGCCTATACAAAAAACTTGGGTATTAAAACATGCAGAAAGCAAAAAAAAAATTTGTTTGATGAGACCAGAATAAGGAGGATAGAAACTATATAAATGAAAAATTACTTGAGAAATTTAAAGGAAAGTTTTGATTGAGGGAGAAGGAAAATATGTCAAGTATGCTCAAGCTAGCCTATGTGAGTAAAAAAACAGACAAGAAGTTGGAGGAAGCAAAATGAGATATCCAAAGTCTGAAAATTACTGAGGCAAGGAGCATGAGCCTGGAGTAAGAACTATAGCTGAAAAGAGACCAGATGGAAGCAATTTGGAAAAAGACCATATCAAGGTAACATAGGAGGAATCTTAGATTCATCAGCACACATTCTTTCTCACACTTGAAGTAAAAAAAAAAAACCCAACAAACTAAAAGTCTCTGCGACTTCATGAACACAGATTGCAGCATTTTGCATAGTTAATCCCCTATTTCAGCAGTAGGGTTTCACATGATGAAGTTTTCAGGTAAGATAGAGGGAAGGACATTAGGAAGAAGGGAAAACTGGAAACCAAGTGCTTTTTAAAGACTTTAATATAAATGAAAAAAGAATAGAATTCTAGCCTTATTTCATTACTTTTTAAATGCAATCTATATTTATAACCACAGATACAGACCCGTGTGTCATGTTTTAAACCCAGCTAACAATTAAGCATCACGCAGCTGCTCACTCACTTCCCCTCCAGTGGTTCAATGTAGAAGGGAAATGGCAGAAAAAAAAAGTGGAAAAACTCATGGATTGGGATAAAGATAGTTTAATAGGGAAAGCAAAAGTCATGCAAACAACTAAAGTAAAACAAGGGATTCATTCCCTACTTCCCGCTGGCAGGCAGGTATTCAGCCATCACCCAAATCTCTGTGACATGTAACAGTTACTTGTGAAGACAAACACCATCATGCCAAATGATTCCCTATTGCTCTTTCTTCCCTCAGGCTTATATGCAGAGTATGATTTCATATGGTGTGGAATATCCTTTTGATCCTTTGGAGTCAGATGTCCCAGCTGTATCCTCTCCCATCTTTCTGTGCGCCACCAGCCTCTACACTGGGAGGGCAACACAAGAAGCAAAAGGCTGTGGCTCTATGCAAGCCATGCTCAGCAGCAACAAAAACATCTCTGTATTATACATGCTTTTTCCAGCACAATTTCACAACCTAGTCTAATATTAGTTTCCATGAACAATATTAAGTGTACCCCAAAACTAATATGTTTTGCCTTGATTTACTGTGAAAGGCATACCAGAAAGTAAAATCATTCACCTTGGCTTTCAGGTCTATGGACTAAAGCATTTAGTCTTTTCACTTTTTCTCTGTTTCTAGGTATATAGTCTAATCATTTTCCAACTTTCTTTCTGATTTACTGTCACAGTTATTTTGGAGGTAAGTGGATGAGTTCATCTGTGCCATTTTCCCCTTCCAACTGCTCCTGATAGCTCTCAATGTTCTCATTAAACTTGATGTTTAGTCAGCTGCTCACTGTCTTCAGATGACTCTTCTTTGCATTCATTCTCTTCACCCAGCAAGGTGGCAAAACATGGCACAAGTACAGCTGATGCACAAAATGCTGATAGAGGCAGCTCCCTTCCTGAACATCCTAACTGTGAACATATGGTTCACAGTTTATGGTTTAGCCCCACTAGCTTGCTACCAAAGTGATTTGAGATAAAAATGATTACAGCTTAATTAGACTATATTTAAATTTTTGTCCTGGAAAATGAACAGAAGCTACATCTTGATTTCTCCTAGTAATGATAACAGAAGTTGCAGCTGCTTCTATTTTTACAGCCAAAGAAACTGTTATGCTAATTTAATTAGATATTCCACATAACAGAGAAAATATTCAACTAGTAATAGTTGAACTATTGCAACTTCTAATTGAGTTAGGATATATTGTTTTTAAAAAAACTAGTGACAGTTTAAAGAAGATGTCAGCTTATTAATGTTTGTTCATGTTTTAATTAGCATCTATGGATGCCTGCTCTGTGTGAACTAGAACTTCGATCCATGCTGAAAAAAATAGTCCTCCTAAATGAGAAATTGAATAGGACCATGCAGAGACTATCTGTATTAAAAAGATCTTTACAACTAGAACAGTGGGGCTTCTTTGCCTTTTATCAATGTTTAATCTCAGAAATCTATTAGGGGGCTAGCTGGGTAAAATCTAATGCTGGTGATACACTGAGAAAACAGGTTAATGATTTGTCTCAGCTTTAAAATTTGTTTGCTCAGACAATAACTCAATATTTCATGAAGAGCACCCTATACTGTCCAGTTTAATTCTCACAGTCATTAGTGTACTGTGGATCAAGGGGATGATTTGAAAAGAAAAATGCCTCAAACACTCACAGGCACTCACCTGGGGACAAACCTTCTGAAGGGGAGGGAAGATTTTGCAAGCTTCTTTGGGGAGATGATAGCATACTAGGAATGCAGGATAGAGGTGGTGACTTCATACAGGCCTGAGCCCTTGCCCTCAGAGAAGGCTAATGGCCTTGACAGGATGCAGATTTCTCAGATTTATCTAATTCCATAGTTTCAGGGTTTTTTTTTTTAAGATTTTATTTAGACTACTGTTGTTAACAATACCTTCAGAAAGCTATTTTTACCCATTCTAATGTAAAATTATAATTACTCTTCAGTGCTCAAAAACTTCATGTTTGCATAACAAAAAAATAAAAATCAGAACAGTTTATGACATTGTGACTGTGTGACTCCAACCTGCTGCCAAAAACCAAAAAAAAAAAAAAACCCAAAGCAAAACAAAACAGAAAACAAACAAACAAAACAAACAAACACAACTGAAAACCAAAAGACTAAACACAATTTTTTTTCAGTGACTAGTTTCTGAAACATTTTACACAATAGTATTTAAATAAATGACTCTTTCTTAAATTATGTTTTTAGAGAGATAGAAAGGAAATCACATTTTCATCCAAAATAGCCATATGGAATTAATATGGATTTAACTTCAAAATTACTATATTTTTGTGGAGTCTTGAGAAATAGAATGCTGAAAAATTTGAGAAAGATGACATTATATGACTTCAGTGGAACATATGAAAAAAACACGTCATAAAATCAGAAAAGATCAAACCATATATGGCAAAGCTTTAGTCTTACCATTTAATGCACTGTATAAAATTACTCAAAGGTTATAGCGGTGACAATGGGATAAGACTATGTCTGGAACAAAAGTAAGAGTTGAAAATATATGCTCCTATCTTGTTTGAAAAAATCAGCGGAGCTACTTTGGCTTCACAGTAACTAACTTCAATAGACACAGTTTTTTCTCCTGTGTAACTATTTGGTTCACACCCATGGAAAATAAAGAAGGGATTTAGCTATAATTAGTTTCACTGAGTAGTAAATATGGATTCTTGTGCCATTTTATGAGAGTTTGAGTCACCATTTTTTATCTGCTATGAGGAAAGAAAAAAATATATACTGCATTTTTATAGCTGGTATTTTGCTTTGCAGAAACATTTTTATTTCAATTACTGTTTTTTTTTTTTTTATAAAGGATTTTATTCTCAGAACTGACCATTGTATGTTCAGTTTGGTTTTGAGGTCAATCAGTTTTTATTCCTAGCTACACTGGGTTTTCCCCTGGATACCATTCAGTATAAGCTCTCTCCAGTTCCAATTGAAAAAAATATTTTAATGTTGTCCCCTAGGACAGGCTTTGCATTCAACTTCTTTTTAACAAGTTACATCAGTGAAGAAAATATTAGTAAGGTGAAAAGTAAATATTTATGACTGAAATTCTACAATTTTTTCTCCCCCAAAATTTTGAGAAAAGTGCATAAAAGCATAAAAGATAGAAGCAATACCTGTTTCCAGTCCTGTAGAAGAGAATAATATGGAGTGGAATGGAATGGAATGGAATGGAATGGAGTGGAATGGAATGGAATGGAATAGAATAGAATAGAATAGAATAGAATAGAATAGAATAGAATAGAATAGAATAGAATAGTTTCATTTGGAAGGGACCTAAAATGATCATTTAGTCCAATTGCCTGACCATTTTAGGGCTGACCAAAACCTAGAGCATTGTTTAAAGGCCATTATCCAAATGCCAGTTCAACATTGACATGCTTGGGGCATTGAGCACCTCTCCAGTGTTTGACCACCCTCTTAGTAAAAAATGCTTTCTAAGGTTCAGTCAAAACAGTGCCTGGTCCACTTTTGAACCATTTCCATTCCCACACATGTTTTCACTGGATATGAGGGAGAAGAGATCAGAGCATCCATCTCCACATCCCATCCTCAGTAAGATGTAGAGAGCAATAAGGTGACACCTCAGCCTCCTTTTCTCCAATCTGTGTGAATCCAAAGTCCTCAACTGCTTCCTGCAGGACATTTCTTCCAGCCCTTTCACCAGCTTTATTGCCCTTTGTGCCCAACCTTTACATCCACCTGAAAAGCTGGAGCCCAGAACGACATGTAGTACTCTAGATGCCTCCTCCCACATTTCCACACAACCCCAGCCTCCTCACCAGTGTGGCAGCATGGGAAAGAAAAAAGGACTTGCTGTTGTGCAAGCACTGTTAAGCAATATCTAAAACATCCCTGAATTATCAATACTGTTCCCAGCACAAATGCAAAACATAGCCCCATACCAGCCACTCTAAAGAAAATGAACTCTATTGCAGTCAAAACTAGCATACAACTTCATGAAATACATCTGTGTTTTGGCCTTGTACAACACCTTTGTTAAGAGTAATTTACTTCCTTTCCTTCAGTGTTTCAGAAAAACAAAATCAATGTAAGCAAAAGTAGAAAAAAAACCCAAAAAACGCCCTCCATGAATAGCATTTCTTTTCCCAGTTTTCACCATGGCATTTAATTGCCTCCCCAACTTGCAATTCTTTTTTCATTTTAACCCTGTCATAAAAACAAAGAAAAAAATCAGAAAACATAAAATCCAAAAACAAAACAAAACTGAGATTAAAAGATTCTATAAAGAAAGGAACCATCTGTTACACATGCACAGTTCACTCTGATCATTAGAACATGTCTTTCCTCCCAAGACTCGAATGACCTTACCAAGCATTTACATCCTCCATGGAGCGATAAGAAAATAAGAATTCTATGCCTCAGAGAGATCTTATAGAAAGCACAATCACAGACTAAACAAATAAGCAAGGAAAAAGCTTATTTTCCCAATCTACTGCCCATGGGTAAAAGAGATTTTGATTTTGGTGTTGGTTTATTTTTTTTTCCCTCCCTTCAACTCAGATATAGATATATAACTGACATATAAATACCAGGTTCTGCTCCACTGAATGATATCCATATGAAAAGAGATATACAAGCAAATAAAATTATTTTGCACATGGGGATGGACAGACTTCAAATGCATTACCACTTTCAACAGAAGCAATACATTCTGTTGCTAAAAATATTTGGGGATTTTTTTTCTTTAAAAATTACTGCCTCTATTGTTACTACAATTCACTGTAAAATGCCTACAGCTACTGAGGAATATACTGTTATCTAAATGTTGCATTACAGTGACATTTCTTTCAAATTCTGGTGCTCTTGGGTTTCACACTAGCCAGAAGGCAATTTCAGTGCAGAGCAGAAGATCACACAATGTGATTCTACTTCTAGATCTTATATCACCTAGTAATAAAAGCCCACACCATACAGTTCCTTTACAAGATTCTTAACTGAAAGATACCAAACCTTCTCATATAGCAAAATGATCCATGGAATGTAGTTTGTATGACTACTTGATCCAATGTCAAGATAGTAAAATTGATGAAATTGTCTGTTATTTCCAAAGGCCAGTCTATTTCATGTAAATGTATATGGTCTAGGTTTCCCTAATGGAAGCTTTTATGTGAAAATGAACATTTTTATTGCAACCCCTAAATTCTAAATTACGGGTACCAGCTCTGACAAAAACACCTCTCTGTGGCCTCAGCAGGCAATTATTACCACATTTAACAGTAAAGTCCTTCTGAGGTTTAGTATCAGTGTCAAAAGTGGCAGTGTTAACTTATAAGGAGACCATGGCTAAAATATAAGGTAATCTGAGAACATTAAAATAATTATAACTTGCTCTATAAGGGAATGTGACAAGTTTCATGCATCTGGTATTTCTCAAAGTGATAATGTAGAAGAGGACCTTGTTATACATGTTCTTTCTTCCATGCCTCTCCTTATTTCACTCTCTGTGAACTGGCAAAGCAAATGATGAGGATAAACTTGCTCTGCAAATTGGCATATAGAACCTCTTCCCCCTATCCTTTGCTCATGCCTACCCTATCTTTCATTCTTTAGCTATTAAATGGGTATTATTTTTCCGTGTTTACTGTCACTTTCTGACAGATTCAAAGATACTACTTTTTCTACAACCAGGACAATTGCTTTATTAGGGAGTGGTAATAACTTTTTAGAACAGTAAAATGACAGGGGTGTGTTACCCAGGAAACACAATGCAGGCAGAGTAATTGGCCAAAACTAAAGACCTATGTTTTACAGCAGTTATCAATAGGTAGTAAAATGAGGATCCTGTAAGAATATATGATGTGTTCATGGATTATTCTAAGGAAAAAACCTAACAATATGTGTTCAAAAGCATACTGAAGCTAAAGGGAAGTCATTAAAGAACACTTAATTTCTTTAATTTTGAGCTTTGTACTCAGAACTGGTATGGCTTTCTTAATACACAACATATTTAAGGCTTTTATTATTTATTCAGGCTATAGGATGATCCTTCAGAGTCTTCCTAGGATTCACAAAAGTCTGCTTGTTAAACAAGAAGCAATAACCTACTGATCTCTAAACAGGGAGAGGATGCACAGCCTGTCACTAAACACATCAAAAAGAAACTAAACCCACAAGCTAATTAAATAAGTGTCTGCAGATAAACAGAGGATGACTAAACTATGTTTCAGAAGAAAATCTCTAAGTAGAGCATTCATTACTTCAACATATTTGCTACCTGAATAAATACAACATTCTTCAGACTCCATTCATCTTCTGTCTGACTAATGAAATTGCATGCTACAAACTGAGTTAATTACCCTTGCTCCATACTAACCCTGTGAATATCCCCAGGAAGGTACCTGAGGTTTTCATTCAGTGCCAGAGGACCACAAAAAAGAGGGTTGGTAACATAGCTGTTTTTGGATTGCTGTCAGAAATACTTTGACAAATCAAAGCATTAATCCTGCTTATTGCTTTTCACTCTCAGGCACCATATTTCACCTCTGGATGAAGATTTGATCCAAAGGTTTATAAAAATCCATTAATTCAAACGTATTTAATGTGCAGTCAAAGTTTTTCTGTCTGACCATTTGTTCTTTTAGTAGAAACTTTTTCTATTAGAGAAACTCTGGAACACAAGGTTGCCATTGCATCAAAGGCTTCGGGTCATGACTCTGTCTGCTAGCAAAAAGATATTTAGATTGCATTTTTTCTCAGAAAAGATAAAACTTACACATACTTAAAGGAGTCCAAAAGCTAAACCTGCAAAGAAAATATAATGCATCTTTAGAGTGGTGGTAATGTTACAAAAATCTTCGGATTTATTATTAAAATACTTCAAGAAGAGTTATTGTGATTTACTTTCAGCACACTTCCTAATTTTTTCAGAGAAATGGACACTTCACAAGAGAAGGAAAAATCCTACGCATGCAGGTAGCTCTTTTTTGTTGGTGTTGGTATTTGGTTTTTGGTTTTTTGCTTGTTTGTTTTTCTTCTTCATCACTCATTGACCATTTCCTTAACACCACTTATTCCCATTTGTGAAAACTCCAAAACAGCACCTTGGCCATTCAGAGATAAATTCAAAATTGTCAATTCTCCATTCCATGGCGCGAATTCATAAACATGATATTCATTAGGAATACAAATATTTTCATTTATACTGAATACAGCTTCAGTACATGGTATTGAATGTAGACAGAAGGCATGAAATGACTAAAAATGTAGCCTATATTCAGATATGAACAAGGCTAACAAAATATTTATAGATTTGAAGATGCTTAAGGAAAATGTAGCCTATATTCAGAGATGAGCAAGGCTAACAAAATATGTATTGATTCAAATAAGCTTAGGGAAAAAAGCTTTGAAATAAAAAGTAAAGAAGCACTCTTAAACAGCTTTATAAATTATACTGTATTTGACAAAAATTGTTCTTTAAAGCTGAGAACACTAGAAGAGTAACCCAGTAACAAATAGGGTATGAAAGCCAAAGCAGTGTTGCCAGGTTTGGAAATTGCTGCAATTTAATGACATTCCAGCAGCACCTCGATAGATCTCGGGAAGCCTGTTCTCGTGAGGTGTACCAGCAGAA
Source organism: Haemorhous mexicanus (assembly GCF_027477595.1). Classification (NCBI taxonomy): domain Eukaryota; kingdom Metazoa; phylum Chordata; class Aves; order Passeriformes; family Fringillidae; genus Haemorhous; species Haemorhous mexicanus. Next base: position 78,616,019 of record NC_082341.1, read on the forward strand.
GAAATAGAAACTCTAAACATGTTTTGCAGCATTTAAGCAATATCTTCATTCCCAAGAAGCTACTCTGAATATGATTCTGACTGAAATGTAATTCTTCGTCCCATATTACTGTGGGTTTCACCCAGCTTCTTCTTAACTATTGATATATTGTTGATTCCTTAGTGGGCATTTTGAAAGGTTGATCCCTGATTGCTTTGTACATATTACAGCAGAAAATGAAGGCTGAAGGGTAGGACATATGTTTTTATATCAACCCTCTATTTTCGTCCCTAGTTATGTTAATATACTGGTGCGTACTTTGGTGAATAAACTTTATCAATTACCAATACAGTGTTTCTTCATTCACACATCTTGCTGCTTTTCACTTACATTAATACTGATATCCAAAATTACTCCAGTTTACTGTTTTATAATACACACTGTACTCTTTTCCCATTTGTCTCTATTGTGTTGAATTGTCTCTGTTGTCTTCCCAGGCTAAGATTCGTCCATACAGTTGTATTGAGAAAACAAGAGAGTCAACAGACATCCACACATCTATAATCATACTGATTATATATTCTCTGTCATCTGTTCTGATGACACAGAGAAGCCATGCAATGAGAGTGACTCAGTTAATTCAGCAAACTAGACACCATGAAAAGCATATAGTAACAGATTTTAGTCAAGTAAATTAGAAAAGTACTCATAAAGTACATGAAAATACCTGATATTGGAATAAAATTATGGCTATCTCATTACTGGAGGAGCATGAAAAGTATCATAATTTATACAGGAATGTTTTTCAGTGAATCATACCATTAACTAATCCACATAAAAGAAAGAAAATAAAAGCAAAAATGTTTAGCATGTTGTATGAAAGCCTGGAAAGAGAAATTCTAATCCCTTTCCCCAAATGGTTAAAATAAATTGCCTTAAAAAAATTCATTCATATTGAAAAAATATGTCAAAATGGGATATCATAAATTGTATTGACTACAAGTTCACACTCTCAGCCCACTCTCAAGACTTCTAAAAAATTCTCACTGTTGATATAGCTGGGATGAAATCGCTCCTGCATAGAGCAGCACAGGAAGGACAGAAAAATAACCCAAATGCAATTTTGTTGAAATATATGAGAAATCCTTCCTTATTCCCTTTGAAAAGACCATGATTAAGAACAACATTCTGTCAGACCCAAAGGGGAAAAATATCTGTAATACTGCTGTGATAAAGTATACTGCCACTGTTTCCCCATTAAATATGTTGCAAACATAACTCTTCCTCTGTGATATGAAGTCGAAAATTAGCTTTCATGTCAGTGCTACTAAATCAGAGTAGATTTGTAGCAAGCATAGAAGGTCCAAAAACTTAATTAGTTCACTCACTATTAATTGAAAATACCAAAGGAAATGGGTTTCCAGTGACAGAACTCTAAATTTCCAATGTCTCTGCTGTTCTACTGTATCGAAAAGTTCTGCTGAGTTCTGCAGTGCCCCCAGTTCAAAAAAGTTTAAGATAGAGAGTTTGGGCATTTTGGAAGATTTGTTACTGCTTTGTACTTATTACAACAGAAAATTAAGGCACGTGGAAAATAAGGAAGTGACTGGGGACAGTCAGTGTAGCTTCATCAAGGAAAAGTAATGCCTGACAAATTTGGTGGCTTTCTACGATGGGACTGGAGCGTTGGTGGATGAGAAAAGAGAAATTGACCTAATTTATCTGGTGTCGTGCAAAGCATTTGATGCTGTCCTGCTTGCCATCCTTGTCCCTAAAGTGAAGACATGTCGATTTGACAGATGGGACACACAGCAGATAAGAAATTGGCTGCATGGTCGTCCTCAAAGATTTGCAGTCAATGGCTTGATATCCAAGTAGAGACCAGCAATAAGTGGCATTCTTTGGGCATTGATATTAGGATCACCACCATTTAACATCTTTGTCAGCGACACGTACTGTGGGATCGAGTTCATTCTCAAGTAAATTTGCTGATGACACCAAGCTGTGTGGTGCAGTCCACATGGTGGAATGAAGGGATGCAAAATTCCAGAGGGACCTTGACAGGTTTGAGAGGTCAACCTGTGAAAATCTCACAATGTTCAACTAGGCCAAGTGTAAGGGGATGATCCTGGGTCAGGACAACCCCAAGCACAAATATACAGGCTGGGCAGAAAGTGGATGGGGAGCAGCCCTGTGGAGAAGGACTTTGTAACATTCATGGATGAGAAACTCAACATGACACATCATTGTTTACTTGCAGCCCAGAGAGCCAGCTGCATCCTGGGCTGCATCAAAAGCAGTGTGACCAGCAGGGCAAAGGGGGAATGGCCCCTCTACTCTGCAGTTGTGAGACCCTGCCTGGAGTGCTGCATCCAGCTCTGGGGTCCCCAACAGAGGAGGGACATAGATCTGTTCGACTGAGTCCAAAAGAGGGTGACAAAGATGACCAACAGGCTGGGTCACCTCTCCTTTGAAGACAGGCAGAGAGAATTAGAGTTATTCAGCCTGGAGAATAGAAGGTTCTGGGGAACCCTCATATCACCTTCCAGTAAATGAAAAGACATTACAAGACAGATGGAGAGAAACTTTACAAAGGTGTCCTATAGTGATAGGCCAAAGGAGAATGGCCTCAAAGTGAAAGAGGGTAGATTCACATGGGATATTGGGTAGATTCACATGAAGAAATTCTTCTCTGTGAGGATGGTGAAGCACTAGAAGAAGTTGCCCAGAGAAGCTGTGGATGCCCTAATCATGGAAGCATTAAATGACATGTTAGGTGGAGCTTTGAGCAAACAGGTCTAATGGAAGGAGTCCCTGCCCATAGCAGGGTTGTTGGAACTAGACAATCTTTGTAATCTCTTTCAACCCAAACCATTTAATGATTCTATGATAGAGGACCTTCTTCAGGAGGAAACGTAAAAATATGACAAACATCTGCTGCTTAAGCATAGGAAGGTTACGGACAATTATGTGAGGTCCTTTAGCAAAAATGAATAAACTATTGAGAAAATGAAAAAGATTCAGAGAAAGTTGAAAATATGCTTTAAAAAGGTGAATTGGGAAATTTCTTCACTTGTTTACAGCACAACAATTCATTAGGAGAATGCTTATTTTTCTGAAGCAGCTACCAGTTTGCTGGTAATGATTCCCAGGTGAGTAGGAAGCAGACTGATTTCTACATTAAGAGAAAGCAGTGATGCCACGGTGAAATGGTTTCTACCCAAGAACAGTATTCACATGAGATAATAAAGCACTGTGTGATCAAAATAGAGCTGAATGCATTTAAACCTGGTAAGCCATAATTAGTTTGCATTAAGACAACTTGTATTCTTTTTGAATGTCAGTCTTTTTGTACAATAAATTCTAACCGAATGGGAGCAAGGAAACCAAGTTTTTTCAGATTATAGATATTAACATATAATTGAAAAGTAAATAATAAATTTTAATAGTGTTTCAGAAATATTCCCCTTCCCCATGCTGTACCCTCCTCAGCATGCTGTAAATTTTAAGATTCTTATTTAAATCTTTCAGTTCTTATACAAAAATCTGGAGAGACCTTTAATATTTATCTGTGTTCTAACAGACTAAATGTGAACTTTATTATGTATCATAGAATTATAGAATGATAGAATGTCCTGTGCTGGAAGGGACCAAGGCAGGACAAAAATCATCTAGTTCCAAAATCTAGCAACCAAAAATCATCTTGTTCCAAATCCCCTGCCACAGACAGAAAGCCTTCCACTAGACCACATTACTCAGAGCCCCATCCAGCCTGGTCTTGAACGCCTCCAGGGATGAGGAGTCCACACCCTTCCTGGGCAATCTGTTTCAGTGCATCACCACCCTTACAGAAAAAATGAATTCATAATATCTAATCTCAAACTATCTTCCTTCATCTTAAAGTCATTGCCCCCTGTTCTATGACTACATGGCCTTGTATTTATAAATTCCCTCTACACATTCCTTGTAGGCCCCCATCACATACGGGAAGGCTGCTATAAAGTCACTCTGAAGCCTTCTCTTTTCCTGAACCACCCCAACGTTTTCTGCCTATCTTTGTAGGAGAGATGCTTGCAGCCCTAGGATCAACTTAGTGGCCCTCCTCTGGACTCATTCCAATAGGTCCAAGTCTTTCTTGTGTTGAGCCTACTTGATAATTTAATTTAATCTCATACTTGCTATTAATCTTCCAGTATCTGCTTAAATCGCTCTAAAGATCAAAGAGATGCAACAAGTGCCTTTAGATAAACATAACTTAAACAATATAGACTTAGATGGGATATCAGACATCTGAATTAGGTTCCGAGACAGGAATAAAAGATGCCATGTGATGCTCAAAACAACTAAGGCAGTTAAAAGGCCAAATTATGAATACAAGTGTGAGGGTTATTTCAATGATCAGTTTTTAATAGGACATTTATATTTACTCTGGAATTATACAATATATGGACCCATATAAAATATCATAATTATCTATCATTCACAGGTAGCTTATAAAAAAATATCATACATGAAAGCACCATTCACAGGTAGTTTATGAAAAGGCATTAATCTCAGTATATTCACTGAGTAGTACTTGAGCACCATTTCCCACGTGCACAATTCAAGTGCAGTATTATGTGTTTGGTAGTGTTTTCAGAGCATTGTTGCATTCCTTCCAAAGAGAAAACTGTTTTAGAATTCCAACTATCTAGCACTAACATGTATTTAGCTTTTTTTGAAAAAGCACGACCTCTAAAGAATGAAGCTATCTATCCTTATTATTACAACCTATTATGCTCCATCAGGTCATCACACAGGTATTTTATTTTTATGCCATGAATATGAACCAGCATTGATATTACTCAGAATTTTTTTTCAGCACCATTTATTCTATTTTATCTATTTAACAATGATTACACTTTTGGAAATAAAGTGTATTGTTTGTTTCATGTAAAGCTTAACGTCTCAAGTCAGCAATGCTCTAAGAGCTATGGCACCAATTCAATGGCAACAAATGAGAAACTCTCATGCATGGGAATATGTAGGGATAAGCAAAGTCCAATTAAGCTATAAAAAGGGAGTAATCATATTTAAAATTAATGCTTGAAACAAAAAAAAAAATCCTTAATAACAAAATCAGAATATTATTTACATTTTTAGGCAAATATATATTTTGACTTCCAGGGACTTTTAACATAAGACAGTCAAAAAGATTTAATTATTTTTATTTATGACTGTTTATTTCATAAAGCTGAACTTTAGCTCTAAGGAATGCTTAGTACTTGGCTGGTATGTCTGAAGGGCAGTTTGGGCCACCTTGGATTATTTTATGATACTGAACCTCTTATTTTCATTTGCAATTCTTTCCCTTGCTGCAAGGCTGGCAAACTTACATACTAAAAAGGTCTTTAGCTTGGTAGAAATTATGGAAGTACTTTTGCAAATGTATTGAACTTAATATACACAACCAATTCACTTTCAATATTTTCAGTGCCTTAACTGAACTGAAGAATCTCCTTAAAATTTAAAATTCTACCAGCCATGTTATATATGGTGAAAGTAGCTTGCCTTTTTTTCACTAATTCTTCATGTTAATCTCCTTTTCAGTACTGTTAATCTAATTAATTTTCAGTAGTATTCATCTACTTACTGGTTTTAGTAAGGCTAGCTGCTTTGAGAGGTTTCTCATACGTTTTATATTTAACATGGAATCACACAGGTGTTTAGCTTCTACTTCATTTTACGGTTTTATACAGCTTGAATGCAAACAGGAAAAGCACAGTTGGAGCCAGCAAGAACAGCCAAGTAGTTCCGATTCACACAAATTACTCAAGATGAAACAGCCCTGAGGTGATGTTGTTTGAATTCTTTATGGGGCTCTCAAAAGTGACAGATGCCTGCAGGCCTACAAATTAGAAAACTTGGATCTGCTTCTAGAAAAATCACAGTTTGTGCCGTCTTGTAGTCTAGTCTCAGGAAAAAAGTAGTGCATATTCAGCTACTCAGATGGAAAGTTGTAGGTCTTTGAAAGGACCAAATCATGGGCTGCAGTGACCACCACCTTTCTTAAAGCTTCTCTGCTCTGTTATGACCTCTTCAGTTTGCTATTCTCTTTTTCTGGCCATTCTATATATTGAATTAAGTGAAACAGGAAAAATTCCAAAACCACTTTCCTTGAATTTGAACTAGGCTTAAATACCGTGATGTGTACACCTGGTGTATGCAAGGTTTTGCCTTATAAGAGATATACATGGAAATATATTAAAGTAATTCTACTTTAGTATTTTTAAGACGGTATGAGGCATAGTATCCCACTGCAATTTCTGAAAGTTTGCTTAGACCAAGTATAAGGAACTCTTATTCCTCTTGGCTGTGGGACTGAATCACCAGATTTGTGTCTGTAAGACATAAAAGTGTCAATAGATGATACTTAAACTTTGTTTTTGAATGCTGCTACAAAAAGTGGCTTTGGCCCTGCCCCAACCACACCAGCCAAAATGTCTCCTACTGGCTCAAGTCAGCATCAACCTGCTTGAGGCCTCACCTGGACATACCTATCCCATAGGATTCTAACATCTTTTAACTTCCATGCCTTCATTTTATTTTTTTTTCCTGAGAAAAAGTACTTTAACACATCTTAACTTTATTTGTGTTTGATTGGTAAACCTAATGGGCAGCTCAGGAATAATAGAATTTTACCACATGTTGCCACAGTTTAGCAATTCTAGATAGCTTCATATACATGTAGATAAAAAGCCCCTCATAATAAAATATCATTAGAGTTCTTCTACAATAAGCTAAAAGTCCTAACAGATTTAGTGATGTTTTACACCCAAATTTTTTTTTCTGTGAGCAAATTGGAGCAATGAGTGTGCCTACCTTTGCTCAAAAGCCAACAACTTCAGAAGAAATTTTGTCTGAAAAATTGAGGAAAAGTTCTTTAACTATCTCATATAAGCTAATATTGATTGTTGGTCAATATAAATATTTTTTTTTAAATGAAAGGGCAAGTTTATTCTTCTAAGCTAAGTATAACATGAAAATAACATGGAAATAATTCTGGGCATAAATGTTTTAAAACTTCTATATGTATGGAAAGAATTTCCAAATTGTCATTTTAAAAGCTGAAATATTAGCATGAATTAGAAATCTAAAAGAAGAAGAAAGAAAAGGATCTGTGGGATACACACTGTTTGGAACTAATTCAATAATTCTAAAGTAATTAGATTGTCTTCTCTATTGGAAGGCAAAGCACAGTAAGCTACCTTGGCACTCTGTTAGTGATGAGTACATAATCAGGTACAATAAAACTGAAAAAAGCTTTATTAAGGATTCCAAATATGAAATACTGAAATAGACTGTAGTGTCATTTGCAGGAATGTACCAAAAAAATGTCTACTTTTTCTACTGCAGACATTTTCATAATAATTAAATATTTCTTTTCTTAATTGAAAGTTTCCAAGGAATCTTTCCAGTCTTTCTTCAGTATAGTGGGAAATACCTAGTTTGATTTTTCTTAGTGATTCGAAACACTTTAGTGGTACTTTCCTGTTCTGACCATATGGCATAAATATGAACACTTCTAAATTCTTTTTACAACTAAATTCACAATAAGTTGAATAGATGGATAGAAGATTAGATACCCCCTTTTTTTTTTTTTTTTTCAAACTAAAGGCAATGCTAGTCTTTTATTTGTCTTTCATTCCTTTTACATCTGTAAATAGCTGTAGCTTCTCAGAAAACATGGGTATTTGAGGAAGCATTTTCTGGCTTGACTTAATTAAGAAGATGCTGCAACTACAAAAAGCAGTTACAAAACAGCCAAACACAAAAAAGAGCATGTGGTGAAGACCATGGTGAGGAGGGCTGTCCTGTGCAGCCCATAGAGGTTAATAGTGGAGCAGGGATCCAACTGCAGCCCCTGGAGGACCCCATGTTGGAGCAGGTGGATGAATGAAGAAAGCCATGGGAAGTCCATGATGGAGCAGATTCCTGACAGGACCTGTGGCCTGGTGGAGAGATAGGATCTCACACAGGAGCAAGTTTGCTGTCAGGAGTTGTGACCCTCTGAGGAACCCATGCTGGATCAGTTTGTGAAGAACTGCAACCAGTGGGAAGGACCCGCATGAGGGAAGCTCAGGTAGAAATGTCTCCCACAAGAGGGACCTCGTGCTGGAGCTTGGGGAGAGTATGAGGAAGGGGGAGTGGATGAGACAGCATGTAATGAACTGACCACAACCTCAGTTTCCCAGGCACATGTGCCACTAGGGGGATAATGGTAGAGAAGTCAATGTGAAGCTGTGCCCAGGAAGAAGAGAAAGATGGGAGGAAATTGTTTTAATATTTGATTTTACTCCTTATCGTTCTGCTTTGATTTGCTTGGTAATAAACTAAATTAATTTCCTCGCGTTTGTTTTGCCCATGACAGTAATTGCTGAGTGATCTCTCCTTGTCTTTATCTCAGCCACTGAGCTTTTCATTGTATTTTCACTCCCCTGTGAAACTTAAAAGGGGAGTGAGTGGCTTTGGTGGGCACATGACATCCAACCAGGGTCAAACCATGACATCCTTAGAAGATTTCTGTAGGGTAATGGTAGCTTAATTAGATCCCATAACAATTTGTGGTGTTTGAGAGATCTAAATTATTACTGTAGGTTGGTGAACAGTTAATTTTGTTTTTCCAGATGAAAAGTCTTCTAAAAAAAATATTTTACCTCCAGAGGATTACATGCAACCATTCAAGGTTTTCCTTAAAGTGGGTTTGTAAATTATTGATAAATATTTGTGTAACAGCCTGTTTCTATCTGTATAGAATTTGCATATAGAGAATATACCAATGTATAGATAAATAATCAGTATGTAGTCCCTTGCAGTTTTTTTTCAGAGATCAGCATAAAGAAGTGACACCAAGCAGGGAACAAGGACAAATTTCTATGGAAGCTGAGAACAAACCTTAATTTCTTGTCAAATATATTTATTTTTCCATAGTTTTTGGTTTTTTTTTTTTTTTTTTTGCTTGTTTGGTTTGGTTTTTTTTTTGTTAGTCTTTTTTTGTTGTTGTTGTTGTTTTTGTTTGGTTTTTTATTATTTTTTAAGAATTTAGAGGCAGTTTATTATCTGGTATTTCTTTTTGTCTCTGCTGTTTGGCTGTAGGCTTCAATTTAGCACTGTACCACTACTTCATATTAGCCCCCCAGCAGACCTAGCTGAAAACAAATACCAATCTCAACAAATCTAGCTGAAACGGTAGAGAAGAAGAGGAGGTTCCAGACCAAAGTGATCCCTGTCTCCAAGACTATATACAACAAGCTAGTTTCAAGAGCCAAAGAAGAGTAACAAGAAGGAAATCAAAGGCAACTGGTGACCAAAATACTGTTTTGCACCCGATGGGATACTTTTCCAATATGATTGCCCATGGACTATGGCAGATTGGGAAATACTGCTTATTCTACTGTGAGAGGTAGGGGACATAAAACTTGTACAGTATCTTATTATTTCCCTGCTGCTATGATTGCTCACTAGGATCACAAGAAACTTGAAAGTTGTCATAATTTACATTTAAGGGAACAGCCTGAAGATAGTCTATTCAGCTTATTCATTCAGCTCTTTTCTAATACCCTTATACATATTACCTGCTACTCCTCCGTAGCAAAGGGAATACCTTCTCTGTTATATCCTCCTTGATGCTGGAACTGAAATACGTGGATAACAAGATGTCCAGTATTTTAGTGGTGACAAGCCTTGCTACCTTCCATTCAAAAGGCAGATGTTCTCTAAGAATATTTTACTTTTGAAACTGTTCTTTTTCCATGTGCATATCAGGCAGTCAGCAAAAGCCATGGTATTGCTGCATTCAAACACATCCTCATGTGGAAGCTTTCAATTCACCTGAAGAAGTAGGTAACTGATATTAATATTCCACAACACTAAAGATTTTTAAGAATCTACAAGTCAGTGATATGAATAAAACAAAATTGTTTCCCCACAACCCTTTCCCCAGTACATTATAAATATTTTCTTAGTTTAAAGCACTAAAGTAGAAAGAATAATCCTGTAATTACAAGAAAATTACTAGTTTAATCTAGCAAGTTTTATTGTTTAAACTTTATTGTATTCCATTCTTACCCTCCCACATTTAATCTCAGAAAGGACAGAGACCCTGTTCAAGCCTCAGAAACACAGATATGAATTGTAATAATTCTTTGTATATTGATGATGCACAGGTTTGTATTCCATTTGAGTTAGTCTGTCTGTCTCTGTTTTCCTGATATTAATATCCAGTTAGCATTTCTTGTTGTATACTGTGACCATAAACTCTCTGACAGACAGAAATACATGAAGTGCTATATTGGGGAAAAATAAAGGTAAAAAAAGCTCAGCTGACACTGAGGAAACCTCTATGTGTTGGTGCAACTTTAATCACAACAAATGACTTCTGGAAGCATTTTCCAAACCCTTAATTCTGTGAGCTATGATTTTACACTTCTGTTTTAGAATATTTCGAAATTGACTCACATTTTTTTCAAAGACTTGAGAAAGGAAGGAAGGAAATTGAAAAGGTAAAGATAATATTCAGGTTTGGTTATAGGCAAATGATATGAATTAGTCACAAGTGCATGTTTTAGTCCTTAGCATTAAATTTGTCACAACTTCTTTCCCTGGAGTTCCTCAGATCTCATAGTGAGTGCACCACAGAAATATCAAGCACCCAAAAAACCCCACAAAAATATTTCTCTTTATTTCTTCTACTCACTGAGTGAGCACTTGATCAGATGGAGATAAAAGGGCCAAATATAAATTTGTGATGATGGAAAGGATTAAAGTTCATTATGTACATAATGCCCTGAAATAAGGTCCCCAATAATACTTCCCCAGCAAGTGATATGCCTTGCACACATATGACAAAAGAAAATATTTCATCTTTAGTACTCTCTCAGTTCACTTTCTCCTTTGTCAGTAAGCTCTTGCTTTTTGTCTCTTTGCTGCTGGGCTTTGACAGTGAATAAATCATCAGCTGTGACGCAGTCATCTGCAGACTGTGGTGCAGACTCAGATGGCCTAATTTCCACCTGGGGGTTTTTCCAGCAGTCTTCTACTGGTTTAGTGCTTCTAAAAGTCTGGAGCAAGTCAATAGAAGGGCACTGCAGCTGGAGTGGAATCTGGACCTCAGTGCACTTCTGCTTAGAGGTTTGATTTCTGTTTGATTTCCTTCAAAGCTGTGTTAACGTCATTGCACCCACAGTTCCTATGAAGCAATTTCCAGAAACCTGAGCCCACCAGAAGCACAGCTCCTACTCTAAAGGATGTTTTCAGAGGAGGACATTTTCAAGGCCAAATTCCCTCCAAAATACAGCTCAGTCTGTCTTCTACTTTTACTAGAGACAATTAAAACAGACATAAAGATTACTTTTTTTTTTTAATTTCATCCTATTTCCCTTTTGTCTGTAATAGGAAAGAAAGTATATTTAATCCTATCTAAGAATAAAGTTTGTCTTAGGTAAAAATTCCATTCTTTTCCAAAGCTTTCAGCATTTGACTTCCACTAGCTGAACTGGATCCCTAACATTCCTCTAACCTCCAGAGTTTATTAAATTGGTACTTTTTGTGCAGCATTTGTGAAGACGAAAAAAAAAAAAAGAAAGAAAGAAAGAAAAAAAATAGCAACCAAACAGCAGAAAACTACAAAACTCTGCAAACCAACACCAAAAAATTGAAAAACATAATTATTGTACTGTGTGTATTTTACTGTTTGCAGAATTCAGTAATTAAATCCAATTTCTGAATTCCCAGGGTCTAAACACCAGAGCACAAAATACAGAGAGACATTTGGTGAGGCTGTGACTCATATTCCTTCCTCAGCTACTAGAGGATATATTTGAATTATCATACCTAGAAGTTTTCTGAGATCCTTGGAATCCAGGTGCTTGGTCCCCTTTCTGTAACAGACACGACGGAGCTATTTTTTTTTTTTTTGCTTCAGGCTTAAAAAGGAAACCTGAAAACACAAAACAGATGCAGGCTATTACATGCACTAGTTTAATTTGGCTTCCAGTTACTATTTCCAAGAATTTACTGGAAATATGATTACAGCCAAACCATAACCTAATGCCTTGAGTGGTTTCTCAGCTACTTCTTTGCATAAGGAAAAGAATACCTTTTTCTCCTTGTTCTTTTTCTGTCTTGCCTATGTGAACCCATATCTTATAAATCTAAGTATGTCTGATTGCAGTGGCATCACGTGCAATATGAGAAGAACAAGAGGACCACACAGACACATGCAGCTAATCTCCCCAATAAGTGTTTCTGGGATGTAGGTCTTTGCCTGTAAACAGTTCAAGGCAAGAATGCTCTCTTGATAAGGTGCACATTTGCCTAAGGTAGAGGATTTGATTCAGTCTAAGCATTACTACTACCAGTGACTAGTAACAATGAATCTTATATTTATAATTACATGGAACTCAAAACTGTGCACCTGTGTTTGGACAAATCTAATTTATTTGATAATCATCTCTGTTGGTATTATTAAGAGTTTTTTGCAAAGGTCAGGCAGGACATAAACTCATTTAAAACCCCTATTTAAGTTAGTTTCTTTCATTTCCCCAGAGGCATGAATGAATTGCTTACAATTTTCTTCTTTTTATTTTGCCTGAGTAATAGAGAGAACACATGACAGAATGCTTTATTGCTTTTAGACATGAGTCTAACATTCTTGCTATTTTTTTTTTTAAACATAAAGCTCTATTAAAGTAAAATGCATATTTTCATTCTTTGATGTATGGACTGTATCAGCTAATTACTCCTTTCTAGTCAAAGTAAATTTTTAAGAATGTCATAGGTTATACTTCATTTATCTGTAAACTTGCAGCTTGTTTTCTGCTGAAACAGAGAACAAGTGAGGCCTTTTTTCCATCACAGTCATTGTTCTGATGGTTAAAATGTGTGTGCATGGAGGCAAGTAATATTCCTTGTATCAAAATTCCTGGATATTTCAGATTCTTAGTATGTGTTCTATGTACTACACTGTTCCACATTTTAAGCTCTTTTTCTTTCTATAAAGAAGATAATTATTTCTCTTTTTTGTCAAAACACATATTTTGGAAATCTTTTTAATTAACTTTCACTTTTCTCTTTTACTAAATTATAATTATGTAATTATTTTTCATGCGTGTATATAACTTTGTCTATTAAAATTAAATGAAACTTCCTTAAAACTTATGAAAACTAGCAGATTTACAGTGAATGTAAAGCAGCTGAATTTATGAGTTTGATCAATATTTTAAAGACAGGAATATATCTTCTCCCTCAGCCTACATCAGCTCTATACCCTTCGCACTTACTTTCTTGTACAAACTATTATCAAAACAAAGCAGGGCATCAGTGGTCAGAGAAATTACTCCTGTTGTTTTCTTACAGTATTCTGATTTCACATGCTTTAATCATTAATTGGTATACACTTTTTATTTTACCCTTCCAACAGTCATAGAAACTGGGTCTTTTTTCCTATTGTCTAAGTCACTTTAATGCTTCTTTTCTGAGTTTCTATTTTCACACCTCTTCTGCCATTACCTTTTGTGTTTGCTTTTGTTCAAGCCCTGAGTTGTAACAGTTTGACAGACACTTTATCATTTTTGCCCCATCTGTGATGAATGGAGTCCCTGATAAACATATCAATTTATTGATATAGAACAATATAGGCTTTCATTTTAAACCAGTGGTGCATTTTATAGTGGACATGTACTCTCTGTGGAAGCACTACCCCTGTCAGTTGTCTTCAGCTTCCCTTTCTAGTGCAGATAAAACAGGTTTCAACGTAAAGTGCTTTGAAAAGCAGCGGCCTGCTGCTTTGACCTATGGATGCCCTGCAGTCCCTGGACACTGGAAGACACAAAGACCTACAAAAGATTTTTTTCTCTTTATAATGGTGTCAGAGAGCACTCACTTTGTTTAGGCTTGATAGTCCATCATCCCTTATATTTTGTCATTGTTGTCAGTTTAGGTCTTCAATTTCATACTCAACAGAGCTTAAGTAAAGCCAAAGGTTTAGAAGATTGTATGCTATTAGGAAGCATATGCCCTGTGTAGGTTTATGTGCCCTTAAACCCTTCCATTAAGAGCTCTGACTTGTATTTCTGCAGGAAAAGGAAAGGCAGAAAAGCATAGGTGCAGTTTTCCCTTTGGCTTTCCCTTTGGCTTCCCTATGTCCCCTGATTCAAAAAACAAAGCCTGCTTCTACAGACTCTCACCCAGTTATGACGGGTGGTTCTTACTTTCTGGGTCCATTAGTCTTCTTCATTACATCTGTCCCTCTGTGATCCCTCCACACTTCAGCACCACTTTTAACCTACAGTTTTCTCTCTTTCTCTGCTGTTGGGAGGAAAGGGTTAAAACCAGAAGATTTGTTGTGGAGGGGGGAATCGTTTTAGCTCATAGTGACCTTGCAGCTGGCAATGCTAATAATATTGGTGTGGGAAAATTCTATGTATTGCGCCCAATGTTGCTCATCCTCGGGCTATTTTGAGAGGTAGAATTCTTCTGTAGAGACAACACTCTCACAGACGTGTGAGCCTTCTGTTGGGAGAGAGGGATCACAAGAGCACAGCCTTATGTTTAACTGCAGATGCCTTTGGGGGCAGGCAGTGGATTTCCCTGCCCCAGCCCTTAAGATGAACTAAAGCTGGTGGAGCCTGTGACCCCATGGGTCTCTGATGCCCAGTGTTGCTAGCAAGGTAATGAAATAAATCTGCTCTCTGCATTTCAGCTGTGGCTTGGTGGTTGTCCTGGCGACCTGAATGTGTCAATTCACACACCTACTCATTATATCTAGGCTGTAGGTGTTTCAGAACACGTGTTTCCCATTACAAAATGGGAAATACTCAGCTCCTTCATTGATTTAATTGAAATCAACTTTGACTGGGTCATTCATTTTTTTTCAGTAACACTTGTTTTCCCCATACGTGTCCATCATACCCAGGGGTTTTTTGCTTGTTTGGTTGGTTTTTTGGGTTGAGTTTGTTTGGGTTTTTTTTTTTGTTTTTTTTGTTTTTTTTTTTTTTTTTTTTTTGTTGTTGTTTTGATTTTTTTTTAATAGAAGAAAAAAATTCCCAAAATACTGTGTAAAAAAATTCAGGAAATTACATATATATTACCTAAATATTCAGTTATTTTATTATCTGTTTTGACCATTATTCAGGAATAAAAGACAAATACTGTCATTTTATATCAGATAAAAGAAGTGAATTTACACATTTGTAAGCAAAAATTATATTAGCTATAGCAACAGCTTAAACTAACATGCTGCTTTCTGATGATATTTAAAGTTGTAAATTTGAACTCAAATATCTAGCTCAAACTAGAAGCTTCTTAGAACAGAAGACCTGTGATCAACAGAAGCATAACCTCAGAATATCCCATAGAAAAGTGTAGAGTTTTAGTACAGGGGATGAAAAGAACTGGAATAAAATGGCAAAATTTGGGAAGAATACAATTTTGGTGCATTTTTCTGATGATCAAGACATTTCTTCAGCAATGTCGTGGCTTCTATATGAACAGAACTGGACTGTGTAAAACATACTGTGTTTAATCTTGCATGAACACTATTGAACCCATGTTTTTGTAGGGAATTCCTAGGAACTCAAGGTATCCAACACAATCAAACCAGAATTTCATGATAATGAATAGGAAAAATTTACTTTACAGGAAAATGGCACCAAAAACCCCAAAGAATTTTGCAAACCCCATATGACACAGCATTTTTTTTTCTACAGACCTATTTAGGAAACTTATATATGTGATGATTATGTAACTAAAGAATGATAATACAAAGAAATATTATGCAAATCTATGGAATGATGATTCTTTCAAATTAAAAAATAGGCAGGTTATCTATTAAACTAGAAATCTTACAACATTTAAGCTTCTAATTTTCAAGAACTTGGGACGCTGTAAATGGAAACCTTTTCATTAGCAGAAAGCATGTAACGTAATTGGACATCAGATTTAAATTTAAATGTTTTATGAAAATTCATGGTATCTACTGTTCTCAGGCCTGCCAAGGAATCAGGATTGAATCATACGCCGATAAATCCATCTATTAGCTTTGAAAATTTGAGAAATACCAACCATTCTAGTGACTAAGTAAACTGCTAAAAAAATTTTATTCACCCCTAAATAAAACAAAAATCAGTTAACGGGATTACAGAAATATGTTTGCCAGAGCGATGCTGTCAAACAGCTTGAAGAATTCTCATTCTACTTGGACTGATTCAACAAAAAATAAGACCAAATGAAAACAAAACTAAAAAAAAAAAAGAACAATGCAAATGTCAAAAAACAATTGTATTACTTATACTGATATATCTTTAGGGAAAAATAAATTTATATTCTAATCAGAATGTCTTCTACATCAAGCCTGCAGCCCAATTCCACCAAAAATATTGTTATTGGACACTGTACTTGCAGAATCTACATGATTATCCACACCTTCTAACTTCTGAAAAGTTGTTGAAGATCTCTGTGGTTCTCAAAATTTGCTAGCAGCTATATGATTATATAAATGAGTCACTGGAAACACTTTGAGACCTGTATCTCAACAGGTATAAGGAGACATACCTGATAACATTAGGAAATCCAAGCTGAAAGCAAAAATGGAAAAAAAGACCCAAAAGAATGGAAGATGATCCACCTAGATTTCTGCATGTTACAGAAAATTTCATTATCAGATTGTCGATGGAAGGGATCAAGGGAAAAATTTGATACTGTGGAAGACAGTAACAGAAGCGTCTGAATCCACATTAAGCAGGACCATTCTCTAAAAATGTTTCTCAGAGCTAATGAAGGTGAAGAAATGTGTCCTTTCAGTGTATCTAATACTCAAGTTGGTGATATAATTGGAAATAATATAGTATTTCAAAACCCTCATGGAAATAAGATGCAGGGATTAGAAAAAAAGGAAATTAAATTTCTAAATGCTAAAACCAGGATCTTGAATAAATAAAACAGAGTTACTGATTAAGTGTATCAGCAAATAATACATCACCAATCATTCACCAGATAAAATAATAATATCCTAATTGAAACATAAATATAAAATAAAATATTGATTTTCAGAAGGGAAAAAAGAAACAAAAACAGAGCAACAAAGTAATGTTTTTAAGTTATAATTGGGCCATGAGTTTAAAAGGCAAAACCCACTTGTTGACCCTTAATAAGACTGAGAGCTATGTAATTTTTAAAGTTTCATGAGTTTAAATCTCCATAAACTCAGATAAAAATATGGGAAGAAATACTTAAAATAATAATAGGGTCAAATATTAGACCTGATTACCACCATTACTTTACCAGACAATAATATACAACAATATTCATGTTATTTTATTTATGCTTGTTTTGGTAAGCCATGAAGGTTCAAGAAAATGAAGGCAATGGAATGCAGGAGACTTGAGTAAATGGAACTGATTTGGAGTAAACAAAAATTAATATTCCTTGTCTTACACGTAAGGTGTTTTTATTAATCTCATATCAAATCGAGCACTGTGAAACTAAGGGAAAATTCATAGGCTCACCAGCTCTAGGACAAAGTCTCTCTGTCTCAAATAAGATGTTTTTGTACTGCTATCAAAGAGGAATAAAATCCAGGGACAAGGCTCCAAATTATTCCTTACAATCTCAAAATAATATTGCACAAATGCAGCAGGAAAAGATCAGAGGCAAAACCTGTATTTAAGGGGTTAATCTATCACAGCAGAGGAGTCTCATGATGAGAACTATCAGAGAGACAGGCAACCTTCCTCTCTTGTACTTGGAATGTACCTTCTTCTCTTTTTTCTTGAAAGAACAAATTTAATTTAGGAACCATTTTAGCTGTACTGCTTCTTCCACCCAAATTAGTGTATTTAGAAGTAGATTGCACATCTTAGATGGTACTAGCCAGATATTCTGAAGGTTTCTGTCTCTACAGTACCACAAATACATTATTTTTTCCACAAAAAATCCCACAGGATTTTTAACCTCTAAAAACTGGACTTATCCTGAGATCTGCAGACCCCTTCGGTAACCCGTACTGGTCAGAATCATTCTGGGGAAGTCCAAGGGCCCATTCCTCTTCCACAAGCAGGTAGGTTCCCTCAAAACTTGTGTTACTACTATGAGCTAACACAGAGTCCTGGAATGTCGTTCTTGGAATCATCCACACAGGAACAACTACCAAAAAAAAAAAAAAACACTAAAAAAAAAAAAAACCCACCAAACAAACAAAAAACCCACAACATTTTGGTTCAACAAATAGCTTTTCATAATGATACTAGAAATATCTTCACCAAAATCAAAAAGGAACAAGCATGAAATTGATGCTGTCCATATTAACTCTACCATGTAGTTCAAACCTCAAAACAGAAAGTGCATTTCTTTTCTGGAGGCAAAAGAAGAACGTGTAGTATTGCTTCATTGTCTGCCACCTTTTGTACTGTGCAGATTTCAATTGAACTTTGAAATGACAACATTTTGCACACTGTCTTTCAGAAGATAAATTAACCCAATTCTTTCACTTCTAAATAAGAAATCATCCACTTAGTAAACAAAATATATTTAGGTATTGTTTCTCAGCTGCATATGTCATAAATGGTCATTCCTGTTAAGAAAATGCTGGCTCATGTGGTATCCCTGAAAGGAGAGAAAAAATACATCATCCCCTGCTTTGAAATTTATCTATTCCAAGCAAAGAAATTTCTAGGAGTCCCAGGGTCTGGCAGTTAAGGGAGTCAGATGTCTCAAGTTCAGTCAAATGCACTTGGCCAAATATCTGGTAAAAAGATGAAAGTCTCAGAAGATCTGAAAATTTTCAATAGAATCACAGTCTTCTGCAGGCACAGTCTTATGAGGGCAGCAGATGGCCAGGCTTGGCTAACATTCCTCCTAGCCACCAGCAAAGCTTCTATGGGTTTGGGTGGAATTTAGGAAGCCATTGAGCCGACTGAAGAAAAACCTGGAAATAAAGGATCACCCCACAAAGAACCCTACATTAATTCACCTAACTCCCCTCTAATCCATCAAGCATTGATGAATCATTATCATATAAGAGGAGTAAGAATCAATCTTAGCAACAGCGAACATCTTCCTATACTGCACAAGGAACTGTTCCCAAAGGTGTAAAATAATACATTTAAAACATTCTTCTAAAAAGTTTTGTATTTCATGTTCATGAAGCTTGTGACCAAGAAACCAAGACTTTCATTTTTGTGTGGACATTGTCCAAGGCATTGCACATATTTCTAAGATGCTGAAGGAAATAAAGAAAATAAATGTCTGGTTGATTTGCACCAAAACGAATTTGATTTCAGAACTTACATCAACAGTATACAGTTAGGCAAAAGTTACATATTTAGAAAAAAAATATTTAAGCGATGAAATGTTCAAGAGTTCTGTGCTCATTCATTGATTTGTTACTGTGTGAACTTAGACAAATCATTTAAGCTATGTCTTCATCAATCTAAAGATAGCGAAATGCTTCTGACCTCATATGTTCAACTGAAATTCTTGTCTGCAGAATGCCTCTATACAGGGTTAAAAATGTATAAAGTCACTTATGCAATTTTTCAGAATAGAATGTCTTTCTTCATTCTGAGATCTATGAAAAACTCTCTCTTGCATAATTACAATGAAAATCTATTTCTTGCCAGACTGTCTTTTGCCCCAGTTATAAACATCTGAAACGGGGAGAATTTAACTTGATTTGGGATATTTTGTGCCACTACAAAAAATAATTAGCATTTCTTTTTCTGCCTATACTTGTGTATGCTATGAAGGAGGGAAATACTCCATTAATTCTTTATCCTTTAAAGTATATTTTGTCATCATGCTACTTTTATAGCCAAATATTTATAGCAAAATAGATACAAAATAAAAAATAATTTTTCCTTTCCTAGCAAGGTTTTCATTCATATAGATTAAGAAAAGGTGGAATTGAACATCTGCAATTTTCCCTTAAGCTGGTTAAAGTAAATATTCTTTCTGAAAGCAATTTGTTACAAATATCTTTGAAATATCCAACATTTGAGAAGACATTCAACTTGTAGTTTCTTCTACTGGGGGAAGCTCAGGGTCTTAGTAGTAAATTATTTGCCAGTGGAGAGGAAGCCAGATGTTCAGAAATATTCTCTGCTGCTGGAGTTTTTAAGAAATATTTTAGCTATGTACCAGAATTAGCAATTAGTATTCAGTAAGCTACTCTTCAAACACCAGTGGTATAAACCTATTTGCTTTAAAAATTATTCATATACAAGAGAGGTGGAAAAAAATCATCAAATCCCTAGTGTTATGGGAAAAAACCTTAGTTAGACTTTAATTAGCGCTTAGCAGTCATTTAATGAATGTGTCCTCAAAGCCTAATCCATCAAACTGTAACTAGCATTATCACTGGTTTAAAAACTATGTATTAACAAAAAGTTTTACACAAATTGTACAGAAGAGCACCAGGGAACTGCGGCACTATTAATTCCAAGTCGGTGAGCCAGGTCTGATTCCCTTGGGGAATCGAATTCTGTGAATACGGCCGGAGTCTGACTTATTGTAAGCAAGCTGGAGGCTGGTCTAGTGCTTTTGATTCTTAGAAGTGTAAGATGATCTCTTGGATTATCACAAATAGATTATGACAGTAAAATTAACTACCTGCTGAAGTTTCTAGAATAATTATGAAAATTATCTGTTAATTTTTAAAAATATTTCAATAATTGATAATTGGTGCTCAGAGCCTTAGTAGAATCATGACACTGACATCCTAAGTACTGGAGTCACTGCTACTTTTGGGAGTAGCTGCAATTAAGGCATAAAACCATTAAATATATGTGTATAAAAGCTGGATTTTGCAACTTCTATTCATGAGGAAAACATGCTTTTCTGAGCTCCTAGGATCATTAGAAAAGTCTTTAAAGAGAAGTATTCCAGAAAAATATATACTGATCAGAATTTTAGGAAAATAATTCGTGTTTTTGGAAGAGAGGACAGAGATAATGTCAGTAAATTGTAGGGAATTCATTGATCTCTTGAGCCCATGAACTAGAAACCTACTAAGCATAATGTAATTAATATTAACTTGCCATGGACATGAGCAGCATCTCAGAAAGCTAATTGAATCCAGAACTGCATCACACAAAGAAGTGTGACCAAAAGGTGGGGGAGGTGATTCTGCCGTTCTGCTCTAATAGGGCCCCAGATGGAGTGCTGTATCCAGGACTGGTGCCTTCAACATAAGTGCAGGAGCCTGCTGGAGGAGGGCCATGGAGATGATCAGAGTGCTAGAGCACCTTTCCTATGAGGAAAAGCTGAGAGAGTTGTGATATTTTAACCTGAAGAAGAGAATGCTCTAGGGAGACATTATAGCAGCCCTTCAGTTCCTGAATGGGGCCTACAAGAAAGATAGAGAGGAACTATTTGAAAGGTTGTGTAGTTCTAGAACAAGTGGTAATGTCTTTAAACTGAAAGATGGTAGGTTTAGATTGGTTATTAGGAAGGAATTCTTTACTGTAAGGGTAGTGAGGCACAGGAACATGTCGTCCCAGAGAAGCTGCGGATGCCTCATCCCCAAGTGTCCGAGGCCAGGCTGGATGGAGCTTTGAGCAACCCGATCTAGTGAAAAATATTCCTGTCCATGGCAAGGTGGTTGCAAATGGATGGCTTTAAGGTCACTTGCAAACCAAACCATTCTTTGATTCCATGATTAAATAGTTAACTCCCAAAGCAATTAACATGACCAAACCTGACGTAATTACCTGAAACATAGTAAAGATAATATAGGAAGAAATCTCTTGTCTCTTTTTTATTACTAAATTAGTAGTAATCTACAGAGATTATTTGGGTTTAGTGGAATTTTTTTGTACATAATGCAGGCAAGGCCCTTGGAAAGATTCTGAAAGGCCAATACCAAAATCCTTCAAGGGCTGAGGAATGTGCTTGCCAGCCTGCATTAAGTTTTCCTTTAATATCTTTCTCCTGTGGTATTTTAGCTTCACTGTACAGCCAAACATTATGACTTCAGAAGGCTTTGTATTATTCTATGGGTTTAGCTGTTATGTTACTAGCAAGATGTGGCATGCATTATAACAAGATTTAAGGCCATGTAAGTAACTATTTTCAAGAAAGTGATCCATTGTAGATCAAGTTCAAGAAATAAGCCTCCAGCTTAGATCTTGTTGATAAATATTAATACAGGCCTTGCTCCTGATAGTTATCTTTTTTTACTTTCCTCTGCCTATGAGTGCAATGTCTTTTTTCCTACACTTTTTCTTCTATTTCCTAGCAAATCCAAAATAATAATAATAATAATAAAAATATCCACAAATGAGTACTATTTATGTTTGTATAAACCAGCAATTGGTGCATGCTGGTAAAGCTCCACTATGGCTGATAGAATACTTAGGTTCAATACGCTTAAATTATTAGCTGTATCATTCTGTCCATACTTTTCTTTTTATATAATGATGGATTTTGTTTTGTCAAGACCTATGACACCCAAATCCATGAAGACCAGCAGATAAGTGTGGTGTTTGAACTGGAAGTGCTGAGAACTGACATGAGGAATAGTTGTAATGTAAAAGATTATATATACCTCATTGTGCATTAGTTGTTATGTCAATCATCCTCAAACAGAACCACAAGACCTAAAAACATAAAGCAAGAAAACAAAGGATGCCTGCACTGGTATTTGTTTCTGAAAAATCACCGGAAGTGTATAGTGTATTTTAGATTTTTTAGAAAAAATTAAGTGATAAATGTTTTCACACTGCCAGTTTGTGCTGAGATATGCTTGAGATATACTATGTTACCTCTGAAAATTAATTGCCTGCAAATGTATGTCCACATAGTTCAGCAAATTGAGAATCACTTTTCTGTCTGTGGCAAAATCTCCAGGAAGTGTTGCATAACATTGCTTTCTGAGAAATATCATAATTTGATTTTTTTTTTTTTTAAAGAAACTTCATAGGAGTATTCCTAGCTGTCCAGTAAAATCTACCACTCTGTTAATCTTGCATACATGACTCCTATATTTCTTAACTAGAATTTAAGCATGTGACCCAGAATAGGCATAGTTTTAAGATATGGTATCTTTTTCATGCAGGTTGCTCATGTTCAGTCACAACAGACTGCATTTCAGATGTTAAGTATTGTACTTCTAACAATGCCACTGCCACTTCAAGCTTCAGGTTACAACCCTTATACTTAATACCACAATGGGTTGACATTATAGGAAATGGAATTTGGGATGATGGAGGGGGGGAAACAAAACAAAACAAAAGAAGTCCAGCACTTCAGATGTCAACTTAGATTGGAGTTGGCCATAAAGAAGTAGCAAATATAAATTAACATTTGCTAGCAGACTGTTAAGGAAAATGTGATGAAGCCAAAATATTATTCCCCTGGAAACTCTTTAACTTATGACTCTGCATTCAGCCGCAGATTTCTGTAAAACTGAAAACAAACAACTGCTGATTGCAAGACTGGTAGAATTAAAATTAATCTGTTGTGCATTAAGTAACTGGGATGATGATGAAACACTTATTAGATAGTGATTTTTCCGATGCCTGTCATTTTCTCCAAATTCTTATCAAGCAGATGGAAACTTTATACTTGTGAACTAAAAAAAGTGTATCTCAGAGTTTTTGATCAAAGCTAATTGAAAATGAAACAATTTGTTGCACATGTGTGGCAGCTTTCTCCCTTTATAGCTGCTGACACACAAGATTGCCATTTGAAAGAGCTTGCTTCTCCATGAATTACAGGCAGAAAAGCAGTATTATCTAGGGCAGAAATTATGGTTGCAAAACCAGTTAAATTTGCTGTCAATTAATTCCTTCTCTGTCCCTAGGTCAAATCAAAATTTGATAGAATCACAGAATGGTATGAATTGGAAGGGACTTTAAAAATTATATACTTCCAGCACCTCTGGCATGGACAGGGACACCTTTCACTACACCAGGTTGTTCAGAGGCCGTCCAACCTGGCCTTGAAAACTTCCATCGTAGGTCATCCACAGTTTCACTGGCAACTCCTTCCAGTGCCTCATCACCCTCACAGTGAAGAATTTCTTCCTAATACCTAATATAAACTGACCCTCTTTCAGTTTAAAGCCATTTCCCCTTGTCATAGACCACATGCTTTTGTAAATACTCTGTCTCCAGCTTTCTTGTAGGCCCCCTTCAGGAAATTGAAAGCTGCTACAAGGTCTCCTTGAAGCCTTCTCTTCTCCAGGATGAAAAACCCCAATTCTCTCAGCCTCTCCTTATAAGAGAGGTTCTTCAGCCCTTTGATCATCTTTGTGGTCCTCCTCTGCATATACTCAAAAAAGTCCACATCCTCCCTTTGCTGGGACCACCAGACCTCAATGCCGTATTCCAGGTGGGATCTCATGAGAGAATAGTAGAGGGGGAGAATCACCTCGCTCGACCTCCTGGTGACACTTCTTTTGAACAGCCCAGGATACACTTGGTTATTTTAAGTATGTCTGAGCATAATTTGTGGGAGGATCTGCTCCATTGTCCTGCTAGGAAAAGAGATGAGACTTACAGGCCTGTAGTTCCATGGGTCTTGCTCCTTTCCCATTTTAAAAACTGGGTTTATGTTTTCCTTTTCCACAAGGTGGGCACCTCACTCAACTGCCACATCTTCTCAAATATGATGAGTAGCAGCTTAGCCAGTTTCTCCACTAGTTCCCTCAGGTCCTGTGGCTGCATCTCATGAGGTTCCATGGACTTGTGCACCTTCTGTTTCCTTAGAGGGTCCTGAAACTTATCTCCTAGAGCAGGTTCTTCTTCATTCTCTCAGTCCTTGCCTTTGCCTTTTGGGGCTTGGATGGCATGGCTGGAGCACTTGCCAAGGAAGACGGAGACAAAAAAGCTCTTGATTACTTCAGACTTCTTCACATCGCAGGTAATCAAGTTTTCTGCTTTCATCAGGAGAGGGGTCATGTTTCTCTGGTCTTCTTATTGTCACAAATGTATCTGTAGTTGTATTTCATGTTGTACTTGATGTCCCTGAAAAGATTTAATTCTAGCAGGGCTTCAGCTTTCCTAACTAGATCCTGGCTGCTCATATTCCTGCCAGCCTATCTGTCCTTGCTTCCACCCCTGTAGGCTTTCCTCTTGAGAGTTTGTCAAGGAGTTCCTTACGTATCCATGCAGGCCTCCTGGTGGCTTTGCTTGACTTCTTCATCATGAGCTTGGAGGAGGTGGTCCTTGAACATTAAACGCCTTTAGTGTGCACATCTTCCCTCCAGGGTTCTATCCCATGGTTGTCTGGCGAGCAGAGTCCTGAAGAGGCCACAGTCTCTAAGTCCACCATAATGAGCTTACTGTGAGCCCTCCTTGTTTCCCTAAGGATATTAGTGCCATTCCATGGTCACTGCAGCCCTTGAGCTGCCCTTGAGCTTTGCATTCTCCACCTTGTGTTTGCAGTCTCTCCTTGTGTTCCAGCACCTCTCCTAATTGTTTTCTTTATCATCTGGAGAAGGAATTTACCCTCAACTCATTCCAGGAACACCGTGGATTGCTTAAGCCCTGCAGTATTGCACCTCCAACAGATAATTTGGGTAGTGCAAGTCCCCCATGTGGACTAGAAGGACCATGTGAACACAAGGCTGCTCTTGTTACTCTATAGAAGGCCTCATCCACTTAGCCATCCTGATAGGGAGCCTGTAGTGCTTCCCCACCATAATGTCACCTGTCCCTGCTCTTGCTTTAATCCTGACCCATAAGATCTAGGCTGCTCCTTGACTAAGTCCATGCAAAGTTCCATGCATTCATTGACAGAGAGGGCTATACTACTTCCTCAGCTTCCCTGCCTGTCCTTCCTGAAAAGCTGGTATTCTTCCATTCAACCATTCCAGTAACAGGAGCCACCCTACCATGTCACTGGGATGCCAATAAGATCATAACCCTGTAGGTGTGTGCACATCTCTAACTGATTTTACTTGTACCTTATGCTGCATGCTTTTCCATAGATGACGTGAGTTGTGGCCCCATAGAAGTGACTTTACTGGATGGAACAACAGGAATTCCTTTGTGTTGCAGACATACTAAGTGTTGACCACTTGCTGTGAGAAATCAATGGTTGCAGGTAAATTTAAGGAAAGGCTCCATATCAACCTTGACATGCTTGTGCTGTCTGTAGGCTTTAAGTTCTAGGAACAAAGCTGGTCAGGACAGCTAACAAAAAAGGTGTAGCACAGTCATGAGAAAAACTTTACAATACACCATTGCATACAGTAATGCTACCTAGAATATTACTAATTCAACTCATAAATCACAAAGACTGGTCTTTCCAGGCATGATTAAATCAGAACTTCACTGAAAAAAAGAAAAAGATAAAAATGGATATATGCAGACCAATATGTAATTACTCATTCCATAATGTACAACAACAAAATTTACTTAGAATTGTTTAAAAAATATTTAAATATTTTTGTGGCCTGTCCAGAATCTTGCCCAGAAGCAAAATCTCTCCACTCCACAGGAGGAACAGCCACTTCTGCTCCACTACCTGCTCTGCCTAATCACCACTAATCACTAGCTGCTACTGGTGGTTACTTTTGGGTTTTAGTAACAGTAAACAGAATAGAAAGCATTGCTGCCTGTCATGTTTTGGGGTTTTTTTTTGTCTTTTTTAATGGCTCATCTCTTCTGCCCTCAAAATCATAGAATCAATGCCTTTAGCCTCCTTTTTACACTAATTCCTATGATATGGGTACCTTTCAGGTCAGGCATGTTTAGATATATTTTCCCCAGCTTTGAATACTGTCTGATCTAGATATTGTTCTGTACTTCATGGCAGACCTACTTTTATATATAAATTTATAATGCATGATTACAAATGTTCAGTGTTAATTGAGGATGTTTAAGGTCTAAACTCTTGTTCACTTCTTTATTTCTCAGCCAGGTTTGAAAAATATTTCTTTACTTCTTAGCAGTCAAGGGAATAATTTTTAAAGACTCCACCACCAGGCTTATTAACACCAAGCAAATATGCACTGTGAGTCTGCAGTGAGCATTCAAGTCAGTGGTGTTAATTGTCTTGTGGTTATGAAGAACATGAAGCTGCTAATCAGATCTGAAGTACATTTAGGTCCCTAGACAGCTTTGATTCTTTGAAGAGAAAAAAAAGAAAAGGAAAAAACAAAATCCACCAACACAAAAAAAAAAAAAACCAAACCAGAGCAAAACAAAAAACAGCAAAAATCCCCTACCAAAACAAACTAAAACCACCAAAAAAAACCAAAAACAAAAAACAAAAAAACCCAAAAAAGTAAAGATTTGGCTGTTTGTTTACTCAAGAAAGCTTTTGGAAGTCTTAATTTCTTTGCATCTTGTGTCCTCTTTTGCTCCACATCACTGTAACTTATTTCTTAACATTGTGTAGATTTTGAGAATTATTTCATTAATACTGTAAATAAATGGAAGTGTAATGAAATGGGAGCAGTATAAATATCTAAAAGGATTAGAGACTAGTACAAACTCATTAATGAATCTTGTTCTTAAACTAGCACAGCCTTGGTTTGTAGCCCATTACTGCCACTGCTTTAAGTAATAAAATAATAGTGTGCGCCTTAAAAATCAATGTCAAGTTACCAGAAGAAAGTAGTAGTGCCTCAAAATACTGCAGGGCAATCCTATTATGTACAAGATTGGCTTTGACAGTTCTGTGGGTTCAGGAACGAAGCCTGAAACTGTCTTCCTCTGCTAAACGTCTTTAGCATTAGGCACTATCTGCAGGGAGTGTTCAAAGCTGAATTATGTGTCATGCTATTTTTTTTCTCTAAAAAATTCAACCAGAGGATGTGGATTTAGATATCTTGTAAGCAGTTCTCTTTAAAAAAAATCTTTATTAAACTAGAGAAAATGTATCTATTCAGTGAAATACTTTCTAAATATTTTCTGTTGTTCAAATTATTTGAATGCTAAAAATCTCAAGATAACTTACCTAAGAAAAAAGCATGATAAAACTAGAAACTCATGTACTAGAGCAGAGCTAACTTTCAACACTGTTTTGTATAATTCCAGTCTGGATGCAAGCAGAGAGTTCAGGCCTATGTCTGATTTCACATATGAAGAACAATCTTCTGCATTTACCCTTCTACTAGTTTTGTTGCTCTTTCTATTTTTTTCTCTCCTTTACCATGAAAAAACCTCAGAATTTATCTTCACCCACTGCTGTTGTTTCAAGACTTTCTCAAGGATTTGACTTGGACTTCATGAATATCCATGTTGACCAAAAAAATGAAAAAAAATTTCTGAGTCCAGAAAACTTTTGGGGAAGGTTTTATGACAGATTAAATTTCTCATGTAAAGCTGAAATGTATTCTGGAAAATCTGAAAAAGGAAAAATATATTAGTATTTCAATTTTCTTGTTATTATTTTAAAGCATGTTTGATCTATCCTAAATATATATATTACTCTCTTTAAAATTACTATGACTGCTTTGTTTTTATTATATGCACACTGAGGAGGAAGACATGAAGGCAACAAGGAATCAAGGACATACTGTGTTACTACAAAAAAACAAAGAAAACAAAGAATTTCTGTTAAAAAAAAAAATATTGATTGCATTTTTATCAGGAGACACAAGCAAAATCTATAAATGCAAACTCTTTGCAGCTATTCCAGTTAGCCTATATTTGCCCTGTGAAATAATTCAAGGCACTCCAGACCAAAGCCGCAATGCACAAAATGAAAACAAAGACTGTGAGAAAGTAGCATTAAGAGATTTTGGAAATGACAGCTGTCTGTCCTAAGAAGGACATGTGTGAGTGTCCATCTATCATTTATAGAAACTGAAATACCTGGGAAATGAAAACCTACTTGACATATGTACAAATAGTTACAGGCACTGAAATTATTTCTCAAATAACACAGTACATTGATCATCTCAAAGACTACAAAATTAACAGTATTCCAAAAATGATGAAGGTAAATTTGAGGAGAAATATCTATTGGAGGCTGACAACAAATACAAGATTTATGTATATGCAAACCTTATTTTGGAAGGGTATGTTATATGCTAGATTGTCAAAAATGGCAAAACACAGATCTGAATTTGCTGAGAGCCTGCCATTTAATTTTAGAGAGTAAGACAATGGGGTATGGTGTTTTAACACTGTGGATCTATAGGGATTAATCTTAAAATCTGGTTTTGCATGGTTTTCCTTCCATAATGCCATTATCAGAATGCTGAAAAAAAAAGCAGATTAATTTTTCTTTTTAGTAAAACATAAAGCTTTGAGGAACAAACATTTCCTTTTGCAACTTCTCTGCAGTGTGATGAGCATTTTAAATAAGCACCAAAAAGAAAACAGGGAAAAACATCCAGACACATCTGAAATTAAGCCTTGCATGAGGCTTAATTTAAGACGTCGTTATTAACTGTGAGAAAAAGAAAAACAAGAAATAAGAATCAAGCCTAGAATATGAAATATGCACCAATAGTTATTTCTGTTTATCAAAATCCAAGATTTCCATAAATATAATTTTGCTGACTGATACCATTAAGAAAGACATGTTCATGTGCTTTAGGGATCCTAAATTGAACTAAGAATGTATTTTAGAAATTTAATGAAAAAAAGTTTTGTACCAATAAAAGTTAATAAAGGCATATTTCCTGTCTTCATTACAAAAGGAGTTTGAATTATGACTTTTGGCTTAGTCAAAAGAAATTAGTATTATGTTAGCAAAGAAAAAAAGCACAAAATAATAATTAAAACATCATTCTAGTTTAGATTCTCTTGAAGAACTTTGAAAATCTAAATGGAAAAAGATGTGTCAGTAGATACAGATAAAATTTTCTCTTGTTTTTGGATAGCAATGACCCGGCCTATATATTGAAGTAAAAGTCTTCAAAGAAAATTGCATTAGAAAATACATAGATGAAGAAATTTACTGTCTTAACATTTCAGAAAAATCAGAATTGATTCTAGAGGGAACACAATTGATAAAAGAATTATATTTACTCAGGAATGTGCTGACTTCAATGGAAGTTGATTTAAAACAGAAATTAACATTCTGAGTACAAGGAAGATAAGCAGGAGGTAGATGAAAATGCAAAAAATTATCCAAATCAGGAAACGAATTAGAAAATGAGACATTAATGATTTCCCATCTAGTAGATAATCAGTTGTTGCAGTGACACCTGCAAAAATACAGTCTGATGGGAACTAGATGCAGCAAACATGTATTACACATAGTCCTAATATTTAATATTTGGTTTGAGAGACATGCTGGTTATTTAATGCTTATGTGCATCTTTACTTAGATCTACAGGAAATACGTATTTTTACATGAGCAGCAAGGAGAGCCTGTAATTACACCTGCAATTAAAAATATTAAGCTTAAATATCAAAAGGTACAGAGCAGAAAAGTGATGTCAACTACTTTCAGTTTTTGTCCTTTGTTCTTGACTCCCCTTAGAGGGCAAGTGAAAAAAAAAAAAAAGAAAGAAGACAAATCCCTCCTTGCTCTGTACATACCTGTGAGAAAATTTGTATCACTTGATATTATTTAGAATCAATTTCCCTTTTATTTAAAATTTTCTCAGTGTTTCTTTTGCTTTTAATTTTACTTTGGTATTTAATTAAGTTTTCTGTGTTCATGATGTTTCAACATATCATCACAGAACATAAAACAGTTACCTCATAAAGCAGAGCTGAATGTAAACTTCTTATTTTTTTATTTAGACACTGTACCAAAGAAAAACACACAGCTTTTCATTTTAATAGGTGACATTTAACATGTATTTTATCAGGCTGCAGTCACTAGTGAGTACCCAAGAGTAACTGCAGAATCAATTTTTTTGATTTTTAAACTTTTAAAAAAAAGCATGTATAACGTTTCCATGTAAAGAAAGATAAAGGAATTTAATAGATTTTGAGGCTGAATGCCCCTCCCTTTAGTGACTCAAGGACAACTGTAGAGCCACTCTTCTGCAGCACTGCAAACCTGAAGGTTCTCCCACAAATTTTTATAACAATAACGTGTGGTGTCATTGAAATTTTTCCCCTATATTTTCTTGCTGCTGGAAACATTGATATCAGCTGAATGTTGTAGGATACAAATAATCTGATAAGTCCCAATAAAACCAGGAATATGTCTAAAGTATTGTGCAAACCATTATTGTTTTGAATAATTTATTTTGATCTGAAATAAGGTCATCAAATGCCATAAACAAGCATTTAAAATCCAATAGCACGCTGTATCTCCTACTATAAGAATTTTACTCAGGATTAGAATTTAGGAGATTGCAGTACTCTTTGGGAACAGATGAAATCATGAGTAATGCTCAGGACGATAAAGGATAATGCAGTGGCATTTCACAAGGCATATACTTCTGCAATATATTGGAGAAATCTTGCCATCTTTTAAATTGTAGAGGGATTTGACATAGATTTTGATGCTGTTAGGACTTCAGCTGACACTATTAAAACATGAAAAAAGACCATGTGTTCTTGAACTCAAAAGTCAGTACAAAGACAAAGAATAAGAGGGTATGAAAACAGTTTTTATCTTGCCAGTATTCAGTGTAAGGTAATTGGCTTTCACCCATGAGAAACTGAACGGTAGGTAGAGAGAAAGAGATCTGTGGAGAGAAGAAGGAAATAAATTTAATGAGGTGTGCAACTAAAAAAAAAGTATTTTAATCCCCCAACAGAAACATGACTTCAAAATAGCAGGCATAAAAAAAGGAGCTGAAAACAAAGAACACTTGGAGATACTTATCCTCCAAAACAAACCATGAGAAAGTGTGAGCATCATTTAATGGAACTTGTAAATACGCTTTAGTCACTATTCTGCTGTACTAAGAACAGGATAACTGCAGTTCAAGAGGAACAGAAACTAAAAGAGAAAACAGGTATTTATATAATAAGTAATTATACTAGTTTTATACTAAATTTGCTGATGATACTAAATTTCTAATAACTCCCTTGAGGGTGGAGAGATTGTGCAGAGAGACCTGGGCAAACTGGAGGGCTGAGCAATCATCAACTATAGGAAGTTGAATAAAAACATCCTGGTGTGCTGGATTCTGAACCTGGGATGCTGCAACTCTGGATGTACGTACAGACTGGGAAATGAGAGGCTGGGGAAATCAGTGCTGCAGAAAGGGACCCGAGGATCCTGGTCAATGGCAAGTTGAACATGGGTCAGCAGAGCCCTGGCAGCCAGGAGGGCCAACACTGCCCTGGGGGCATCAGGCACAGCATCACAAGCCGGGCAAGGGAGGGGATTGTCCTGCTCTGCTCTGAGCTGGGGCAGCCTCAGCTCCAGTGTTGGGGGCAGTTTTGGGTTGCACAATATGAAAATGACATTAAAGTATTAGAGAGTGTCCAAAGGAAAACAATGAGAAAGGTGAGTAGCCTTGAGGAGAAGCTGAATGAGGAGCAACTGAGATCACTTGTTCTGTTCAGCCTGGAGAGGAGGAGACTGAGGGCAGACCTCATTGCACTTACAACTTCCTTGTGAGGGGAAGAGGAAAGGCAGGTACAAATCTTGTCTCTGTGGTTACCAAGGGAAGGACCTGAAGTTGTATCAGGGGAGGTTTAGGTCAGATATCAGGAAAAGGTTTTTCACCCAGAGAATGACAGGGAACTGGAACATGCTTCCCAGGGAAGTGGTTGCTGTACCATCCTGGCAAATACTACTCTAGAGGCTGCTCAGTGCACTGCTGGCTGCCTTTGACATGGGGACAAAAATTTCTTAGTTTATTGGCAAGCAGAGAGCCTGAGTTTCTCAATAATCATGTGTTCAAGTATTTTTTTCATTATGATGGTTGATAACAACAACAAAAATTCTAATTCATCTACAATGAAATAACTCTGTGAACTTGAACACAGAGCATGATGCTACACTACATGACCAGATTTTTTATCTATTGTTGGTGAAATTGATGTCTTAGAAACATTTTCCACAAATGAATAAGATGGCCTTGCTCATCTATCCTTTTAAATTTAGACAGTAATTTAATCCATTGCAATTTTGGTAGAAAAGGCTATTGACCAAAAATCACTGCCTGAAATTTTAAAATATAGCCCTCCAATCTGAAAGCATATTTTTAACTCTTTAGGGTGTCTTCCTCTGTGTAAAACCTACTTTAGAGTTTCAGATTGTAACGGGAAAATGGGTTATGGTTGGTATTTTTTTCTCTCAGTTGAAAACCTGACTCATTTCCAATCCTATGATGCTCATCTTGTCTGATAATGAGTAGGTTTTTTTAAAAAAAGTTTTATATTTGTTACTATTTTTTTCCAAATAAAACCTCCTATATTTTATAGTCATAAATTTGGAGGTACTCAGGTTTTGTGATGTCTCTAAAATCTACTTAAAAGTTGTTTTTATTAATCACTCTGGTTATAGTGTTGATATTCTGATGTTCATTAAAATTCACAAAATGTTCATTCAATTACCAGAAACAGAGAAACACAGAGAAATTCACATTGAATTTATGCTATCATTCCAACATTCCAACATATGCTCACTGGTAAGCAGAAAAAGTTTACATTGAGAAAGATAATAAGAGTCTTGAAGGATTCTAGTCTGAACTGAAAGTCTAATAAATGTAAATAATCTACTTATATTTGCACCACTACAGAAGATACTAAACTCAGATTTTTCAAGTTATAGCCTAAAAGACTATTTGAATTTTACATGCTCCTGCTTTGATCCACATTTTGTAATAGACCACTCACAAGTTCCTCACTATAAGTGTAAAAATTTTTTTTGAGCCTTTTCCTCTTAAAGCCATGTCTTTTTCCATTATTGGCAAGTAGATGATCAACAATATTTAAACTCACTTCTGTCGAGAAGATGAAAAGAATAATCAGGAGTTAAATCCATGCAACTAAATACCTTTTCTATTATTCCTAAAAATCTTTAAGTTATCTGGGTATATCAGGCATAGAGATGCCAAATTGCTACCACTTTTTCTGATTAAAATGAAGAATTATGGCTAATTTTAAAATTGTTTCACAGTTCAATAAAATACCTAAAAACAATTGCATAAAACTCCCTTTAAAATCTATTAGTATGAGTAACTTAGTCTTTTAGAATGCCTACTGATGTACAAATTATTTGCTGTTTCAAAGACATTTTCTTTAAAGTGCATACTACTCTGATTTGTGGGATGTAGCAATCTGAAATCCAGACAGCTAGACAGGTAAGTAGTAAAAAAAATTAAAGTACTATTGACATACAGAAATTTTAATTTTCAACTTTTCTATTCTGGTATTGTAAAAAACTCTGATAAATGGCAAACTAAATCTGCACCAATAATACAAAGTAACATAAACAAGGAATTAATAATTATTTAGAAAAAAAAAAAAAAGTGTGTCTGTTTAATTGCTGTCATTTTTAATACATATGTCTTTCCACTGTTCTATCAGAAATTTTTATCACACAACAGATGAAGAGACTACACACACTCAGTGGATTTATTGAAAAAAAGGGGTTCCAGGGCCATTCTTTTATTGCTGTGTTTGGGAATCCAGACAAAAGCAAATAGTAAAAAATGCTAAATAATACTAATGACTTAGTATACAAATATGAAAATAACACTTGTAATCAAAGTCAATGTTTTTCATTTGACAGGAAAAGAGCTTTTAGTTGTCTCAATGGGTTCTGAGCATGTTTTGTCTCAGGAGAATGTACTAATTATGCATTTTACCACCATTCATTTGAGCTAGAAAAGAATTTATCTAAATTGCTGTATTTCCATCTCTGGCTTTCCAAATAACTTGCAAAGGCATGTGATGTTGCTAGACATTCTTCTTTTGAACAGCTTCAAGGCAAAGGTTATATCTGCCACATAAAATTTGCTGTCATCTTTAGAGCACTCATCAGTTTAGGCTTCACATGTGTTTATTTTTACAGGCTCTGCTGTTGCTGCACTCCTCTCTGCAGTGCAGCAGCTGTACCCTGGGGTTCAGCCAGCATTATACTGCAGAACCTCTGCCTGGCTCCTTTCAAGGACAAATATGTTATGAATACGTAAAACTTGTATTGCACCCATTTTCTACTTCATATACCTTTCCTGCAACACTTGAACAAAGAACGTGAGAAACTGTTCCAGGGTCTGTTTATGAAAATAGGTTACTGCTTCTCTCTTCAGATCCCCTGTTCTATCAATCAACATCAAAATATTTATCCATACATTCTTGTGTCAGTACTGTCCCATCACAGAACTGTGAGAAGGCATACTGTGAGAAGTCTAATCCAACTGAAGTGAGACAGGAAAAGGATACACTGTATCTAGAAACTACCCAATCTATTTAAAAGGCTTTGAAAATCCCTCTATTTTGCTAAGCTCCTGAAGCAAGTTCTACAAGAGAGTATGAAGTGAAAGATGTTTCCTGTGTTCAGAGTCGCTAAGAGAATTAATTTAAAAGTAAAAAGGTTCAACAACAGCTGTAATTCAGAGCGAGATGGTCAGTTCCACTGCCACATTAAAGCAATTTATAATGCATAGTTCACATAAGCCTACATTTAATACTACCCTCAGAACAGGTTGCATAGTGTTAATCAAATTTCTAAGTCAGATTTTTATTGAATGGGCTTTGCTGCACAATCTGTAACAAACCCACTTCTATAACTGAGTTTCTTTTTGCTTACTGAATAAACTTGATGAAGTAATGACTCCTGAATTTGTGCAGTCCACAATTTCCACAATTCAGTTACCTGGAGTGGTGGTGTATGAGAGGATACCAAGGAGATCAATCATGAAAGTGTGTTTTGTTTCTAACAGTTAGTATTTAATCTGATGGTCAGGAAAAGCTGGACAAAAAAAAAACTCATTTTAATGAAGATGTGATAGTTCAGGAAATGAAAGCCTAATATGCTCCAGAATAGATAAATTAAATATACCCACCCTGTTAGGAGACTGAGAATTCTGGACCCATCTATC
Organism: Haemorhous mexicanus; assembly: GCF_027477595.1. Lineage (NCBI taxonomy): Eukaryota > Metazoa > Chordata > Aves > Passeriformes > Fringillidae > Haemorhous > Haemorhous mexicanus. Next base: position 78,651,903 of record NC_082341.1, read on the forward strand.
TGACATTTTCTGGGGAGTTATTTGATTCTATATATGTTTCTGAGGGAGAATTTGAATTTAGCATAGGATCCAGAATCACCAGAAACACAAAGTTACCATATAGCAACAAAATAGTAAATGTGCTTATATGGTCATTCTTACAAACATTCACTTTGAACTGAAAATTTGTGCTTTTTTTCCTTTATTCATTTTTTAGGTTTTTTTTTTTTTCTTGGAAGAATGAAGGGTGATTTCTTTATTCTCCTTGATACAGAAGAATGCTCTTTTCAAATATCAAGTGCCTCTTCCTTTTCAGGCTGGAGTACATCAGCATTGCTCTAGTGTTCATCATTCTCTCAGAGAAGCCATTAGGAAAACTTCAACATGCTGAAGTTTTTCTTAAACATCAACCACCACAACAAAAACCATTCATGTTCTTTTTCTTAAAAACCTGTTGTCGTGGTTTGAGAGGAAATGAGTTTTTTTGGGATGGTGTGGTCACGCCAATCGGTGTCCAGATTTTAATATTGGCACCTGGTTTGTCCACTGAGGGCATGGATACGCCTCTGAGAACACAGAGGGTTAAAAGCTGTGAACTCCCAGGGGAAGTTCCTTTTGGGTTCCAGTCTTGGACGAGAGGAGACCTCCCCTGTCCAGCTCCAAGCTGGGAAGGTGGGGAGGGGAGCCATGTGGCCAGAGGGAGGTAGGCCAGGCCTGGGCCGAAGGGTGGAGGAGCATTGCACTGCGAGGGCTTCGGGCAGCCATCCCACATTCCCCCCCCTCCCCAGAGGGAGAGAGAGAGAGCAGCCTGTGCCTGTGATAGCGCGGCTGGAGTGAAGGAGAAGGGGGGGGAGGTGCCCAGCAGGGCAGCCAGCCGTGGGAGTTCATGAACCAAACCGGCAGAGCCTGGGACTTTTAACCCTTCTTGAGATGATGGAAACCTTGCAAATGCTGATTCTTCCTGGAGTTGGTGAGATTGAGAGAAGTTGAGAAGAATTCTAGGTGGGAGGAGATGATGGAGTGGCTTTTGGCTGGACTTTTCTTAGATAGCCATGGCAGAACCCTTGAGTTCCTGTGACACAGAGACTGCATCTAGGGGAAGGCAATGGCTCAGAGCCAGGAGAGTGCGGTGATGTGAAGGTGTGTGAACAGAGACCACGGGTGAGGAGGGTGGTGGTGGTGCCCTCCGTCTTCGAAGAAGAAGAAGAAGAGGAAGATGATCTCTGTTCAAGAGACCCCTCAGCCCCAGGGGGTGAAACATGGGGAGGACAGGTGTCCCAAAAAGAGAGGGACTGTGCTCTTTTTTGGAACTGGACAAAGCATCCTTAAAGGGAAAAGCCCCAGAAGCAGCTCTGGTCCATGTGCAGTGGTGAGAGCACTGGAAATGGAAGGAAGAGGTCACGATGGCAAAATGTTCTCCGGGCGGTGCCACACGTGACATGGAAACACGAGAAGTTTCGACTGTTTTCTGGGGAAGTCTGTGGTGCAAGAGGGACTCCTCACTTCTTGAGAATTGAGAATTGATTATCTAAAGGGTAGTAATGGAATTAGGAAATTTGGTGGGGGGAGAAGGAGGAAATTTGGAAGGTTTGCATCCTGTGTTCTGTGTGTTTTTCCCTGTAGTTTTAAGTTAATAAAGTTTTTTTCCTTTCAATCATAAGTTGGAGCCTGCTCTGCTCTGTCTCTGATCACATCTCACAGCAGATACCAGGAAAAGAGGTATTCTCATGGAAGCACTGGCATTTCACCAGGCTGAAACCATGACACCTGTGAATACTTCTAACTCTCCAGTTGATTCTGATAGTACTGTTACCTTTGAGGATATGTACAATTTCTACAGTGCTTGGTCCTTTGACAACTTACCCCAATGAGGAATGTCAGCAGCACTCTACCTTCTATGTCTATTCTTTTCAGAGTGAATTCTTGATATCCTCAAGGTCTCTTCTCTGCTGCTGCCTCTTCCTGTAGTAGGTAGTGCAAAAAATTGCCTGATAAAAACATGTGAACTGTGCTCATCCACTGACTCCTCAAGAAACTTAAATAAACCTTAGTAACTCTTGCTATCCTAACCACACCTTAAGGAGAGTCTGCAAAATTGTTTTCAATTGTCAGAGTATCTTTCTCTGCTGTTCTTTTCCACCTTTCTTTCTTTCCTCATACCACTTATGTAGACACATTTTTTCAAGAGTCAATATTTCCATGTCACATGTTTTTCAGAAAAAAAAGGATAGATTCACTACTTTTGTGCCATTTACCAGAGAAAGACATTAAAATGCATTAATATTTTTTTTACAAGAATAGAATTCTGCAGTTCAGTTTGTGCGTTGCTACTGTCTCATCTCTGTCTCCTCTGAAAACTGGAGCAATATAATTGTCTTATGTGTAAAGAACTTAGCAAACATTTAACAGGGCTCAACTTTAGGGCTTCAATTCTAATCCAATTTTAAAATGAACTCTCTACAGAATTTTTTTTTTTCCTGAGAATACAGGAAATACTTAGTAATTTCAAAGATATGCTGTCACAGAAATACTTCAAATATCCTTACAAGTATGTTATTATTTCTATCCTTCCCAACCTGAACAACATGTGGTTCTTTCACATGGCACTAGAAGCAACATCTGCCCAACCATAATCAAATTATTGTAAACTATCATTAGTATAATACTATACAAAATTCTCATCATCTCAATAGCAGAAACTTTTACTTTCTTTCTGATTATTTTTCCCATTCATTGTATAAATTGAAGGCAGAAAATTCTTTTCTTTTTCTTAAATTAACTGCTCTCTCCCTCCCTCTTCCTCACTTAGTCTCTTTTTCCAGTAAAGAGCTTGTATCTTCCTTATGTGTTATTTTAGATTTTAAAAAAAAAATCTAATCTTTATTTCTAACAAGTTTTGATATTTTCAATAATTCTAGAAAGGCAGTGTTCAGAGATAAAGTATTTGGATTTTTCTAAGCAAAAATTAAATCACAGTTTTTTCTCATCTCTTCTGATATATTTTGGCACTTTATACTTTTGTTGCTTCCTTTGATTTCAGAAATAGGATTGTTTTAAACTGTAGACTGGAGAATGTAATTTTTTTCATATGAAGTGTTTGCATATGTTTGCAAAATACAGACAGCAGTGGCAACGTACGGAGAGAACCTGCAAAAAAGCCTCCCATTTATTTTTTAAAATACACTGTGTGGTAATTAAAACACAATGGTAGGGCAGAGCAATGTTCATGAATGCAATGTAATAAATAAATAAAGAAACAGCACTTGGAATGTTGTTATATGCATGCTTTATGTCGTCAGCAATATGACATGACTCTAAATTAAATGACCCAAAGGGGAAAGCAATTATTGTAGTAAAGAACAATAAGGAAGACAAGTTTTGACTAGCCTAAACTGAGCTGAGAAAATGCTGATCTAATGACACTGGCATAAAAATAGTTGTATGAATACTAGAGCATGAAAGCCAGTGAAAGATTTTTAATTGTACTGTGATGCTATTTTTGTCAAATGTATAGAGAAATACTTCCATAATTTGTGAATAATAGAATAAATACTCTTGGTTCCTCTTCATTTATGGTAAACAGCAACACAATTCTTTCTCTAAAAACCTTTTTTTCAATACATTTAAATAGTGGAAATAATTTGAGAAATCATCTTGAAAGATGCAGCTCTCTTTCAAGAGATACACCCAAGAGAAACAGTGGTGTAGATTTTACAATATTGAAGTTTTCCACCCTGGTCTTCACAGGTGCTCAAGTAAAAAGGTATTTTCCTTAAGAGATTAAAATATTGTCATTTTTCCAATAATTCTCAGCATTCTGGCAGTAATTTTGAAAGTTAGAACATGTGCATATTACATCCAATACTTAGACAAAAAGGAGCTGCAGGTAGAATTTCTTTATCTGAAGTATATCCATTAAAAAAAAAAAAAAAAACAAACAAAAAAACCCCAAAAAACCCAAAGCAAGATGTCAGAATTACTTAAATATAAAAATGGTGATATTCATACATCTTTCTCACCCAAACCCGAAAATGTAGGCAAATTTCACGTATATAAGTCCATGTGCCCTGATGGGGTGCAGCTATAAGTGCTGAAGAAGCTGGCTGATGACATTGCAAGACCACTGTCACTCATCTGTGATGTCCACCAGCTTTCTCTGCAGTCGTGTTTGCATCCCCTCAAGGCCTATGAACTTGTGGATGTCAACTTTGTCTAGGTGTTTGTTTTGGGGTTATTTATGATATTTAGTTATTTACCTGATCCTCTGCTTTATGCCCAAAAATGCTTGCTGTATCTTTTAGGTGTGGCTGGGGGAGAGGAGAGATTAAGCTCTTTGGCGGCTTTCCCAAAATCTCACTCAGAGCTTCAGGGTTGTGTTGTGGTCTGGGTTTTCCTTGGTTTTGTTAGCCCTGGCAAGAAGTTTTTTCCTTACCTGTTTTTTTTTTTTTTTTTTTTTTTTTCCTTTCCAACAGCAATTCTTCTGCTATTTTTTGAGGTGACAGATTGTTTGTCCAAGACCAGAGAAAACAGGGCCTGCAGGAGAGGAGTCGGTCAGGATCAGCAGGAGAGGGACCACTCTGTTCCGCCCCTAAATCTCGAGAAAGCCAAATCAGGGAGTAAAAGCACACCCAGAGGTTCTAGTCCAGCTGCTTCATCTGCTGTGGAAAGGAAGTTGATGTCAGAGACTCACCAGATTTTCATCTGTTGCTCGAACTGCTGCATGAAACTCCTCGGGCTTTTTTCCCCTGAGATAGACACTGGTGCCATCTTCCACCACATGGCATGAGCCAGTTTTTTTTCCCTGGAATTCTGGGGTTTTGTTCCAGTGTGCCTGGGGATAAGGTTTAATATCTGACAGTTTTATATCTAGCATTTAATTACTTTTTCTCCCCTTGCCTTGTAGGTGTTCTGTTAATAAACTGTTGGTGTTTTTTTTAACCTTTTACCATTAGTATTCATTTCCTATTGGTGGAAAGGGATTGTAGAACCCTTTTAGAGGAGACAATTCCTTCCAGAATGTCTTTTCCTAAATTTGTTTCTAAACGGAGACAGTGTTCTCTAATGTTGATGTTCAGTATTATATGACCTGATACAACATAGGGAAACATTTGATAGAAATGGTCCAAGGAACTCCAGGACACAATCAGAGAACAATACAGTGCAGCCATCAGGCATACTGTGACTGATAATTCTTTCACAGCGCAGACCTACTGCCAATGCCTGTACCTCACAACTGTATCTGCATTAAACCATACAAGTCATTGCAGAGTATCACTGCTTTAGCTAAAAGAAGAAACAAGTTAGTTTTGAAGTATCTTGTTTACTTTCTTTCAGTAATGCTTCATATTTTATTAAAATACTGTGAAGAAATATGTCCCTTTCAAAACAGAAATGTACTGTCATGGACCTCACATAGGAGACATTTTGTGTATCATCTTGAAATCTAAGTAGAAAGCTGGGAGAAGGGCAAGAAATGTGTTTTTTGTCTCCTACAGTAAGACAAGAAAAAGGGAAATCATTCAGTTGCCATTAGCAATAAAGAAAAGGGACTATTCTGTGAGATTGAGCATATATCTGATAAAGATGCATCCTTTCCCTCCCTAACAGACCAGGTTATCAGTCAGAGTGACTTAACTGCCCTTTCCTATGCAGTTCTGCAGAATCACAATTTAGAAAAGATGTTATTGCAAGTGAACCTCAAGCACTCTTTTCCTCATTCCCCCTGAAGCTTGCTAAGCCTTTCTTAATGTTAAGGCACTGACTTTTTATCTCCAAACTCCAGGCAAAATAGTAAATTCATGGTTTGCACTATATCCTTCTCAATGAATTCATAATAACTACATTGCCTCTTGCCCAGCGATCAACTGCTTCACCCTAGGATAAAATGCATTTCAGCACTGTCAAATGCCCCTTTCCTATAAGTACCATCTCCATCAGAAGAGACACAAAAAATAAACACAAGACACAATTGTCAGGGCAAGATTTTACCTTCACAATCATGTAAATGATATGACTATATGTACAAACAAGGGGGTCTCAACAAAACACAAATGTAAAAATAGAGCATACACGAGATGGACATGAGTTAGGATAAATACAAAGACATTGTCAAAGCTTGTAGGGATTAGGTTGGAACAGACAGTGTGGCTTAGGGACTAATAAAGGGGACAATATGTTAAAGATTTTTATTCATTACTTGGGTGATGATCAAGTCTGTGCATGACTCAAAACTTTAGGGAGCTGTTCATGCACCATGGCTGTGCTGCCATTCAGATGGGCAATTCAGACCCTGCAGCAGTACCTGCTGGAGGACAATAGGCTCGAAATCAGCCTTGAAGAAAAAGGATCAAGACCTAGGCAGACTACAAATTTAACACATTCCAGTGATGCTTCCAGTAGCAAGAAGGTCAACAGCATTTGGGACTGTACTACAGGAGTACTGTCAGCTGGTAAAGGGGAGGTGACCGTTCCACTTTACTGATAAGGTCACACCTAGAGTTCCGGGTCCATTCCTGGACTTCACAGTATGAAACAGGGACACACTGGAGTGTGTCTGGTAAGGGACCATAAAAATTATTAAAGGGCTGCATGAGAGGCCGAAAGAGATGGGACAGCTCTGCCTGCAGAGTATGGGCCTTGGAGAGCTGGAGAGGGAGAAGAAGGAAATAAAGAGATGATAGGGCTATTACAGGAATTTTATTTCTTGCTTTTCTGCTTTTCTCATTTTGGGAGTAAAACCTAAAACCCAAACCCAACAAACAAAAATAACAAATCAAAAAATATTTACCAAGGATGGCACCTTGATAGCTTTAATTTGATCTTGACTAGGAGAACAGAAAAAACATTTTGCCAGTCTCCATGAAGAAAAAGAAATTTAAAAATCAGACAGCAAAAAACATGCCCTTTGTAACTGCAATGAAAGCTGAAGATATTAAAAAAAAAAAAAAAAAGAAAAAGAAAAAGAAAAAGAAAGAAACTTTAAAATAATCCTGGCAAACAAAGTATTTGTTTGCTACTGTCTCCTGTAAAAAGATTAGGTAACATACTGCCAGGTCCAGAAGTGCACTTTCCCTTTCAACAAGATTACCTTGCTGGACTCAGGGTCAGCTTGATGATTAAAATTGCTTGCAAAAAGGCAGAACAAACCTAAATGGGTGTTCAGCTCTGCTTTTTTAGGTGCTGTTTTAAGCTGATGCCTTTTTTCCTGTCTCCCACATGAACTGTCTCTCTCAGAGCAATAGAAAGGGACTGATTTGCAAAGCAAGGTGAGCCAGACACAAAGAACCCCCTCACAACCAACAGGACAGTGACCTCACCAACATGGACACAGTCCACAGTGCCCGAGCAAGGAAAATGGTTCTGAGACAATATGTATGATCAGCAATCACTCAGTAAGACCAAGTAAGAAGAAAACCTCCATATTTAAAAGTAAATCTAGCCTTCAGAATAGGATTAGAGTGGTATAAAAGCATCTGAAATGCCAGAGCGAGTGCAGTGCAGCTTACAGGAGATCTTGCAGCAAGTCCCAAGCAAAGGTGGTGGAAGGGAACATCTGCTGAGGCTTCTTCCAGCACTCCACAGCAGCTCTTTCTACTTGTTATTGTGGCAGTCAGCTAAATTCCTAGAATGAGGGAAGTCAGCTCCAGATCAGGACACACAACATAGGAATTCCCATTAATATAATGATTCTTCAGTCAAGGCAAGAACTCTTGAAGGAAACATATTCTAACCTTCTGAGGACAAAGTGTAGACATCTGAGCAGAATTTGGTGAGACAGACTCAAAATCAAATACAAGCAAGTTTAGTTATTTTCTTTGTCTCCAAGGAAGAAATAGAGAACTTCACATATTTTACACTGCTCTTACTTTTTTATTTATTCCCTATTACTCATTTGGGTTAATTGCTAGTCTACCCTTCACTGCACAAGAAGAAGCATTTGTGTTTCTCTTTACATCAAAATCTAAATCCATCATAACTGGGCAGGGTTAAGATCCTGGAAAGACATTTAGGCAGCCCAGAAACTCTACCAAACTTCAATCAATTTTCTTGATGGGCAGTTGTTAATCTTGTGCTGAATATTCCTGATTATGTAAAAATAGGTTTTTTTTCATTAGATATGCATGATGACTAATTAAGATTGAAAATTATTCTGTTAATCAAAATCCTGTTAATCTTATTCTCACTACTCTTAACCATGTTTCAGGTTCAATGACAGCAGTCACTGGATGTGGTTTAGATGTATTCGCAATCTTACATTTGTAGGTTTCTCTGCATTAAGTACATTTAATAGAAATATTTGCAAATATATTGAAACATATTATCATCTGACCTCTTTGTTAGGTAATTTCTACTCTATTTGGCAGGTGGTTGTACTTTTAAGATGACTGGCATGTTACATTTGTTTGGGGCTTTTTCCTGTTTGTTTGTTTTGTTTTGGTTATGGTTTTTTTATTTGTTTTAGTTTTGGGTTTTTTGTTTTTTTTTTGCCAGTGAACTTTTGAGGAAAACCTAAACTGCCTTAAATCAGAAAGATTATGAATATGACTCCAAGAAGTAAAAAAATCAGTGAGTACTTTCAATGAAGCATGAGAGAGGATGAGTTTCTCCTGTGTCATTTAGAGCCTTCTCTGCTAAACAGGACACATAATTTCCTGTACTAGGAAATACACCGAGACTCTGTGTGCATTATTTTTCTGCTTCACTACTATTGTGGTATTCACATGTTAAACCCTGTCTTCATCAGTAAGCAATTCAGGGTAATATTTCCCTGGGCTTTCTCTCTGCAAGCTAGAGAAATAAAATCTGTTTTAAAGAGTTAAATTGGTTTATAGTTTCTATTTAGGTCCTCTAAATTTTTCTGGACATATAATGGAAAAATAATATATCCTCGTCAAATTGATGACATAATACAGAGCTCAATTCTGAGTATTAGCTCTGTTTTATCAGCTTCTCTTGCTCTTTGTGCCTGGAGCATTTTCTATTGCCTGCATTGTTCAATAGATATATTTGTATACTGTGAGTTTAAATATTGGATGACAGGAATCTCACAGGCTAAAGCTAAATCTTTTTGATAGGCCTGTTTGCCAGAATTTGAAACCCCAACAAAAAAAACTTTTAGAGTATCTGTTTTTTCAATGCACATAGGCAAAACTCGGAGGGGCTAATTCAATGACAAATTGCAATAAATACTTCACAGAAGCATAGGGAGAGATATTATTTGTGCAAAAACTAATTACATTTTGGTCCTCATTGTGCAGTAAGCACATTTTCAACTTAAAATCATCATTTAGACTGTTCTGTGTATTGTAAGTAAGCATTGTACAGTGCATAGTCTCTTGACTAACATTACTGAACTGCCACTAATGATAATAAAAGGTAAAGAAATTTAAATAATTTTCCTCCATATGGATTTTCTTCTGAAATTTAATGTTTATACATTATCCAGAAGAAACTATGATATCCATTTTAAAAACAGAAGAAGTTGAACACTGACAGCCATGCAGTCTATAAACACATTGCTTTTAAGAACTTGTTGTGAAAAGGTACGAAAATGTACAAAATACACTACTCAAAACAAATTAATAATTCTTATCAAGCTCCAAATAACAAGAATTTAATCAAAATACATAATTCTTCTTTGACAATAAAGCCCATAATAGGGAAGAATTGAGTGTGTGCAGGCAAACATCATCAATGGCTCAAGATGACGCAGGACATAGTCCAGCAGTGAATATTACTGCAGGAAAAGCAACATTCAAAATTCCTGGTAAACTCAGCATTGTACTATTGCATTTCTCCTTTCAAAGTTTTTCCCAGTTTGGTCTGTCTAAGACTTGCAGGACAATGTTACTTAGCATAATGCTACTGAAAGACCCTCCATCTTTTGACCTTCAATGAAAATTTAGGGTCAGAAGTTTAAAATTTTCTGAGGTTGCTGCACGATGCTTTGTGTTAGTCAAAGGTCTTTCACTGTGTGTCTCTTGCACTGGGGAGCTGGTCTTGTGTATAATAATAACAGCACATTTAATTTGCCTATATTTTGCAAGACTTCAGTATCAAGAACAAAGTACAGAATACGGGTTGTGAGAAAAATTATGTAATTTTCAGTCCCATCATATACTGTGGCTATTGCTGGAGGCAGGTCTCAGATTTTATATTAACCTGTTGTTCCTCAGAACTGAGGTTTGTGTGACTTTGAGCCTCAGCTTTTTTTTTTAACTAGGTTAACTACCGCAGAATTATTTTCTTCCCCAGATAATTTCTTTGACTTACCTTTTTATAGGACAAGTTTAATTTTATAGTAGCCTCAAGTAGTTATTTTGTTTAGACTTAGGTATTTTTGACCACACCAGGATGATGTAAGATGGCCCAAGAGAGCCTAGAGGAGTGGACACCTAGGAGGCTCCAAATACAGGCATGGGATAACAAGAGACAGGACAAAGACTGACATGAAGAGAGAGCATTTAATTCTTGCCCTTTAACAACATTCTGAACTTGAAAAAAAGTCACAAACAAACAAAAATCAGTTGTCATGCTGGGAACTTCAGTCAGTGGCTGAAGGGTGTACTGGTGGATTAAATGTATCCTAGTAATGTATATAGGTTACTCCCTCTATAGAAGTCACTTTCAGACTTCACTATTATTAGTTTTGTTTTAGGGAACAAAAACTACTTGCAATGAGAATTAGGTCTCCATGCAAATATTTAATTTCTGAAGCTACAGCCCCTACGGCAACTGTAAATTTTCATGAAGATCCTTTTATTTTTAAATACAGTAATTATTTTTTCTGTGTTTTACTGAAAAGCTCAGAGAAATTTAATTCTATTGTGCTGGGACTCCGGTATTTTTACACAGGTGAATTCAACAATTGCCTGTATTTTAAATGTCTAAGAAGTTCTTGACCCAGGCTAACTCTACCAAGCAATGCTTATGCAACATTCAGAAATTATTACAACCACTCCAAGAAGTAGATTAGATGTGGGCATGCTGTTCAGAGGAAGAAAAACATTTAGGCGTTTCCTGAGGAAGAAAAACCTCTAGGTGTTTAGTTATGAGCTTTTCCATTTCATCAGTCTTTGAGAATAGCATTTCATTCACTAATATCAGTGAAGGTTTGAATTCTATGAAAAAGATCAATTCCTGTTGTCTTAAATAGATCATAGAGAGACATAAATTTAAAGTAGATCTGGTAAATTCTCAGAGAAGTGTTCAAAATTTTGGAGTGGATGACCTTTACACAGAAAAGGCAAATATAGTCCTAGAAATGTTACATATTTAGTTTTGCATCATATTTTAGGGAATTATTTGTCTGACCAAGAAAACAATGATATTATAAATATTAACAGTGATGACAAAAAAAAAAATCATTTAAATTGGTTTGCACTTTTATATCAATGCTCACCCTGGAGTTCACTAAAGCATTCAGATAGAAAATAAGGTGCATTGTGATTTATGGACATGCATTACATTATATCATGTTCATATACATAACTTTCATGGCTGAAGTCAAAGTCTTTAATAAATGGATATTTACCTTTTCTAATTCACCAGCACGTTTAGCAAAACTGAATTGAGTATCTCTAAAACTTAAATACTATCTTCTATATCTTAAAATAGAGAAAAGAATATAATTAAACTGTAACAGTTTCGTATTCTATGAAGAGAAGGACCACAGTTGGTCATCTGGTCCAACTTCCCTGCTCAGGCAAGGTCATCCTAGCACACGTGGACCAGGATTGTGTCCAGAGACTTCTTGAATATCTCCACTAAGAGAGACTCTACAACCTCTCAGGGCAACCTCTTCTGTCACCGACATGTTCTATGAAAAATCCTTTCCTCAGGATTTTTTCCTCCTGAGTTGGTGAGAGACCTCAAGAACAAAATGCAAACAATTCTTTTCTGCTGCTGTGGAATGCAACAGGTGGATTTGTGATTGGTCTCATCTGGTTGTTTCTAATTAATAGCCAATCAAAGTCCACGTGTCCAGACTGTCTTGGTCAGAGACACGCCTTTGTTATTCATTCCTTCTCTATTCTTAGCTGAGCCTTCTGATGAAATCCTTTCTTCTATTCTTTTAGTATAGTTTTTAACATAATATATATAATAAAATAATAAACCAAGCATCCTGAACATGGAGTCAACTTTCTCGTCTCTTCCCTCATCCTAAGACCCCTGTGAACAATGCAACACTCTTCCAGTGCTCGATCAACCTCATAATAACAAAGTTTTTCCTCGTGTTCAGGTGCAACTTCCTGTTCATTAGTTTCTGCCCATTATCTCTTGTCCTGTTACTTAGCATCACTGAGGAATAATAACAAATACTATATGGAACACAGGGAATTAAGTATCATTATCTTATTTATCTCTCAGCGCTTGTACCTTGGCTTCTTTCCTAAGCATGCCCTTCCAGATCTGAAAGGGAATTTTTCTAAGGAAATATGAAATAAAATTGACAAAATCTATCCTCAGTATTCTTGTTTTTACATTTGAGAATTTGAAACAAGTCTTATATATACTTTTCCCCCCCATCTGTCAAAATGGACTTTTCTTAAGCATCAGTAAAAATATTTTAGGTTTCTACATTGAATAGCTGAATATGCAGTGTCTTATTTCCAGCCTGTGAGTAGTCTGAGAATCTTAAGAATGTGTTAAAGCTTGGCAGAACTTGAAACCTGAATGATGCACTCAGCAATAGTGCAATCAATAGAATCAGTGTTTATGTGCAATGTAGAAAGCCTATTTCATTCTTTCCTGTGAAAGGTGTAAAATGTTGAATCCTGACTTTTTTATTTTCTTTGAGGGAATTTATCAAAGGCATCTCTATGAATAGGCAAATCTGCTGCTTGTTATTAGATGTTCACAAGATGTAGTCTCATGAAGCTGCATATTCAATATTCTGACTTTCCTTTGATCATTGGATAGAGAAGAACTACCTTGATTATTTTTGGAATCATGCTGTAGGAACCACATATATTTCCTCCTGTGAGTTGAATCTGAAATAGTGGAAAAAACAGTTTCTCGTACAGAATTACACTTGATAAGATGGTGCTTGCAAATAGAATTTGCAATAGAATTATGTCATATGTTCTATGACATAATTGTTTTCTAATTTTCCCCAGAACAAGCAAAATAAAATGAAAACCAGATGGATGCCAAGAGCTTCTTAATAAAGTTTATAACGTGTGCCTTTTTTCTAGGCTACTTTGACACTGTTTGGCTCAATGTTTCACACTGGTTTCAACATTAATCCCTTCAGTATTAAATATATATTTAACAAGATAACGACCATTTCTTTTATCCACTGAAAATAAATAGGCACAGTTCTACATCATAATGATGTGAAATGTTGAATCAATGCATTCTTGAAACAATTTATTATACTTCACAACATACATGAAGGCTAAAGAGATATTTCCACATGCATCCAGTACAAATGAAAGTTCCACAGAGCTTATGTAGAATCAAAAGCTACCTTTAGACAACTCTGTGATAACATTTGTATTCTTAAAATACAATTAATATTTCAGGAAATAGTTTTTAAATCATTAATTTAGTATTTATATAAAAGTCTAGTTGCTGAGATTCACAGTCATCCTTTAAAAATGTAACCCTGACAATCCTGCCTTTTCCTGAAAGCAAAAACCAGACACCAGAATATCAAACTGCACAATGCACAATTTTGCCATAGTACCTCAAATATAACTGCTCCTTGGTTTGCATGCAGTAGATTCAATTAGCTGCAGAAAGCAGTCAGGAAGAAGAATATCAGACGGGTACTTGGAAAGTGAGCTCCTACTCCAATACATGCAACAGTGTTCCTCCCATCTGTATTGGGAGCCCTGTGGATAATGCTGCATTCTACAGATAATCCATGCCTGCTCTGTTGGGCTCCAGGCTTAGGGCTTGAGCAGCCCTAATGCTAATGTGAGCAGCTGCTTTAAGGGAATGTTCCCTGTTGGCATGCCCCCATCAGTTTGTGCTGTGCAAGTGAGTGTTAGGACAGACAAAGATACCCTTACAAAATGTCAGGAGATAGTATGTGGCTCTCTTTGTTATGCAAAATAAAGGGTACACCAACATGGAAGGGAAAAATGGACCTCTCCATGACTGGAATTGGCACATGGCGCTGTAAGAAAGTCTGCCCTTGGTCTGTGCTGGGTGAAAGAAGGGTTGTCAGGACACAAGGAATGCAAAGATCTATAGTCCTCTTTATAATCTCCTATCTAAACAGCTACTTCATTACAACATGTGTTAATGGGCCTTTTTCTCTGAGATCCACAAAAAACTTTGCACTTCCCACACCTCCCTGCTCCCACCCTCCTTCAAGGGCAGAACACCCTATTTGTCCCTTTTCCATCCTGCAGGTCTGTACAGACTCTCACACTTTCACTACCACATCTACATTCATACAATTCTATTTATCTTTGCTTTTATTTTCTCATGTTAATCTTTTTCTCTATCCATGAAAATCATTTAGCTGATCCAGAGCACTCAAAACACTTGAGACATCTGTTAAATGTGTTTTGTAGGCTGCAATTAATGAGATATTCCATATGCATCTGGGAAATCAGAGATTGTTAGTTGATACTGTGATATTTCACATGAAGAATGGATGAGTTGAACTTGCTGTGAATACTGCGACTTCATTGCTTGTTTCCCTTTTTATTTTTTGTATGTACATTGAAAGAGATTCAAGTGCATAAATGTATTGTTATTTTTTGCCATCACATGACCCTACAAACACTCTTGTGTAAACACTCAGAGAAAATGGAATTTTTTCCTGGTAGCTCTGTTTCTCTGAATGGGCTTAGAGATACCTCTTATTGTTTATGAACACCATATATAATTCCTTCTTGTATTGCAAACTCCAGTTTAATAGCCGGTCTCTTTCTTCTTGCTGTTTTTCCCCTTCAGTCTTTGACTAGAATTTTCAGACTAGCAATTCAAGGCACTTACATAAAATTGATGACTCAGTAGCACCAGCTTTGGTTATCAAAGAAGTCTGGATTGTCTGCTCGGTAGGTTATATAAGGCAGAAACTACCTGATACAAGTTTAGTGAGAGATTTTTGGATAAAGGGATTGGAAAGGAGAAACCCTTTTTGACCACTCCTGAGAGATTGCACAAGAAATCCCATGAGTTAAGTGGACATCTCTATCAACCAGGTTGTCACAAGAAAATCTTATTTAATTATCAGTATATTTACCTCCTTATGCTTATGCCAGACTCTGATGTTAGGCTACAGTGTTCATACTTTGGTAAAAGGTTTGACCTATGCTAGCTCTCTAAGGAGGCAATTTTAGCCATGGAATAAACATCTGCATTGCAACTTTCTGTTCTCAGGACAAGACCTCAGTCTCAAGGTCTTAATGCAATAAAACTACTGAGAGATCTTAAGACTATCTTAAGATGGATAGTCCAAACACTGAAAAGGTAGAAAATCAAAGCTGTCATTTTGTTACCACATTCAGATGAATTTCTGCAAGAATCATATCTGAGGGAACCAGCAAAGATGGGACAGTATGTTCTCTGGAAAACCACTGAATGCATCAAAATCATTCTGCTTCTTTGACACAATAGTGTCAATGTCCTGCCCTGCAGAAACACCTGTGACTGATGCAATCTACCTTCCGGACTCCAGAGGATGGTTGGTACTCTCCCACAGTTTGCTTGAGCATGAGATTTGGTTCATATTTTTAACCTGCAACCACAGTGAATAGGCCTTAAATCAATGTCCTTATGATTTAGTGTCCCTGAATTATGAAATAAAATTAAATTTTAAAAAATGGAAAAGCATGCCAGTCCATTGCATAAAAAATACTTACTTTGCACAATATTCTTCCTGATTTTTTTTCTACCTAATAAAGGACAGCCTATTTCTTGCATATGTGGGGAGTGAAGTGCGGAGTAAGATAAGGCGTGCTTGTGGCATAATGAAGATATCTGCTGCTGTCTGTTAATTCTGACCACTTTTCTAGTTGTCCCATGGGAATCTGCTGAATAGATAATGTACCTTCACCTCTTGTATCTGAATCTATGATGTTTACATATTCCTAAAAAAAAAGACCCCAAACAACAACAAACCTCCTAGCAATTAAAGAAATAAAACCCCCAAACAAAGAACAAAACCCACATAACCTTTCAAAAGACACACAAGGTGAAGCACAGATAGTGTAGAAAAGAAGTTAGTTCAAACTGACAGAGGTTAGGAGCACAGTCTGTGAAGCTCACTTCTCCTGATTCTTAGTTCATGTTAAATTTCCACAATTGCCATAAACAATTCCAGTTACAAAGCACACTACTGGATTTTTCAGAACACAAAGCCTGAGGCTTGGCACTCAGGTTCATTTCTAGACTGGACCATGGGGAGAGTGCGTGTGTGTGTTTATTTTCTTTCTTTTTAAATATGCATTCTAAAACATGCAAAATGGGTAAAAATTTTAAAGAGTTCAGAATGCTACTGCAGTGCAATGTGCGCGTTTATATAACTATCACGAAAATCACAGAGAAAGATAGCTTTGAACCTGGGCTCTCTTAAACAATTTTTCTTTAACAGAGATAAAATAATGAAAAATACTTAGTTAAACTGCTGGTCAAACTCTTATTGTTTGTACTGCTCCTGGTAAAGACCCTGGGGAGCAGCAGTGGAATCTGTGCTATTGATTGGCTGGTTAAAGAGAGGCCTATTAGATTGAGACAGGCTGGATTGATTATACAGCAGCAGAAGGAGCTCAGATTCAGAGCTGAGTGAACGTCAGGCTGAGAGAGAGGGAGAGCAAGCGAGAGAAAGCGTGCAATAGAGGGAGACCGTACCCACTGTAGCATCAGTGTGTGACAGCTGGTGCCTGATAACACTGATATTGAGCTCCTTCAGTGGAGAACTTGCTGAGCTACCCTTTTTTCATTTGCAAGAGGATGCCAGCTCTAAGCCAGTGCAACTGATGACAGCCTGGTTCTTGGAATAGTTCGTTTCACTTACAATTACATCTCTCATCTTCTGCTTCTCTGAAGAAAGGCTTATTACGGAAGGCAAAAATTCATTCTCTCCCCTTACCTCACATAATATTGATGATATACAGAGTTTGATCTTCCAGGTAAGGAAATTATTATTTGTTTTTCTGAGCAAATAAGAAAGGAATTATTCTTTTTGTATCTTGCATGTTAAATACAAGCATTGGCATTTGTTCTCAGAATGCATTTTTGCACTTGTATTTCTTTCGCTCACAGATTATATATATCATTATATACACCTAAGGACAATTCACAGGTTTGTGCATTGCATTTATCATGCTTAACCCTTTAGGTGAATGGAATGAAACAAACAGAAAAGATTATTCCTAACTACTTGGATGATGTTTTAATGAAACTTATCCCACACATGCTAAACAGTCTGGAGTAATAATGGCACACAAGCTCTCGTATATGATTGATCCATTAGTGTACATATTGTGATGCCAGTAGAGAGAGTATTTACCTGAAGGATTTCTCAGTGCTTGTCAGCAGTTTCAAATAGTATCTGTCTTTCGACAGCAAGCATGCCACTGCTGAGAAAATATGGTCAACCTTAAATAATTTATCATTACACCGCGATTTTTTTATCAGTATAGTCGTTATTGTTAGCATTCTGCCTGCAAAGCAAAGATCAAGGCTTATGACTTGAAATATGAAACCCAGAATGTTCTGTTACACTGTGCTGTATGTTTGAAGCAGCTATCCCATGGACTGATTGCCTGTTTTGGTATGACATTGACTCTACTTTCTCCTAACTGCAGAGATCCACATAAAGTTTCTATGTATTTCCTTCAGCTGTGTTTTAAGTGGTTTTGCTGTCATAGATGATAGGTTCTGATAGATTGTTGTGATTTTGAGGGTGATAGACTATATCTGAAATAACCCAGCTTTTGGATTTGAAGTATGTCAGGAAGTTGATTGACTGGGTGTTTGCAGGCCACGGGAGCATAACATTACTACAGCTCCTTCATTAGCAGCACATTCCTTCCAGCTGTGACAACATGCACCACCTTCCTCATCAGTTTGTGCACTCTGCTCCTTGTTCCATACTGCAGAGTTTTCTCATATGCCAGATATTGTGATTATTCCCTCTGGGTGGAGTAGAGGCATCAATCTATTAATGCAAGCATTTAAGTAGACTTTGACCCAGCCAAGTACAGTGTTCCAATGCTTTGGCCAGTTAGGAAACTGCCTATAGCAAGGTCTTGCTGCTAGGAGGTGGACCTACATGTAATCCAATTTTTCCATTGACTAATGAACCACAACTACAGAAAAGCACTATCTTCACTTCCTTTACCAAGAAATTTTAAATAAATTTCCATAAAACTTCATACTTGAATAATTAATGACTTCTCAAAAACCCAAATGAGAAGTGAAGTTGTCAAAATTATTACTTATCATTTTTAAAAGACAGATAAGAATTGAGGACCTTGGGTATATAAAGATTTTTTACAAACTAACAATAATTTCAAGGGGGTTTCTAAGTGACCACAAGGATAAAATATGCAATGCTTAAGAGAAAGTTTTGTCTGCTATAATGCAGTATAAGAATAAGCATTGGCCAAACAGGAAATAAACTGATGACCCCAAACTAAAGGCTTACTTAAACTATAGCATCTCTGCTGTTTTAATACCTTGTATCTTCTCTATGAATAGCATTTATGCTATTTCTTATATATACAAATGTCAGCAATTTTGATGTTTCCTTCTGAAACTCTTTCCAGGTAGCCAGACATTCTCTTGTGGGCACATTTTACTACCATAGCTTTATTGTGTGGTATTTTACTCCATAAAATACTGCCAAAGGTGAGCACTGCCTACACTGACTATGGAGTCAGAGTGCAGAATCTGACCATAAATAATGGAATTAAACCCTTTACATTTTTATTATCTGACTGAAAATTTTAACACTGGGACAAAGACATGGGTATTGAGAGCTAGATTTACCAAGCAGAGATAATATTTTATAAAGAGCTAAGATAATTTAATGTCTTGTTAATTTTGTATTCTTACAAAGCTTAAGGCCTGCCTGAGTACATTTCATGTGCAGTTTGACTAGCAAAAGAAGTCCTTTATGTATGCTCAAAAGCTTTCCTACAGCTCTTATAATATTTCTCTTTTTCCTACAGCTCTTATAATATCTCTCTTTTCTCTCTGAAAAGTCTTGCTGTATATACTGTGCTCTTTAAACATACCTTATAATTTTCTGATTAGGAAAAAAAGTCATGGCAATTCTGGGATTTCAAGGACAGTAATTTTTTTCCCTCGAGAATAACGTCTGTTACTAGTCAGGTTACATCTAAGCCATGAACCTCCAAATAATACTAAAAAGTGTTCCTTTTTGAAATGGGAATATTTATTTGAACCTTAAATTTATTTATTTAAAGCTCAAAAGAGAATCAGAAACCCAAACAATTAGTTAAGCTTACATTCATATTTTTCCACTCATAAAATATGTTATTCATTTCCATGTTAAATATTTTAATCATCTTTTGTCAGATCCAGAAAAAATCACCTAAAAAAAAACAAATGAGAAAGAGTTAAGTGTTTGCATATTACAAACTGTGCATTTTCTTTCAGGTCTTTGATGTTGTTAATGTTATTCTGGACTTTTTGCAACACTTTAAACTGATTCAGTTATGTCACCTTTTTCTCAAAAAATTAATTTGACCTTTTGAGACTTATGTTGCATTTTTTTTTTCAGCTTGAAGTCACAGAATACAAAATTTGTTTTTATTTTCCCAGCTAACTTAAAGCCATTAGGGGGCTCTTTACTCCTATGATATCACACAGCAAGCTGCAGCACAAAGATACAGTCAGTTCCTAGATTTTTTACCAAAAAAAAACTTGAATTAATTTATTTTGGGTGCAGACCATTTTAATAATACAGAAAAGCTAACAATCTCTCGCTTTTTTCTTCATTTGTTGGAGAGGGATATGTTTGTTTTGGGTATTTTCATTGCATGTAATTGAAAACTTTTACTGTCAACAATGGTTGTATGTAGAAGTTACTTTATGTCCCATAAAGGAGAAGCAGGAAACACATTCAGCAAAAATTTTGAAGTAATCCCTGGGATTACTAATATGAATATGCAGCATCCCTTATGTCCAAGAAGCTAAAAAAAAAAAAAAAAAATTCTGTTGTGCCCTGTTATATTGGACTGAAAAGAACCTAGAGTATCTAGAAGTGGCATACTCTTCCCTTACACAGTTTGCTTTGTGACCAGGGTTTTTGGATCACTATTTCACAAAATGAGAAAGTTTCAATTCTGAAAACATTTACTCACCTGAGCATCTACACTGAAGTTACCGTGGGCCAAATTCAACATCTTTGTTCTGCCTATTACCCTTCAGTTTCTGCAAATTCATTGCATCACTGGACCTGAAACCAGTTGTGAAGTTTGTACTATTCCTTGTGGGTTGTAAACTTTGTACTATTACTTGTGATACTTGGGATTCCTCAGAAAGAACTATAGAATAGTCTACTGAAGGCTTAGGAAAAGAATTTAATTTGCTGTAAAGCACAACAAGGTAGTTGTAAGCACTGCAATGTCATGCTGAGGTGAGGCAGGAGAAACATGAATGTCAAAAGACAAGAAAAAGAATTGTCCCCCATTCTGGTTTTGAAGAATTTTCTTATTCCTGCTATCCTTGAATGAAAAAAAAATCCCATGTCAGGAAATTATTTTACCCACCCTAAACCAACTTGCTACTTTAAATCATTTAGCTTGGAGAGATTCCAATACTACCAACTCCATTCAAGAAAAAAAAAAAAAGAAAATAAAAAGGACTGACACACATTGTAATGTTTGACATTCACAATGAAGGAGTATAATCTAGCCAAGTTGAAATTTAAAAAAATAAATAAAGAAGATTAAAAAATATGTTATTTCTTGGTTTTACTGCACATCTGAATAATCTCTCTATTTTTGCATCCTCTTATAGCAACTATTTTATGTCAAGATAGTTGCTATAAAATAGAACTTTTTTCTGCTAAAGAGCATCTAGAAATTCCAACCAGGACCTCAAGATACTTTGTTTATTTCTGTACACAGACAGGGGTTCATCCAATATAATGAAATTGCTAACAATATGGAATAAATCTAATATTATTTCTTAGATAATTGATGCTTCAAACTCTATGATCTTCATTAGATATATTATTAGGACATTGCAAATTCAGCATCATAAAAATTATCTTTCTGTTGGTAGAAGAGGGCTTATTCATTACTAAAAGGTGTCTAAAGTTAACTATGATTTGCTTGCATTTCAAGTAATTAATTATGTACACATGAACAGTCATCAAAGCTGAGATGGCATTATTACTATTAGTAATTCCTCAGACACAACATTGCCAGTCAGTCAAAGGAGGTGATAATTCCACTGTATTCTGCACTGGGGTGGTCTTACTGGAGTCTTGTGTGCATTTTTGGGTACCAGAATATAAAAAAGGTATAAAGCCATTAGGGAGCATCCAAAGAAGGGCCACAATGGTGAAAGGTGGATGGGTGGGGAGGGCACACAAGGAGTGGCTGGGGTCACTTGGTCTGTTCAGCCTGGAGAAGAGGAGACTGAGGGGACACCCTATTGCAGATACAGCTTCCTTGTGAGGGGAAGAGGAGGGGCAGACTCTCAACTCTTCTTTGTGGTGACCAGTGACAGGACCTGAGGGAACGACATGAAGTCTTCTAAGGGGAGGTTTAGGTTAGATATTAGGAAAAAGTTTTTGATCTAGAGGATGGCTGGGGACCAGAACAAACAGGCTGCTCAGGGAAATGGTCACAGCACCAGGCCTGACAGAACTCAAGAACCATTTGGACAATGCTCTTGGGCATATGGTGTGATTCTTAGGTTGTCCTGTGCAGGGCCAGGAGTTGAACTTTGATGATTCTTTTGGTTCTCTTCCAACTCAGGATATTCTATGATCATATGACTTTTTTTAAGGCTCAAATGAGACCAAACAAATTGCTGGAGGAATGACAGGAAGTGTGTAGCAGAAGCAAGGAGCAGAGACTACCTCTTGGTTGGAGTCAAGCACCCTAGTAGCAAGACTCTTTTCTCCTCTATAAAACACACTTTAATTTAACTGTATGCTTTGCTTCCTTGACATCAGTGAAATTTCATGTAAAAGATAAAAAATTAAACCCGTGTAAGAGTCTGGCACAAAGTTTCTGCATAGCTTCACTCCAGAGGTAACTCTAATTTACTGGTTGGTTAATTTATCCCTTATATAAACACACTAAGCAAAACACTTTGAAATACTTTTGAATGAAAACTGCTGCATAAATGTAAAGTATTATCATGGCAAACAGAAGTAACTCAAAGTTGACAGAAGTCACTTCAGCTAATGAAAACTGCAAGAGTCTGGGGTGCTTTATTAAGCATGAACAAAAAATTAATCTCTGATTAATGTTTAAAGACAGAAACCACAGTTCTTCAGACATGTACTCAAATAAGAAATACTTAGATTTTTTTTACTATTTTATGTTTTCTATGATATATGAAGGCAATAATTCAAATTACTAGGTTTTAGAAGTGGAGAAGTTTGCAAAAACAATTATTACATGTACTGGCAAAATATTTTAAAGAGAAGCAATAATAATGTAATCTAAAATACACTTTGTAATACAGTGAAAAGCAGAATCTTTTGTTTGTTTTTATTTTTTTTTTAACTGGAAAGAAATGACAAAGCTAATGAAATTGCATTGAAACAGCACCTATAGTTTCCTCAAATTTATATACAATCCTATACACATAAATTTATTTATATAGATGATGGTGTCCCTGCCCATGGCAGGGGTACTGGAACTGGATGATCTTTAGGCTCACTTCCAACCCAAGCCATTTAATTAAATGAGTCTATTATATACGTGCATACATGTGTGCATGTACCTGGATTTAATATGATCCTTCACTGTCTGTATTCCACACAGAAGTTTATAGTTTATATAAGTATATACAGAAAGATATAGTTTCCCTGTTAGGGAAAACTTGTAATTTTTAGGAATACAGCCATGTTGAACCCAAACATATTTCATGATTACCATAAAAGGGTTTGTTGCTTGGAAAGCCACTTGAGGGTACAAGTTGTAAGACGGGTGTCACCAAGAAATGCAGATCATCAGATACCAGGATCCTAACAAAATACTAGTTTCCCTGATATTTAAAACACTTTGTTCACATAATCTGTTTGAATGCTGTGATGTGATAATAGAACAGCCTAGCTGAGCAGCATGCAACAAACTACCATTAAAACGCATGGTACAGTTTTGAGAAAAACTCTCTAAATTTTTGGATTTGTTTGAATTTCAAAATATTTAGAAGTGAGAGAAAAGTGTTGTTGCTTTGCAAAACACTGATTACGTTTGGCTCTGGAAAAAGACATGGATAAATCCTAGTCTGATCAGTGACTATTAACACTGGTCAGTGGAGTATCAAGTGAGTGAACAAAGTTCTGCAGAGCAGCTGATAGAGAGAAGTAATTTATTGTCCTCTGGTGGATCTGTAGCACTGAGAATTAATGTGCTTACAGCAAATTTCAGCAGTGACAAAGCTATGGTAACACCTTGAGTATTTATAAACCTTTTTATCCCTCAGAATGTTTTGTGAGTGATTTAAGATATATGACTGAAGGTTTTATTCCTTCCTTCCAATTATCAGATATTAAACAGAAAAACAAACCAAACCAACCAAAAAAACTAAACAACAAACACCTAAAAGTATCCCACACCAAACCCCTGTCATATTCACTTTAGGGCAAGCTGTCAAGGTAAACAAAATGAACTGTCAAAAATTAGAAAATTATGATAATGTTTTTTTTTGTTGAACATAGGGAAACAATAGTTTTGTTCTTAATACTATTTAATGATCAGAAGGCAGAAGCTCTTTGTGTCATAGAATACTTAACAATGACAGTATATATATTTTGCAGCATATGGAAATTAAGTATACCAGAAAGTAAAAATATATTATATTCCTTTAAATTTTATAAATTTCAGTTCACGAAGTCTACTTCCTAGGGGTACATATACTTGACCAACTTCTAAAAACTTCTGAAAACACATTGTAGTGTATTGCTCTTCCCAGCTTCTTAAGATGCATTAATAGTTCCTATTTCTATGCAGCAGAGCTGTACTAATGTGTAAGAGCAGTTCTGAAATTAATGTGTAAATAAGAACAAGCTCAATAAGAAAATTCCTGCTGCTGGTGCATTTCATTGAACTGGATTAAATAATATAAACATATTCCTTTTTTTTTTAAATTAACTTATAACAGACTACAACTTTTTAATACTGTGTGCAGAACCAGAATTTGAACCTATCTTCATAAACGAAATCATGAGTAGTTTCTGATGGGGAAACACTTTCAAGTTCCCCGCCCTATTTGGAGAGACAGGAAATTTGAAGCACCTTCAGGTGAGCTTGGATGATATTCAAGGGACTCAGTCTTGGATGTTTGCCTATTAATTCCAAGCACTGTAATACATCTGTCTATATGTACAGAATCTAACTAGCAAAATTACAGCAATGCCATTAGTACCTGCTCTTTATTACATTATGCCAATAAAATAAATAACAATGCCTGGGATTACAGCTAATATGAGGTAGTTTATCACCAGCAAATCTGGAGCAAAGAGTGAAAGCTCTACAGGGACCATCAAAAATGGAAAATTTGCATGATTAGGAGCATGATCAGCAGATGTGTCATATAGACATTATTCTGAAGATCAGGGAGAACATTCTGGGAAAAGATGTTTCTTTTGCACTTGTAGCCATATACTCTTTGACTGTACATGGATAAAACATCTCTAAGACCTTGGAAAAAAGCTTACAGCTCTTTGGGATGAATGGGTTCAGGAAGACAACCTCAGTGAAATGACGCAGATATACAATTGTACAATAGTTCCTGTCACAATTTTTGCACTGTTCAAGAAAATTGTTCAAACTGAAGTGGTTTCTTACTCCACAATACCACACTTTATTGGGTTTCTTTCCAGGGGATCAACTAAATAATTATAAATACCTGCCTCCAACATGAGGAGCAAATCCAGCCTCACTCTAGGTCATCTTTTCAATGTCTTGCCCAAGAGGGGCAAATGCAGCATGACATGCAGCATATCAAACTTCTTAGCAACATTAAAGAATTAAACGAAATTATAATACAAAGAGATAAAAACATGCATAAAAACCATCCAACTACATTACATATCAATCTAAACCAAAATCCTGTCTCTGATGATTCTATAATTCTCCTAGGCATCTAGATTTCTACTTTTTTTCTTTTGTTTGTGTATATATATACATGTATCTGAAACTCATTAACTTCTTCACCTGTTTTTATAACTAAGTGTTCCTGGTTAAAAATTTTGGAGAGGCCCTACTGCAAGAACTGCTGTCACTTTGTGTGGTTGATCCAGACTAGAGTGTTGGAGGAGTGAATGTCAAGATTTATAGGACATCAAGATTAACTCATCCACAAGCTTTTATCAAGCAAAACAGTCCAAATTCTTTTTATTGAGGAGAGGTATCTTTCATTACTTTGAATAAATCTTGGCACAAGAGTATGCCAATAGATATTTACAAAGAAATAAATTATATACTGAATCTCCATTCTGGTTTATCATCATATATTTTCTTTGACTCTGTCATAGATTAACATTCTCAAGAGGAACCAAAAAAATACTTTAGACATGAACATTTTTCAGACAGTGATTCATGGACCAATCTTACTATCTATGCATATATTGTGAATATCAGTTTTTCCTACTTTTATAACTATTCATCATCTTCCCTTCCATAAGATAGCTGCAGATGTTTTAGATTTATGCTAAAATCGAGAGGGCAATTTTGTATAGTATGTGAAAGTATTCAATGTAAAAACTGTGTGAATCTGAAAGCAAAAAAAACACAAGAAACCCTACCTGACACTGACAGCACCAACTCTTTCAGCCTGACCTCATCCAGCCTGGCTGCGATGGAATGTGGTGCTGGGTCTGAATATGAGGGATGTGCTGATGCTGCTCCTTTGTATTGGGAGAGATTATGGGTCCCTGATACGTTTGCTATTGATATTACACAATTTTGCAAGTGTAGAACTTATGATAAAAAGAATTGGCATTTTCTTGGATGGCATTTCAAGTGTTCCATACCAAAGATGCCTATTGAAAAACTAAAACTTCTTTGCAAGTCTCTTGTATCCAAGACTAGAAAGCTATGTAATATTACTTCCCTTCCCTTCCCTTCCCTTCCCTTCCCTTCCCTTCCCTTCCCTTCCCTTCCCTTCCCTTCCCTTCCCTTCCCTTCCCTTCCCTTCCCTTCCCTTCCCTTCCCTTCCCTTCCCTTCCCTTCCCTTCCCTTCCCTTCCCTTCCCTTCCCTTCCCTTCCCTTCCCTTCCCTTCCCTTCCCTTCCCTTCCCTTCCCTTCCCTTCCCTTCCCTTCCCTTCCCTTCCCTTCCCTTCCCTTCCCTTCCCTTCCCTTCCCTTCCCTTCCCTTCCCTTCCCTTCCCTTCCCTTCCCGAAACCTTCCCGAAACCTTCCCGAAACCTTCCCGAAACCTTCCCGAAACCTTCCCGAAACCTTCCCTTCCCTTCCCGAAACCTTCCCTTCCCTTCCCTTCCCTTCCCTTCCCTTCCCTTCCCTTCCCTTCCCTTCCCTTCCCTTCCCTTCCCTTCCCTTCCCTTCCCTTCCCTTCCCTTCCCTTCCCTTCCCTTCCCTTCCCTTCCCTTCCCTTCCCTTCCCTTCCCTTCCCTTCCCTTCCCTTCCCTTCCCTTCCCTTCCCTTCCCTTCCCTTCCCTTCCCTTCCCTTCCCTTCCCTTCCCTTCCCTTCCCTTCCCTTCCCTTCCCTTCCCTTCCCTTCCCTTCCCTTCCCTTCCCTTCCCTTCCCTTCCCTTCCCTTCCCTTCCCTTCCCTTCCCTTCCCTTCCCTTCCCTTCCCTTCCCTTCCCTTCCCTTCCCTTCCCTTCCCTTCCCTTCCCTTCCCTTCCCTTCCCTTCCCTTCCCTTCCCTTCCCTTCCCTTCCCTTCCCTTCCCTTCTTGCCTTCGTTTATCAAAGTCTGCATCAAAGTCTGTATCACTTTTCTCCAGCTTTCCCTTCTTTTGAGAGGATTTTTTTTTTTCCCTTTTTCTTTTGGGGGGGAGATGGTGGGCCAGAGTAGGCGGGGCAGTAAACAGTATCTGTTATTAGGAAAAGGTCAGCCATTGCAGTCTGTAGCTATTTGGAATTTCTAATTTTGGGAGGATAAGAATGCTGGAAGAATGTAAGGGGTTTGGTTGTATTTGTTTTTGGTTTTTTGGGTTTTTTAAATTATTTTTTTAGCTGATGACTCTCTAGTCACTTAGGTGATAGGTGCTCTAAACTTAGATAAATATTTCATGTGGGCAGAATTTGCTGTTCTGCTTTTTGATAAAGTTTTATTTTATTAATGATTTTGTTTAATTTCTACACCCTTCAATAAATCATCAACTTGAGTATAAAATTAAATATAATTTAGTCACCCTGCAGCATGCTTTTGTTGTAGATGATGTGCAAACATCTCTGGATTTAGCTGCACTTTTGCACTTTCTCAATATGTGTCAGCCTTGAAAATTCAGCATAACCAATGTGCTCTACTCTCAGTAATGATAGCATGTATTTGGAAATACAGTAAGTGAAGTCTTACAGACATTAAAGTATAATCTTTAGGGATTAAAAAACCCCAACTATGTTCAAAACTATAACTAGTGGATGAACTGGGAGACTATAATGACTACTTAAAAAATTAAAATTAAATTACCTTTTAATAAAGATAGTAGTAAGCAAAATTATAACACATTTCACAAATAATGTCTTGGTAGTATTATCTTGAACCTAAATAAGATATAGAGCTGTTTTATATGACATTTTTAAAATCTCTCTTTTCATTTTAGATGCATATGTATGCACAACTGAGTCACTACAAAATTTCCTTTTGAGATCTCAAACAATCATTAGATCCATCACTCTTAGTTTTGTTTCAGATACAATGCAGAGTATGCTGGAAATTTCATCCATATCCTCCATAAAATAGCATGAACAGTCAAAGTCATTTATTAAATTACCTAAATAAGTCCCTAATCTTCACAGACAATCTACTTGTTCCAAGAATCAGAATGGTAAATTCCTCTGAGCTAGAAAAATATTTCTGGCATAAAGTGGCATAGAAATTTTGGCTAATGTACTATATGTCAGATGATATTTTGTCCTAATAATTTCCATGACTTCTAATTATTCTTAGTTCATTATATTTTAAAGTATTGAAGCCAGCAGTAATTTAACTTTATGATTTTGTACCACACTGAGGTGTTTGCACTGTCTTTTTATAATCATGAGCACAGGTGCTGTTACTTGTGCCTACCACTGTGCACTATTCACATTAGATGCAAAAAATATATATTCCTAACAATTTTTTACACAGTTTTAACTAATAATAATAATAATAATAATTAATAAAGTCTCTATAAATTTTCTTTTTTAGAAAACTGAAAGCAAGATGTAAACACAGCCCTAATTTTTATTGCTGTCATATCTTACAATTCTTTCTCAAACAATAAATCAATTCTTTAATACAAACCATACACATAGGATTGCTAATCTTGAAAAGGACCACAGAAATATAACGTCACCGTCCCTATTATATTTTCTTACAAGTCTGCATGCTATCCTTTTGTATTAATAGACATTTCTACTCTCTTTCTGCTATTGTCTTCTCTGGAAGAAAATAGTTCTAGAGGTATTATGCTTTTAGAGAATAGATATAAATATAATTCTTCTAGATATTACTCATAAAGTTCAGAAAGCCCATGCTAAAAAACGTTCTTCTCTAAAAAAGCCCACTCTTAAAAATGCTCTACAAGAGTATAAAACTTTCAGGATGTGAAACACTGTCTAATGTCTCTATGCTATCAGAGATGCAAGATTTTAGTCATACTACAAAGTATGAACTAAATCAACCAACAAAACATTCAAGGTCTAAATTTGAACTTTGGAATGCTCCTTTTTTATCATGCAGCGTTGGTTTCTCAACATGATGACATACATTAAAAATTACTTAGAGCAAAACCTAAAGACTCATTTTAAATTTCCTTTGAATATTGGTGATTTTGCCAATTATAGAATGAATGATTGAAGGATAGTTTTAGAATTACCTAGAGAATAGTGCCCTTAATGTATTGAGAGAATAAAATCTTAATCAAATTCAATTAAGTTTTTTAGATGCCTTAATTTAAACTTTGCCTATTTTCCAATGCATTATCTAGCCTGAGAATTGTATTTGACATGCAAAGATATAACTTCCATGGGAATTAGAGCTACAATTTATTTACAAGCAATCACACAAGTGCATATAGATATAAACAGTTGTAGATATCAGTGTCCCTATAACCATGTCTCAGAAGCTTTTGTTTGAAAATTGAAAAGTCCCAATGCCCCAGGACTCTAAAAATTAAAATTTATGCACCAAGAAAACTGAAATGGAAACAAACTCTGCATCTGGATAAAACAGTTTGCCTGTCCAGCAGCAACATTTTTCCGTAAATGACCCCCTTACCTGCATTTAGCATGTTAATTACTCAGACCACTGAAGCACACAGGGTGCTGTGCAGAGCTATCAGTCAATAAGGTAATTTATAATGATGACCCTTCTGGGCAAACTGGGGGAGGAACAGTCATTACTGTTTTCTTCTAGCTGAGGAAATCTGTTCCCCTGTTGGTAAATATTCACCAAACAAAGAGAAAACCCACCAGTCTCTCTAACATTTTCTATTTACAGAGAAGTGAGAGGCTGTAGTTGAAACTGATTGTGCTTGAATACAGCTTAATAACAAGAAGCATCTCTTTTTAACCTACAAGACTCTGATAGATGTGTTCATCAATAACATAATTGGTTTAATGGTACAAGAAGCTGCAGTTAGGGCAGTTTCAAGTTAGGGAAATCTACTTCCCTTAAGTGAGTTGGAAGCAATGCACAAACTGATGGCCAGAGTTCTACTGAAGCAAAGAGCAAAATACGGATTTATCTCCCATGCCTCTTTTCTCACTGACTGTAGCTGAATGTCCCTTGCAGGTGTGCAAAGGGCTGCTTCGTTTCAGCCTCCTGCCAAGGCTCTCTTTGTAGGGGGAGTAACACCCTGACGTGGCTGAGGGCCAGAGGTCCAGGCCGGGGCTGCCAATAGAACCTTCTGGAAAATTGCTGCTGGTGTGGGAAGGAGCTATTCCTGCCATGCACAGACAGCTGGGGGCCAGGCAGGACAGCTGGGCAGGGGCCAGGGTGGTGGAGGGCAGTCTTGTGCCACGGCGTGGGTGTGGGAACAATCTCCTGTTCTGGGAGGGAAAGGAGCGGCAAGGAGTGGGCTGTGAGGAGGTGGGGAGGGCGCAGTGAGTCACCTGGTCTGCTTTCTGCTCTTCTGTGGGGCCCTCCCTTAAAGGGGACTGTTCTGCAGCTGTGTACCCTGCTGTTTGTATGCCCTGGTGCCAGGGTGGGGGTCTCGGTGTGCTGCTGGGTTTGCTGTAGGAGGAGCATTTCGGTGGTCCTGGCTGCATTTGCCGAGGGGACAGCCCGCCTTGGAGCGGCCAAGAGTGAGGTTTGTGCAGAACCAGAGAGTTAAATCTAGGGGAAACTTGCCTGAGAAACTGCAGCCAGGACATGTTTGTGGTGGGTGAAGTGCCAGTAACTAAGGTTAACCTATTTTAGATAAGAATTGATTTAGGAGAAAAGGGGAAGAGGTGGCGGCAGACCCCGGAGATGGTGAATGCAGGACTGCTAGAGGACCAGACTTGTAGCATAAGAGTTGTAAGTAGCAATGCTATTTGCTAAATAAAGCCATGTTGTGGATCCTTGGCTTGAGGCCTGTGTTGTATCTGGGTGATGATAAGGAAGTGAAAAGTATCCAGCTCTGAAGGCTGGAGTTGTGGTGATTGTGTTCCATTTCACTTGCCTCTTTTTATCAACATACTGGATCACATTGAATGGCTCTCCTGGGCTGCTGGTAAACCTGTCTAAGCTGAGTGTTTCAGGCTTGGAATGCGATTTGTTCAGCCTGCAAATCCAAAGGAAACAACATCAAGAGAGCCTCGGAGAGATGTGCAGCTGACGCCTGTTTCACAGACTCATGTGCTGAGTTAATTCAGCCAGGCTTCTGGCAGAGGGAGGGAGTCTCTGGCCTTTGCCTTACTTAATCTTGCCATCCCATTGACCGTGGCCAGAGCAGCCCTTGAACAAGCTGTCATTCCTCATTGCTGCCAGACCTGTTGCCAGCAATTCCCATTGCACTTCGGTAACTATCCGTGACCTCCTCGTTTCAGAAGTCTTTGGTTTTCCAAAATTGTTTTGTTTTTTTTTATTCAAGCTGTCAGTCTCCTACAAAAATGTAGAAAAAAAATGGGCAGTTCATGAAATGACAATGACTTTATGGCATAGGTTCACATTCAGAGATTAATTTTGCCCCATCTCTCAAGCACATTGTGTCATATTGGTTGCAAAAAAGGTTATCCTGCACAGGAGAAAGAGCTCTCCTGCAATTCCCAGGTTCAGGGGCAAGGATCCAGGAAGGCTGATAATGAATTAATGGACTCATAACTGATGCCATTTGAACTGTTTTGAAAATACTGTTTACAAAATTGTATAATGGGAGTGAAAACAGCATTCTTTATGTTCTCACTCCCTAAATCTAGTGCCTAAGACTCACATTTAAGTGATTAATTAAATTCGGTGTTTTGTTAAAATGATTGTTGAGGAATACTGAGTGACATCAGCTAAACTGTGATGATTGGGAAAAAAAACCAAAAACCTCTATTAGACATAAGTTTTACATACAGTCTAATTCTACCCTCTTCTTTATCAAATGTTAAACGGGAAAAAAAAAATAGCCAGGACTAATTCTCAGTGGATTATTTAGGATTATTTCATTGGGAAAATAAAGTTTTGTCATGTTTCCCTCTAACTGGAGATTTGTGGACTGGTGATGAAACCACTTTAAAGGCATTAAAAATATATTCTGGTTCTCCTTGCTTTCTGTCTTTATTGAGCCACCTATAAATATATGTAAGACTTTAAATCTCTAAATTTTTTTCTTGCTCACTGAAGTTCTCTCTTTTTTTTTTTTTTTCAAAAGAGCCTTATAAAGAGTCTTTAAATCTGTAAAAAAAAAAAGTATCTGTGGTGGGACAGTGAAAGATGTAGGTGATTTCTAGAAAAAAACATAATCTCTGTACTCTGCTGCCATTGAAATGTATATTTTGTATGTTTCTTCAAGTATATATGAAAATGGATAACTTTCTAAAATTGTTTTATTTCAGAGGGACTCAAAATTAGTAGAAAGCACCATGATTTAAGAAAATCAAAGAAGATAAATTCTTTTCTTTATTCTAAAGACATAAAATCCAAATCTAATCAAAGAAACAGTACTCAAAACCAAAAACCAACGGAAATTTCAGAGCTTGTGTCATCTCTTACCTTGGGCCAAATGAAAAGTCTGCTATCTGAAGATATTTCTTCAGTTCAACTTCGTATAGCAAAGGATCCAAAACTTAAATATAAATTGTGACTCTTAGATTTATATTTGACAAGTGAGAGCAGAGCTTTTACTTCATTGTGGTGTTGTTTACAGGCTGTCAAAATATTTGCATGGATTTTGATTTTTATTTTCACTAACAAGTGCTATTATGCACAGCCATTCACTGAATTCAAAAAGCCAGCAGTCTAGGGGGTTTTTGTGAGCCAAATGATGAAGGACTTTATTCTTAAGAGCATTTAATTTTCCTAGTGGATTTTAATATAATAACCAAGCACTCAAATGATAATTTTTTAAATTACCTTGTGAATTATTTCCAAATGTTGGTGGAATACGTAGAGCTCTGCCATCAAAATGGCAAGTAGGCTATGATCAGTGTAGGAGCTGTTGCTTATCCATATTTTTTCTTATTTTATACAGCTACCTGTTATAATTTTCTTCTGAAGTCTTGCCCATATATTTGTGTTGTTGCAGAATACTTCCTTTTATCTTTCCAGCTAAATCTCTGCCTATTTGGGTAACAGTGCAACCCAGGAGCTGTTTTCCAGTCTGGGATACATGTGGCAGCCTACAAGAGAGAATCCTGAGTTGTATGCATAGAAAACTTTATGGAAGATTACCAAAGGATTATTTGCAAGTTAGTAGGACATATGAATGTGAATTATGAAGAGCAGTTGTTATTTAGAAAAATTCCCTCAGTGAATCTGATTTTTTTTTTTTTTTTACATGCTCTTAAAACTTTTTTTCTGTGCCTGTGGAATATTCTATTGTACATGCATCAGATAATAGCCTACAATTTCCTACAACTAGTGGAGTTATTCTGATATAGTACAAACTCCAAGATGGTGTAGACCTAGTATTTAAACTCTAATCTATATCAGAGTGTAATATAATTTATGAGTTATGCTGCATGAATGAGGGGATCTTTTTAATTAATATTGATATGGTAAGTTTTTAACATTTGCTAATTTGCATTGCCAAATTTCCCTTTATCAGGAGGATTGAAAATCTGACAAAGTAACATTGATTCTGAAGCAAAACTGTACTACTGTGTCACTGGTATCAGCATTAGTGACATGTACAGTCACATTAATCCTTGGGCTCAAACCTTGTCTGAGTTATGTGTAGAATACAAATATGGAAACATATATTGATACTGAAACCATAGCACTAATTACAATTAGCTAAAATTAAGCCACTTTTCCATAGTGAAGGATTATTCATCACATGACAATTTTATATAAAGATTGAGTACCTTTCAAGTTTATTATTACAGTTTATGTAAATATTGGGAGATGTGTGCAGAAATAATAGATTAAATGCTCTGATTTTTTTAATTGGTTGTTTGGTTGTTTGGTTGGTTTGGAGTTTTTGGTTCTATACTATGCAAGAGGATCAGTCAAGTTAATCATTATGATCTTCTCTGTCTTACTCTTAACTCACTAAATTTTTGATAAAAAAAATAGTTACTCTCGTGTCTTCATAGATCAGATCCTGTGATTTTTTTAATGCTTTTTTTATGCCATAGTGTTTTTATCTCAGCCCTATGTCAGTCAGGAGTTTCTTAAAGGCATCATTGGATCAGATAAAAAATTTCACTGATATTTAATACTGTTCAGCTGCTTGTATCAGTGCTTTACAGCGGAACGAGATATATTATCATCAAATGAAGTACACATTTCAAAATCAGGAAGCTTGAGTGGGGATTTTGAATTGATAGGTAGCTCAGAGTCTCTGTCAAATGTTGATTTTTCTTTATCATGTCTGTTTTATTGTGTGAGGATAATAAACATAAGTCTACACTGTGCATTTAGCACTTCAAAATGTTGGGGTATGGGATATGAAGATAAAAATTCTAGCTTAGTAAAGCCTTCAAATACTTTCCTAGAATATTTAAGCCCATGAAAATCTCTGTGGACAGTAAAAACAAAACTGTTACTCAGTTTCCCATGAGTTCTGTTTTCATAGAAAGTAGGTAAAACAATGTACTTGCAATATTATTATGTCATACCATTTTCTTGAAGGTGGAAGGCAATTGAAGACATGTGCAAAGGTGCCTTCACAGAATCACAGAATATTCTGATTTGGAAGGGGATCACAAGGAACATCAAGTTCTTTCTGAAGGCAGACTTCTTTGTGTTTTAAATGAATTATTTTATCTGGTTTGTGAAATTTGTATTCAGATTTTCTTCTAAATAATGAGAATATTTGAGAAATACTCTCTCCTGGTGTTTGAAGGACTTCTTGTGAAAATTATGATTTAAAAAGATACTTTTGTGGAGTTTAACATTAGCAGACATCAAATATTTGACAGGAAAAAAATACATAATTTACCAGAGGAAAAAAAGTATTTTGCCCAGAAAAAATGTATTGAGCTGCTTTGTCTTTCAGGAGCTTTTCAAATCTAGACAAGTTCTGAGAGTACACCATAAAATAACTATTTTTGTCTTTGTGTGACATGCACCATTGAAGTAACTGGTTTATATATGTTTTCAATAAGAAAATATGGGGGTTTTCTGCTATTAAGCTAGACATGAATTTTACTGGTGGCAAATTTAGGTGATCATTATTAGGCAGGCAAAAAATATGTGTTTAATCATATAGAAGGAACACAGGATGATGTCCTGTATTAATCTTTGGGGCGAAGAAAAGCATCAGTTGTACCGGATGCCCTCGGTATACTCAACAGGCTTTCTTTGAAGTACTTTTCCCTCTCAGGCATTTTCATGCCACCAGAAATTGCAGCACATGGAAGAAAACTTGCAAGATGCATTTGAGTGCAGCAGTCT
The DNA here is from genome assembly GCF_027477595.1 of Haemorhous mexicanus. Classification (NCBI taxonomy): domain Eukaryota; kingdom Metazoa; phylum Chordata; class Aves; order Passeriformes; family Fringillidae; genus Haemorhous; species Haemorhous mexicanus. The sequence goes on from NC_082341.1 coordinate 78,687,203, forward strand.
AATCATAAATGTGATATTGCGTGTTTCATGCCTGATTATTTTTATGGTTGTAAATACTTGCACCATCAGAAGTAATTAAGAGAAAACAAAAGAGCTGTGCAAAAAGAAACAAAAACTTAAAATTATCTGTACAGCTCTGTGCTGTGACTACTCTAAGTGTATAACCAAGCATTTTTATATCTTAGGAATGTAACAGGTATGCTACAGCAAATGCTGCAAGGGAAAAGGTTTCTTTTCAGGTTATGTTGTCAGTTCTCAACAAAATGAATCACACGCACAGTGGGTGAGTAAAGCTGTCCCTGTGTTTATGATCCCTGACTCATTCCACAGGTTTTATTTGCTTCCATTTCAAAGACATTTTACTACTTTTGTACAGCAAATTGTGTCTGCACCATAAAGTAACAGTTACAGGTTTTACAAGTCTGGGATTACAAATTCCCTGGACAGTTTTCTTTTCATAGGGACAAATCTTGAGATATCAAAATTCTGGAAATGCACAAAATTGTTTGAGGAAAGGTGGCCCCAGTTGACAAAAGGAAATTGGAAGACAAAAGAAGAAATAGAAAATAAATAGGGTCCTATTGCTGCAGAGGGCCAGCTGCAATAGTTTTTTCTCTACTCCCATATGTTTATGAATCTTGACCTCTCTTGTTAAAGGTGGAATTTTTACTAGGAAGAGGTTGATAAATGCTTCATGCACACGTATGTGTATATAAAGGTGACTTGTGATGTCAGGGCAACAGTGTGGAAAGGGACTAGCATGGCTAGGAGGTGAGAATAAAAGGGAGCGGGTATATAAAGTCCTGTAGACCTGTGCCTTATAGCCTACTTTTTCAGCTTTCACTTGCAGACCCTGTGCAGTTGCTTCCTCTCATTCTACATATTAAGGAAAGCAGAAGATGGATGCTAAAATAAGAAATTTAATTTCCTGAAACAGAACACAGTTTCCTATTTGTGCTTAATTAAAATATTTGCAACGTTTTCATTGTTGCAAAATCGCTATTGAGGTGCTGGGGTTTCATTTTTCAGAACAAGTCACTCTGAACCCCGTGGATAGTGCCTGTGGCTAATGTGAATATCAATTAATAGTGTTCTAGTGAAAAGGAGCTTCACAATAATTTATTGTTTACACTTCTGCCTTAATAAGTAGATAAACATGAAAAATTACAAGATATTGTTTCATATTTTCTCAAAAAATGTATCACTTAGAGCTTGACATAGATACAACATAGAAGATTGGAGAGGACAGAAAACTGGGAGATCCTCAGATGGCTTGTTTCCTTGTTATGAACTAGTCCTCTGGAATTTCTGATCACATCTTAGCTGTCATATGGACCTTGCTGTCTCATCCTGTCCTGCGGTACCGCAAGCAAGAAGACAAGAGATGTTCAATCTAACAGAGTTTATGAACGATCACAGAACACTTTGGAATGCTCTGCAGCAAATTAGAAATCAAAAGAAAGATACTGTAAAAGGCAGCTGTAGTACTTTGCAGCAGAGCTCGCACATAGTATGTGCCTGTCTTGTATGAAAATCTTAGATAACTGCAGGAAATTTGTGGTACTGGAGAAAACGAAAAATGCTTAAAACACACAGTTAGATTTGGGAGAGTATTTCTTCCTAAAGATAAATCTGATGACAAGTCTAATCATAACCTGTTTATATAAAAATGTAGATAACAGTTTAATATTTCTTTGGCAATTTCATGCTCTTACACTGTCCTCATCTGGTCTCTAGTTACTGTAATCTGGAAAATATTGGGAAATGGTTTGGAAAAGCACTTTGTGCTCAAATCATTGATGTGTTGTGTATTGGACCTACATCTATGCCCTACCTTTCCAAATGTCCTGTGGTACTGTGTATGTTTAAGATAATTTCAAAGAAACAGTAAGCCTAGTCAGTTTTGAATCCTTTGAGAAAGAACATCATTAATAATCATGATATTTTGATACCTGTCACTTGAGCTGGTCTTGCAAATTTAAACATTTGTTTTCTGGAATTGCTTTGTGACACATGCAGTTAATGAAAAGTCCTAAGAAACCCATTGTAGAATTCTTTTTTTTTTTTTTTTTTTTTTTGCAGGTTACTGCAGGTTATGTGATATCTTGATGTCACTTTTAAATTTGAAATAAAGTGCAAAACAATTCTTTTAATGTCATGTTTACCTGTTGCTCAATAGAATGTTCAGCTGACAAACATTTCCATGTGGAAAACTTAAATATGCATTTTTAAATAAGATAAAATTTCATCTTTCTGTGAAAGTCCTTCACAACTGGAAACAGACATTATTGACATCTCAAACAGCGCGCATTTCATCTGCCTTTAATTATGTATGTCCTTTTTTATCCTCTGTATATGCTTTACACATTAATTAGTCTAAAATTTCAAGGATGTAGCAGGAATTCTGAATTTTTTGTTTTTCTTTCCCCCACATAGCTTCCTTTCTCACTCCCCAGCTGAGACTGAAACAGTATCAAGATGGAGCAGCATAACTCAGTGTTGCGGAAAAGATATTGAATCTTTTTTTAAAGTTTACAAAGGAAAAAAAATAGGAATTGAAATAACAATTAAGGAACTGGAGGAAACAGTTATAAATCATCTGATTTTTATTCTAAGTATTTAGTGAGAAATTATCCACAGATGTAACATGTTTTCAAAATTGTAATCTCTCTTCAAACCTCATATAAGCATTGCAAAAAGCTAAATATATTGAAGATGTCATAATTAATGCCTGACTTTTGATACTAAGAGATGTAAATATTTTTTGATTTATATGACGGCTTGAACTTCATAGAAACTGTAGATCCAGTAAGTGTTTTGTCCTTTGTCTGTTTATAGCTGACCTTTAAGAAAGAAATAGCAAGGAGAAGAGGGCTGCAGTCATCTTAGTCTTGCAGTGTCTTGAGCCAATTCATGAATGACCACTATGTACTGGGGAAAGAAAAGTGCTGTCCACTGCTAAAAGGCCACTAAACCATATGAAAGAAGTAGTGATGAGTGCCTGCAGTTTAGTTTCATAAAAGGCAAAAGCTTTAGGTCCACTTCTGAACACCTAAACAGAGGAGTTTTTACTTCTTAGCTAGTTTTCAACAGAAGAACTGATGCTTAAATTCACCTTGGAAAATTATTTTGAATCCTCCTTCAGCTACTGTTTCAAGGATGCTGCTTAGTAAGAAAACAATAGTCAGACCAAGTTGATCTACTAAGAAAGTGTGCTGTAACTTTAGGAACATAGAGACAGAAGGCTTTATCAAGACAAGTGGAATTTGGGAGTGAAATATTTGTGACATTTTTAGAGGAAGAAAAGTGATATAACTGGTACTGCAGTATCTCATTCTTCACTTAAAAAGACCAGTACTGCTGATTCCTAGACTTGGCCTGAAATTCATTTGTTTATCTGAAACACAAGCGCGCTGGTGGACTGAGGACATGCTTCTCAGCAAAGCCATTATCCAAAAATATTTTCTTAGCTAATAAAATGTATCCAGATGGCTATTTGGCTATTTAGTTCTGTGCATTGTCTGGAAAAAAACCCCAAACCCAACGATAAACACACCACATAATTCCTGCACACACACACACACACAACCCTTTTCTGAAGATGTTCACAGCACATCTGAAGCTTGCAACTACCACCAATCATGCAATGCAATTAACAATCTTTGTTATTTGTAAAAGAAAATAAATTTCCCCTTCTCCTGTTTTATAAGTTCCACTCTGTGGTGTACAAAATAAAACCTTTTAAAGTCTAAATTAAAAGGGAACGTATTTTTAAAACAAATCATTACAATATTGCATTATCTTTTTTTAATTAGTTATGCAAAGACAGATCTTCTTACTACTTGAAATTATGTTTTTTTTTTTTTTCCAAAGTAAATCTTTCGTTTATTGGCAGAGGTTATTGGCAGAGATGAGAAATTGCAAGTTTGGATTGGGTTTTTTTTGCCCTGCAAAGATAGCATGCAGTTGATTCCTTTTGTTATTCACAAAACACGATAGCAAGATTAATGACAATTTAGTGTCTCTGTACAGTCAGTTCACCCTTGTCAAGGAGAATGTTGAGGAGTCCGTTTTTATTCTTCCTTGTCCTCTGCTACTGATTGTGAGCATACTAAGCAAGTTAAAGGATGCGTTTGTCAACTAGAACATCTTTCTGTTATGACCTGGATATTCATCACCAGTCTTACTTTAGAAGTGTGGAATAATGATAAATTTGGGTGCTAGCTGGTCTAACCTGGCTGTCAACCAGCAACCTTGAGTTCAGATGCTCTTTTATCTTGTGAAACAGATTCGTGAGACATTCACTCTTCAAGTAAAATCAACTATTTAGCTTTTCTTCCCCGATCACCAAAAAGGTGTGATGGCATTTTGAGCTTAATCTATGCAGTAAACAAACAATGAAATCTGCTTCTGTCAGCGCTTCCATCTTGGAAGACAAAAAACAAAAAAAAATGTGGTGATGTGATTAATGATTGTGATTAACTGTCTAGAGATTATGGCTTCATGCCCCAATGATTCTTCTGTCATTACTCTGGATAAGATGCTACATTGAGCACATATGCTTTCATCCATAAGGCTGGCTAAAAACCTAGAGATTGACCTTTAGCTTTTTATTTTTCACAAATATACTTTAAATGCCGAGTGTGTAACTTGTGCATCTGGGCTGAAGTAAGAGGATAGCTGTCCCTGGGTTAAAGGAGGTGATCTTTCCCCTCTATTCAGCACTGGGGGGACTGCACCTGGAGTTCTTTGTTCAGTTAAGTGCTCCCCAGAACAGCAAGGACATGAACCAATTGGAAAGGGTCACAAGGTTGATGAAAGGACTGGAGCATCTTGCCTTCGAAGAAAGGTTGAGAGAGCTGAGACTGTTGAGGATGAAGAAGAGAAAATTCCATGAAATCCCATCAATGTGCATAAAACACCTGAAGCGAGGCTACAGAGGCAGTGGAGACTGGTTCTCTTTTCAGTGTTGACCAGAGGCAATATGCACAATATACAACAGAGAAGGTTTTCTCTGAACATCAGGAAACACTTTTCACTGTGAGGATGAGTGAGCACAGGTTTCCCAGGGATGCTGTGTGCCATCAATCACTGGACAAATTCAATGCTGCCTGGACATCATCCTGTGCAACCAGCAATGGGTTTATCTACAAATATGTACAGCTATGTACAAATCATGAATGAGACAAGACTGCTAAGAACACGCCTTCAACTGTTTTATTTTCCAGCATCAGCCTCATTACATAGTTATGACAATAAGAAAATGTCATCAACTCACATCCAAGGAAGCAGACAAGGAACTTAATGTTACAACTTTAAATTTTTTTTAACCAATCACACAAAGCAAAAGCATATTGACAGTAGTTCCATCTAACCACTATAAGCACATATACCTTCAGTTAAAGCAATGCTTGCTTATTTCAAATACAATACCTACTTATAAGCCTTAAAACACAATGCACAAAACTCCATTATTAAGCCTAGAACTTCCTCATATCTTGCTAAATATACTTTTCTGCAGCTTAGAGAGTTATTCTAGACGAGCGTTAACTCAGACCATTGTTCTATTTGTCCTTACTTTTCTACTTCTTACATAATTTTTCTGCTATAACTACTAACTAATCCAATCCTATACCTACTGCTTAGCTCTAATCACAGTACTGTTGTCTCTGAGGCCTGTCTTTTTCAGTTTTCCTAAAACCTTCTGATTTTATGGATTTCCACAAGTGTCTCTGTATGAGCAGGGTAGGGCAGTACCAAATGATCTCAGGAGGTCCCTTCCAGCTTCAATCATCCAGGTTTTTCCCAATCCCTTTGTGCCACTTTGACGGAGGGAATGAGAAGAAAATGTGGTTTAGGGTTTTTTTTGTTTGTTTCTCAGCATTCTACTTTATTTTTAGTTGCTAGTAAATTAAATTAATTTTCCTCAAGTTTCCTTGATTTTGGGTGTTATGATGATTTTCTGTTTTTATTGTGAACCACAAGATTTTTTTTGTTTTATTTTCTCCCCTCCTCTGCTGAGGTGGAAGAATAAGAGAGTAGTTGGGTTGGGCCTGGTGGTCTGCAAAAAGTAATCCACCACAGACACAAATAGAAATAAAACCTTTTAACTTGATTATAGCTTATTACGTTTCTAATTTTTAAAAATCAGAGTGTATATTGACAGGAAAAACAGAACTGATTCACATACCAATTGCCACAGAATATGTCTAGAGAAATGATTTTGTTGTTGTTTTTTTTTTTTTAATTAATCATGTGTTAGGACCAAACAAGGAAAAAAATCTTAAATGTTCTGAAGTCCTGTGTGCAGCCCTATATATGTTACAAATTTCCTTGGTGCTTCCTTAATAGGGAACTCATTAAAAGACTATCTGTTTAAGTTACTCTGTTTAAGAAAGCTCATTTTTCATATTCTTTCAGTCTTTAGCCGTAAAAATCAAATAAATCTCTTCTTTACTACAAGAAGTCATAGCATGATTGAATGATGTGAGTGCAAACAGACCTGTAAAGTTCCAACTCCCTGCCATGGGCAAGGACACCTTCTGCTGCACCAGTTTGCTCAAAGCCCCGTCCACCCTGGTCTTGAACACAGTTTCTCTGGGCAACCCACCCCAGGTTACCACCACCTTTATCTTAAAAGATTTTCTTCCCCATGTTCAATATAAATGGATTAGAACTGTTGCCTTTTGTGCTGTCACTACAGTCCTTGATAAAATGTGCCTGTGCCTTTATCATAAGAAAAATTTATAGGTACTGAAAGGTCATAATAAGGTTTCGCTGAGGCCTTCTCTTTTCTGAACTGAATTTTTCCAATTCTCTCAGCCATTCTTCATAGAAGAATTGCTCCAATCAACAATCAAATACCTTGGTTTCTTTGGCAGAGAATTGTTCTGCATGCAAGTACGTTTTATATGCTAATTTAATTTACTTACACAATCAAATTATGGAGAGAATTTATTCTTGCCCTTCTTTGCAATGTTATTACAATTATTACATTATTTTATTTTATTAACACACTGGTGGGGTTTTTTTACAGCTTTTATTACAAAACAAAGAGTGCTTTTAATTATACAAATAATGACTATTTAAATACCTGGATAAATTTTTGGAAATGAAAATTTGCAATTCCATTAAAAGTGTATTGTCTATTACAGATACTGCTTCACAAAATTTGGATTTATGCTGAAATACTCTTTTCTTGAAAAGCAAACATTGATGTCTGCACTTGAAAAAGATGGTTTTGTGTACTTTTAATCAGGTTACCAAGGTCTTCCAGGATACCTTGAACTATCCTTATTTCCAACATATTGCTGCCACCATTTTTCAGAAGAAAATGAGGTTTAGTAGTGGTAATGTTTTGGTGCAGCCTTGTCTCTTATCCTAAAGACGATGTTTTTGAAATTATATTTCTCTTCATGTAGTATTGATCAAGACTTTTAATTTTTAAATGAATTACATAAAGGTATTATCCAACTGTATTATTATAATTCCTACTTTTTTAATACACACACTTTTAGAAGACACTTTATAAGAACTATTGTATCAGTGAATGCAGATTTAATCCTCTAGTAGAAAGGTTTTTTTTAAATATGTCCTTAGAGCTTTAGAGTTTCCATTAATCAGCATTATTGTATGTAGCATGCTTCAGAGAAACTTAAAAAATTTTATTAGGAAAACTTTTTGTATTGTATTGACTTTTGTTATTGTTTCCTTTTTCTCTGTAATATAAGGGAAACGTTTTTTCTCCTACTACCTCCCCCCAGATTTTTCATGTTAGTAAATTCTACCACAACTTGCTAATATTTTGCAAATATTTTTTAAACAATTTTGGCTCCCCCTTCTTTCTTCGTGGAAGTTAGGAACACCATTCAGTGTTTACAGAGCCGTACTTGGCAGAAAATTATTCAGGCTTTGTTACCCAGAAGAAAAAGAGGTTGTTACCAATGCTGGCATTCTTAGAAAAAGATCTGGGAGCACTGATAAAATTTTGAAAAGGTAAAGTCTATTTCTAAAATTCCATTTCTTTTCATTACCTGATGACCTGTAAATTTGAGTAGGCCCAACATGATGTTGCATGCAAACAAGGGTGTTTCAAAGAGACATTCCAAAAGTTAACATCCAAGTTCAAGTTTAATTGTTTAAAGAAGCTGTCTGATTCCGCAAGTCATCCTCTTCTAGGGACTCAGTAAAAATTAGACCACTTAGTTTCCTGATACAGGAGCCTGTAGATATATATCCAAGTGAATTTGGTTAAGTAGTGCCATTAAAAGTAACATAACCTAATTTGCTATACAAGATTGACCTTTTTGACAGTAATTTGTTAACATGCATTTGGCACAGGTTTACAGTGTTAAGTGATTAGACAATCAATACAACTTGATGTGTGACATAATTAATGCATGTTTCCCATTGCTGTGATGATTAGAATATAATCTGAACTCTATTGAACCCTGCCTGGTTCTATTTAATGCACTTGGTGCGTTACAATAGAATGTGCAGCGCCCCCGGAGTTCATCTGGACTGCCTGTGTCAATAAAGACTGGGACAATTTACAGAAAATGCTACGGATCTGGAAATTGTAAAATCAAATTAATTACTTTCTGAGGGAATATTCTAGATATATTACAACTTGGTCAATAGCTAATTTGGAGAAATCTTACTTATCTGCAATATATATGCGAGTTGATAAAATGATAGGTGCTTTGAAAATGTTGCCATGTACCTTGTGAATGATGCTTAGGAAGGATGCATCAAGTGAAAATAAATGAAAAAAGTTAACGCACACAAACTCTGTATGAAGGTTTACATATGCAACATTCATTTGCAAGGGCAATAAATTTTATCCATAGATCAAAAAATTAGGTTTTGAGAACATGGGGACATTGCTTATTATGCACTGTGGACAATTCCATGTACATAAGCTGGAAATATGTTTATTCTAGTCTTCTAGTCACAGATACTTCTAAAAGCTTGCAGAGATTACTTGCAGGAATTCTTTTAGCTTTTTGAAGAAAGTGTGGGTATATATATATGTGTATATATATATATATATATATATATATATATATATTTGGTTTATATTATGCCAGAGAATTTTTTGGAAAAGTTGACATTGACAGTTGAAAATTTGTAATTACAATTTAGGTATTATTCAGTCAATAGTTATATGACATGGGGAAGTTTGGAAAAAATTGGATGAATGTTGAAAGTGATTGTCCTAGATTTTCTTGCCCTTATAGATGAAGGTAGTTGTAGAAAGTAATATGTTCTGGAAATATGTTCTGGAAACTTCCCACATTCATCAATTTCAGTGTTTCTAGACATCGATAAGTTAGTTGTGATAATGATTTCATTTATTAAATCATCTCTTTGGTTGTTGTCTCTATTTTTAAATGATAAAATATTCTAGAAAGCAGATTTTAGACAGAATTATAATCCTGATATCTGAAGGATGTGACTTTAACCAAGTAATTTTTATTCCATCCAATTGTAGGACTATCATTTAATAGATATTTTTTACCTGTGTGTAGTGTTATTTGTCACATGCTTGAATCTTAGTTTATTTTAGCAATCACATGTTACTATTTTATTCAGCTTTGATAAAGAAAGAATGAAAATCAGTAGAATCAGGTTCTTCTATTCACCAAAGAAACCTTCATCAAAGAAACTGTAGTCATAAAAGATTTGGAAAACAACTCTCTTGGTTGGTTTGTTTGTTTGTCTGGTTTTATTGCTGGGGATTTTTTGTAGTCTTGCATCACTAAGCTTAAGTTAGGTAGCTCTTTTACTCAATAGCTTCTCATGTTATAATAACCTGGACATGAGGTTAGAAAGGACTTGAGAAGGTCAATGAAGTCTGTTTTATTTAAGATTTATGTGCATTAGGCTTATGAGGAAAGAAGTCTCCAAGTGAGAGTTATAAGATTTGCTTGCTCCGTGTGGTCAGGTACCCTGTGAATTGTCTTTAGTGATCCTGTAAAAGGGAGAGTAGGAGAAGCTCTTACCCTTGACAGAAATGTGAGAAATGTCACTGGGAAGCTTGTGTTTGATGCTAAAAATATTGGAAGGAAAGCCTTTTTCATCCCTGACTTAGTAAGATTCCTGTGGTGAAGCAGATATACTCTAGATTCTTAATGTTTGGGGGTTTAATTTTTATTTTCTTTTCCTTGAAAGGAAGGGTATATGCAGAACATTATTTGACAACTCAGTTCTAGCTAGCATTGGTATCCTTGCACGGCATCCTAAGGTGAACTCTTGGAATTTCTTAATGCCTTTTGAAATAAAAGGATACTCTCTTTAAAGGAGCAGATTTTTGTCTGTAGTACCTTAATCAAAATGCTAGAAAGTAGGGGTAGCCACTCAATCTTTCTCAACTTATTTTTATGGGCACTGGACAAAAACTGAGGAATGACCTTTGCAGAAATCATGCAAAATATTGCCAAGCTGATTAATGGAATTAATAAATCATGGTGTTTAAGTCTGAATCGGTCTTACTTAACCTTTGCAGACCAGCCTAACTAGAGTCTTCAGAAAGGAGAGCAAGTCCTCAAAATTAATGTAGTTTGTTTCTTTGTTTTAGTAGCTGTAGAATTTTGAATTTCTTCCTGTGCCATTTAAATAAGACTTCGGACTTTTAATTCAATTGGGCACAGGTTTACTGTGCCCAACTGAATTAAAAGTAATTACTGACACAGGTTTATGGGATCCCTCACAATGCTGTGTTAATAGCAAGAAATGTTTTGATGAATGGTGCTGTTTTGTCTTCTACTCAGTAGTCTGGCACAGCACCAGCACTGTCTCTTCACCAGTCCAGATAGTGGCCCAGATCTTGGGAAAGATCACAACCAGGTCAGCTGACCCAGTCAGACCAGAGAGAATATTCCACATCACATGATGTCAGCTCAAATACAAAACTTATGAAAAAGGAGGAGGAAGTGGGGCATTCAATACTTACAATATTTTCCTTCCAGACCAACTGCTACACATCCTAAAGCTGTGCTTCCCAGCAAGTAGACAAGCATTCCTTCCTGGTGGGAAATAGAGAAATATTTTATTTTCTTGCGTACATGTAACCATTGCTTTTGTTTAGTAAACATCTCTTTATCTTGATCCACAAGAGGTTTTCTCCATTTAATTTTCTCCCACTTCCCACACAATATCCTGCTGAGGAGGTAAGAGGTAGAGGTGCCTTGTTGGGCACGTGGTGTCCAGCCAAGGTCAACATACCACTGTCATTACTTCACCTACCTGTTCTCTTAAAAGAGGAAAAGTTGGGGAACTCTTCTGAATTTCTCAAGTTTTTCCTGTCCGAGATCTTTGGTGTTACTTTAATGAAGGCAAAAAATAAACTTGGAAGATTGGCTGCAGGAGTCTTACAGATAATAAGGTAGCACCAGCAAGCACACAGTAATAAGCATACATGAAAATTTGAAATGCTTTGGAGAAAATTTTTTCTTGGTTTAGGGTTTTTACTGTGAAACATGAATGTAATTCCTATGTAAAGTGTGATGTAACATGTAAAAATTATTATTAACATTTTTCTAAGTGATATTTTTGCATGGTTATGGAAGCTTATCTGTGTTAGAAATGAAAATTTTCATTCTGGAATGGTAGTGATTTTTCCTCGGTATGAGATGTCTGCATTTAGAAAAAAGTTACTAAGTGACTGGGCACTACCATGGGCGAATTTCAAGAATTTTCTCCTTTAACAATTCCCAGAGCAGACAATTTGGTAGGGGTTTGTTTGTTTTTTTTTTTTTTTAATTGCTAAAAAAGCCCCATTAAACTGTCAGAAAGTAGGGCCTATTCTGAAACATACCTTGTGATAGTTTTTGGATTAAGAATAGAGATTGGAATTAAATATAGTTGATTCCAAAATCTGAATTCCAAGACTAAGTCACTGGGGTTTTTTTTACCAAATAATTAAATAGCAGTTCTAAGCATATGGAGGGAGGGAGTTATTTGTGTGTATGATTCAATGCTGAAAGAGTAGGAGTACCTTTATGTTTAGAATTAGCCACATATTTGAAATTATTCACTGAATGTGAGATTCTCTGTGGATTTCACTAATAATTATTTCTAAAAAGCATAGGTACTTCAACTTTCTGAGCCACCTGTCAGCTAGATTAATAGCATCTTGGCAGCTGATTACAACCACCGTTATGTAGTGGCTACCAGACGAGCATTAATTTAGTTTTATATTAAGCATGCAAAGCAAGTAGAGAAAATATAATCATTTATTTCTATAATAGTTCTAAGTTAAAACCAGCTGCATGATTTATGCTTCAATTAAACTATGCAGCTTGTACAAAGTCTTCTTCCTGTATTAATCATGCAAACTGGCTCATTATTTATGACTAAAAAAAGCAGATGAGCCAGGGTTTTCAGTGATGATTGGGAAAGGTTTCATTTTTGCAACACCCCACATATTAAGCATGGCAGAAAAGATAAAGTATTAAATATGAAGAAAAAATTTGGTAGTGTAGAACTTTCTAGTTTTGAATTGTAATGCTATCAATCTGCTGTTACACTGGAAAATGAAGTTAAATGATACTATCATTTACACCCCTCAAAGCCTGTAAAAAAAATCCTGCTCAAAGTCAATGTAGTCAATGTACTATTAGAGAAAGTAGTTTGATATTTCTTTTTTTTCCCAAATTTGGTTATGTTTGATAAAAGTATTCACTAAGAAAGATGTAGTGAATGTCAGCAGACATGACAGCAAAGAGAACTAGGGATAAAAATATGGCTTTACTTTCTAAGTCCATTTGCATCTCTTAGGTGTACTTGATTGAGTTGGTCTTGCGGAATAAATACATTTCAAGATGGAAAATTTTTCTTCCACTTTACAGAAGTTCTGTGAATTTCCAGATATTTTGTAAACTATTAGGATGATACAACTTCTCATTTTTTCAAGGAGGAAAGGTAAAGTGTTGGATTACTGGAACCTCGTTAGGTCAAAATTATTTATTAGCACCTGTCCTATTCTAATTTTGGCTTGAGACAACACCAGTTCTATCAACTGTGTGAATACCCCGGGTACTTGGTGAGTGGCTGTTTGCTGAAGTGTTTCTCCTGCTTTGTTCCTCTTGAGTTTATGTTAACTATAGCAAAACTTTCCCTGAAACCTGCATGTTGTGCCAAAACCAAAAACAAACCAAAAAACAAAGCAAACAAACAAAAGCCCACAAAAAACACAAATCAACCAAACTTGAGGTTCACACTGGATTACTTAAGGTGTAATAGATAGAGCAAATTGATCCAACCTACATATTTTTAAAAAATAAATAATTAAAAGTTTAAAAGGTAAAGTATAAGAATGAAGATCACAAACGAGCATATCCTCATTTCTTTATTCCATCATGTAGGGGGATGTAAGAAAATAAAGATAGAATGTAAGAAAATAAAGATAGTGCAGAAGGTAATCTCACCCTTGAGGAGTTGCAGCTGTACTAATTATCAAAGATTAGGAACTGGCCTGCCCTTAACAGGCCACAGCTGTTTCCAATAAGGATGAATGATATAAAAGAGTGGTTAGTTGGGTGAGGAGGGAGCTGGAGTTTGTTGGTTGCACTGTGAAGAGTAACCAGTCAGTCCTGTGAGGAGCTGCCTGTAAGAAATCACCAAGAAGGCATGGAACTTCTGCAATAAAATGACAACAGCCCCACACCATTTTCATTCCTTCCTCTTCCTGATCCTATTTTTTTCTTCTTTGCCCACCTTCAACTTTCATTTTCTCCATCTCCCTGACTTCTCTCTGTCTGGACCATCTTAAGCCCAATCTATTGGTTTCTATGACGGCAAGAAAGGGTTGTCATATTGACTAAAAATTATGAATTTCATCTTATAAATCTTCAGTAATTTATTATTAAAGAAATGAGTTATGGTATCACAAAATGCCTAATTTAGAAGTCTAAATCTTTGTTACTGCAGTGCACAAACTCAATAACTGGAAGTCCTAAGATTTTTTTTTTTGTTTGTTAGTTAAAAAGAGATTTTTTTTTTCCTCTATTACAAGTAATTGAATAAATGTAATTAGGGATGTAAATACCTTTAGTAAAAGACAGTCATCTTTTCTTTGTTTTTCATCATCTGGATATCAATAGTACCAAATTTGGTGGCAAATGTTATAGGCACTGATATTAAAACTAAACTGAATTTTAACTTAGTTCTATTACAAAAGATCATCCTAGGGGAGTTAAGAGAAGAAGTACTGTGGAAACAGTATATTACTTCTCCAGAACATTAAGCAATTCAACATTTACACTGTAGAATTTTACTGTAGGAGTCTGGGTGAATTTCTATTTATCCAACACCAAATTTACTTAGACAACAAATACCGAAATTTATAGGTCACCTACACTCCTCCACCAACTTATAAAGGCATCTAGAAAGCAAATAATGAATCAAAGGCTATGGTGTTTGAACATGTAGTTTTGGAGTGACAAAGAGTAGAGGAAATACAATGCCCTGTACTCAGAATAAAATGTGATTCCACCTAAGGTTATAAATATATTTATGGTTGTTTCACTGACTTCCCAATCCTGTTGTAAGACACAAACGTGAAAGTTAGAGTCTAAATAATTGTATATTAGTGTTGGTGAAAATCAGTTGCCTTAGTCAATATGAGTAGAACTGTGAACTCATACTAAACTGTTTAATAAGACATTCACTTAGGTAGACTTCTATGTAAGAAGATATTCTTAACTTATGTACAAATATGGATTGTTCATGTTTCAGGTCACTGAAATAAAAGGTGTAGAGCTTCAATACCAAGGCTCCAATGAATATCAAATAAATGGTTTAAATGCTTTAAGTATTAATTTGAAGATGGGAAATATTAGGACAGTTTTCTTCAGTAGCATCTGAAATACAGCTGCTGTAACTGCTGTACATTATGTCTCAGAAAGAAGTAACCTAAAGTTTCCATTAGGAAAGAGTAAAAGATATTATACAAAAGAAAATACTGCCTTTCACAGGATTGCATGCATTTTGTAAACATTTGAACCATACCTGGACCTTATCTAGAGCATGAATAGCATTCTGTTTCTTTGAGCTCATCCATAATCAAGAAGCTGGGAAAGAAAAAGCTCAGAAGTCACTCAGGCGGGTAGAAGTAATAGTAAAAGAGTTTTTGATAAAATATTTTGGGAATTGTGTGAAGATGTTGACTGTGAACATACCTAGAAATAATTTACTGTTTTCAAAAATGGCAGCAGTGCATATTTCTATGTTTAAAGCATATATATCCAATGAGACATTTTTGATATTTTGTGTGTGCATGCATTCATGTGTGTATGTCTCTGAAAATAATCTGTTCCCTCAAAGTATAGGTAGAAATAGATTAAACAATTGCTTGGATTAATTAATTGCGAGTTTCTCATATAAAACCTGATGTGTTTTAGGATAGGTTACATGAAAAATAGGATCCTTGCAATAATGGCATTGGAGAAAAGAACATGGTTTCTCTTTGTCTTTCCATTTCAAGTAGAATAAAGAAAACTTTGCAAAGAACAACAGTTCTTTAAAGAAATTCTTAAGTATTACTATTTTATAATGTAGTGTTAAATCTTTTTCTTCCTGTATAGCAGTATTTTTTATCCATTAAATTTAACCATGAACAGAAATAATGTATTGCAATACTTTTATGTGATAAAGGTATTAAATCATAGTCCAAGTAAAAACAAGCAAAAAACCTGACAAAACACCACCAAAAAGAAAAGACCCCCTCCAAGACCCAAGCAAACAGGAATTTTGTTTTGTCTTTCCTAGGTTTCCTACAGTTTGTGGGGTTTTATTTTGATAGAGTTTTTCTTTCTTTTTTTCTTGCTGTTCATGTTTTTAATGTGTTTTCTTAAATAGTCATTATTTGGCTAATGAAGTCAGTTAAATATGTTTGGCGTTAGCAATGAGTTTTTGGAAAAACTTTTTTTTAAAATTCTGACATCTATCAAAATGATCAAAAAGCTGGAGGAAACAACACACTGGTTCTTTCTGATGCGTTTGCTTAACAGATTATGCAGCTTCTCTTATCCTGTGATCAAAGACCACACAAGAATGTCATAGTTACATGGCTACCCCCTGAGGGGAAAAATAAAAAAAGAGTGCTCATAAATTCTGATTTTCATTGTAGGTTTGAATTACAGAAATTTTTGTTATTAGAACAGAGTAAAATTTGCCTAAGTGTGTTTTGAATTGTGAAGGAATCTCTTTGGGAAAGAAGTCTTGTAAGTTAGGAGCCTGGTGACTTTGTTTAACAAGAAACTTCAGAGACATCATTGTATCTATCAAGAACATGTCAAATTACTTATTTGCATACCACGATCAAATTTTTTTCATGTTTCAAATCTTAAAGGAAAAGGATGAAATGTGAAAACAATGAATCTCGACAACTCTCTTTGAGGCACTAGGAGAGTATTCTTTGTGCTGCAGACATGGAAGTTCTTGGCTAGTCATAGATTGCAAAATGATAACACCTTTTCTCAAGATTAAGGACTGTAATAAGACTGAGTTGATATATTTTGAGGATACAGTTGTGCTGTCTGCATCTGACAAGACAAGCTATTTTGAGCAAAATAGCAAGTCACTTGTAGTTAGAAACAAGATTAATGCCAGTAGGTTTTTTCCATATTTTGGCAGTTTATGCTACGTTTGAAGATTATCTGGCATTTAATACAACTTTTGTGTATGTAACCAAGATGGAAATATCTACAATTGCATTCTTTTACTTCTAAATATTAAGATATCTATTATGATTTTCAGTAGTCTTATGTCTGCCAAGTTACTAGGCATAATCACTACATGTTGCTCAAAACCCTTCCAAATTTTTGAAGAGGAGGTATGGGTGTGTGTAACTAATGAAGAAGCAAGACACCTGACCTTTCTATTGAGTGAGGAAGCTATCCTGTAGAAACTGGGTAGAAGGCTGACTGGCCACTAAAAGATAGGATGGCGGAAAAAAGGTCTCTGGTGAGTGTTTGATAATTTTGATGTCTCTGGAGAATTTTAGTCTTGGCATCTCAGAGCAGAAGTCCTCTGCTTCTTCCATGATGGTGATTCTGAATTTGGAAGTCCCATAGAAAATTTCTGCTGCTTACTTTCAGTATCAGTTAACATTTGAAGCTAAGACCTTGGGACGTCCATTCAGCTTATCTTTGTGATAAGTGAGATGTTCCAGTCCATCTGTCATCTGTGAACCTTAATTTGATTCTTTCCATTTTGTCCATGTCCTTGCTGCACTGGAAGACTCTGGAAGTCCCTTGTAACCCTGAATATTCTATGATTCTATAAAGTGGACAAAGTACTCCGGGCACACCTCACCAGTGCAGAGTATAGGTGAAGCATCAACTTCCTCAATCTAGGAACAACATTTTTCCCTGATGCAGCCCAGGATACCACTGGCCTGCTTTGCCAAGAGGAAGTATTGCTAGCTCTTGTTCGATTTGTATGTCTCAAAACAGGTCCTTCCTTCCAATCTACTTTCCAGTTAGATGTCTTCCAGCTAATGCTGGTACATAGGGTTCTTATCCAGATGAAGTTCAACAAAAGAAAGTTTAACAAGACATTTATTTGGTTCCTGTCAGCCCAGCTCTTTAGTCTGTCCAGGTTCCTTATGATAGCAACACAACCTTTGGTCTATCAGGCACACCTCTCGGTTTTGGGTGCTACTAACCACCTGGAAATTTATGTGACTTTAAGTCTTCATTTGTATGTTGGAAATGATGTTTAGAAAATTATAGACATTATTGTGAGTAGATTATAAAGATTTCTTAAATAAAAAAGCCAGGTTGCAATTGAATTGACAGAATAGTTGTAATATGTCAGATTCAGGTCTCAAAATTTGTAAAGCTTACTTTCTTAATATACTTTCTGGTTGGTCAGCTTGAGCAAACTTTGGTGTATTAAATTTAAGAACAAGGTTTTAAAATGGCTTATAAAATGTCAGAATTGTGAAGTCTGTGCTTTACCAAATGTTTTTCTGTGCAACTTCATTTTATTATCTTTCCCAGGAATACCTATAATCTAATTCTGTATGTAAATGGTTAGTTACTAACTAACATTCTAAGTAAATGTATTAAAGCAGACAATGCCATCAGAGGAGTCAGCTATGTCTGCAACCCTTGTGTCTCCATTTTATTTTCTTTCTAAGCCCAATTATGCCCTCCAGCTGAGATGCCACCCTGAGCTACCTGATCTAGTGGCATCCCTGCCCATGGCAGCGGGGTTGGAACAAGACAATCTTTAAGATTTCTTCCAACCCAAGCCTTTCTGTGATTCACAATACTGTGAAATCTTCAAATGTATTCAGTATTAGGTAGTTTCTTTTATTTTTGAATTTGTGTTGTGGAATTGAGACATGATGCTCACAGTGTGTGTTCTCATAAGTATTACAGTTTTTTTTAAAACTTTATAACAGATCATTGTGTTAATATTCACCAATATCTTCTAGTATACCCTCCATCTCCATGATGAAACCAGCAGCTTAAAGGGTGTTTATATCATTTTGATTTTAATATACTTTGAATGGCGCAACTCCCTTGAGAATGGGGGTAAGAGTGCTTGCCCCTCCAGAAGTACATGAAATCATTTGTTCCTCATTATACTGTGTATTATCACCTTGCTCAGAACCACTTTGAAAGAAGTCTCTTCATAGAAAATTGCAGGTCAATTTTGCCAGTGTAAAGCAACATTTCTATAAACTACCAAATAATGGTTACAAAATGAAGTTTCTTTCTTTTGCTTCCAATTATAAATCATTCAGGCAGAGAAAATATCATGCTTATTATACTCTTTCATGTAATTGTATTGTTAGAGGACATGCTGCTTAATCATTGGCTTTCTTATGTTTACATGATATAATAGGCTGATGTGTGGTACTGCTTCTGTGGGCTTGATGCACTCAGGGATGCACACTTGAGTGGAAAATTAATTGTGAGAGCATAAAGGAAGGCTGTAACTTTGCTCTTTTTAGGGCTGGCTGTAACTGGTTGTTTCAGTCAAGAATCCTTTATGGGAAAATGTTTAGGCAAAAATATGCATTTAAAAGTATAGTTTTGTGGAGATGTTTTCATGCAACAGTTTTGGGATGATGTTTATGATGAAATGATGACTATATCAGCTATTCTTTCAAGTGTTAATTCTGTTTAATTCCTACTCAGTTTTTCAATCCTAGGTAGGAGCTGGGTAATAGAAATGGTGAAGGACAAGTCACTCCAAGTGATAGAGTCTGTCAGGAAGCTTCCTTTTGGAGCCTGCTTAATGTCAGTTTTCAAAGCAGTCTGATTTTTAGTGGGCTATGCTGTGTATTCTCTGGATGCTCAAATAATTTACTGGGGAGCTGAACAACAGCTTATGTTCCACTGGCCCAGTTGCCAAGGATTTTCACTCTGGGAGAGAAAAATGTTAAATCAGGAGTCATTTGGAGCTAACACTCTCATCCAGCTGTTTTAAAGATGAAATTAATGTATTTACTTAAAAGCAGAAATTGAGAAGTTTCATAAATATAAAACATTTCAGAATTACTTTTGCAGTTAACTAAAAAAGTAAGTTTTGATTACATTAGAATAATTTTTTTCATAAATTTTCTTTAGTTGGACTATCTTTGCACAATAAGAAAGGTGAGAAGGTAAAATTAAACTTGAGTGTTGCCATAAAATAGAATTCAGCAATTGGGTTTATTTTTTAGTTGCTATGATTGGACACCATGTGATAGCATGTGGGAAGGGAAATAAATACCCTTTGCTTATTTCCATCTACCTAATGAATATTTTTTAACTAAATGTCTTAATTAGCAAATCCCTGACCTCAGACACCTTTTCTGCTACACCCTTGTTAAAGATCAGTATGTAGTTTTACATTTATGTATTGTTTTAAGCAGATTTTACCACACACCCTCATTTACCTTTTTGTTAGCACATAGATTCTGTCCTGAAAAATCCCAGAAAAATGGCCAATGCATATTTACTTTGATGTAGTTCTGCAAGCATGCTGTGAGCCCAGACTGTTGGGACCATGAAAGCTTGCATATGCAGAAGATAAATACATACTGTATTTAGTTTTTTATGAATTGACAGTCGTGGGAAATCTGTGAATATTGCAATTTTTCCCTTTGTAGACTTCTCTCAAATGAACAAACAAAGCCAAACAGAATGGACAGGATGGAGGAAACATAGAGATCCTATTCTGAAAGGTTTTTGCTTATGTCTTTGCATTCCTTGGATATGGGGAGGTGCATCAGCTTGTGATTGCATTACCATTTCCTCATCCATATAAATGAATACATAGCAAGACCTAAGAGAAATTTCCAAACCAGTAAATTAGTTTTGAATCATAGAACCGTAGATTTGTTCAGGTTAGAAAAGACCTCTATGATTGTTAAGTCCAACCATTAGCCCAGCACAGTCCTGTTAACCAATAAACCATATCCCCAAGTGCCATGTAGACTTTTTTTTTTTAATGCTCTCAGGGGTGGTGATTCCAGAACAGGGCATGTTTTCTGCTTTTTTGTCTGTTTATCAAAGATAAAGTTCATGGTGCCATGACTGTACATGACAACATGTACATTTTGTCAATGTTCCCAAGGGAATTTTTATATTCTGCTGCTTCTGAAGCATACAATCTTATGGTGAACTGAATCACATGTCATCTATAAGAAAACTTATTTTTCTAAAGAAGGGTAAATTATACTTTCATTAGGGGCTGTCTGTATGCATAGAGTGAAATGTAAAGAGCCAATTTGAACAAGAAACATCAATGGTTACAATGGAAGGAGGTGAACACTCGGAGTAGGAAAAATAAAACTTAGATTGCATATTATATATTTTGTTGTGTAAGTAGACATTATTTTGCAGGCAGTTACAGCCCCTTATTTATTAGAAGAGTCTTCTCCTGGGGTAATTACTGTTCTAAGAGGAAGGTTTGATTCTAGTAATAATTCAGTAAATAAGGTGAAATTGCTGTATGCAGGAATGGATGTTCTCATTTAGTATTCCTTTAAAGACTAGCATTCTTTCATCAATGATTCAGTTTTACAAATCATTATTATGCTGTAAATTATTAAGTTGCATAAATTATTCTTTGTATGCAATGTGTAAGTTTGAAGACAAATAGAATTTTTTTTCTTTTCTCTAGATGACAGAATCCATTCTGTTCTTGCTATTCTTTCATTTGGAAAGACTGCAGTTCTTTTTTTTTTTTTTTTTTTTAATTTTCTTTGCATAACTGAATTAAGCTTTGACCTAGGAGTTATTTTACCATGTGGAACTTACATCAATGAGTAGCAGAACTTCTCGAAGAAGCAATTTTCTGCATATTGGAGGGAAAAATATATAGGTCATTAAATATGTATGTGATCCTAAATATACATGTAAATACTAAAAAAACCTGTTGTCCTGGTAATGATAGTTGATAACCATGACCCCTAACACTCTCTTACCCCCTCTAAACAAAAACCCTTGATGCCCAACTGAAAACCCTTTAAAAAGAGAACAGAACCCCACAAAAAAGAAAATTGAACTCTTGGGCTCAGTTTACCCCCATACAGATGAATCACAGGTGGTACTGTTAATTGGGTTGGAGGCAGGAAGTACACAAATACGGTTGACATTTTTACAAGAACCAAGGAGACTTTTTTTGCTGTTGAAACTTGTCAGCAAATATCTTAGACTCTAACATTGACAAATTGACCTTTTCTAGCTGTTATCTCTACTTTGTTACGATGACAGCTTATTTAATGCTTAATTATAAGACTCTTCGGTTTCTAATGTATTTGTGAGGGGTTTTCTATGACTTAGCTGGCCAGTGCTGTCTCGGAGAACAAAGTAATACATTTATTTTTTCATTGTTGTCTTTTTAAGAGCATATTAATGCATACGCCAAAATGGAAAAAATTATCTCCTGCCCAATCATTCTGCTCCAGGATGCTATTTTTGTCTTTACTGTTGTAGTCATATTTGTCTGATGGAACATCTTTCTTTCCCTCTTAAGCAGCAACTGCCACAGCATTTTACATATAGTTAGTTGCCTATTTTCAAAACAGTTGTAAATTATTTTCCAATGATATGAAAATAGCAACCTAGCACTCTTCTGAGGTAAAGCATGTCTGTCATCTTTATAATTTATGGAAAACTAATTTCTCCATTTATTTCATCATATCTTTACTTTTCTGCATGGTTCATTCCCCTGCGTCTCATTTTCCATAGTAAGTGAGTTCATTAACTTGAACAAAGGAAAGTTGTAAAAAACCTTGACTTGTAAAAAAGTGATTGCAGTTGTTTGTGCATCCCCTAGTTTCCGGGCGCTATTTCATTATAGTTATTTTCGTTGTAAGCAGTAGCAATAGAATGACAGAAGAGATGAGAGAAATGTAGTCTATATCATGCTACAAGAATTCACTATTTTTTGTTATTTTACCTAGGAAGAAAAGCAACAAAATGATAATTCTCTCTATCAATTTTTCACACTTGAAATAAGAAAAAATAATTTCCCCAGATTATTTTCCAGGACTATTAATCCTTTGAAATCCAAGACCTTCCCTTATATAGTTGCACACTGAGCAATTAGTTTACTATGTGAGGTGGGGCACAGCTCCAAAGTTAAGATACCATTACTGGGAGTTGGATTTTAGTTAAGTTTTGCTGGCAATGAGGCCAAAAAGCTGTAATACAGCCCAGCACAAAACTCATGTCCCTTTCTAAGGGTTTAGTTCTAGGAAGGAAGAAAAGTCTTCAAAGACATGTTGTTCTAATTAGACGTAGTCAGAAAACATGAACTTCACCCCTGGTTTGTACTTTCTTTTCTCTGAGTGATTTGCCTTCTCCCAATCCTTTTTCCCCATTAGCTACCTTCCTGTCTCTTCACAGGCAGGAAAATAGAAGATCCAGTATAAATTTATTTTGCCCATTGAAGATCAAATACTATTCCTGTATAGAACTCTTCTGGAAGCCCTAGCAATCTTCTGCTAGTGAATAAGAACTTCTTCTGCAGGCATTGTTCTTTTATAGAACTCCCCCGTAAATTGTGTACATCCTGTTAATAGAGCTTATCAAATTAAAGAAATGCTGAGGTGTTTGGTATCCATTGTGTATTGCTTTCTTTTTTTATTCTTGAAATTTTCTGGAAAAATTCTTTGTTGTCATATATGGTTTCATTATACTATATAAAATTGTAGGAACTTAATGAAAGCAAGTTCACATTCACTTGAAGACAATGGCGTTCCACATTGTGATTACTGGAAGTATAATGCAGTATACTGTTTTTGAAGCTCATTGAATATCCAGGAAGCACCAGGAGATGTGGGATTTTTCTTTGTGTGCTCTTTGTGGATTTGGTTTTCTTTTACTGATCAGCAAACTTTTGCAACATGCCTCAATTTTAATGCACCCTATCCCTCTCCACAATCAAGTGAGAACTCTACAATTTTAATAGTACTTCAAACCCCACACCATCTGCTCTTCATTGGTCTATGAGAATGGGAAAATGAATTTAGATGAGTTTGATATGATCACTTAAAAAGCCCATTCATTTACTCTGTAGGCTTTCCATTAGGCTGATTCTTAGTTTTTAAGGATAGCTTTATCAACTTATTCATCAAGAGAGGTAACTGGAAAACGAAGTTTGGATTTTAAAACAATTGTTCTTGATGGGCATGTTCTAAACTCTGATCTAAAACTGCTAAATTTTTGATGCTTGGATGCGACTCAATATAAAAACGCCACCCAGTATAAAAAATATTTTGCTCTATTTTGTGCTTCAAGGCATTTCTTGTCTTTACATACTTGAATAAATCTTTAAATTCTTCTATTTTGTGTATTTCTAGAATGCTACACCTCTTTCTGTTCTGATGCCAGATGTGTTGTATTTAGAGTGCAGCAGAAGAAGCAGCCATCTAACATGAAACCCAAAATGGCAGCTGGACACAAACTGATCTAATCCAACTGTAGCAGAGGTCTTAGGTCACTGTGCACTCCTTTTCTTGTTTGGCTCGCTGAACCCAGGTATTGCAACTCACTGTACCCAGGTATTTATTTGGAGACACAGCAGTCTGTGTAGCCTAGGAGTGAAATATGAGGATGGAAAATGGTGTGGTAATTTGAATCTAATAAACTTGATTCTAGGGTAAGAAAATAATTTCTGTGATGATTTCAAGGAAAGGGGTATAATCTCTTGGCAAGAATGTGCAAAATCTTTTAGAGACATTGGGCAACTTGAGGTATAATGCCTGAAATGTTAGTCTGAAAGAGTCTTGGAAGCTGTTCTTCAATTCGAGCTGTTTTATAATAAGAACTATTTTCCCTTTCCTTTCCATGTCAGTCAAGGCACAAATATATATGTACAGATAGATAGAAGGAGAAAGGAGTAAAGTACATCTATACAGATACATGAAGCTCTGTGTGCTGGAAATCTGTTTTTTTTAAAATGTCACTGACAACCTTTTGTTCTTGTCATACTTGAATACTCTCTGTATGAGAACTTAAAATATGTTCAGAAGTGTTTGACTTGTGTAAGCTCAGTCATGTAAGCTCTATTTTTCAGTAGTTGCTCTTTTCCTTCTTAAACAACTGTTTCATATGATTATCACATTTTTTGGAGCATAATATATTACAAAATTTTTTTAATCATGAAAATATCCATTATGCAAATGTTAGGAAGTAGATTTTGTTAGGTGTTTGATACTGAATCTAGATTTGTTGGCGTTAACTGAATTATGATGGCTTAGAGATGTAGAAAAATGACAGTACGTATCTTCTACATAGATCCAGCTACTCCATAACCTGTTACCAGTTCATAATATTGCATGTGACAGTAACCCATATGTCATGATCTTTCAGAATTCTGAGTGTTGTACAGAAAACTGTTTCTTCCAGTTCACATGGAATTTGAAGCTGTTGTTTTCTGAACTTTCCTGCTTAATGAATAGATTACATGTAGTCCAACAATCATGTTCATTGTCCCACATTGAAACATCCATTTACATTATTTGAAATGATAATTTCAAATGTTTTTGGAAGTCTTGAAAAATAAAGATTTATTAATGAAATGTCAATTCAAAAGAAATTACTAATACAATTGGATATGCAGTGCAAGTTTCTGCATAACAAAAAAAATTCTCTACTTCTTGAGGGCACGTCCTAAATCACTATACTAGAAGGCAGAAATATGACTCCTTGCATATGTAGATGTGTGCTTCAAGAATGTCTGTATTTTTAATGATCCTAAAGGAGAAATTCTTAAGTTCACTATAAAGGGATTTTAATACCATTCTAATAATGTGAAAAAGAAAAGTTTTCTGTAAAATTTGAAGGAATATGAATAAAGATTTTATGCAGTGTCACAGAAAAGGTAAAGTGCAATGTTACCCAGTGAAAACGGCTTAGGGAAGGCTTACTTCAGCCCCTGCCACATAAAAATAAAAAATTAAAATTAAAATATCATGTCCTCTAATGTGTTTGGAAACCATTAATAGCCACCATTAATTAAGCCCAAGGATTAGATCTTGCTTGTTTTTGTTGAGAGATTTCACTAATGCTGTCAAGTATGAATTCTCTGAAAAGAGAAAAAGGTTTAGACATAACAAATCATCATTGTGTGACTTCTTTTCCCTAAATGTTTTCAAGTGAAGGGTCTGCTTAAAAAGAAGCAGATGAAGTATATAAATCTATTCTAAGCCTGGAAGATTTTGCTGAAGGGTGGAAGGATTTACTTTTAATTTTATCCATTCTAGAGACATAATTGAATATTTATGTGTACTGTTATGTGATAACCAGTGTGACTGCTTGTAAAAGTGAATTTTTAACAGCAAATAGAATAGTCCAGAGTTCAAGGGAATAGTCTTCAGTATTGACTGTAAAAAGTTGGTAGTATTTTGGATGGAAGGGACAATTACTTTACTATATTTATGTAATAAGGACATATAACTGTATAACCTGTCCACTACATCATATTTTTTTGTTGTAAATCTACTATCTGTAAAGTACACAACTTAATTGTTCCAAATAGAATTAGTAATTTTAACAATAAGACAGCTTTTTAAGTTGTTTTGAAGCTAGTGGCAATGGCAAATAGAACCTAAGATTTCTTAAAGTTTGTGTTCAACAAACTGAAAACCTGAAATTTATGAGGAAAATGAGATCCATGGAAAAGTCAATAGCTTTCCAGTTTATGAAACTCCACTCCCAACTGAAAAGATAAGTGATTGTATCTAAGTTGCTCAAGAAATACCTTGGTGTGGAAACTTTCTAGGTTTGCAGATGATGAATGTCTTACTTGGGTATGTCCTACATTAAACTGTGTGAATGAGGTGGGCTATGCCAAGCAGCCCCCATCAAGGACACACGGACATTTTGCATATTTTGACACGTTAAGGCTCACAGTGGTGATTTGAGGATGACTGCAGTAAGTTTTGTGAAAGACATTTCATAAGAAAGCTCTTTTAAAAAAGTGTTTTCACCATTTGTATAAATTTTTTCCTTTTTTTTTTCTTATCTTTAGATGGAGCCTTTTGGAATGCCTGATATGGAAACTGTTTTCTAAATAAAAATGTGTTATGCTTTGCAGTCTAAAGCTGGAGCAGCCTTTTCTTCCTCCTATCCCTTGCATTGTCTCTGTACAGGGTTTTACAAATTAGACAAAAAGATTCAAGGAAATGATGAGAAATCAGCCTGTTTTAAATTAGTGAGTCATAAGATGTTTTATACTCTTGATCTTCTGCCACCACAATGTGCCATTAGGCCTGTCAGTTTAAAATTACATCTTTGAGTAATTTAAACAAACAAGTTTTGGGTTTGTGGTTTTTTTTGTTTGTTTGTTTTGGTTTTTTAAAACCAATAATAAAATGTATATTTTTATGTTTGAAGGGTTTTTTTATTCTTTTGAATAGCTGTGGTGTAATTAGATAAAAACTAGTTTTACTTTTGTTTGAGAAAAAAGTTGGAAAAGCACTTTAAACCTAAATTTATTGGTTAAAACTCAGAAAAGCAAACATTTCTACTTAGGTTTTCTTTATTTTTAAATATTTATTTATTTTTGAAATGAAAAATTTTTTCTTGCTTGATGTATAAGGAATGTGATAAACTGTGTAAAGAATAACTGATTTTAGAGAAAAATATCTTTTGATTAACTTCCACAACTGGTTTTCAGGGTTTCTGGATTCTCTCCCATCACTCAGATGATCTTGGATTTTGAATGTATCAAGTGGATGAGAATAACTAAATTCTGTGTTTCACATGGCCATGGAATGAGGGCCTTGGATGGAAGCTGCTGTATGGCTGTCGTGTGCTAATGTGTTTGATTTATTTCCAGAGGTGCTTGTTTCTAAATGCGTTGGTGATTTTGTAACTGAAAACAATAAGGAAAGATATTTATTCAGATAAAGGATCAAGTACATTAGGATATGTTCCATTATTTTACTGTTGAAAACCTGTCCTTTTTTGTATTGTATGTCTGTGAATAGTTCCCAAAAGGATACAGTACTTTTTACCACACTATGATAAAGAATGATGCAGTTTATCATTATGTAGTTTTCTGTTACAAGAGTCTGATTAATTCAAAAATTTGTATCTTTTTTGTTCATTTCTTCTTTTGGTTTTGGCGTGATTTTTTTTTTTTTTTTTTTTTTTTTTTTAAGTTAGTTGAGGCTTCCCTGGGCGTGAAAAGGCTTGTTTTTATGCAGAACTACCAATGTACAAAAAAGGTTAGCTACAAAAGTGTGAGGTCATAGCTTATTAGATTCAATGGATTTAGATTTCCTATTCCCAAATTTTATATGTGCTAAATTTTGCATGTGACTTTCAGGGGGAAAACAGCCCTGTTCAACTCAAAGTAAATATTGCACTGAGATCAGCTGGAACCTTTAATAAATAATGAGGCAACTGATCAGATATCATGGCTTAACCCCAGACAGCAACCAAGCACCAGGCAGCTGCTCTCTTACTCCCCCATGAGCAGGATCGGAATCAGTTGCTCAACCCACAGGTTTTTCCACTTTTAAAGCCAGTTTAATAAATAAGCGGAAAGCCATAAGCTACCATTTCTATGGGCAGGCAGGTGTTCAGCCATTTCCAGAAGATCAGGGCCCCATCACATGTATCAGTCACTGGGCAAGACTAACAGCATCATGCCAACTGTCCCCCTTCCTCCTTCTTTTCTCCAGCTTTACATACTCAGCATGACACCAATGTGGTCTGGAATATCCCTTGTGTCATTTGGGGTCTGCTGTCCAGGCTGCGTCCCTCCCCCAAGTTCTTGTGCTCACCCAGTCTCCCTGATGGTGGAATGGTGTGAGGGGGCAGAAAAGGCCTTGGTTTTGCATAAGATCTGCTCAGAAATACCTAAAACATCTCTGTAATATCAACACTGTGTTCAGCACAACGGGACCCCATGCAAGCTACTGTGAAGAAAATTAACTCAACCTCAGAAAAAAACAGCCAATCAGGTGTTTTTCTAAGTTTGAATTCTTTGGGGTTTTTTTTTTTGTCTTTGCTTATTTTATAAACTGATGGGATTTTTTGTTTGGTTGGGGTTTTTTAATATCCAAATGACAAGTTTGTTTTCAGGAAGACTGAAATCTGGTGTTGTAATACTGAAACCCCTTTAGCAAGTGTTTTCACCTTCCAGCATGCTTGCTGCTGCCTGAAACAGATCAAAACAGCCTCCCAGTTTTGAACTTCCATATGTTTGTCAATCATTCATTCATTGCTGATTTTGGAAGTCATATCTCTGGTGACTTTTAAGTCACTTACATAGAAGTAAAAAGGGCTTCTTAAGGACAATTTTACTTAAGATAAGCTCCAAATCAGAACTATAATGCATTGAAAGTTTTTGCATTCTTGAAGTATAACATCTTGCATTATTTTGAACTTATCACAGATAAATAATTAAACAGGAAAATCGAAATTCTTGTTAAAATATTTCAGACTTTTTAAAATAATGTAATAATTGAAGACTGTACAAGAGCTGTCAGTGGTGATACAGGAGGAGTAGGACATTTTAAATAGCTTGAAATAAGCCATGGGGGAAGATAAGGATAAGCAGTTGCAAAGAAGATGTGAGATAAATATATAAGAGGAGAAAACAGCAGGAGGGCAGAGTAAATCATAACAAGAACAGAAGCACATTTTTAACTACCTTATAAAAAATTTATTACATCAGAATTCTCTAATATTTTTAAAAAACTGCTGGAACCTGATACTGGTTGTTTTTAGCTATGAAGTGTGCCAGTTGTTTTGTTTCTTTCTTGACTATATAATGTCAGCCATTGTAGTACATTCAATATATGATTACATACATAATCTCTAAGTTTCAAATGAAAATTTATTACGTCCTCTTGTTCTATTGGATAAATTAAGTCAGTTCTTCAGGTGGGAGGTGGCTATGCAGTTGAAACTTTATGACACTATTTGACCTGTGGTGTTGGCTTTGAGGTCACCTACACAGCTGAGGGAAGAAATCTTCTTTTCTGAGAAACAGAAGATAGAGAATGATTCCTTCTTTATTTGTAAGAGGAAATATGTATACAGCTCCTTTAAAGCCATTTGATCTATAGAGACTTGTAAATTCTGTGCAGGATTCTGCATAACGAAACTTAACACTTTGCTACAATTATCATCACAGTTCATCTAGATTGCCACCTCTTCTGCTTGTTCTGGGAATCAAAGGTTTTCCAGGAAGTGAGGGTTTTTTTTCAGATTTCCTCTCTTTCTGGGCAGTTAAGATTGGATATTGTAGTTGAGGAAAGCAAATATAGCAACAGGGAGGTACAGTTAGCCAATATTACAATGAGATAGCACAGATTTCAGAGGCAGAGGGGGTCTGTGAAGCTGACCAGGTCAATGTTATGGTCTATGTTATGGTAGCTCATGCAGGGTTTTGCTGAATTAAAATCAAGTGAATTAAAATTGAGAAGTTGAAGGTATTAGAGTTTACTTCAGATTAAGTCTCTGTGAGCATGCCTGTCATGTCTGATACAGTTCTGAGGCTTGGCAGTCGGAGTAGGTGAAAGCTGTCTTAGTCTGTTCTGCTTGAAATCTTCCACAGAGGCCCACATTCATAGTGGGATTGGTGCCACCCACCAATTTTTTGTGTATTTGGCACCTTTAGACAAACACACTCTTCCTTTGGAGGAGAAGCTAAGGACAAACCAAACAAATTCATTTTGTCTGCTTCCTTCACACTGTCTTGCAGAAAAATATATGGAGCAGTGATTTGAGGGAGCAAAGGATACTTACTCTCTATTATGTGATAGTGATAGTGCTAGGGAAATCCTAGTGTGAGGATGAGTATTTTTGAAAGGCAGGAATAAAACTTACAAATTCTTTCTATTGCCTGTTGTGTCATCTGCAAACACTAGATAGATATATTCTGATGTTCCTAAACTTTGAAATCATTGTGCTATTTCTCAGGTAGCTGGAAACACATGCAAAATTGTTCTTATTGATGTCTGGCTAATGGGCAGTTACTTGCAGTCTCTGCAAGTATGATGTGCTTCATATGTGGAAATTCTTGAAAGTATGTAAATTTAAAAGGCTGAAAAAGAGCATCTTTAAATTAAGATACCTTAAGATAAACTGCTGCATTGGTGATTGCCTAATTAGATAACTGGTTTCTGACTCGCGGGACTATATATACATTGGAGGAGTAATTCACTAGGACATTTTTGCTTGCATAGATATGTTTTTGGGTTTTTTTGGCCTTTGGATCACTATTTAATTATTGAAGATAAAGGCCTTCAGAAGGCACTCTGAAATGCATTCAGTTTTAAACTTGTTTGAATTTTATCTGTACAGACAAAAACATTTAGAAAAAGGAAACCTGTAGTTAGCCTTTAAGTGAATTATTTACAGCTGAAATCTCACAATAAAAACAGTGATCAATTGGACCGTAAATTGAGATGTTAGTTTTGTATTAGTGAATGTTTAACATATGGTAATTCCTAAAGTTTTGACTCAAAGTTTGAGATTAGCAAGGACACCTTTTTGTTTTAGTGAACAGCCAACACTGAAGGCATAATAAGTTTTGAGTGGTTTTTTTTCCCATTTAAAGCTGTGAACATCACATTCCTAGGCAGCATTTTAAAAATAATTAGGGCGTACATAACGAAATGCATTTACATTCATAAAAGAACATAATCTTTTACTAGTTATTTTACAGAAATTATCCCATGAGCCCTGACTACAGAATCACTCTTACTGTTGTTTGCCTCAGAAAATGACAGGGAAAATACTGTATCTAAGGTGTTAGAACACAGCAATTGTTGGAACAGCTTTTCAGGTTCTAGCATGTTTTTTATTAATAAAAAATTATGTAGTAGAGTAAGGATATAATAATTCATCAAAAAAAAATGCATTCAAAGACAGTAGGAGGTGGTTTTTCCATGTTTACTTAAGCTACTTTTTACTAGAAAATAACCTTATTTTTTTTTAATATTCAGTATTCAGTCTCACAATGATAGGAATAGACAATTTTGTACCATAATTTTCAATCTTCCATGCTGGAGAAACAAGTGAAGCTTTTCTACTCTGAAACCAGCTTTTTCTTAACACTTACCTGACAAATGGCCAGAATGCTTTGGTGTGAGAGAGTGTATTGGCAAGAGGATAGTGAGGATAATTGAGCCATTATCCTGGGAGACCCTTCTGTCCCCCTTGTACGTGTAAAAGGTGAATCTTTGTACTTAATCTTTTGCTGATTGCAGATGTATTTTCAGAGCCTTGGCATCTGGTGAGTCATTCTCTGATGGGTGAGAAGTTTCAATAACATTTCAAACTGCATTTCATTGAGCTGGGGCAGTCCCTGTATATTGCAGGGATTAGCAGCAAATCCGATATTTGAACTTATGACAGAGTGTTCTGTCCCATCAGTCACCTCCGCAGGAGATGGGAGATTTTATTTCGTTGCTTCAGCATTTATGCCTTTTTAGAAACTAGGACAGGGAAGACTCAACTTTTCTTAAAAACTTGCTTTGAATCATTGGTTGCATAAAGATGGTTGTCTTTGGTTTATGTTATAATTTTCAGCTAATTTTGGGCAAATGAACAGTAAGCATACTGTAAGACCTCTGTTTAGCTAGTACTACTCAAACAATTCTACCTGTCACATAGAAATGAAGCAGGAATAAAAAGAATTCTCACCATAGCAAATATCATGTTCCCTTAGATATGGGGGTAGAATATCTACTTGGTAAAAATCTCTTTGAAGAATGGATCCAAGTCCAGAAGTTTTACCATTTAAATAAGCATCTGAACCTCTGTGTAACAGCTTCTGAATGAATTTTAAAATGTCTTTCTAAAAAGGAGGATTTAAATCTGTGTTTGGAGGCAACAAGAAGATGAGACTTTTTTAGGACTCACATCCATTTACTTCATGCTTTATTAGCCATGTGAAAGTAGCATCCCCCTTTCTTTTTGTTTGTTTGTTTTTTGGATTGCTCTTCTGAGGAGCTTAAATCTTTTCATACACCAAGAAGATAATCAAAATTAGCCAATTTTTTCTTTTTTTTTTCTTTTTTTTAAATCTTTCTCCATTTTTGGTTTAAATTATCAGTATTGGATGTTTTTTATGGAGGTGGCTTAAGTAGAGAGTCTGGGGACTTTTTCCTAATCTCTGAGGAGCATCATCAAAGATTTACAATGTAAAGTGGCTTCTAATATCAGCCATCACATGAACTTAAGAGAAGCAGCACTTCCCTCCTGGAAGTGCAGGGATAATAAAACAAGTCAAATTGGTGAACATTAGTAATGCTTGATGTTTTGAGCTCAATTATACTGTTTTGGGGAGTGAAAGTCCCACTAGGAGTGGAGGAATAGATCAGAAACCGTGAATAAGCATTTAATACATCTAATGTGTATGTTGAAGTGTTGAAAAATAAAATTGTTGAGGAGGACTAAGAATAGCTACAGTGCTTTTGTTATCCAAGTTTGTATTCATGCTATATGTTGAAGTCTACTCATACAAGTAATTTAAAGCCCTGATAAAGCTATAATCACATCCTCACACATATTTATATTTTTGTCTGAAGGGGATATTTTAGCCCTTAGTAGCAGAAGTGGTATCATACTTATGTAAGACTAGAAATAGCAATGGATGAAACTTTAGAAATACTTCCAGAGAAAGGCATGGATTTTTTTCATGCACAATCATTATTGCAATTGGATGTCTCCTGAATTTTCTAAAAAAATCATATAAATTTTGAGATGACTAATGAATGGTGTGCATTGTCAAGATTATGTACAGAGGTGTGTACAAGGAGGTGTACACTGACCAAAGATCTCAGTTTTGGCGTGCTAAGATGATATGCTTGGAGCTCAGCCTTTCTATTCAAGCAGTAGCAGGCACAGCAGTTGATAACCACAGAATATGTGACAAGTTGCCTATTGCATATCTGGGTTTCATGGGTCTCATAGAGTAAGCATATGTTCTTTTTTTGTAATGCTGCTTTTAGTAACTTTCTGCAAAGTATTTAGTACTATTATGCAAAGAAAACCAACAAAGCTTGTTGGTTTTCTTCCAAGTGTGCAAGAATGACACTGTACAGGGCCGTATAGAACATTTCAGTTCATAAAATCTTATATATTAAACAACAGAAAATATCTTTTCTTTCCCCACAGAAAAGCAAAGAAGGAATGGCATGTGGGTTTTTTTACTTTAGAATGTTGGTGGCACATTTTTTATTCATAATATTCATACTGTGTCTAGCATTAGAATCTGTAAGGCAGATACTTGAAAATTGAACAGAATTTTTGTGTGCTGTAAATTTCCTTATTTTCGTGACCTTGCAACATGATGATGTGGTAGCAGAATTCTTCTATAATAAACACGTGTCATAGTGCAGTGGAAATGATGCCTCAGCACTGCAGCAGAATTTAAAATGGGAGCATCTTGTGGTTTCCATGGTGACCAGGGAGTGTCAGGCTGTTTGCACTGTGGAAGGCAGTGGGTAGCATGCACTTCAATATGTGCCAGTATTTATTAAGACTGTTACGACTGCAATTTCTGCCTACTGCATTGCAATTTATGCCTAATTTAAAGTTTCAGTCTTTTGCAGTGTCAGCTGCTTTCAACTCCCATTCCCTCTAGTGGAAATGAAGATAATTGGCAATGGTTAACAATGTGTCCTAACACCAGCAGCTCCGAGTGCATCCATTATTCTGAGAGGATGCATGATGCATACAGGGAAGGCAAAAAAAGCTAGCTGTTCTGCTGAGGCTACAGTGGTTTTCTGGTTTGTCTGTGTTTTGGCTTTTATTTTTTGTTTGCTTATTTGGGATTGTGATTTTTAATAGTTTGTTTTGTGGGGATTTTTTTAGGTAATAGTAGCGTTATGTAAGTAACTTTTGACTCTTCAGGAAAAAGCACAGTTTAAGCCTGTACAGTTTACCCAACATGCCCAGAGATTGTTCTCTGTAGGAGTTCCAATTTAATGAGCTGCAGAAGACTTGCTTACATGATGAAAAGTTCAACAGATTTGTGTTTAGCTATTAGGAGATCATGAAGTTTCCTTCTGTGTAGGGCAAACTTGCCTTTGGTGATGAGGAATTTTCACTGTATAATCAAATGAGTTTTCAAAATCCCAGCCTGCTGTACACTTAGCAATAAAGAATTTGTACTGGCTTAGGAAGGAGATACATAATGAGATCTCAGCTACATCCCAGTCTGTTCATAGATATTTGGAATTTGTGCCCACTGGCTTAACAGAAGTAGCTATCATGTTTGCTTAAATTTATCTGATGTGAGAGATTACTGGAGCTATGCCACTGTGCTTGGAAGAGAAACTGTTCTTTCTGTATCTTGATGTCTCAGTAGCTTTGTGTACATGTTTTTTTTAGAGGAGGGTTGGCTGGTGTCCTTCCTGCTAGCTTGGAATGGGAGCAGAGTAAAACAAACACATCTTCCTAAGTGTCTGAGAAGACAGCTCTACAGCCCTCCTGAAGGGTCTAAAAGGGATGTTGGTTTTTCTTGTTTCTTTTCTTATTCAGTGGTCACTTAGATTTCACTTGCTAAACTGAGACAACTCTAGAGCTTCTTTGGCTCTTTTAACCATTCCTCCATCTCTAGAAAACTGTGCTTCAGCTGTTTATAAAACTATTTTTAAAAATTTACATGCATAAAAATCTAAGCAAAGTGATTTTTATGCTGTTTAATTATCTTCATCAAAGTGTTTCACTTTAGTTTTGCTAAGTGGATTAAAATCTTATATATCCAGTCAGATATTATGAAATTTAAAAGACTGATCTTTGCTTTGATATCAAGGGGCTTTGAATCTTGCCCCCAGTGTCAGTCATTTTACATTGACTCTAGAGAAACCTTACTTTTTATTAATGACTATACTATTTTCTTGAGTGACTTTTAAAATATCTGTTCATTTTTTTAAATTTCTGAAATGTACATTATGTTGTAGTGAAGTGCTGAGTATGAAAACTCAGAAAATAAGTGAGAATTGTGGCAGTAGTCCTAAACTGATTTTCAGAATGTTGATTTATTCAGGAGATGCACTAAAAAAAGAATTGCACTTAGAGTGGATTTCTTATGGGCCAAACAAGGATTCCTGTAATAGTAATTTCTCTGTTTCCATGTGCTTTGAACCAGTCCTCCTTCTATGTGTATGTATTATTTTTTCCATATCTTTTTTTTTTCAGTGCACAGCGAGCCATTAGAATCAATTCCTTGGTTACATATTTTGGTCATTGCTTTTTCTGACCAAGTAGCCTGTATTTTTAATGCTCTTCTAATATCATGTATTAAATTAAAAACATTTGTATGAAGTTTTATAGAGTAGGATGAAAAACTTTATAGGCTTAGATCAGATCAATTTATTCCAAAGGTTTTTATTCTGCATGTACATAATAATGTGAAAACTTTTTACTTCACTTGGTTTTCCATATTCCTAGAAACTGAATGTGCACATTTTAAATATAGGTCAATTTTCTCCCCCAGCACATTATGTACATATCAGTATATCCTCCTTTTCAGTAATGCATTTGGCTGTCAGTTCTTATGCTGAATTGTACAAAGTATCAACATTTGATAAATCATTATAATGGTTTCACCTATTGTAATATTGATTTATTCTACTTTCTTTCTCAAGGGAAAGAAAATTTACTTTCCTCTCCATACATCTCCTTTAAGTAAAAAATAACCTCTCTGTTATCTTAAAACACCCTCTAGAAAAAAGTGCCTTTATGATAAAATTCAGTAGGAGATACTCATTAGTTGTCGTCTAAGAAGACATTTTCAGACAAGAAAAGAAGCATGAAATTAATATGGGAATTGGATTGCGTTGTCTTGATTTTGCTGACTCTGAAGTACAACATCAGAGTACGAGAACTTTGGTCATATGGAGTTGATAGGATTATTTATTTTGATTAAATAATCCAATCCTTGGCCATTCTCATGCCAAGAAAGAAGCAGAAATTATTTGATAGAGTCAAAATGCAGAAGAATATTTTTGGCTTGTTCTTAGAAATGTAATAGCAGTGTAATGTGCAGGGTGGTAGGGGTTTTTGTGAATTTTTCGGGGGGTTTTTGTTTACTTGTTTTTGTTTGGTTTTGCAGGTTTTGTTTGTTTGCTCCTGTTTTTAAGTTGTTGAAGCACATCAATGAAATAGAAGCTCTTGGTTGTGAGAAGCCATACCTGAATTCTATTAGGACAGGATGTCCTACTAAGCTGACAATAAACCCAAACTCTCTAGCTGTCAGAAATGTGCTGACTATGGCCTCTCTATTGCTTTATTGGGGAACTTGTTATGTTTTGTACTGTCTTCTTGGAAATAGCTGCTGCCACTGCTTTTCAGTTGGACAACCCAGAAGATCTTTTTCTGTCTATTTTTTTTATTCCATGCAACTTCATTTATACATGCCTGGTGTTTATATAAATCCCAGTAATCATTTTCAGCCGCTTTTCTTGAAAGATTTGAGTGACAGTTTTAGTGGTTCACACAACTGTCAAAGGAAAGTACATGAGAATCAGGAGTAGTGGTTTCATTATAATTTTTGTTGTAAATAAAAAACATTTCCTTTGTTTCTATTTAGAAATAATCTCAATTGAATAGAATAAAATTTTGTTCCAAAGTGGGTTTTATTATATTTTTTTAAATATTTTTTCTTCTATTGGGATTTGCAGTGCTGACTCTAGGTTTCATTATACAGAGAAAAATCGATCATTGTGAAGTAGGTCTGGTTGCTGATTTCTCATGTCTCCTCTTATCTTCTTATTTTTTTTGTAGTAAACTTCCCCCATGGCACTTAAGGTGTTACTGCTTATGCATTTAGAAGAACCATTAAGAAAAATTGATATTTTTGAAACTATGTAAAGAGAGAGTACTAATCCTTTTGAATTCTATCATCATTTGCATTCAACTTTTATAACATTAAAAATTCTTGCTTTATCTATACGTATATTTAGTGGATGACCTGTACATATGATGAGAATGGGAGCTTGCCTGTCTTCTTTTCCTGCATTCTATTAATGTGTCTAGAGTAATTTGTATAACAAATTTAGAACTTCTATTTGATGTTAAATTTCCTCTATTGACTGTATGGTTTTTTTAGATACCAAGCTGTCATTTTGTGAATAAGCTGTGATTTGAAAAGAAGTAACTTAGTATGAATCCTGCCCCTGTGCTTGTGGACAGCTGAGAGACCTATTAGGATTTTCCAGAGACAATATTGTGACTAGTAGCATGGGTAGTGATTTGGGGGCTTGTTTTCTTATCACATTCTTCACTTGAAGATACTTCACGTTCCTTTTTCTAAACAAATTAAGAAGAGGTCCAAATACTCAAGCAGGATAAATGTATGGATCCTGTGTTGATCCATGTGTGTCTCTGCTCTGTACATTCAGAGATTACTAACTTGTGATAATCTCTCTAAGACAGTAGTTAGTATGGCATCTGGTTACAGAGGTGTTTTAGTTGAAAAATTAGCAGCTCTAGATGTTTGGAAGTTAATCCATTAAAGCCAAGTATACCTTTTGGTAAGAGTAATGGGAAAATGAAGAAACGAATATATAACATGTTAATATGATGATTATATGATATGGAATAATAACAAACTTTTATTTACGTCAAAGCTAATTCAAATTTCCCCACATTCTGAATTTGGTAAATTAATCTTTTCAAACTTCTGCTTTTCAATTGAAAGAAACTTGCAAGTGGAATTTTATCATGGGTATCCGCAGTGTCAGTTAATTTGCAGTTTCCCCTGAATTAAGTAATACTGGCATTTTTAAAATCTGAGATGGGAGAAAGAAAAGAGAAATTACTAGCGAAGTGATGGCAAGTATAAGCAAAGGGTAAACTCAGCTTTTTTGTTTGTTTACTGGAAGCACCACAGATGTTTCTTTCTGGGAAGTTGTTTGCTACAAAATCTGCTGATAGGAAGTTCACTTCAGAGCATTTGCACCACTAGATTTGAGACACTTCCTAGAAATGTTTGAATTTAGACAGTGGAAAATACTTAAAAGATCCTTGGTCCTTGGTTGGTTTTTAGGAGGAGGTTGTGGGTTTTTTGGTTTTTTGTTTTTTTTTTTTTTTAAGATCTAAAAGCATTAATATTTCATTCTTAACAAAACTTTAAAGAAAATGTAAATGCACTATTTCACTACACAAAATTATATGCAATTTCTAGATTATGGATACACATTTTATATGGTATCAGAGTACTGAAATTTTCTCATTTTGATAGACTGCATATTCTTTTTGATTCTGTGAAAAAGCACTAAAGGTGTTGGATAAAATGGCAATCATGTAGTGAATGGTGTAAAAGTCATAGAATAATATTTCAGTTTTCTTTCCAGTAATTACCTGTGTACTTTCAAATTATTGTTTTGATTTTGATGTTCATTAGTCACTGGAAGTAAAAATGGCAAGGAAACCAACAGTGCATCACCTGGAACATTTTAAATGTTTATGGGGTTCTTAGCATGATTAGAAAATATAAGGGGTATTACTCTTTCAGATCAGTAGAGGCACATATTAATGACTGCAATAACTGTCTTCTTGAGGACAATGATTTAGCACTATTGGAAATGATGCTGAGACTACTGATTTCTTATGTCTTCATTAATGTGAGGTGAAAACTGCAGGTTAAAAAGAACAAAATCCAAGTCTTTTATTAAGCTACTCTTATACAGGTAATTGTAAATTTGAGTTGTCGAGTGATATTTCATAATGTTACTTTGAGTTTTCAACTGTCCCTGAACTTCAGTTATTGTCAGGTCACTTAGTAGTGAAAAATATCAAATAAGAGCAGTACATAAAACATCTTTGATAGAAGTCCTTTCCCTTTAAAACTGAAATTTCATAAATAAATGTTGGTTCACTCTGCCTGAGTAAACGTACCATGTCCTTGGCTTGACATATCAATCAGCAGAAATGCATTAAAATGCAAATTCGTGTATTTCAGCCCTTGAACTGTTTCATTCCATCCCTAAAATAAATAAAAATAATCATCATCATCAAATCTTAATAGTCTATTGGATATGAAAACCATTGCTCCATCATCTAAGAATAATCTGATTGATCTTGCTTGATTTTTCAAGTTTACCAGTGCTTAAAATAGAATTTTTTAAATGTATATTTTAGAGATTAAACCATGGTTTAAGTAAAGATAATGGAAAAATAATTTAATTGTGGGCTTAACTTTAATTTTTAATAGGACAGGTCTTTCATCTTTATTTTTCATTTTATGTTTTCGTGCATGCACTTTTAAAATACAAGTACACTCCTGCAAATGTACTGACATAAAAATAAGGTGAGGAGCTAGATGAGGATATACTGTTAGGATGTTTATTTCATTTACCTAGAGTATTAAAGGTGCAGGGCTATAGATAATGTAGGTTCCAGAAATGTTCATCAGAATAAAATACAAGGCATTTGTCTTCTCACAAGCTTAATATTAGATATCTTTTTATGAGATTACAAACAAAAAGAGAATAGGCTCAGGGGGTAGAAGTCATAACTTTCAAAAAATTCACTGATTTCACTACGTTTGGAAAAGATTAGGGGAAAAGATGATCCAGGAAAGAAGACAAGCTAGGGGTGGTTGTGTATATGATTGACAGTAGTGTGCAGTTTGCTCCAGAAAAATATAAATATCATTAACTGAAATTATTTTAAGTTGTTACTTTTAACTGCAGTAATTCCACAAAAGAGCTGTATGTCAAAGCAGACAGTTCATTAAAGCAGCAGACAAGAAATGCTAAAGCCAACATTTTGGAAAGCAGCTGTGAAAGTGAATGTCATGGAGCTGATGACAGGACTTCCCCTTGAATACCATGTTAATGTCAAAACCCATTTTGAGATATAAAATGAGTGAACTTTGTAACAGAGATAAGTCATATGACATGGAAAAGATCATCATGTGAAAGAATACCATGCACACAGGCACTCACTGCAAGGTTGAACTTGGAAAATAAAGAAATAAACCAAAGTACATTTCCAGCTTGGCCCAATTCTTCATGGAGTTCTGTGATATTGACATTGTTGAGCCAAAACATTAGGAAAGGAACAAGTGAAGACATTTCACATCTGCATGTGCACTATTTATATTTGCCACCTTGGTTTGATTTCAACAGATCTTGGAAATTAAACCATTTTGGATCTGTCTAGCAGAGTGCTGAGACCACCTGGAAATCCCAGGTAACCGATAAACGGGCCAAGTACCATATAGTGGGAGGGAATACCAAAAGCAAAGGAGGCAAAAGGCTCCATTGTGCTTTGTTGTCACTCCCGAGCAGACAAAAAGGTAGGATGGAGAGTGCTGCTTCATATGGGTAGAGAGTGTGCCCTGCCTTGGTACTGAGTACCACCATTGCCTCCAGCCAGGGATGGGGCATTCCCAAATGGTTACTCTTAGGAGCAGTTGAGCTTCTCTGCCACCATCCAGATTTACCATGGGAGGAGAAAAAGTAGGTAAAAAAAGAAGGCCTGCTGAAATAGGTTTTTTTTGTTGTTGTTAGAATGTTCCATGCATGTATGATTAATGATAAAGATTACCTGAACTTTTCTTATAGAGCTTTAATCTATTAAAAAAAACCATTGTGGGTTACCATTTTAGATCCTGTGTTGTGTTTTGTGCCTTTTAAATATAACTCCCAGAAAAACGCCGTGATTTGGTATAGACTGTGCTTATGTAGTAGAAAACTGAATCCAAAATAACATTTGAATTAATATAACCCATCAGAAAAAAAAAAAAATAATAATCAATAAACATTTTGATGTGATTCACTCAGAAGGAAATCAGCCATCTCTTTTTAACTTGATCTGTTTATGCATTACAAATATAAACCAAAGTGAGTGAAAGACCTGCATACTGCTAAAATAAGAGTTCCAAAATCTGGACTAGTCTATTCCATACC
Source organism: Haemorhous mexicanus (assembly GCF_027477595.1). Taxonomy (NCBI): domain Eukaryota; kingdom Metazoa; phylum Chordata; class Aves; order Passeriformes; family Fringillidae; genus Haemorhous; species Haemorhous mexicanus. The sequence continues at coordinate 78,728,550 of NC_082341.1, forward strand.
CTCTCAGGTTATTTGTATTTCTTCTTAAAGTAAAAACAATTTTTTTCCCTTAAGATAAAATTTCAGTGAGTTCAGATAAAGAAAACTTTCAGATAGAGTTTCTGATGTATTACCTCAAACTTTTAATTGGATTCCAAGTTTTATGACTAAACCTTCAAGTTGTGTGAATATTCATTTATTTTCAGTGGCCAACATTTAATGCTTGGAATATTCTTCAGGTAAGGATTTTGTTTCCACATAAGTCAGTATACCCTCTATGTTCTTGTAAAACATGACTGCTTCTGCAAGAACAGATGTCACCTGCATTGTAAAATAACAGTGTTTTATGGGAAGCTTTTAAGCAAAACCACCGTAATTTAGTTTGCTTAATGTCAGACATGAGCCCACACTACAACAGAAGTGCTCTAAATGTCAAAACAAATCAATTTTGCAAATGTCAGACCAACATTAATGAAAGCTCAGCTCTTTCACTGAGGACACTCTTCTAATTCATAATGAATGCTACAATTTATACCTTGGTCATTTATAACAGAAGATGTACATACTGTTACCACAACTGTCATGGATTTCCTTTTACAGTTCAGGTGTATACTTTAAAGCCCTGTGTTATTATAATGACAGAAATTTCTAATCACAGAATAATCTAGGTAGGATGGAACCTCAAAAGGCTAGCTAGCCTGCTCAACCTTTTTTTTTTTTTTTTTTAACACTTGAAACTCAGTGTTCCGGTATAGTGTCCTGAGGGATGCAAGGAATATGTGGCTTTGAAAACTGAGGTAAAGAAAGCAGTGAGTACCTCAGCCTTTTCTATGTGGTTACCCTCCTTCAGTAACAGGGCCATCTTTTTGGGATCTTCCTTCTTTTCATGTTAGTATAATATATATATATAAAATGAACATTCATATACTTGATATTACATGGAAAGCTGGATATTTAGCAATTAACAACTTGACTATTTTAAGCAAATGAGTCCTGTATTTGAAGTGAAAACTTTAAGTGCCTTGATGAATTAGGAAGGAGAACCAGTACCATGTGACACAGTAAACCAAATGCAGCTAAATACCACAGCTGCTGTTTAGAATATCTGTGGCTCATCCTTCAAAAAGATTGTATTTGAAGAACTTTGAGATTGTGAAGAAATTTCAGACCACCAACAAAAACTCTCAAACATGTATATTTAAAAAATCATGGTTTTTGCTGTTTAATCACTCATCTGCAGTACACTATATGGAACAAATGTTTGTTACATGGTTAGACAAGGAGTAGCCATGTCACTTGTAAATGAAAGATGATTATACTCCTTGCAAGCAGAATACACAGTGGTGCTTAGGCACTGCCTATGTACATTCCCTCTTGGCCCATTGTCTGATACTGAATGAAAGATAATTACCTAGAGAAAGTGTGCTCTGTATACACATTACATTTATACCATTTGGAGACCTCAGCAAAATTATAATGAGTATATTTGCTTCACCCAAACCTTAGTAAATTATTACCAACACAATAACAAAAATATGAGAGATTTAGGTACAGTGTTTGATAACTGCACTTTTTTCCAATAAATATACAATGAATACCTCATTAAACTTAGTTACCACAAGAAAAATTACACTTATTTTTTAGATCAGTTTGTAGAAGAAGGCAACATGATGGTTTTCTAGAAGTCATAAGCAGCTTTCTGTGTTGCAGTCTCAGACTCTGTCTGTATCTAGACTCAGACTGGGGAGTACACTGCAGTTGCTAGGTTTGACTTTGTTGCAGCATGTTGGGAAAAGAGCTGAAATGCATTCACCTCCTGCCCCTGTTTTATACCATCTGTGCTTGGAAAAAATTTGACCATGAAAACTGGAGAGCACCACGGAAGACCAGGCCTTACTGCAGAGTCTACAGGACACATATGTTCTCAAGGGCATCTAAAGTAGCTTGTTTACTTGGTGTTTTCTCTGCTGCATTGTGCTTCATGCAGGTTGTCACCCATATTGAAGAACATGTAATACAAAGGCTCAAGAAATGAAGCAGGTTTTTTAGGGAATAGTAATTAATTTTTTATACTAGTTTGCGAATGAGAGAGAACAGAAGGAAGTAGACCTTCTGCAATTTTGACTAAAACTAGTTTGGCTGTTAGTCTGGATGAAAATGTTCAATTTATGCTTAATTGAATGAAATTATTTCCAAGGAATGATGATGCATCATTCAGCTAAACTTAACAGGATATTGATTGGTGGAAATCTCTAGTTCTGACTGAGCAAGATGTTCTCTTAAGTGAAAAGTTTCAAAAGGACTATTTGAAACTTTTTTGAAAAGTTTCAAAAGGACCAGGTGAGGACTATTCAGTGGGCTTCCTTAAAGGCAGTTCAAAGTCTAACAGGGATTTACCTCACTAATCTGTGCTTTTGCCCGTCCACTCTACTTCTGACTTCTCCAGTTTTTAGTGAACACTTTAAAAAATATCTGTGAAACAGGAAAAGAGACATTTCACAATATTTTTTATTTTAAGAAGTACTTAGCCTTGAAATTTGGAGAACTCTTCTGAAAATTAGCAATCATTTCTGGAGGAGGCTCATCTTTCATAATGTGTTTATCAGCAAGAATAGCTGCCATATCTCAGAATTAGTAAGGGAAAAATCCTGCCTTTCAAAACAGGGGAATTTGCTCAAATATGAACCAACTGGTAAAAAATTCCATGACATTATGTTTTACCCTTATCTTATCTTGTAGATATATTTCAAAGTTATTACATCTTTAAAATTCAGAGGATGCAAATTATCAAAATGTTTAGTCCTGGAGCAACCTCAGCTCACCACTGGAAGGCTTTAAATTGTTGTTGGCATTACTGTTTCAATATCTCATGCACTCATGCTACTATAATGACTTCAGAGTAATTTTAACTGAAATAATCTTTTCCTAACATTTTATTTTACCTCTGCCATCCATAAATCATATCCATAACCAAGAAGTACTTGAAATATATATTCTTCCAAAATCATACATTTATTCCTAAACTTTTCATATGTATTGTATTATTAAGTGGCAATCTAAAATATCCCCCATGACCTAGTGATAACGCTTTTGTTTCCTTATCATGAACAAGGATTGGGAAGGAGTTTAAAAATCTACTGAAATTATTTATAGCTGTTTCTTCCAAGCAGGAATTTCACCCAAAGTGAAGTCTGGCAGTACAATCTTACAGTTGTGGGATTAACCTCTTGCAAGCTGTTGTACAGGACATATTTCATCCTTCTGGGCACAAAACAAGTGTATCACTCACTTTTAGTGTGCTTACACTACTCCTAGTAAGGCGTGCACATTGTAGGCAATGTAATGCATGTTCTGCTCAGAATTGTTAGTATGTCTAGCAATGTCTATCACATTTTTATGCACCTTATTTCACTGGATCTAGAGAACAAAGAGGAGTCATTTGGTCAGGAAACACCAGAATTTTGAATGGATATATTATTCCTACCTAATCAGTAGAATGTATGACAGTTATTTTATCATTATTATTTAATTGACTTCCCTTTCTTATTCATATTCCCTTTCTTAGCCATATGTGGCCACATGGGCAAAATAAATTTTGTACTGAATGACAGAAGGTTTTCCTTTGTTATTCTAATCCATTTCTGGTTCCACACTGGTGGTATCTAGAGCATCAGGGCTCACTTGGTATTCAGTCCATGCAGTCTGCAGAAATCACACTGCTGTGGGGAACTAACATGATTACAGCAGAATAGTCTCTGCTCTCTCTTTGACATAATTGTCTCTGTGTAGCTAGAAAGGTATCCACACTTGAGACAAAATTGCTAGCTGAATTTTACAGGCCTTGAAATAAATGCTTTTATATTAAGTAAAGACACTGTTCTTTCAATTTTGATTAAATAATAATCAGTACACCCTTTTGGTTATTGCTGGGTGTTGTTTGTTTTTATGTGTGGAAGTTTTGTTTTGTTTTGTTTTTTTTCTGAAAATCTCAAGCAAAGTTGGCACCCTTATTGTTACACAAAAAATCATGGAATATCCTTGAGCTTTTATTGGTGACTACTTAGAAAATTGAGTGTGACATCAAGGAGGTAGCTTTTCCTGGGTTAAGAAGAAATTGTGACCATAAAATGCTGGCTGTAGGATTTACTAAAGTGTTAGGGAAATTTTCCTGTCTGACCATCCAGGAGCCATTCTGGCAGACAGACTCACGCCAGCTGAGCTGGAACTAAGATCTCTTCACAGCTACACAGCCCACACTCAGAGGCAAACCAGGTTTCCTTACCAGCTCGGCCCCAGGTGTCCAAGAGCAGAGTCTCAGACATCCAGATCCTTCAGATGATTTAATCTTGGTCCAATAAATAAAGAACAAAATAGCAAATTAAAATCTTGATCTGGTGTCTCTGAGGAAGAACCCAGAACAGAGCAACCCTTGGGCTTTTCTACCCTCACAGTCCAAGGGTGGAAAATTCTTTAGGTCTTCGGCTCCTGATGTTTCTCAGTGTCCAGTGCCCTGGCTGGTCCAAGGGTCCCCAGGCCCTTTGTTCTGCCAAGGGTCAGCACTTCTTGCCTTCTTGCCTGGGGCTCCCACCCAGAGCTCTACTTGCTGCTCCCACTGCAGCTGCACGCCGAGCTATCTGCACTGAAGGTGCAAGAGGTCATGCGTGCTCCTCACAGAAATTTGTCTCTGTATAAAACACACAGACTTCCTTTGGCTGACTAATTTCTCGTGGTTTTGATAGCTGCACAGTGAGGTAAATTCAATGAGTTCTGTCAACTTGCTGCAATGTTTTCATATTTTTACAAGTAATAAAATCTGTTTTGTTTTTATTAAATTCACATTTAAAGGCAGTTTAAATATCTGAACTTTCAGATTTTTAATGCATTTACAATACATTACAAGTATAGATTTTTAAAATATTTACTTGTACTGTAATTATTAACAGAAAACTTTTTGTCTTTTGTTTAATAGCTGATACATAGAGGAATTAAGAGCAGAAGCTACTTCAATTAATTCTGCAAATCATTTCTAGAACTTGAAAGTGTATATGCATGTGCCCTTTTGGGTTTTGTTGCTTTTTGTTTTTTGCTTTTTTTTTTTTTAATTTTATTTTGAATGAACTGTATTTATCAATTTTCTAAAGATGGAAATGCTGACAGATATGTTTAAAAAATTTTGTAGTGCTTTGAAAAACTGAGACTGCAGATAGCTGGATTTGTGAATTTTAAGTGATATGGATATGAATTGTAGTACATATTATGCAAAAGAACTTCAAAACCACTGGAGAAGATGACTGTAAAACAGAGAGTGAAATATAATATAGAGAATGTAATTTACTTTCTATAATACCACTTAAGGATGGGGAGGGCTACAAAACACAGAATGTTCAAAGAAGACATTGGCACTGGGAGTGCAGCAACATGCTTTAGATACAGTAGGCTCTCAATAGCAAGAGATTTTTACTCATAGTTTTTTTTTTTTTGTAAATATTTAGGGTTTATTCCAAACTAGCCCAGATCTCCAAACACCATTCTGACCGTTCAATTTGATCAGCTGGAACATTTCTATCTGCACATTTGCATGTAGGGTAATTTAATCTCTCATATTTTAATCATCAAAGTATGAAATAATTAGACAGAAGGTATCTTTCTTAGTTTTCATAGGTGTTTGGACAGACAGACAAAGTGAGAGAAAAATCTCCCTCTCTCCAGATTTATCCTGTGTAAGTTATGTCATTTATATGCTTTTGTCAAAGTGTGTGAAACATAAGCTGTGTCTTGAAATTTAGCAAGGTTCTCTTAAAATGTGGTAGAAACATCAGAACTGAGTCTTCTTTAGGGAGCATGGTCTGCTGCTTACTGTACTCATTTGAACATGACATACCACCCACCACTTGACAGGATTCCTTGCTTGTGCTCTTCCATGTGCCCCATAACTTTTCCTCTTTGCTGAGCCCAGTCATGTGCTACTGTGCTGAAATTTCACCTTGACATTTGCCAAAATGCTCTGTTTCGGGTCACTATGCAGCTGTTCTCTTCCTCATGTACAGAAATCCTCCCTTGCTGCCTGCAGCACCCACATACAGCTGGGCCTGAGCTGCTAAGCTCCCCTTGCTGCTGCAGGATCATTTTCAATATGTTCTTGCTGTGTTTTTAAGGAGGTCTTCTCAGTCTGCTCTGGGAGTGGTGTGCCCAGGACATGGTGTTCAGGCTTGCAGTTGCTTTACAATTTTAGCTTCAGTTATGCTGCTTCTGTCTCTCTCTGTGAACTGTAATGGATTTCTTTGGTAGTGCCTGGTGATTGTTTTGTTGTTTGTGATACAGCATCCATCAAAATACCTCAGTGCAACAGGCAGTCTACTGGCAAGATCAGTCCAACCTCATGTAAGTCTGTTTCATTTAGAAAAATACAGGAAATAGATGACACTTTTTTTTTCTCCTGAGAGAGACCCCCTTGGAAAGACGAAAAGCAGAACTAAGTTGCTGTACTACCCCGTGAATTATTATAGTGGCAACAGGTCCCATTCTTTAGCTGAATGTTCATGGAACAATTTTGGGTTACAAAGAGGTTCCAAGGGACCTGAGATTGGACAAAAGAGCAATGTGCAAATGGAATTCCTTTGAAATTGAATGTCAATGAAGAATGTTTTCTCATAAAATCTGGAACAGCCTCCAACTTCTAAATATAGCAGTTTTAGGACATGTTGCTATTTCTGTTATGTTTTGTTTTGCTAATTAAATGTCAATATTTTCAGAACCTGGTCGTTTGATATGATGAAAGGTATCACTTACAAATTGCTGGCTGTGTGAGGGTGATTTTTGCCTTCCATTCTGAGCTTTGCTGTAACCTGCAACTTTGACTGAAATTTTTCTATATTGCCTGGTTACCTTTTCTCTTTAATGCTTCAAATTGCTAAGCAACATTCTTTTTCTACTATTGTGCCTTTCATTTGTCTTTCATTTCTGTCTGCACAGACACCATCTGCAATTAATTACAGGATAGCATATTATGGGTAAGTTTGTGTCAATAAATAGAGCAGATACCACTGGCTTGTGGTGTGCCCTGATGTGGCTGCTCCTTAAGGTGAACTGGCACTATCATTAGTAAGGGCTTGTCTGGAAAAGGCAAGCTATGGAAATGTATTATGTAGGACATAATGTGGATCGTGTCTCAGGCCTCTTGAGAGAGGGGTTAACATGGTGAGAGAAATGTCACAAAACTACAAATTGCATTGCTGTAATTGTGTGCTATAAATTTACATAAAACGAAGTAACTTGTGAGGTGATTCAGATTTCCTGTAGCTCTGTTAGACTCAGTGCCACAACAGCTGAAATCACTTAACATCTATCACCTAATAAATTTCAGCTGAATAATTCACTATTTCTTTTTATTTCTGTACTGAATTATATTTCAGTATATCTGTACTTCATAAAACATAGAAAAATGCTTCAAAGTCTTATTCCCAAAATATAGAAGTCTTACCAAAAAATTCTAACTAGCTAGAAGAGGATGCCTTATTAGGTACCACAGGATCTTACAAAACATGATCATCAAAACCTCTTCAATTGCTGCTTAAGCCAGCACTTTTTAAAAACACAATTTGGTATAATATAGCTTCAGGATATGTAACGGCAGAACTGTAATAAATTGTATTACTTCAAATGTCTTTGTTTTCCTCAAAAATTCTCTGTGGGGCCATGTTTTACCCTAGAGTGCTTCAACTTGGTGTACTTAGAGAAATTACACTGATTTGTTTCTTTACAACAAATTTTACTTTGTGCTCAAGCCTTCTACAGTTTAAACAGGAAAAGGAAATTTGCTGAAGAGATCTAGATCTCATTGCATCATTGTAACCAAAAGAGACAGGGCATGCACTCAAACAAATATTACATATTCTAATCCTGGTTTTCCTGAATAAACCAAGTGCTGTGCTGTGAAATGTGTTGTTGGGTTTTTTAAAACCTAGATCATATCAGATAATGAATTTTATACTTCATGACAGCAAGCCCTTTTTTTCTTTTTCCAGGTGATAAAAGGAAAATTAAAGTTTGATTTCTTTAGTGCTTAGACATTGCAGACAATGCATTTTTTATTGTGCCAGCTACATAAATGATTTTTGGTGTCACCTTTTTATATCTCAGTACAAATACAGAGAAGAAACAACTGTATTTGTAATGGTGAGAAGTCATTTTATTTTCCTCAACCTTTTCTGTAGCTGAAGGCAAGGAGGCAATAATGCCACAACAGAAAAAGGCCTTTGTAGATGTACACAGATGGGTTACATGGTTGAATTGGTCTCAGAATGATGGAGGCTGAGTAATAATGAAGTTGATGGAAATGGATCTTATGTTGTCTTTTATTAATTTTTGGTTGATAAGCTACTCAATAACTTACATTGAGTAATTTAACCACTTACAAGCAAATTCCATCCTACCTCCCAAGCTAAGGCAAACAAACCCTTGAGATAAATGTGCAAAGGAAGAAGTATTTTGAGGGGAGAGATGGGGCGGTTGTGTATTTTATTTTGCTTTGTGTGTTGGTTTGTTGAGGGTTTTTCGTTGGCATTTTTTTGTTGTTTTATTTTAGTGGTGTTTTGTTTTTTTTCTTGTGTGGGTTTTTTTTTTGCTGTTTGTTTTTTGTTTGGCCTTTTCTCAGTATGATTGTTAAATGAAGATTAATTCTGTGATCTCCAAAGGCAGTGGAACTTCTTTTGGTATGAATTGGCTTCCTTTCACCTCTGTCCTGTGCAATATCAACTCCAAAATCCCCCATGTGTCTTTTGATGTTCTCACAAGGGAAAAGATACAAGACTGAAACTTCTGGGGAGCTAAGCCAGGTATTTTATGACAGGCTGACTGTTAGCCACAGGTTAACTCATTAGCCAGATACTAAGAGTATTAAACAGTTGTGGTTTTCCTACCTTTTCTCAGTAAGGACAGTGATTTGTATCTCTCTTCAATGTGTAACTACCAAGCAGTTTTTCAGAAAAATTCTGGGATTTGAATTACCTACCCACCCTTAAAGTTGACTGATAATAACCTGAAGGATCAAAAAATATTGATTAACTTAAAAATCCTGTATATTTAATTTATTTGAGAATCTTGACTAAGAGCAAGATAATATTCTGCCTTCTCACGCTGCTGCATAGTGGAAATAACAGTCAGATTTTATTTTTTCATCTTTCATTACACCTGTCCTGGCACTGATAATGATTTATCATGTCAGCAAAGCAAGGTTTGACAAAGCAGTAAGACTGCACCTTTCATTTGCGTGTTTGGTGTAATGCAGAAGTATTCTGTTATACTCTCATAAGTGAAACTTTATTGATTCCTACAGATTTCCACCTTACTGATGTGTATATCACTACCTTTTTTTGGTCAGAAAAACTTTGTAATACATAATCTTGTAGTGATATTTATAGAGCAAGTCTGACTCCATGAAGATGACTAACTTAGTCTGTTGAAGATAAGGATATGGGATTTATCAGGACATAGTTGATAGCTCATCAGTATAAGAGGCAAGGACAAGAGACAGAATAAGTAATAAATGAGATACCCAGACAGGTAAATCAAAAGGGAGAGGAGATAACAGAGAAAGTAACAAAGATCACATCTCTGGTAACTGATCAAGGGAAAACTGAAGAAACCACCTGGGCCTTTGAAGAACTTTGTAGTTGAGAAGCAACTAGGGAAACAGGATAATTACTGAGCTTCCCGGGAAAGATGTTTTACTTTGATGATGTTTGTGGGATTTTATAAAACTTCTACAGTTATTCTGTGGGCATTGTGTACATGTGGAGAACTATTACAGAATCTTTAGAAGGGCCAAATGCAGGGAAAGGTAGGAACTGAGTTGGATCAGAGAGGAGCAAGCAAAAAAGAGGAGATGAGAGAAAAAATTGCAGCTGCATATAAGCTGCTGATCAGTCTGCTTGTGAGGCCAAGTCCTGTGCCTGACTGCTGCAGCCTGTCCTCCCTTTTTACTAATTTTTTTCCTGTCTATTTTCTGTGTGAAAACAGACACACGTTGTTCTCCATTCTGTATCTAGCAGAGATAGGACCTGCTAACAAATTTCAGGCCAGGCTAGCTAGGGAGGAAGAAAGCATCTTCAAAGACCCAAGAGCTGAACTGGTGCATGGATAAGGCATGTAGGATCCTGACAGGAATATTTGATTAACTTAGGCCATTCCAGTATTCAGCGGCTCTATGAATATCAGTGTGCTTGTGAGGTAAAAATATGTGTCCTGTTAAATAGGTTTTGGTGCAGGTATTTGCATTCATCTTGACTTTAGGTCTATTTAGAAGAAATAATTTTTATTCAGGTATTTCAATTCTTGATTAAAAAGAAAAATTTACTTGACAGTTTTGTACTTGCAATTACCTTGTTTGCAAATGTTTGTGGGGTTTTGTAAAAGAGAAAACACACGCACATAGTTTTCCAAAACTGATGATAAAACTGTCACCTTTCTGAAAGGCAAGGAAAAAAAGACATAATTTATAATATTTTTAGCAATATAATAGCTAATAAATTCCTTGGAACACTAATATTGTAAACACACATTGGAGTCTTGTTGACAACACTTTCTTAGCAGACATTCGTATTGGGGTTTGGGGTTCTTTTGCATTTTAATCCTAACTTTTCATTCAGTCTAAGAACTGTAGTATCTGAGAATTATGAATAACATTATATCAGAGGTCATTGGTGTTAGTCACTAAAAATCAATTCTGAGCAGCCAGGTTGCCTGGTGAAAGCCTTGGGGCAATAGGGTCTGCTCTCAGGGGCTGACTGTAACAGCCTCATGTCACACTACATAGCAGAGAAAGAAGCAGTGGTCATTCCAGCCTCTAGGAAAGGAACTTGGATTAAGCTTTCTGTTGAAAAATGGTAGTGAGAAATCAGATATTGTTTTGATAGGAAGGATGAGGGAGTTTGTATGGCATAAATAGCCATGGGAATTTTGCTGACAAATCCAATCCTATATTTCAAAGTTCAGAGGAGGAGGTGTTTTTTGGTGCATTTTCCCCCCTGTTGCTGCTGTTATTAAAGAATCTGAAACTGCAGTCATATTTGTCTTCACTGTCCCATCCTTAGTGATCATTAATTTAATGGTAACATGTGATTTCTTCCTTTTTTTTAAGCCTCATTACTCATACTGTTAGTATGAGTGCCTCCAAAAATAGAAACAACCTGTCCCATACATGAAACTGTCGCACTTAGAGTTTTCTTGTTCCAAATGAAGAGAAGGAATAAAAAGGACTGTTAGCCTTTCTTTTCTCTTCTTCATACCATGTCTAGGACCATTAGCACACAGACATTTGATGTGATCTCCCTCTCTGGAGACATTGAAAACCCACCTGGATGCTTCTCTCTGTAACCTGCTGTTAGTGAGCCTGCCTTGGCAAAGGGATTGAACTAGATAATCTCCAGAGATCATCCAAGTGAGAAAAGAATTCAGACTCTGTAAAGTATTGCTAGTATGCCACTTATTAGAGAGAAAACTATAAAGACAGAATAGTGTCAATAACATTACATCCCTTCAGATGCTGGTAACCCTCATTTGCGCTGCCTTGAAAGGGCTTCCCATCTGCAAATGGAATCACTGGTGCTAACAGGGAGCTGTGAACGAGTTCCCCTGTAGTCATCAAAGCTGAAGTTTATGTTGTGCCCATGGGCTATGGCCTCAATGCCAGGCTGTGCATGTAGCACAGCATCAGCCAGGGATGACTCAAATGGTATCTTGATCACAACTCCTTGGTGTGCAATGATCTTCCAGCCATGGTCACTGTGCTGCTCAAAAAGAAAGATGCTCAGGGTGACTGCAGCATTCCCACTTACCTAGAAGCTGTTGTCCTGGGGGAGCATGAAGGCACTATTAATGCAATAAATAAAAAAATGAGCTTTCTTCTCCACAAGCCTATCTAAATAAAGATAATTAAAACAAATTAAATATAAGATACTCTTTTTATAAGAGAACCCAGTGGTGGTTACTTGGGTCATAATCCAAATTATCTATTTTAGGCAGTTTTTAAAAATGAGGAGGAGAATCTAAATTAATTATGAAGTAGACTTGAGACAGTGGGTTCTGATTTCATATCAAAATTTCAAAAGATACTTATGCTTGTTGACAGATAAAAGTATTTGTTCTTACAATTCACTGTTGCTATATAGTGGTGCTCCAGCAAAAGATAACTCACTCTGACCTCACATTCCTGAAAATTGTGCTTGTTCAGAGGTTATCTGCTTTCTTTTTTTTTCCTCATTCCTTACCTTCTCTGGAGACCCAACTAAGTCTATGCTGAGAGCTGAGGGTCACAGCTTGTTAAATATTACAATTAACCAACTTCTGCTGACTCAGTTCAAGTCTATTACAAAGAGATGAATTCAGCAGGATTCCAAAGTAAAACTTTCATTGTATTAACATTATACTGACAATGTCCTGGTACCTTATCAGTGATACTGATTTATGAGCAGCATGCAATGGGAATTCTCAAAGTTACAATTTTTTTTGAATGGAAGAGAAAAATAAAATATTTAAAATATTTATGCAAATCTTTATGGTCATTCAGCATATATGATTTTTTAAAAAATGTTAAGGGCTGAGATAAAGCTGCCATCTGCAAAATATCAATCATACAATTAAACAGTTGTCTTAAAGAAAAAAGGGTTTTTTTTTGTTTTTGTTTTCATGGATTTGTTTTTGTTTGTTTGTTTTGACTTTTTTAGTTTTTCACTTGTTGGAAGAAGTGAAAAATATAATGGAGGACTTTTTTCCCCAAAATCAAATTTTGAGGTCAGTAACACTGCTATATAGCGAAAACCCTGATTTTTATAATTCAAAAGTAGATCTGCAAAAGATAAAGTAGAAATAGTGGAGCTTATATTTCTCAGAATGGCTGGACTTTTCATGTGAGTATTTAGGAAGAACAGAAAGGATGTTATGATGTTTTACAAAAGGTTGAAATGCAGCTCATTTTTAATCTGTGCTCCTTGAAGCATCATTGATCCTTCAGGCTAGCAAATACTTAAAAAAAATGTTTCACTAGTTACAAGGGTGAAAATTATTAAAAGCAGCACATCCCTCCATAGTGAGTTCAATGCCACAAGACAAAACTATGTACAGTGTTATTGATACTGAACCTGGATGAAATGTTTGGCTTAAAAAGGGTAAGTCTACAAAATTTTCCATGATAATAGAAAAGAACCGTTCTTAGGAAAGAGATATGTAGAATACAGTGCTGTAGTAAATACCAGTTTGATATCATTACTGTGCAATGGAGGAGAATGCAAGGAATGGGCATTCATTCAATCTTCATTCTGATAGCACATTTAAAATCTAAGTCTAAAGACAGTTGTGATTTCGAGGTAAAATAAAGAAGATTTCTGTTGGAAATTCAGATTGGTTTATTCTCCCTCGGGTAATATTACAGAATAGTGAACTGGTCCAGTTTTATGGACAGGAGAGTAAAAAAACATTAAAACAAAAGACAAGGCATTATTCTTTTTGCCTTCTATTCGTGTATACCAGGTGCAAATTTACTACTTGACATAAAATCCAAGCAGAGCCTAAAAAGTGAACTGTATTTCTTCTGTCACGGTAACAGACTGGTAGATGGTTCTACTCTGAACTGCCTGAAGGGAGAAGTCTCTTCTCCTTAATGTTTTCTATCTGATTTCCTTTTACTATGAAAAAGTTAACATTGATTTGCTTGTTGAAGATAAATTGTGGCCATTCCCATCAACTCAAAATGTAAACATCATACCCAGTGTTAATATTGAGATGGGCAAAAAATCCAAACTTCCAAAAAGCCTGGAAGCTGTAATAATGTTTTCTGGGGTTTTTTTTGTTTGTTGGGAAAAAATGAGGAAATTTTTCTGTTGTGGGATAATTTAGTTTAGTTTTGATTTTTGATTTTCTAAGTGAATAACCATAATGTACAGCTATATCCAGAATGCAAACTATGGCAAAGGAGTATTTCTGCATGTGTGTGCAAAAACTCACATCCAGAAAAATGTCTGATGGGACTGGGTAAGGTTGGAAGGGACCCCACTGGGTCATCTGATCCAACCTCACAGCTCAAGCAGGGTCATCCTAGAGCACTTGGCACATGTCCAGATGGCTCTTGAATATTTCCAGTGAGGGAGACACCACAACCTCTCAAGGCAATCTGCTCCAGCACACAGATACCTGTACAGTAACCAAGGTCTTTTACTTATTTCAGTGGAATCTCATCCATGTCAGTTTCTGACTGTTGATTCTCATGCTATTGCTTGGCTATACCAAGAAGAGGCTGGCTTCATCCTCTTAAAACTGTAGCTTCAGATTTTTACAGTCATTGATAACCTCCTGTCTCTGTTGTCTCTCCTCAGGGCTGAACAGGCCCAGCTCCCTCAAACTTTCCTTGTACAGGAGATGTTGCAATCTCTTAAACATCTTTGTCACCCTACACTGGACCTGTTACAGGACCTCCATGTCTCTCCTGTATTGAGCTCAGTGGGATACATCATTCTTGAGTCTTGAGGAAGTGATCTTTGAATATCAACCAACTTTCTTGGATCCCTCTTCCCTGCAGGGTCTGTTCCCGTGGGATTCTTCCAAGAAGAGCCTCAAAAGGCTTAAATTTAGCTCTGCTGAAACCTAGATTTATTATGAATGTACAAGATATTATATTGCAGTTCCTAAGAACCTCACAGATTTTTTTCCTCCCTGGCAATGTCTGCCTCACGAAATTAAGTAATAGTAGTAGTTGCTGTTAAGTGAATCTAGTATTTCTTCTAATAAGACAGGAATATGCCTATGAGAAATTTCTGTGCAGTATAAAACAAGGCACAGTGAAATGTGTTATAGTCTGTTATACCTTCATATCTTCGCACTGAAAGACATCACACACTTTGAGGACAGAAAAAATGCAACAAAAAATTATTGATTCTGGAGTGGAATAAAGAGGAAAATGCATTCAACAAGAATGGAAGGTTGCATTATTCTAAAAAATCTCCTAAATTCTTAGACAAGTGTTAACTTCTGTCATTTTTTCCTATTTTCAGGAAAATGTTAGCAAGGTATTGTCTCTTTTCACTCTTTCAAATTACAAGAGGAACTGAGGAATAGGCTTGCATCTTAGAAACATGTAAGATGGTGATTTTTTTTCAAAAAAACTGTGATAATTGTACTTTTTTAAGAACTGCACAATTGTAATTGCCTTGCCAGATATCCGACTCAACAAATCCTTGCAAACCAACCAACTAACAAGCCAACCAAAAAATCCCTAAAGCCTATCTAATCTAGCCAGAGTGGAAAGAACATGTGTGATAAGAACCCTAAATAGTTGTGAGCATGGGATTCAAAAAGCAGAATATTCTGATTTGAAGTTTACCTGCAAAATTTGTTAGATTTGAAATGAATGTCATGGAAGTCAGTCAAGGGATCATTTGAGAAGAGGGAAACATGAACACTTTTGCTCCCACTGCACTTTAAGTAGGTAGCTGCTCATGCACAATGTCTAAGTATCTTGACTTGAAACCAATCAGGGAGTCCTCAGATGAAATAAGGAAAATGTTTTAAAGGTATTACATGGTTATTAAGTTGAATTGAAAAAATATCTTCCTAGTATTATACTATATTTTGCTTCACCACTTACTTTGCTTTGCAGTGTATCTTTGTACATGAATTTATAGTCTGAAAACAGGCAATAACATGCAAAGTTGTTGTACTTTGTGGCTTTTTCTAAGCTGACAGTAAAAGTATTTATTGTTTTTATGTGAATCGGGCTTTTTATGGGTTAACAGTGAAACCAAAACTGAAAAAGATTCTTTCTATAAAAAGTGGAAAAATATACCACTTTTCACTAAGATTTATTTAGTTAATAATTTTAACCAAACAATAGTATATAGTTCAAGTTCAGAAATTAGAAAAATACTGTGACTTTGAGCCAAAGGCCACTGGAATCTACAAGAGTAATTCTATTGACCTCAGCTGGATTTCACTGTAACTTAAAAGGACTAATAGATATTTTTAAATTGTCTTCTTGCAAGAATATCCCTAACCTAGTGGTTTATTAAATATCTAATAAAAGCTGTAATTCAGTTTTTTGTGAAATCTAGCACTGGTCCTGTTTTTAAAGAACAAGGAGTGTTTGCCAATTCTGTCTCTCCCAATCCATGAGAGCCCTTTTTTAATTCCTACTATGTGATGCAGCTCCTTCTCAGAGATATCAGAAAAAAAATACATCATTTCCATGCTCTTGTATGAAGTTGAGAGTGAGGATTATAGAGCAGAGACACTTCAGTAGAGTAACAGGGACCAAAAAACACTTGAGAATATGGGTTAATAAACTGAGAATTTGTAGTAGGATGATAGGGGCAGAATAGGTCAGTGGAAATTATCTCCCTAGCTTTTTCACTGTTTCCCAGTACCTGGAGAAGACTTCAAAGTAGGCATAACTTCATTGCTCTTAAAAAAAAAAATACAGGATGAATTTGTTGAGTATTTGTTAAACATTTTTGGCCAGTGTTTAAATTTACTGACACGCAGCGATGACATACTATCCATCATTTGAATAATGAAGTCAAGACTGAGGTTTTAACAGTGATTCTCAACTCATCTCTTGCATCCCAGGGTCATACTGGTAGTACCCTCAAGTAGGGTAAATTTGTGTATTAGAATCTATCATTGATGATCAGAAAGCTTCCTCATCTCTATCTAGAAAGTGCTTGAAATGTTGCTTACTTTTTGGTTCTGGGCTTCTGATTTATGGGACTTGTTTTTGCACAGTACAAATAAGTTGCTACTGAAAACTCTGGTTTTGATCTGGCTTTTCTTTCACGGAAGTCAATAAGAAATTGTCACTAACTTTAAACAATATATGTGTATCTGTTCCATTATTGCCTTTCCTATGTAACTACTTCATAACTGAATGTTAAACTGCTTCATATTAGGTGTTTCTAACTCTGTCTTTCCTCCAGTGCCTCTGGATTATTTTAAATTTGTTTCCTCAAAGTGAAGTGAAATTTCTGTCAAAAATAATTTTTCAGAATGATGCCCTTGTCACTATTGGTAGTTCTAGTGAAAATACTTTTATATTAGTTGAAGAGAATGCAATTACCTGCAAGTCATTTTGCATAAAAGATAAATGGAAAGTGTCTCTGACATGCTTGATGGAGGTTAGAAACCCTTTCAGATCTAATGAAATGTTTTGGATATTTTAATTCTTGATGGAATTTTCTTTACTTCTAATTAGAAGGAAACAGATATTTAAATGAAGGTAATACAATTAAATTGGCTGTGGGTGAAACACACATGCCATTGTTCCATGCTTGCAAGCTTGCTCTGTGTATGCTTGGTGGAAGCATATAGATGTGTCTAACCTGTATGCCAGATGGAATGAAAGGATTTAAGATTTGGGTTTTCAAAGGGGACTGTGACTGTGTTAATGTCTTTTCAAGTATATGAGAAGCATGGGATCAGATTGATAGTGACTACAGTTCATTGACACTTTAGACTAGCCTTTAAGTGAATGAATATTCACTTAGAGGTGTCTCTAGCAATATACCGAGGATGGGCGACTTACTGATCAGCCTATTATGTGGCATTTAGAGGTCAGTTCTCCTTTCTGCCTGCATAGAGTCTGTAGGAAATTGCATAAACCAGAATTTTCAAATTTTGGAACAGCTACTAGTACTGCCACATTTATATCACGTTTGTACGTGCTTATTTATTGCTATGAGACGCTCAAGCCCCAAAGAAGAAGAGGTCATGTAAATGGCTAAAATACATAAAACCAGATAATCCTGATTAAAGGGCAGAAAAAAACTTGACAACAGAGATTTGATCCCATTCATTCTCTAGTTTATCCCTTAATACAGGGAATGAGTAGCTTCCTTTGGCTTTTTTTTTGGAACATATTGCTCCTATTAATTTTATTTAGCCTGTGGCAAACTGAAAAATTTAACAAAGCTACTAATTTTGTTTTCTCCCTGCTTCCCTTTCACCCTGTCATTCCACCTCTCACTTTGTGCCATGAGTGAGACAATTCAGCAAAGGAAAGCCATATGTGAGAGAGCTCAACAAGGGGTCCTGAAGCCAGAATGAGTTAACCAATGGGATACACGTATAGACTAGGGAATGAGAGGCTGGAGAGCAGTACTGCAGAAAGGGACCTGGGGGTCCTGGTCAACCACGAGTTAAATGTGTGTCAGCAGTGCCCAGGCAGCCAGGAGGGCCAAGTGTGTCCTGGGGTGCATCAGGCACAACATCACCAGCCAGGCAAGGGAGGAGATTGTCCTGCTCTTCTCTGTGCCAGGACAGCCTCAGCTCGGGGCAGCTTTGGGTGCCACAATGTAAGAAAAACATTAAGCCATTAGAGACTGTACCAAGGAAAGCAATGAGGCTTGTGAAGGGCATTGAGAGGAGGCTGTATGGGGAGCAGCTGAGGTCACTTGGTCTGTTCAGCCTGGAGAAGAGGAGACTGAGGGGAGACCTCATTGCAGTCAACAATTTTCTTAGGAGGGGAAGGGGATGGGCAGACATTGGTCTCTTCTCTGTGGTGGCTGGTGATATGACCCAAGGGAATGGCCTGAAGCTGTGTCACAGGAGCTTTAGGCTGTATATTAGGAAAGAGTTCTTCACCCGGAGGGTGGTTGGGCACCAGAACCGGCTCCCCAGGGAAGTGGTGAGAGCACCAAGCCTGGCAGAGCTCAAGGAGCATTTGGACAATGCTCTCAGGCACGTGGTGGGACTCCTGGGTTGCCCTGTGTATAGCCAGGAGCTGGATTCAATGATCCTCGTGGTTCTCCTCCCAGTCAGCATGTTCTATGATTCTGTGTGAGTCTGTGCTGTCTTCGGATGTTTTAAACTGGTCTGATGGGGAATCATCTTCTCTTTACACATATCCATAACAAAAAAAAAAAAAGTTTGAAACTATCCAGTTGTTGTTAGTATTTGGAACTTGTCATGTCATATTATTATAAAAGAAAAAAGAAAGTTAAAATATACTAGGAATTTAAAGAACAGGATTGCACCTGAAGCCATGTGTAAAAATAATGAGATTAGCAACTCTGTGTTCCTGAGATTAATTTAGACTTTATTCCCCAAACCACAGTTAATGAATAATTCCTGCTCAAATAGGTATGTGTTGTTAATTATGGTGGAGGATAGTTCAGTCCCAGAGTGGAGTTAAAAACAACATCGCCTATTCTCTAAAACTACTTAACTATTTTAACAGCAGCTGGTGGGAGCAACACTGTTCCAAATGAGCAGTGACATCAGGACTGGGTGTTTGGTCTGAATATTGTACATGTGGTTGAAATAAGCTGTGGGATAGGACAGCTTAGTCCTATCAGGTAGTTCTTTGCAGAACTTCTAAGAACGTATATAAACAGATATATATATATATATGCATGCATACACATGTATATGTATATATTTGTAGATACAATGTTTTATCATTATTTCTAAATTTTCTTAATGGTGTAGGAACTAGTAGGTGGGGAAAGTGAGATTGCAATTGATGGTTCTATGAACATTTTGTATTTGCAAAGATGCTTCTCTCAGCTGAGTCAAGCTGTCATAAATAGCATAAATAGTCACAGTGCAGTCACTCTAAAATGTTTGCTCACACAATAACTAATGGGACAACAGTTGGAAGATGAATCCCAGCTGAATGCTCTGAAGAAAGCTGTTAGACTGAAGCTGGCTAGATTGGACCCAGTAGCCACCAGTGGCTTCTGGGGTTGATATTCATGACGGAACTTATTCAGTCCTCTATTTAAGAACTTATTCAGTCCTCTATTTAATCAAAGGCATATAGATTCCTGTAGTCTTTATATGCATAAGGAAGCTACTACCTTCCTGAATGTGGTCTCAGGTAGTCATCCTATTGTAGCTACTGGGTGTGCTCTGGCCCTCGGGATCCGGCAGGTTATTGGTGCCAGATTATTGTTATGTATAGAATCAACAGTTACAGATTCACAGAATATGCTGACTTGCAAGGACCCTACAAGGATCATTGGGTCCAACTCTTGTCCCTGCACAGGACAGCTCCTAGAGTCATGACATGTGCCTGAGAGCATTGTCCAAATGCTCCTTGAGCTCTGCCAGGCTTGGTGCTCTCACCACTTCCCTGGGGAGCCGGTTCTGGTGCCCAACCACCCTCCGGGTGAAGAACTCTTTCCTAATATACAGCCTAAAGCTCCTGTGACACAGCTTCAGGCCATTCCCTTGGGTCATATCACCAGCCACCACAGAGAAGAGACCAATGTCTGCCCATCCCCTTCCCCTCCTAAGAAAATTGTTGACTGCAATGAGGTCTCCCCTCAGTCTCCTCTTCTCCAGGCTGAACAGACCAAGTGACCTCAGCTGCTCCCCATACAGCCTCCCCTCAATGCCCTTCACAATCCTCATTGCCTTCCTTGGTACAGTCTCTAATGGTTTAATGTTTTTCTTACATTGTGGCACCCAAAACTGCCCCCAGCACTTGAGCTAAGGCTGTCCTGGCACAGAGCAGAGCAGGACAATCTCCACCCTTACCCGGCTGGTGATGTTGTGCCTGATGCACTCCCGGACACATCCCCAGGTCCCTTTCCGCAGTACTGGTCTCCAGCTGCCACCCTGCAGAATTTATCAGTCACTGGCTAACTGCCTTTTCAGAATATATATTTCCTGGAAAGGCTTTTCTATCCAAACATCTAGGAACCTATTCATAGGACATTCACACCAATGAAGCCTTTTGGCAACACCACTGCTCATTGTTATCAAAGTTCATTTTACATTATTCTTCCTTTACTTGACCACTGGTGCTTGATTAGATCTGTAATTATTAAATTTACTTAAAAGTTTTTATGCTGCACTGTGATTATCATGAATAGTAAAGCACTACATACAAATGTAATTAAACACAGTGAAAGGCACACTGAGAGGGGTAAAATAAAATTGCTTTTTGGGTTCCATTCCTTAAAAGCACAAACCTGATATTTCCCCATGAAATACTAATTATGGTAATATATTTTCAAGCCTTTATACAAGTATTCTTTTATCCAGTATGTTCTCTTTTCTCCATTAATTTGCAGAATATTAATAGATGTACAATAGGTATGCAGTTCTTTTATACAAATACAGATATTAAATAACAGGGTACCACTGTCCTGTAATGGAAATTACTGGCCATTACTGACCATCCTATTATACATATGAAAATGTTTACCAAAACGTCCTCTTGCCAGTCTCATTTTTCAATATAGATGACTTGATCTGACTGAAATGTCTCAGCTAAGCAAAACCACGTTCAAAGTTATATCTGTTTTAAATGCTTTAAAAACCTTTCAGCAAACATTACCAGGTCATTTTGTACCAAGCTCCAGGAACCAACATATTTGCCAACAAAAGAATAACACTTTTTTTTCTTAAAAAAAAGGAACATATTTCAAATTAAACTGTATTTTACAAGAATTGCATATTCTATTCAATTACTGCAGCTGTTTTGTATATTACACAATGACCTAAACCCAAAATTTAACTTCAGAGGAAAAAGACTTTTCCTCTATGGACATAGATAGGGGCATACTCATCTCCTCTATCCTAAGGCTGGCAGGGGCTAAATTTTTCAGTCACTGGTGCCAAAATTACATAAGGAACACTGAGATTTATTTTTTTTTTTTTTTGTGCCAGTCTAAGTCTATGTCAATATCAAAGCTGGTGAGACCACCATTGCTACTTCAGTCATTTATGAGGTACTTGACTCAGAATTCTAACTACCCTCTATTCATACTAGTAATTTATTCCTTCCTGTGTTAATGGTTGTCAGGAGATTGCCTACCTTTGACTGTATAAAGACCTCACTTTATTTAGTATTGTAAGCAATTTAAAAAAAATCATATGGAAATATCTCCAATTTGTTTGCACATGTACTTTTAAAAATCGAAAATAAGATTTTTTTCCCCTGTGATTGCATGATAAAATAACTTGGTGAAAATGTTCTATTGTAATACACAGCATAAGCCAATTTTAACTCTAATTATGAAGAATAGTTTAGCTCATATTACCTCAAGCCAATGTTTTTAATTTTTCATGAGTACTGTCCTGAGGTAGAAAATGTGTATTTTATATAAGTTTGGTTAGTGGCTAATGAAGATGTAAATTTAATGTGTAGGTAGCACTATCATGCAAACACCTGACAAAACAATTCTGAGAAAGTTCAACAGTACAGGGAAAAAAAAAAAAGGAGTGTGTCTGCTTTGTTTTGTTTTTTCTTTCCTGGCAAAGGAGAAGACAAGGATATCAACAATTCATCAATCAACAATTCCAGCAAGGAATCCCTCCCACTGGAGACAGTCCTCTATTTACTTCTCCAACACAGGTCCTTCCCATGAGCTGCAGTTCCTCCCAAACTGCTCCAGCATTTGTCTCTTCCACAGGGTACAGTCCTTCCGGAAGAGACTGCTTCTTCATGGGACCCCATGGAGAAGTCTTGCCAGAAAAGATGCTTCAGCGTGGGGGTCCTCTTTCCATTGGTCTGCAGGTCCTGCCAGGAGCTGCTCTAACACTGGCTGCTCAGAGGGTCACAGCTGCCTTTAGGCATCCCTCTGTTCCAGTGTGGGCTCCTCCAGGGTCTGTAGGTGGATCTCTGCTCCACTGTGGACCTCTGTGGGCTACAGGAGCACGGCCAGTCCCACCACAGTCTTCACCACAAGCTTCACGGGAATCCGCTCCTACACCTGGAGCACCTCCTCCCCCTCATTCTCTAATGACCCTGGTGTCTGCAGAGGTGTTGCTCCCAAATGTTCTCACTTCTCTCTTCTCTGGGTGCAGCTGCTTCTGCCCGGTAACTTCCTTCCCTTTCTTAAATACGTTTTCCCAGTACCACTGCCACTGATGAGCTCAGCCTTGGCCAGTGGCAGGCTCATCTTGGAGCTGACTGGCATTGGCCCTCCCAGACATGGGAGAAGGTCCCACCTATCAGGTGTTGGCTGTGGGGCAAAGGTATGCTCCCGTCACAAAAGTACATTAATTCCTCTCTGATTCATGGATCTTATCTACTAGTATTCACCTGCTTTTTCCTTATTAGATCAATTCAATGTGTTAGCTGTTCTTTAGCAAAGGATATTTTCTAGCATCATTTCAACTGTAGTTTTAATGGGCTATACAGATGTGGGTGATTCACAAGGTTCAGTGTGAACTTGAACCATATTTTAAAGCAACATACAATGCAGGCATGAAAAATATATGTTAAAAAAATATAGTCTCTGTGCAGACAGTTGATGGGCAGAAAAATAGTAATTTTTCCAAGAGACTTGAGGTTGTTTTTGTTTTTTTTCTTTGCACTGCTTTGGATTTGTAGCATTCACAGAGTAGGGCTGAAGTACCTTAATAAATTATTGACTGTTTGCATCCAACTGATTTTTTTTCTCAAGGTATTCTGAAGCTGTAGATTTTAGGAAGTTGTTTTCTTTAGGAAAAACTAAAGAAACAAAATAAGATGCAGTGTATGTTCCAGACACATGCTCTAAAATAAGAATGCACCATGCATATTAAGTTATTTTGGTTTGATTTTTTTGTTTGTTTTGGATTTTTGTTTTTGTTTTATTTGGGATGTTTTTAAAACAGTGTGAATATAGAAAAGTAATTCAGTGTTTTCTCACAAATTATCTTCTCATTCTCAATTGGAGTAGTCCCACTGGGATTGCAATTCTCAGAGCTACTGTGATTCAGTCAGAGAACAGACGTCCCATGTGGACTTCTATCCAGACAAAAACCCCTCAAATTACAAAGTCAGTGTTCCAAAAGAGTTTTAGTCAAGGAATTATTGCAGAGAGAAGTAACTAACAACAATTATGGCTGTAGATAATTTTATAGTGGGTAAAAAGACAGATTTGTTCCATAACATATAATTAATTAATTTTAGATTCTGTATTAACATGAGCATAATTTTACTAAGCTAAATATAAGTAATAACTAAGGTCTATTTAAAGAATCAAATAAGTTTCAACTCAGTGCAGGACAGTTGCTCTTGTTTATCATGTTTGCTGAGTTGAAGCAAAAGCGAGCTGAACTAATTTTTTCCATTCCTAATTTAAGAATTTTATTGTAAGAAAACAGGATGAAGAGTTATGTTCGTATATTACCTGTGAGAATGGGAAGGAAGGAGTTTTGATTTGTTGCTTTGGATGGTTGGGTTTTTTTCCTTGTATTGCTTTTTATTAAATGTTAAGATTTAGAATCTCAGTGTTGAAAACTAGTTTAATTTTTCTCCCTAATAGACTTTAAATCCACACCCAACTCACCACATCTAACTGAGATGCTGTAACTGATTATTCTGTCTTGGTTCCCTTAGGAAGGACCAAGAAAAGCGGTTGGACTCAGACCCAAACCTCACTGCCACTGGTCTGTAGAATCTAACATTTGGTCATCTCTCTCTCTCTGTATATGGCATTGCACACAATCTGAGCTACAGAATGGTACAGTATTTCCTGTAGCCTGTATTTATGTTTTTGCATCTGTAGGAACATAAATACCTCTATACTCTTTCCTTATGGTATACAAAGATTTAATGCTAAACAGGAAGAGCTTCCATATGAAATCTTTTAATCTGATGACCCTGAAATTACTTGTAATAAATTGATTATAAAATGCTACTCTGAGATGTGAATTTGTTTCCCTTTCAGGAAATAAGGAAGCCTTTCTGATTTATTAGTTTTTGTCACAAACCACTGGTAAAGGATGTGATGTTTGTTATGGATGCTTCTCAGGCTGAACAAAGACACCAGACGTGTGTCAGTCTTTTAGTGCACAGTCTCCATAATCCCATCAGCCAGTCCACTGCTTTAGACTCACAAGGTGTTGGCTAACGAACCCTTAAATGTATACAGTGCACTTCAATAAGTTCTTAGCTCTCACAGCAAACAACCAAAGGTGCTCACAAGCCGCAAACACTTCAAAATAGAGTATGGAGTAGAATATGATATCTGTTTCTTTTTTGGTTTTATTTTTGTCCATTCAATTTTTAAAACTTTCTCTTAAACTGGCTTGTATCACAAAAGAAACCAAAACCAGCCCCCAAAACCAATCTAAACCAAAACCCCCACAACATAAGGGTCTTCTGGAAAAGGTTTTGAGGCTAGAAAGCTGATATTCTCTATCTTTACAAAACCTCTCCGAACGACCTCAAAACGAACTGTGTTTAAGCTAAACACACTAAAATTAGTAATTGAGCTTGAATACTTTCTATATTAAGAGCCTGAATCATTGCAGTTCTGTAAAAATGTAAGTAGTAAAATGCACAAGTGCTCAGTGTGGCTAGTAATGAAAATAGAACAATCTTGTAACTATTACAGAGGTTGAATTCATTCCATGTCATTAAAGACCTGGGATGCTCTTGATTTGGAACTTCAAAAAGCAGACTAAGTGTGCTAACTTCTTTTTCTGGTAAGACTGCCTGATATTATCCCAAACTTTCTGTGTTTCTATGGTATTGTGTTCCCAGACATATGAAAAGAGAATGGGCAGCAAGTGTAGTTGTGAAGCAACATTAGAGTGAACCAGAACAGGAATTTTGCAAAGTGCCTGGATGATGGATTCAGGCATTGTCTTGGCTCACCAGCATCTTCATTGTCAAAAAATGTAGGAATTGCTGATACAAGGACAGAACTAGCACCTGACTGCATTCACACTTGTCTGCTATCATTTGTGATTTAGTGAGACAGTGATTAGTACATTTACAATGCACCTACTGCATTTAGTATGCCCACAGGATGAGTTAATATAATGAAATTCATATGAGAGAGTTTGCTAGAGGTTGTAATGTAAAGCTGCTAAAATGGCAATGGGTAATATTTATGCAAAGGTATGGAACTTACTGTGACCTGTTTAAGTTGTAATAGGTGAGAAATCATTATCTTGAAGTTATGTATGTTAAGCTGTAAAGTCTTATGCTGTCTCGTAAGAATTCCAAATGTGTCACTCCTGTCTGAAGAGATATTGTGTCTGTTCTACAGGGTTTGAGGAGTAAAAAGGGAAGACCAGATAGCTGGGAAGATGGGCAAAAAATTTTTTTCATGTAGAAATAAGTTGTAATTTTTTTTTTTTTTATGTGCATAACAAGGTGTTCCCTGTGCCTTTTCAATATAGGCTTTTAATTTCTTCAGCCCATCATTAACAATGTTTTCTGCTTATTCTCACTTATTGGAGTGGGTTTACGAGGGTAAACCCACTCCAATAAGTGAGAATAAGCAGAAAACATTGAGGGTATTTATAAAACCAAAATGATGTTGATTCCTGTAGGTTCATATATGGGGGACATAACACAACTTCATGACATTTAAGATCATCCTGATTGAAAAAAGTATACATAAATGTCACCAATTATGTCTGTAGTCAGGAAACAGATGCATACATGCATAATTTTTCCACTTAATTCCCATCTTTATATTTTAGACTCAGTGTGAACGTAGAAGCTTTGTGATACACCATATGGGTCACATAAATTGAACAGTCCCCAGAGAACAAGGCAGTTTAAATAAGGATGTGTATGAAGAGTAGTTTTATGCTGTGTTTTGCAGCTGAGGCTGAGTAAACAGTTATAAACTGAAATAGGGACTTAAAGTACCTTTGATAGTTGAGGTATGATAGTTCTGGTTCTTAATTTGAAAATAAAAAGTAGGCCCTTTTGTATTTGAATAATAATACATTTTAGGAAAACTCACACAGTATCTACAAAGTAACTATAGTGAAAATCTATTCTTATGTCCATTCAAGCACAATGATTTTTATTTTTCTGTATTTTTGTACATTTATCCTAAACTTTCTATTTCACTCAACTTCCTGTTTAAATCAGCAAAGACTTGCAATTACTTTAGAGGAGCTGGATCAGGACCACAGTTAATTACTAACGGCACTTGATATACTGTAATATGACCTTAATGTATTAATATAGATATGCAGATATACACATAAAGCTATTAGTGCTAGTTCTAGTTTAAATGGGCTGTGATACCTCAGGGGCAATGTACAAATTTGCTAAAGAATAAAGAATTATTTTATTCAGGAACTAAATCTTGAATTAATGTTTAATGAGAAATTTAACCTTGTTCTTCCCTGTTAAGGATCAGCTCTTAAGAGAACTTGTAATGCAGCAGGAAACTAGGGAAAAAAATTTATATTTCTTGTTCTTTGAAAAGCTAGAACTCAGTTCAGTACATGGATTACAGCTCTATGTTTAGTAATTGATATGTCCCCATTAAAAATAGAAACTTTTTAAAAAAAATTCTTGTACATGAAGCATGAATGAAAATTCATTTTCTTCTAAAAATGGGAGAAATGGTTGTTTCTATGTGTAAGAAAAACCACAAATCCTGCAAAACAAGCTCTGAAATTCACTGCTACCAGTAAAAGATACCTTTCTTACATCCCCATAGACTAAAGGAACGCTGGATTTAGATGACTAAATTTAAAAACCAGTTGGACACTGACTAACTTGAAAACTGCATTTTCCCTTCCATGTAAATGGTGTCCTCATAGTAGTGCTGCAATGAGTTCTCTTATCTCTGCAGCTATTTGAAAGTCTTAAATATATGTACTCATTTATACTGGTCGTATGGCAACATTACTCTGAAAAGCAAATGTAACAATGACATTTTCTTTTTATTATTTTCAAAAACTTAATTAAGTGTTTCTGCATTAGACATCAAAAAGGTGAAGGTGTTGAGAAGACACCTGCAGTCTTTCAGTCTGTAGAGTATATTTCTGAATTAAAATAACATGCTGGTTTAAAGAGGCTGGATTCACTGCAGGCCAGTGCATTGCATACACAGCTTTCTGTGTGACACAGTGAAAGCAGAAGAGAAAATGCCAACCTGAGGTTAAGTTATTAAATAACAAATAATGTGGTTGAAGAAGGTATATCTGTATGTTCTGATTCCTGGTGAAGGCAATCTGAACACAAGCTCACACTGTCATTGATGTTAAAGATGCAAAGGTGACAAAGAAATGCTTCATGTATGACTTAATTAGAATTATTAACATAAGTTGGGACTCACGTAGTGGTAAGCAACCTTTATTGGTTACATTTAATGTTTAAAGCCCATGCTTGATTTTCAGGGTTTTTGGATGCTGAGGTAAAACTGATGAAGACTAATAACCTTTATTGAACAGTATTCTTTCCATGCATGGCAGTAGGATAATTTAACAAAGTATCATATTAATTGTAATAGGTTAATCTAGCACTGGTGAAGTCCTTTGCATGAAGTCCTAACTTTACTGAAGAGATGTCTTTCCATTATATCTGGTTTCTGCTTCACAGAGCCTTGCACTTCTGGTTATTTCTGGAACAATGAGCTGAAATTCTTCACTTCTGGTATGTTACAGATTAGGCTGGAGATGAGACATTGGCCTCTTAAATCTGTACAGCTGCTCAGGGCAAAAGCAATTTTGATGATTTTAGTACAAAATATCCAACTTAAACTTATCTCTGACTCAGCTCAGCGAGCTGTTTGCCATTCAGTAGAGACAAAAAGTAGAAGCTGTTCTTGTACACCAGCATGTCAGTGTTAATCTGTAATCTTTTTTCACCTATTTGTTTGCAACAGCCATATGACTTGCTGAGAAATTTTAAGAGAGATGTTGTTAGGGTTAGTAATGCTTTTAACTACTCTGGAAAGTTATGCCAAAACATACCTGACTCCCATGAAGTTAACTCACCACAAAATAAAAATGTCTTACACACTTAGATTTATGTAACATATTTTCTTGTAGTTTGGAGAAATATGAAACAATTTTTACGCAAATATTGGAAAAGGAATTATTTTTTTCACTGATAAAAATGGTTGTAAGTCCTCAACCCAAAATGTGTATTTTCCTCCTCAGATACTCTGGAATGCCAAAATTTGAGAGCAGCCTAATTCTCAGTATTTTTAGTGAGACATATGATATTTTTCCTCTCTTTTCTATGTAACTTCAATCTTATCACTAAAAATTATGCTCATTTTTAACTTTTATATAGGAAAAACATATTCAGTCATTTGTGTTGTGTTGAGTGCTAGCTCAAGTCACATTTTCTTGTTTTGTAGAATCTGATGTAAAGGTAAGATCTAATGTGTTTTATTTGTAACAACAGTAGGTTAACATTGGATGTGAACCTCACCTAGGAACTGGTCCTTTACTCATGTGTCAGTGCCTCTTTTTATAGGTTTTGCCCTGCTTTTTGTTGGCAATCCAGACAGGATTTCTGCCCAAGTATCTCAGCATGTATTTAAATGCCTTCCTAACTTGTACTGCAATATGCTCTGCTTGCACAAGCATGTTCTGTATAATGATAACATACTTGTGAATTTTGCTTCAATCATAAGAACCCTGTATGTTCTGTTTGCTTTACCAGATGTTTGTTGAAGGTTTAAGCTTTGAATGCATATCTCAGTTTAAACTCAGTAAGTTCTTTTTTGTCAGAATGATTTTTTAAAAGATCTTGAAGCTGAGGCTTTGCTTTAGCTTTGTGTTAATGTATTCAGAAAGACCATGAAAATGTGCAGCACTTCTGACATCTCCAAGTCTATTTTCTTCTAGAAATCAAGTAGAAAAAATGTATTGAAGCCTTCTAGTTCCACCACTCTATATTAATAAGTGAAATCATTCAAAAAATTCAAAGCAACTTTCCATGAAGAAAAACATTCTTAAATGAATATCATTACTGACTTGTCAGCTTGTTCTGCTGTAGGCATCAATCTTCAGAGTGTTTCACGAAGTCCCTGAGAAAGGGCGAACCAAATGTGGTTTATTTGTTTTCACTGGTGGGTTATTCTAAATAGAGAAGGCAACAATTGTTCAGGATGGGTAAACAGCTGGGCTAAGACCTTAACAGTGGGCTAGGTATGGTACACAGATATTGAAAATATGGGGCTCAATTTCCATTTAAGAATGCATGAATCAAAACATGTCTCATGTTACAGCACAACTGAGTAGCAGAGACTACCTGGAACACAGCCACACAACTAAAGTGATCAATAATGGCAATTAACAACAAGTGGTTTATGACAATTTGAAATGTTTCTTCACTTTGTGGAAATGAAATGAAATTGATCTTGATCTGCCTTTTACTTCACCTTGCCTAGTTTTAACTTTCTTGTAAATGGTTCACAGCAAGTGAGAATAATCTCTAAGCTAGCTTGTCCTCTGAAAAAGTTTATTGCCTTATTTATTTTAGTGCTCCAGCTGCTTTCATAAACTGTCTGTTATTTTCTACTCTATTTGGTGCCCCTTATTTATCCAGAGATTTACATAATGCTTCTTTTTTGGTTCCCACGTATAATCTGATGGTTCAATTTTTTGAGTTCACACCTGCAATTAAATGTGCCTTTCTTGTACCTTATGTCTTATTTCAAATCTCTACAAGAATTATTATGCCAGGTTTATCTACATGCTACAGAATAAAAGAAAATAAATTGGAAAAAAGATAGTGATTTAGACTAATTCATACCGCCAAGAAGAAACATAATTAAGGTCTTTGCAATAAAAATGGCCTGCAATATTTCAAACTTGACACTTCAGATTATGAACTCTTTAGCTCATCTCAATGCCAAAGTCTGTAAAGGAAATTGTCTTTCATGTGGGCACAAGGCATTCCCAACAGCTCTCCTTGGGTCAAAGGCAGATCAGGAAAGCAGGCTGAAGAAAAAAGAAAGAAGACTGTTAACACTCTCAACCTGTCACAGATTCTATTGTTTGTTGTATTGTAAAACCAGCTGTTTTTAGGTTTCTGCAGAAAGCTCTTATAGCATGCTTCTGGTACTATACAGGTAAATGGGGAGATGGGTACAAGAAGAACTGGTTTTCAGTTCAGCTGTTAATAAATTTATCTGACACAGTTGTATTTAAATTTTGCAAACTCAGTGAATTGAGTCTTGGGTACATCTCTGAGAATTTTTTCATTTGATATCGTCCTGAGAGAATACCTGTCCACTGGATATACCTTCAGTTTGTTCCCAAAATCGTTTTTAACTTTTTCAATCATCTTTATTATGGATTTCATGACAAGTTAGTTGTAGCTGACAAGTCACAGATTCAAAAGATTAATTGATGATATCCTGTGATATTTGGTTTTGTTGATAGGGAATCTATTCAGATTTGGGAGCACTGGGAATCACTGTGAAATTTAGTCTCCTATCAGAGGTCTGTGCAACATATAATCTGTAATTGCAGAAGAATTTTTCTTTCTCTTTGCTTCTGTCTATGGAAGATGTCTCCTTATGTAAGACAGTCCAAAATTAGCTGGGCTTTGTGTGTGTGTGTTTGTTCTTCACAAAGAAAAGGTGATTGGGTTGGAATGGGTTGCTTGGGGAGGTGGTAGAGTCGCTCTCTCTGGAGCTGTTTAAGAAAAGACTTGATGCAGCCAGTGCCATGGTCTATTTGACCATGGTCTATTAGTTCATAGATGGAATTCAATTATCTCAAAGGCCTTTTCCAACCTATTCAGTTCTGTGATTCTGTGAAAGAATAGGCTCTTCACTTTGTCTGATGTAACTAGAATCAGTCTTCTGTAACTATCAAGTTTAATAGGACAGTAGATTTATTTGATTAGGAAAGCTGTGCTGCATTCTTTCCTGACATTTATGTGTTGCTTTTGTGTAGGTGTTTAGGTTTGGGTTGGGTTTTTTGTTAGGTTTGATTTGGGTTTTTTTAGTAATAACTCATCAACAGTCTGTCAGGTCAAAGAGATTGCACAGATTGGTTATGTTGGCAAAATTAGAAAGGTCTTCAGTAAGTGCTTGAAATATTTTTCTTGGCTGATGCTTCTCAACACTATCTGGCTGTTAGTATATTATCATACTTCAGTGTAAAACAAGAAGATTTTTATAACAATTATGACTTCAGCACTCAAGTTTCAAGTTTTTAAATTTTTTGTGATGATTTAATTTCAAGATAGTGCAGTCTTTAATGTGCTTAGCTTCAAAGTCTGTTATCAACAGACTTCTACAGTTATTTTTACTCTGGATGCATGATTTTATTTCATGAACTAAATGCATTCTTCTTCATGTTTTCTTCTATATACATTCAACTTATAATTAAAATTAGTTTTTATACCCACTAACTGCCTCTTTTAATCTGTGCCAGGGCTTAGTATTCTTCTTTCTGTACTAATATTTTACCTAAACTTTAAAAGTTTCAAAGACCTGTAAATTTTTCCTTTTTTTTTTTTTAAATTAAATCAGGTTTTATGGTATTAATTCAGGAAATCAACCTGGAAATTCAAGTCATTTTCCATTCTTGCATTATCAGGGAAAAAATGGTATAAACTTGTTCATTTGAAATCTTTGAAATTTTTCATTGTATATACAAGTCTAAATTGTTGTTGTGATAGCATTATTCCAGTCTGCATTTAATCCAGTGATGATACCATGTTGTAGTTAAGACAGACAGGACACCTTTCCTTCATGCAGCAATAGCCCATCTTTCTTGTTCACAGCTCATATTTATATGATTTTCTAAAATTATCATGTTTAAATCTAATTGGTTAGTACCCAGTTCATTGGGTGGTAGTTGCTAGAATATGTGCTCACCAAAAGCTTTTTTCCCTAAAGATGCTGAAATTCTTTTTTCATGAGTAAAATATTATTCCCATGGGTACAAATTCCTTTTCTCACAGGTACTTGTCAGGCCAGCTGTTTGCTGTTCTCAGCCAAAGTAGCAGGCCTGAGCCATGATTTTACAAGGCCTTTCTTTTGCAAGGTTTTACCTATCTGCAACAATATCATGAGCTGTTCCTATTCCTTCATCTCTTCTGATGGTTTCTTCCTTCTCTGTTTTGTGAGCCAATCTACTCATTCACATTACTGCTAAATGAACTAAATTAGAATAAACTAGCAGGAGTTAAGATAAACTGGTTTTTCCCCTTCACTTAATAGGGTGATTAGAGAAAACATTGCCATATCAATTTAAAAACAAATCGTGTCTAAAACCTGCCCAATCTGATTTTTTTTTGTGTATTACATGTGCTTCCATTACTTCAGCTGAAATGACAGAGCACCATAGGCAGCACTCTAAAATCCAGATTGGGACAGAAAAAAGAAAGGCAATTAAGCTGGTAAACATCAGTTTAAACTAATCAAATACTTGTGATAAAGTATATTGCAATAAAGTATTTTTCTGATACTGCAGGTTTCTAGGTAGTACCTTTCATAACAATGCATCCCAAAACTGTCACATAAAGGTTTTACTTTATGTGCTCCCTGTAATACAATGCAGAAAGGCAGAGTGAAAATACAATTATGTAGTTTGTTAGAACACTAAGTAATGTACAATAAGAAATAATGATTCAGGAGCTGATTATGATTTTCATGTCTAATTAAAAGTTTAATCATTTTACTCCAGATATATTTGAAGTCCAAACACTAATATTGGCATTGAGTTTCTTAATGTAAGGTGACATAATGGTTACTTGAAAGAGAAGTGAACAGGCAATGCCTTCACAGCCCCTTGTATAACAAGAAATTGCAGAGTTTGGGCATGGACCTTTTACTGTCCAGTTTAGAAATAGGCACTTCATCTAGATTTATACTTTGCTACCACATTGGTATGACACTTGCAGAGACCACAGATGGTAAATACATAAGTTTTTCTCAGCAGAAGATTTCCAGTATGGATTTTCAACTGAGCTCTATGATGAATCCCAGGCAAGAATGACAAAGGTGGTTTTGAGGAGGAGGAGAAGTCTAAAGGGTGCTGGGTGGTGGATGAGAGTTTCATATATTGGAAAGAAATCAGTCATCATAAAGACTTTATCTGCTGCATTATTTCCTTTGTAAAGAATGAGAATTATTTTATAAGTGGTTTCTTTATATTTCTTAATGGAAAAGAAACTTATTAAATGTAGTATATGCATCCACTTCATTTGTTAAACTGAATGAAAATGAAATGGTCAATACTGGGAAATGATAGTTTACACGTGAGCATCCTAGAGTTTGGGAAGGTTTCCAGTGCAGCTTAATTCACTTGGCTTCCTGTTCCAGACCTGAACCTCCTATTAGCATGGTTATTGGGAGTATCATTTTTAACAGATAGTCTCCTTGGGCAAATAAGAGCCATGCAGTGAAAAAAACTGAGGATGCAGATGTGTTTCCTGGTGTGGTATAACATGTAGGAAATGCAGCCAGCATGTACATTAAAACCTATCCTCTATATGTATGTATGCATGTCAATAAATTGCTTCTGTTTTCTTTTTCCTTTTTTGTTTAGGAACTAGGAACACATACTTAATATATTTGATAAACTTGTTATTGAGGCATAGGCACTCAAGATACCCCATATTTTAAAGTTCATGTTGATGCAGAGAGGAGAATAAATGGTTTAATTTCAGGAGGATTGCTAGCAGGGTTCAAGCCTTTTTATCAGCAAATTATGGCTGCAGCAATCAAAAGGCTTCTTTGCAGCTGTGCAGCAGAAAGGCCCAGGAGGTTTTCCATTCTGATCACTGTAATGGAAAGAAGAAGCCATGACAGTCTGAAAACACTGTGTGGGTGACATAGAGTTTGGTGCCAACAGCATTCTCCCTAGGCTTTAAAATAAAACATGCCACACGGATTAGACCAGGTGAAGACCTCTGGGGACCTTGTGTGTGCTGATGAAGCTGCTGCCTCAGCAGCTGTGAAGCAGCTGCAGCTCTATATAAGGAAAGATCAGGCAGTAGACGTGCAGTAGATGTGCATGCTTGCAGCACGAACGCGATCTTCCAGATGGCTCTGCAGTTGTTGTAGAGATGAGTTAGCATTTCTCTCAGTGAAAGTGCTACACATATTTTCTGAGGTATTTTAAAATAAATAGTACTAAAATTGAGGTCACATTTAAATTTAATTTGTCTAATTGTACATGGAACTCAATTATGGTAGTTCCCACTGAAGTCAGCTGGAGTCACACTCACCTTCTAACGTGAGGACAGTATCAGTACTGTAAGACAATCTTCTTAATCTCATTTTCTAATCATTTTCATAGTTACAATTTATTGGTTTAATTTTTTTGCTTATAAAACTCTATGCTGATAGATTTGACTGCTTGCTACACAAAAGGACACTTTTGTGTGAATGTAGCAGTGAATTGATCTTTTGCAAAGCAAGACAATGAAACCTTACCAATTAGAGAAAGAAAAATATAAATTACAAAGGGAGTTGCAGGTTAACATAAAATTTTAACAAATACAGTTAGAACTGTAACTTCACCTGAAAGTCCTTAAGATAATTGTCAAAGCCAGCACGATAACAAAGGAGGAAAAGCAAGATCTTCCATTGTTGTCAGTGCAGTTTAAATTCAATAGTTTGTTATTAAATGATAATTTGTAAAAATCTAGGTAACTGTACAGTTTTGATTTTATATAAAGTCTTTCTCTTAAAAATGTGCACAGTTTTATCATATATTATTATAAAGATAGCACTAGCCAACAAAAAATGCAATTGCTTTTGTTTCCTTCTAAACCTGGGTCTTCAAAAGCAGAGAAGGTAGTCTGGGTATGACGTGCTTTCCTTTCTCCTTATCAACACCTTTGTTTTGTGCAAAAGAAAGGTAACCACACCCTTCTCCAGGACACAAGGGAGGAGATAACTTGGAAAATAATAATAGAGTGTCTTCTCTTCACATTTTATGTAAGTTCAGTGTAGAATTACTTAGGTTGCTTTTTGCTCTGTGAGTTCTTAAACAATAATATTTAGTGTAATTTTGTTTTACTGAGTCTTTATATTTAATCAGTACTAGTTTTGATTTACCTAATCAGGTTTGTGTCATGTGACAAAACAATTGTATGCATTCTCATTTAAGAAGTGAACTCTCCCCCATTTTCTTTCAGGATTACACATGTGTATCCATACTTCAGAGAATAAGACTGTAATCTTTTAGCTACACTTACTAAGTGTAATATAATAATACTAAAGCAGTATTGCAAATACCCTTTTGTCTGAGGAGGGTTAGATCACCAAGGGTTACAGGACTTTTTTTTTTCCAGCTAATAATATTTTATGAACATTTAATAAATGATCAATAAACTTTCTCATTAAAAGTATTTGATAGTGCAGTAACAACAGTGTGGAAAACTACTGATTTGATTTTTTTTTTTTTTTAATCTCTGTGGTATGGAAAAATATATTACATGCCAAAAAACAATGTGATCCCTGAAGGTACAGCATTCTCTTTTGGCACGATTGTAGCAGTGAAATCAATGTTAAGAATCTCATTAAACTGAAAAAAATGAGATCTTACTGAAGAACTCAGTTTTCAACCTATACTGCCAAAGTGAAGCTTTTTCCTTTTTTCATTTGAGCCATTACACTGTAATAACACGTCTTCATGTTTTTGTTTTGCTGGGTTTTCTTCTGTATGCCATTCTAATGAGTTGTTCTATCTAATGTTTTAATGAATTATGACAATTATTTTTCGTGCTACAAAGAACTTGTAAGAACTATAAAGTAAAAGGTTGCACCTAGGGAACTGAAAATGAAACCATATTTTTATGGCCATGAGGCCATATTATAGAGCAAACTTGAAATTTCCTTGTCATTTAAAAAGGATATATATTGATAATTTCAAAGATATTTTTTCTTTTTCTTTGAGAACAATTGGTAATTGCTTGATTGGCAAACACTATTTGATATGTTAAAATATGGAGGGCAGGCAGTTTCTGTTTTTCAATTCACAGGCACAAACTATTTTCCTTGCATGATGAGTCAAAAGAAAGATCATACTCTTTCCAGTAGAAAGGACTCTCTAATCTTCCATAGTCTTCAGCAATTTAAGTGACTTCAGGTTCACTATATTATTACATAAGTGAATTACGTAGGTAATTTATTCACAAGGGACTCAAGTGTACTCATATTATTTGCCTAATTTCTTATAAGGCCTGCTGGCATTATGATTAAAATGAGCATTGACTGAGCAAGGAGTCCCCACTCAGATTCTCATTACTACAATTTACTCCTGGCAAAAAAAGGATTGTAGTTTATCCACCTGCCTATGGGAAACAGCTGCTGCTCCTGAGTACTTGTACAAAGCAAAATTTTCTGGTAACTGTTTCAACTCAGTTTCCATTCTTTTTTGGTTTTGCATAGAAATATACAGTGATCATAACACCAAGAAAGAAGGAGAAACAGAGATAGGGAGAAAGAGAAAACCAATCTGTTGGTGGTCTTCTGTAAATAAGCTGGTGTTGCATGTAGGAATCAATATTAATGCTTTGTTTCTATAAAATAACAGCTTGGAAAGCACTTTCTCTCATA
Organism: Haemorhous mexicanus; assembly: GCF_027477595.1. NCBI lineage: Eukaryota > Metazoa > Chordata > Aves > Passeriformes > Fringillidae > Haemorhous > Haemorhous mexicanus. Next base: position 78,765,755 of record NC_082341.1, read on the forward strand.
TGTTGCTATTTAGTCAGTGTAGCAAACAATAATCTAGTTATACAATGAAAAATGTTTTTGGAGAACAGTGTTTTTGTTTTTGAATAACACAAAGCCTCATCACATTTTAACTATTCCTTCTCTTCTGTATACAGTCCAAATAATGAGACTGCTATCTTTTGCTCTTAAGAGATTTTCATAGTGAAGAGTTTTGTTAGGCTTCCTATTAAATGACCAAAGAAATAAAATTACTGTGTTGTTCAGATACTCTGGGGCGGATGTTTGTTTTTGTTTTTTTTTTCTTTTGTTCAATAAGGAGTCTAAATTTATGAACTTTCAGGACACAATTCTTCTTGATACTTTCTAAAACCTAACTATTTCCATATACATAGATATACATAGATTCAGATTATGTAGGCATACATAAATATATTTTTTATCTTAAATTATGATCATTTGTTGGCTACTTGAAGTCTATATAACAGTGTGAGTGATTATGAGCAAAAACTGTAAAAACTCCAAATTGTCTTAGATTTTTAAGAAGGCTCTGCTGTACTTGTTCAGGGGATATGTTTGCTAGTAAGATATATTGATGCTGCTTTCTGATACAAATTTGAGTCTGAAACATGTTAAAAGAAATAAGTTTGATTTGCCTCATTTGTCCTTGAGCAAGTGCTGCAGGTGTTTATTGCTGTTCCTTTCTAGTTGAGATGAATATTGATTTTAGATATAAAATTAGGTACAATTTTTTGCAGCATACAGCTAAATAATATGTTAATGAAAATTAATCATAAGCCAGCTTTGCCATTACTCATAACTAATAATTTTAGCAGGAACATTTCATTGCCATTTTAAAATAAAAGCATCATGATTGACCAAGTGTTTGGTTTCCCCAAGTAATTTAATCCTGCAATAGATGCCATTTGTTTTTTGCCTTTTTTACTTTTATATGTTCTCTGTATCCTTCACACATATATTTGTAGCTCTGTAGCCTATTGAAAAAGTGGCTAGTTTTCCCAGTAATTTTCCATGTCCTTTCCCTAGGCAGAAAGACAAAACAAATTCCAGATCTCCAAGCTCCTGGGGCTCCAAGGCCCCAGTGCTATCTTTGTTCTTCCTGGGAACCAAGGTTGAGAGCAACTCTTCAAAATACATTTAATGGACAAAGTACAGCCAGTGCCAAGGGGGGCGGGGGGATCCAGAGAAGGAGCTTGACCTAGGGGGAATTGCATCACCTCATAATTGGTGCTTTTTATCAATTATGCTAATTTCCTAAAACCTATAAAAATGTGGGCTTTTGTGGACATCTTTCCATAACTGCCCCTGAAGGCCTTCAAATAAAGATGTGCTCTTGTATTATTAAAGATCTGCTCTCCTCTTGACTAAAATTATCTTGAGTTTCATTTCTAGGCTGGGAAAAAGGCAACACAATGGAAGAAGATTTTGCATAGGACAGTGAGGTCATGTTTATATACTATCCCTTTTGAAGGGTTTTGTTCAAGTTTGTTTAGTGTAGCAATGGCAGCGAAATGAAGAGAAAACGCTGTTGACAGATGTCCCCAAGAAAACATAGCTGTCATGTTAACTATCTAGGTACCTCTGTAGTCTGTAGTTGGTGGATAAAGTGTCATAATTCTCAAGTCATTTCATTGCTGGACAAAACCCAGCATGGTTCTGGCATATAGATACTACAAAATGCAAATAACCTCTTGGGGATATATGCCAGAAATGGAGATAGGATATGTAGACACATTGTAAGGCAGCTCTTCAGTTTTTTTGGTTTTTTTTTCCTCCGTTCTGATGCAGGAATGTAAAACTGCATCAGAACAAAAAAAAAAACAAAAACCCTAAATAAAATATAAATGTAACTGTAAAAGCAAATATAAACTGTTCTAAAACAATAAAAGAAATTAGAAAGTCTGTAGTAGAAAGAAGCCTAATGTCTTTTTCAGGATGAAAAATATCTTTTTCAATCGTATAATTCTGCAGTAATGACATTCCCATCCTCTGACAGTAAATCCGAAGTATGTTTCTTGCACTTTTCTTTAAAACTGCATTTCATTCAAAAATCCTGATTTTTCAGACAAGGTTAATGAAAAATACAAGTCCCAATAGAAGTCCTTGACATAGCATAGTAGGAATTTTTCTCTAACCTTAATTTTCACCACTAACACTTTCTGTTTACCATCTTCTTAATAATTTAAAAATTCTTTCACTGATACACAGATTCTTCAATTTAAGTAGCAACTCCTAACAACATTGTATCATACTAATCACCAAAATCTAAATAAGTGAGACTAATTTTATTTTTTCAAATTAAAAAATCAATTGCCTTATCAGAGGAAAATATTGAGAAAACTATTATTATAAAATAATAGTCTAATTTGGGTTTATTAGCATAGTATTTATTTCAGAATTCTGAAATGAGAAAAGGAGAACCTTGATAATTTTAGTACTCATTTAATCTTGCAAAGCTCCTGCTGGTTCCTGCTACCTATAGTAGTCTGCTTCATTAATTGCATTCAAACAGACCAGGTGCAATCTAGTTTTCGAAACACATAGATGGCTTTTAATTGGTACTCTACTATCATTATTGATGAGGCTCAAGTTTTTTCTCTGAATCTTTTTGCTTTTATTTCAGCTGCAAAATTTATTGCTGTTTTTTGAAAGTGCTTACATTAGACCTATGATTTCTGATGCCAGAGATGATTTTTTCAATTTCGATATGCAGTTAAGCTGTAGATCATTGAGTGTCTCTCTCAGTTGCTTGGGATCAAAAAATCACAGAATCATTAGTGCTTGAATGTAACTAATGTTGGAAGTCATCCAGTCCAAACCATCTAGTCTAAACCATCTGACAAAGCAGGTTCATTTTGAGCAGGTGACACAGGAACAAGTCACCTGGGAGGTTTGGAATATCTCAGGAGAGGGAGACTCCTCAACCTCTCTGGGCTGCCTGGCAGTACTTTGCCAACCCTCAATGTAAAGTTCTTCCTCATGTTTAGGGGGAACTTTTTGTGGTTGAGTTTATGGTCATTACTGCTTCTTCTGTCACTGAGAACCACAGAAAATGTCAAATGTCGGGAACCACCCTCTTCACAGACACTTTTGAAGCATTGTTTTATATGTTAATGAGATGTAAGGATGTTTGACTTAGACACTGAGACTATGCCTTTGACAACATCCCTCACAATTATTAATCCCTTCAAACTTTCAAGGCAGCTGCAGAATTATTTTCTGTAATCAAGTCTTTCTTAGTGTCCTCTTCAAAACCATTTATGAAAAAACATTCCTATTGATTCAGTGATTTTATTTACATTTTATGTAAATAAATTCAGTGATTCAGGTAAATAAAATTTACTGGTGTTTTCAGAGTTGAAGGAACTTTGTGATGCATTTCAAGTAATTCCATTTTCTAGGAAAAGTTAGTGTTAACTTACTGAAAAATTTCAGGTAACTGTGTAACCATTAAAGCTGCAATCAAGTCTAAAGCCATCTTTTTGAGCTAACAAGTGCTGGGCCCAACGCTTGGGGCCCTGCTTGCTTTGGCAAGATGACTTTGTGCAGTTTTCTCAGCCTCCAGAGTGTGTGGGGATGCATTTGTGTAGGGCTACACTGCTTTCTACACAATGCAGGAGGAAGGTGTGGGGACAACACTCAGTCCTCCAAAGCAGAAGTGTGCCAGGGAAGGCTTCAACAATACAGCTGCCAGTAAAACCCCTTCTGAATTCATTTGATTCACTTGATTCTTCTGTCCTTACGAATTGTTCTGAATTTCATAATCCATTATTCAACATGATCTCTGCTTATTTTATAGTATTTATATTTGTTTTTCATTTTTTAAAGTTGTTTGTTATTCAATAACTGTGCTGTAGTAACATTGTCATTGCATCATGGTTTTTTATATTCTTGCTTTTTATCCTTCTTTCCTCATTTTCTGCCCCTGTGTGTGTTTGTCTTGCACTAATATTTAAAGCATTTATATTATATTGCCTAAGTTTCTGGTATAAACAACTCTTGAAATTATGTGTTATTTTTCTTGACAATATCTTTTTTCTTAGAGCAATTCACTTCAATGCTTTCCCTAAGTGTACCAGTGGCCTAAATCCCTCTTACTGTACTACTTATTTGCTCTTCACTGCTGACAGTTATTCCAGTTCTAGATCCATTTATTTACCCATTAAGCCTGATAAATTCCATTTCTCCTTCTAGTGATTAAAATTTGATATATAATTTCAGATTCTGGATAAATTATTATCTGTATTTGTTGATTTAATGTTTTTACTACTCATACATGTTTCAATCTTTGCTAGAATCTGTGTCTGGTAAAGTCCCCTTTTTGTGATTACTTTCTGACCTTGTGATGAATTTTAGATATTCTCCTATACATGGCATTTTGCTTCTTTATTATATAGTGTGCATCATGTTTATAGAAAGTACTAGAATGCCATCAAAGTTCACTTTTATTTCTTAAGCTCCTTTTTTAGGTAGATATATTGATCTTTGAATTCAGTGTTGTACAGAATCACAGAATCAGGTTGGAAAAAGATGCCAAGATCATCAAATCCAACCTTTGACTGATCAGCACCTTGTCAACTAGAGCAAAGTACTGTGTGCTGTGTCCAGTCGTTTCTTTAACATTCCCAGGGTGGTGACTCTACCACCTCCCTGGGCAATCCATTCCAATGTCTAACAACCCATTCCATGAAGAAATTCTATTTGATTCCAAACCTGTACCTCCCCTCCCAGAGCAACTTGAGTCTATGGCCTCTCATCCTGTCACGAGTTCTGTGGGAGAAGATGCCAATCCCCACCTTGCCAGACAGCAATAAGGTCTCTTGTGAGGCTCCTTTTTTCCAGGATAAACAGCCCCAGCTCCCTCAGCCTCTCCTCATATGACTTAATCTCTAGTCACATTAGTCACTTAGGCAAAATGTTTCCCTATTCTGTGGTTATGCTATCATAGTGTTGAAAAATATAAATACACTGTTGTTGTTTGTATTATTCAACTATGTCTATGTTCCAGTTTAGAACATTTTTTTGCTTGATTAATACACTTACAATTTAAAGGACAATTTGAAGCTGCTAGACCTTTTATTTTTTTTCCCCACACATTCCTAGTAGATCAGGTGCCCTTCTGCTCTCTGGATTTACTCTGCAGATTGTCCAATTGCAAACTTTTAAGCAGGACTTTTTGGGGAACTGCTGTGAATCTGTCAATATCACCTTTCTGAGTCTGTGTAAATGATTGTAAGGGATGTTCTTTTGCACTATTCTTGTCCTGTGTTGGAGCCATTTTTTCCCAAACATTTTTGGGATAATTTCTTTCTTTCTTCTTTTCAGTTCTCAGATCCCTATCTGAAATAGCACTATGATAAAGCTGTTGTAATCATATCTGGTATGTAAGCTCAGTTTTAGTTCCACTCCTAAAAAATATTCATCAGGTTTCTACTGAAGGAGAATGCATGGATTGTAGACATATAGAAAGCCTGTTTTAACTTTTGCCATTTCCTCTGGTTTTAGGGCCTTTTTTTCTGTTGGTCTTTTTCTCTGTTCTGATAAGTCTTCTAGAACAATACTAAAAACAAACAAAACAACAACACATCCAGATATTTCAACAAGCTTCCTGAGCGCTACTGTTTTGACCTGTTCTGATTGTTGAGTTGTCAAATGCTCTCCACTGCACCATTTCTTCAGTGTTTAAGATGTCAAGCAGAAAGTATTTCCCACACAATAGAAATCTCTTGAAGAAGAGTTAAAAGGTAATGTGTGTAAAAATCCATTATGGATTTTACTTTAGGAAACCTTTAACACTGAAGATTTGTAAGATGTCAGTAGATGCTTTGTAAGAAATGTTAATCCTAAAGACGTACTAAGAATTCCTTCTTACAACCTGCAGATACAGCAGCCTATACTGGCCTGTTCGGATTTCAAGTCTTAAAGAAAGACAGATACAAATGAGATCTGAGTTCTAATGTTGACTTAATAGATGACTCACTTTTGAGACAGTAGAAACAAAAGCCTTAGCAAAGAATTCGTAGATACAGCTGTCAATAACTTCTCTTTTTTTGTCTGTACTGACTTTTTCATAGTTTCACATGAAATAGAATTGAAATCAGAAGCATTTGAAGTCTTTTGTTGCATTAGTCAGAAGGTGACACCTCTGCTTTCTATCAGATCTCCTAATATGAACTTTATTTAAACATAAAACTTCTGAATCATCTGCTGTTGAATCCAAGTTCATGCCAAAGCTAATGCTGAGCGTGTTAACCCCCTCTCTTGTATTAGGCATCCACACAGAATCATAGAGTTATTAAGGTTGGAAAATACCCTTAGGATCTGGCACTACTTTGTTCACCATTAAACCATCTCCCCAAATGCCACATCCACACATCGTTTGAACACTTCCTGGGATGGTGATTCTACCTTCCTGGGCAGCCTATTCCTGCCAGGGCTTGTTCTGATCAATCTTTCAGTGAATAATTTTTTCCTAATAGCTAATCTAAACCTCCCCTGGTGCAACTTGAGTCTATTTTCTCCAGATCCATCTACAATGCCTTCCCTCAAGCAGATCAACACTTCTGCCCAGCTGGTGTCATCTGCAAACAGGGTGCACTCAATCTCCTTGTTCAGATCATCAGTAAAGGTAATAAACAGAACTGGTCCAAGTACAGAGCCCTTGTGATCAACCACCAGCTGGATGCAACTCCATTCACCACCTCTCTCTTCTCCCAGTCATTCAGCCAGCTTTTTACCCAGGGATGAGTGCCCCCGTCCAAGCCACAAGTATCCAGTTTCTCAGAAGCACAGAATGAGACAGGTTGGAGGGAACCACAGTGAGTCCTATGGGATGCAGCCTCCCTGCTCTAGCAGTGTGATCCTAGAGCACATCGCGCAAGGTCTCATCCAGACTGTTTTTGAGGATCTCCAGTGAGGGAGACTCCACCACCTCTCTGGGCAATCTGCTTCTGTGCACAGTCATCTGCACATAAAAAAGTTTTTCCTCTTATTCCAGTGGAACTTCCTGTACATCCATTTCTGTCTCTTGCTCTATTGCTTGGCCCCACTGAGCAGAGCCTGGCTCCATCCTCTTGGCACCCTCCCTTCAGATACTTACAGACATGCATAAGGTTCCCTCTCTTTTTTCCTCTTGAAGCTGAACAGGCCTGATACCCTCAGCCTTTCCTCACAACAGAGATGTTCCCATCTCTTAATCATCTTCATAGCCTTCTGCTGGACCTGCTACTATGTCTGACTGGTACTGGGGAGCCCAGAACAGGGCACAGAACTTCACCAGGGCTGAGTAGGGATGCAAGATGACCTTCCTTGACCTGTAAACTATTGCTAATGCATCCCAGGATACCATTGGCCTTCTTGGCCATAAAGACACACTGCTGGCTCATGGACTGTTTGTTTTTTATCAGGACCCTCAGGTCCTTCTCCAGAGAGCTGCTTTCCAGCTCTCGTATCCTGATCCACATGTCCTTCATGTGTGGGACTCTGCAATTGTTTTTGCTGAACTTCAGATAGTTCTTCTCTGCCCACCTCTCCAACTTGCAAGGTACTTCTGAAAAGCTCCACAGGACCTGGGGTACTGGCCTTTCCTCACAGATTTGTTTTGAAGGAGAATGTTGTGGGAGATAATTTAAAAGGTTTTATTAAACTCAGGTACACAAAATGCTTCAGTTTAGGTATGCCTGTACATGCCTTAGTGCACATGGAAACATTTGCTTAAAATCACAGTGGCAATCACATGGATTTATATGATCCAAACCTAAAAATCCTGATTTCCACTTGTGCTTTGTCTAATGCAAACAGGATAAAAATTCTCCACATGAAATTCACTGGGAATTTGCCCACCCAGTTTCATGGAATTCAGAATTCAGCCCAAAAAAATCACAAAACAAGGAAAAGGAATATATTTACCGCTTTATTATTATCATCCCTTATAAGGAAATACAGACAGAGAGACAATATGTGGCCTTGTGTATGTGTACATTTTATTTGTATTAATACCAATGAAATTTGGAGGTCATGTAAACCAATGGGTTTCTCAAATCACTTGGTTGACAGCACATGGCTGAGCCCCTCAAAAAAACAGGGTTTTTAAAAATTCTAGGAATGGAGACTGCACAGGCTCAGTGGAGACGTGATGGCTTCTTATCTGCCTAATGGCAATGACAGCACTGCATTACAGGGCCATTTGGTTAGACATGAAATTCACTGAGTGTAAATAAAATTTACACACTGAAGTGTGCAACTGAAATTTGCTACATAATTTTTTTATTACCTTGGTTTATTAACAATTTTGAGCATATCATATGGTGTTGCTTGAAGAGGAATTTTACAAAACAACGAGGATTGCTTTGCTTGTGAGAGGTAAGAGTTGAGGTAATTTTTCTTTGAAAATCAGGTAGGTGTTTTGCAGAACTAAAAAAAATTATCTATTGTGTGTTCTTTAGTATTAATTTCACTTACTTTGAGAATAATGTTAAATAATCCTGGAATATGATTTCTCTGTAATTAAGCTGTCTTCTCTAGATAAGTACGCCATTTAATATTAAGAACTCTAGAAGAAAAAGTATCTTCAAATATATAGCACTTCCAAGCAAATGAGGAGGGAGGAAGTCCCTCCCTTACAAAGACTATGGTTGTATGCATCCTCTCAGGTCACCAGTTGTTTTGTGTATGCTGCCAAACTCTGACATATCTAAGACAGTCTTTTTGTATCCCATGCTCTAAAGGGCAATCACATCTCATCCTGAAGCTGGAGATTTGCATTCTTCATCAGGTTTAGTCAGGCAGAGTGCAGAGCTAGCAGTAGGGCTCAGCATATTATTCAGTTGAGTAATCAAGGGGATATTAGTCTGGGAAAGCATGCTTGCTGTGTTAATAATGTCCCTTGGGTGTTTTTTTTGGTTTTTTTTTTGTGGTGGTGGTTTGGTTTTGGGGTTTTTTGGGTTTTGGGGTTGTTTCTTCCAGTTTTTGTTTAGATTTTTTTGGGTTTTTTTCCTATTGTCTCAAAATATTTTTTTATTAGAGCATTTCACTGCCATTTTTTTATCTCCTCTGGAGGGTGTGTGACACTCCACCTCCTGGAGTCATCCTCTAAAAGGGACAGATATTTTTTCTAGTGATTTCATTTCACTGCTCTTGGCATACTCAGGACTCATCTGAAATCTGGTTTGAAAACATCACAGGATAGCTGAGTGGAATTTAGCTGCCTTAATGCCATGTTAGATGTCTTGTGATATTTACTCATGGTGAGAAGACCACTTCAAAAGGTCAAGTGTAGAATCCAGTTTTATATCTGACTGTCCCATTTGGATATCATTAGGCATCTATATTTAGCCAGTCTCACCTACAATGTGTTCTCACTCTGAATGTTTGTCTAAAAGAAGTTGGTAGCTGACCACTAATGTCCATTTGCCCTTTGAACCAAAACTTTGTAATTTCCAATGTACCAAGAGCTTTTTTTTTCCTATTATGATATTTTTCAGTATTTAGAGTGCATATTAGACTTATTTATTATGCCACAGAGCACAGTTGCAAAGCCAGAAAAAAAAAAAAGGGACTCTTGCACATCACTACCAGTCTAATACCAGGTAGTTAATTACACATCACATCAAGAGGGAAAAAACTGGTCATGAATTCCCAGAAATAGTGTAGAGCAGGAAGAAAAACTCTTGGATAAATTTGGGATCTTAAGAAAGCACACTAACTGAAGTAAAAAAATAAATATATCCCAATGGCTGAATGTATTGTGTTCCACTCACTGTGAATACTGTAGCTTAGAGGAAAAAAGCTCTAATACTACTTAATAATGACAACAGCAACTGATTATAAGGAAAATAATATGAATGTTAATAATGTTAATAATAATAACAACAGTATATGATTTGCTTAAAATCACAGTGGCAATCACATGAACTTAATATATTAGTAATAATGATATGACGAATTCTACATATCTGAGTGTTTCAACAGAACCTTAATACTTGTAGGAAACACATCAGAATCAAAGAACAACTCAATGGTCATTCTTAATAGAATTATAATTCATAAAGATATCAATAGCAGTTCCTGTATGATTAACCCTAGCCAGAGATCAATTATCCCAGTGAAATATTGAAAGAAATATTAAGGAGGAGATCAGTGGAAGTAAGGCAGAAAATGATAGCAAAGGTTAAAACAGAATTTAGCTATGAAGAAATTTATAAATTCTGAAGAAGAGAATGTGGAAAAATCCCAGATAGGACTGCAAATCTTATAATACTTTAAAAGGAAAAACTCATCCAAACTGATACTTTTTCTGTTGTATGAAAGAATTACTGACCCATGTGCAATTAAGCCATGTCACTAGTACCACTTTTCAGTTATAAACAAGAATCAGCAGCCTTGTTCTACAACAGTTCACATTTTATTACAAACAGTTTGCACTATGCAATGTAGGTACTGCTGGTTTTCTAGCTGTTACTTCTTGTAGTTTCTCTGAGGTAACTAGAGATTTCTGATACTTACCAGGTATATTACAAGAAGGCAAATAAGAGGCAGTAAAAGTGATATTATTGTGGAGCCATTTTTGTAATTTCTGATGATACCTTGACCCGAACATTTGTTCACAGACTTTAGGATATATTTGAAAGCTTGTTTGTCAGTAGCAAGGTTTCTTTACTTGTAAAATGATGCCTTGCTGGGGGGCAAAACAAAACACCTGCATATGAAACCAAGGGTTAGGCTTGCCTGTAGTTTTCCTATTTCTTATGAATGGTTCATGACTATTTTAAAGCAAGCAGTGCATTTTAATAAAGCTGACAAAGCTTCCTGGTAAAGGAAGTTCACATGTTTTACTGGTAGAATTTACAGTGCAGCGAGTAATTCTCTGTCTCACATGCTTTTTTAAAACTGACTTGTCTTCCATATAAAGCAGATTGTTTCACTGTCATAGATCCATAAACACTAAAGCTTATAGAGTGAAAAAAAAAGGATAAGTTTATTTCAGTTGTTATGTTGTAAACTGAGATTCAATTTATGGATTCACATTAACAAGGAATCTACATACATATTGTTGGTTATTCTGATAGGGTGCTTTCAGAAACAATGCAAAATAATTTTTTGATTATTTAATAGATCTTAATTTAACTTGGATGATGAATTAATTTTGATTGGTATCACATACTGTGAGATTAGTTAAGTGACAATAACTAAGAGAATTGTTTAATGAGATTATGTTGATAAAGGGCATATTCAAGGAGGCCTGGTAAGCAACATATATAAATGAAGAAAAATAATCTCTATAATAGATTTAGCTCTAATGTTTTTCCAAAATCAGGACTAGATTATTTTTATTGTTTGAGTACTTTTAGTGGTCTCTGAGGTTTCAGAAACAATGCCTCTTTATTTTTCTATGACAGTAATTAATTTGATTGTACTCAAAAGGTTTCCAAATTAACTCATTTTCATGCATTTGGCATGAGGTATGAATTTGTGTATTACTCCCAAGCTAATTACAAACCTTTAAAATACCATTGCTGTACATTTAATTATTTTAATTTGAGTTCCACTTTTGAACACCTGCTTAAGAATAGAAATCTATGCATTGCCATAATACAGACTCAATGGGTTTACCAGGATAAACATCTCAATATGCTCTTCTGCAGAGGAAAGTCCAATGTCTATACTGTTTTCTGTTTGTTACAGTATCATGCCAATAAAAACAATATTTTCTGACCATGTTTAAAACTTTGTTGTTCTCTTTCAGTGAAAGCTACTGAATTATAAGGATTTTGGCATCTTCAGTGGAGGTTTGCAAGACTGTTTGGTGGAAAACATATTTCTAAGGTCTTGGTTGATCATCAAGTAAGTCTTTTGTGGTTTTGTATAGTTTTCATTAAGGTCCAATGAAGTGTTTGTGCTCTTAGGTAAATAACAAAAATTACTTCAGCATTATTTTGACTTTCTTTTCTATAATTTTTTTTTTCTAATGTCTGATGCTCCTTTGCAGTCCATGACCATTTAAATCAGTGTTTATAAGTATTTTAGCAAAAAAACAACAAACAAACAAACAAATATTTTCTCGGTATTCTTTTTCAGTATCTCTCAGAATGCTGTTCAGTGACCTGTATTACTCCCAAACTAGGAAGCATAAGGAGAACTAAGAATTGGTTGTACCATCTAAATATTTTATGCCATTAGCCTGGTAAAAGTGGTCAAGAATGGTGTCTGGCTATCAGTTACTAAAGTAGATAAATCCAGTTAAATGGTACTCAAACAGTAAGGTTCTATTATTATTATCCACCTGACTGATACTTTGATTGTCTCATTTTTCCTTACTATATCACATACTCATAGACTGAGAAATTTAATATGGATAATATTAGTTTTTTCTTACTATATCCCATTATTTTTTTCATAGTGTGTCAAATAGCTGCAGTGTTTATAGCGCCAGTTATGAATGGTCAAATTAGAGAAGACTGTTTTAAGGATGTGAATGCTACAGGTGTCTTTTTCAATGTCATTGAATGTCATTGAATGTCACTAAGTTTTTTTATACTCTTTTAAATGTTGAATAATTTTGGTTTGCTTTTGTATTTTCTTTTATCACATTAACATAAAAGTGAAAAATCTCTTATAGGGAACAAAGCCAGTTGGTTTTTTTCTGGTGTGCTAAAAAAGCAAGAGTGATTGATGTCAGTGACTCATGGTTAAAGATGCTGCTGCTTGAGTGGTGTGACACTGTCATGATCTCTTTGAGTAGGTTAAAGTGTAACACAGAGAGGTGGAATAAAAACATTCAGTTATGAGGGACTCATCAGATGACACATTCCCAAATTCACGATCTCTTTGGCTACTATTACAATGCTGTACATCTTCAAAACCTTTGAAGAGCTTTAGCTGTGCAGTTCCCTTTCAAGTCAGCAGGAGACAAGCTTTGCTGTAATAAGATTTAGCTGGCTTCCTTTCACATACTTTTTTTACTGAGCAAAAGAGTCCCTGATCATTTTTGTTATGATGTGCTATGTATTCTGAAAGTATGTTTAGACAAGTAGTAGATTAATTAAGTAATGAAGCATATAATAAGTAATCAGTGCAAGCTTTCATATTGTCTTAGCAGTCTCATTTTCATCTATAAATTTCTCTTTTCTATTTGAGTCCCTGAACATTTAATATAAGTTTTCAATATATGCTTGATACTATTTTGTCTGTGGTCCATATTTTCTGTTCCTTTTACTTAGATGAAAATGAGAAAATTTGGATTTGTGACCTTGAATTATTATTTGCAAAAGCAACCAAACAACTTCCATCTGAGTTGGTGTTTAAATTTCTTTTGATGTTATTAATTTTAGTACAGAGTTTAACAGATATGGTACTCAGTGAACTGAAAATAGGTTGTACATGCTCAGTAAATACCTGTGATAGTGTTTTCAAGAAAGAAATAAATAATCCATCTCTCAAAAATATTTGCTTTTTTAGTAAAAACATTCTTACATTTAATAAAATATTTTACTAAAATATGAGAAAATAAAGCATTAGCTGCACTACAGTAGTACTTGAAATACCTAAACTTAAAGAAAAAGTAGCTGTTGGCCACTATTTACTCATTTTAGTTTGAAGTCAAATGTGCCATGAATGAAATGAAGACAACTTTTTATGGTGTAGGTTTCTTGTACCATCAGAAGAATGGTTATGGTTATAAGAAATGTTATATCACCTCTGTTTGAAGGACCTTTGCTGGCCAGGAAGGATGAGTTGGTCTCTTGGCCTTTTGGTATTGATTCAGATAGTTTGAGATTCTTTAGGACATCTTGCCATGAACTGGTGTGTAGCTCAGCTGTTCTGATGCATCCTGAAGGAATGTGAATGGTCTGAAAATCAAGATGCATTTAAAAAATGCAGTGGGTGAATTGTGAATACATGGAAGCACTTTTAATATTCAATTTAATTTGTCACAGGAATGTCATAGGATGCTACATTAGGGACTAGTAACTTGTTGTATATGAAAACAAATGAGGTGAAGAATCTTACATCTAGAAATAAATATGTATCTTTAAAAACATAAAAGTTCCACAGAAACATAGAGAAAACTTATTTGAATGATACCTGTAACAGAGAAAAGACAATCAATTCCTACCCAGACTGCATCACCAGTTTGTATTAAAGGAATACCGGCAGAAATTTTCTAATTTGCTTCTTTCTGAAGAAGCAAGAGCCAGGCACAGTCCAAAACTCATCAGTTGATTTTACAAAGTATATTCAGCATATGAACTTGTGAAGAAAAGTAGTTAGTAGAAATGTATTTAAGCTTTGAAGAAATACACCCATTGTATCTTTTTCCGTTGGTTAAAAAAAATGAGAAGACTTAACAGAGTTTCTGATCAACATTTGGACCCTATGCTCTACTTTTTGGATATCATCTCTTCACAGAAATAATGGATAACAACTCTCATGCTTGGCATCCATTAAACTTTTCCACTTTCTTAACAGTCACATTGAGAAATAATTGAGTACCATTTTGGATTTTGGCTCGTAAGCATATATAAAGGAACTGACTAGGATGCCAAATATTATCATTTGCAAACCTATGGGTATAAAAAATGACAGAGTGAATTTTTCTTTTAACTAATCCTAAGATAAAACAAGCAGGAGATACCGCGGCTCAAATTAAAGTGCAAATGAGACCATATGCCAAAGTCAACAATATAGAGCTTTTAAACAATTAATGTGAATAGAGAGTCAGAAAGAACTAGAAAAGGGAGAGGAAGAGGCAGAAGACCTGGCAGGGTGTGGGGGAGGGAGAGAGAGCAGAGGGAGAGCTGGAGATGAGGCACAGAAGTGGGGAAAAGAGAGGTGGGGAGAGAGAGGGGAGAGGTGTTCTCCATCACTTTGGGGTTCTTGGTGGTGAGGCAGAGGACTCAGCTCAGTCTTCTGCTGGCAGATTCTGTGCAGAAAGAGGTGCTGAGTCCATAGAGTCCACCATTATAAAATATTTTCATTATTTATAAATTTTAGTAAACAAAGAAAGTAATGCTTGTTGGCTACAAGTCACACAGTTTCCTTATTAACTGGAATTCTACCTTCTATTGGTAAATTATTCCCTCATTTCTTATGTAATTAATCTGCATGCTCAGTCTTTCTCTTCCTTTGGGTCAGTGGGTTTCTAGGTCAGTGGTCCCTGACTCAGTGGTTGGAATCTCCCACTGCTGGAATTACCTTTTAACCAGCGGGAACTGATTTCAGCACAGTTGCTGAGTTGCTTTTATTAGTTTCTTTCTTATCTTTGGAGTTATGCCAAACATCCTTGTGGTCCCAAAAGTTTGCATTCTCTGTACCCATTATCAGTCAGATATCCCTCTTTCCAAGCTTTTTTAACCTCCCCTTAGGTCTGCGATCATTGAATTTATCTTCTGAGCTCTCAGACAACAGTGCCACCTTTATAGAGAACAAGTTCCATGTATCCACAGAGGCCAGTTTGGGGGGCTGTTGTGGTCATTGGTGGTCACAGATGCCATCTCTCCAATAACTTGGGGGGATCTTTGTTTGACCAGTTACATGCATATGAGCAGCTGCTTCTTTTCACAGTCTGTCAATGGGGAAATTTTGTCTGATTTCCTTGAACAAGACGAGACAGACGGATCTCTGCCAAGCCTCTGCCACGCCTGGAATTAGCACTTTCCTGTCATAAATTCCTCCCTTCTGTGGCCTTACTAGTGTTAGAGACAGGCAACTCTATCTTTTAGCTCCTAAGAATTATTGGTTAACTATTTTTTTAAAAGTAAATATCGTTGCATTTGTCCACCATAAGAGATAGTAGAGAACTCTTCAGATATCGCAATCTTTTTTGACCACTAAGGATGTGCTGTTTAGACTAGGGATTGGCTTGTTCAGGGTTAGTTTTTTGACTTAAACAGAAAAAAAATAAAAGTTTGTATTTAGGAAAACCTTTTCATGCTTCAAGCTTAACACATTCTGTAAAACTCTAATGTATGAGGACTGTTAGAATTGTAAATTGCAATAATATATGCTATGGTACTCTCTTTGACAACATCATTCCTTCTTCCTTGAAAATTTATTGTGTTTAAGCTTAAACTCTACTCTGCACAGGGGCAGCCTCACCTTGAATAATATGTGCAGTTTATATTGAACTGTTAGAGAGCATCCAATGGAGGGCAGCATGGATGTTGAAAGGCCTTTTGGGGAAGCCCCTGAGGGGTGGCTGAGGTCACTTGGTCTGTTCCAAGTTGTTCCAACCTGGAGAAGAGGAGACTGAGGGGAGACCTCATTGCAGTCAACTATTTTCTTTTGAGGGGAAGATGAAGTGATCACTCCAGTGATCAGTGATAGTACCTGAGGGAATGGCCTCAAGTTGTGTCAGGGGAGGTTTAGGTTGGATATTAGAAAACATTTCTTCACCCCAGAGGATGCTTGGGCACTGGAACAGGCTCCCCAGGGAAATTGGTCACAGCATCCAGCCTGGCAGAGTTCAAGGAGCGTTTGGACAATGCTCTCAGGCACATGGTGTGACTCTTGGGGCTGGTGCTGTGCAGGGCCAGGAGTTGAACTCAACTGGGGGCTCCTTGAACCCAGCTTACTCTGTCATTCTGTGATACACGATTCTAAATATATGTAAAAGGAAAGGGACTTGGGGTTGCATGTATAAGAACTGGAGAAGATTTTGGGTGCAATATGAAGACAAACTGTGTGAGGGATTATTATTCAGTGAGGCAAATGAAAATTTAATTCAACTAATTTAGGTAACAGAGCATCTCATTTTCTTTTGCACTCCCAGTATAAATGCTATTTTCAACTATATGGTGGTTCATATCAGCTAATTCCTGCATAACTACAGTTGCTGACAGTGAGTAAAACATTGTCTTTGCTCTTACAAGTACTCTTTGAAGCCTACAGAGCGACACTGGCACAGATTGTTAGTAATAATTGAAATTACTTTTCTGAAAATAACTTATCTCATCCTAACACACCTTATATTTCTGTCTGCTGTAATTTTCAGTCGTGTGTCCCTTTCTGGATGTACAAAGAAAGCCATAGTGAATAAGTATAGAGTGCAGGATTCATTAAAGATTGTTTAGAAACTGAGCAGAGGATGTGCTGGGAAAAACACACAGAATGAATATTGATTTGTAATGTGTGTTGGGAGTGGAAAAATAATGCATTTCAGAAGAAGCTTACTTTTGATTATTTAAAGCATTTCCTCTGTCTTTACTGACAAAAAAAAAACTATCTGAGCTATATATTGCTACAGGAATGGGAAGAATAAATTTTTAAACAATTGTTAGAAATGGATTAGCAGGAATCTGTGTGCTTATTAAAGCATGATAACTCTATAGTATTTTCAGTTAGAGGACAAAAAGCAGATTTCTAGGGTTTTGGGGGGAGTTGTTTTGTTTGGTTTTAAAGTGAGGTTAAAAATGGAATGCTCCTGTTAGAATGTATAATCAAGAGAAAAGGAATTAGGGCAGATAGAAAAAATTGAGGAGCAAAGTAAGTGAATAAGGGACAAAGTCAGCTCCTGTAGTTTTTATGTTTCTAAGGAATATCTGCCTCTTTTGATCTTACTTTCTCTAATGCCACGAGAAACATATTAAAAAAAAATCACAGAAGGATGAAATTCAATTTATTATCCCAAATAGAAGTCATCATATTTTTCATGTCATCTCTGCTCTTTCATGTTTTTTCTCGCCTTATGAGTCTTTGTAATCCAGGCAGAGTTCAAGAGAATTTCAGGCAAGGAAGGGCCACTGTTTTCCCTCCTGGCACTGGTCCTGGCTCGGTCTCTTGGACAATCAGGAAGAGTCCAATGAGAGGAATGGGAGTGAGCTAGGCTACTCTACCTGCCTGCTATTGAATGGGGGCTATCCATTACCACCATCATATCATCATGGATTTTTTTTCAATGTTTATTGCTTCTGAAGGAGTACTTAGCCCAAGAAGTCATTGTAAAATTCTGTTATTTCCTCAGGCTCTTCACACAATTTTTACATAACTAGATGATACAGATGATTTTTATAGTACTGATTAATGGGAGACAGCTGACTATTTGCAGATTTTGTTTGTTATTAATTATGCACAGTCTTTATGATTAGATAATTATTTTAAACCAATTAAGTATCCCTTGATGGACTCCTGAGTTGTATCTAGTTATGATAATTGCTGAAAATATTCTTCTGAGATTGTTACAGCTAACTGTGATATGTGCTTAGCCTTGTCTAAACATTGTGACAAGAAAATAATTAAGCCTTAGTCATATAAATATACATAAGTTGTGGTTTAGGACAAATCTGGGAGGAAACCTCCAAAGGGATCCCTCTAGAAAGCAGATTCAAGCAGCCCTCCCCCCCTTCCCCCTGTTCAGGAAAATATTTCCCTGGAGAAAATGTGGAAAAAACCTGTTTATATAACGAAAAAAGTATTCACAAGAATAAAAATTGAATCATATTAAACATAAAACGTCTTGCTGTTCTGAAGAGATGCCAAACTCAGAAATTCCTTTTCATGGCGTGTAGCTTGGTTCACCCAATCTCTTATCAGTTCCTACTGTGCTGGAAAATGCCGTGTCCCAGGCCCCAGTGGGCCACAGGCCTGAGCTCATGGTGGTTTTTTGGGGTTTTGGGGCAGATCAGGACTGACCAGTTCCAAGAAAAAGAAAAGCCACAGTCCAGGGAACTTCTCTGCCTCAGCTAGCTAAAAAACAAACTAAAAGCAAAGGAGAGCTCTCTCCTACTGTTCATGCTGCAGGCAACACAGAATGTGAGAAGGAAAGCTAAAGCGCTTATTATGTTTTTGAATACAGCCACCTCAGACAATCCACTGCTTCTCTTTCTCCTTCCCTTCATGCTCAGATCTAGTTTTAAAGGTGCAAAACTTATTTCTGGGCTAAACAGATGAATGGGGATAGAATTTAGCATCATAAAGTCACCCTAGGACAACATAGTAAAGATATATTATGCTTCCAAAAGGTAAATTGGTACCATCCAACGTCTAAATACTGGATGAAGATTTGAAGAAATAATCTAACTTTTCTCTGTGGACAATAATTGCAACATATATCTGATGAAATCACTTTTCTGATTTAGAATAAGAAGCACTCTGGTTCTTGAAAAATGATGGGTCAGAGAAAAAATGTACAGAAGTTCAAGAATTATTTCATTATGTTGGTATGCTTTTATTTAGAGATGTATACCTCATGTAAAATATTTTTAAAATGAGATGAGATTTACTTACAGACTCACTCCAGGCTACATGCACAAGCCCATGTGTATGAGTAGTTCCTAAGCAGAGTCTTCTTTAAAAACTCATTGGATATATACTTTTCTTTAGAGTCCTCTTTCTCTGCAGAGACTGCCTTTTGAACACAACATTAAGGCTGTGACCTAATTTCAAACATATTTTCATTAGCCTCCTATATTTGGTTTCTCCCAAATGCATGTTAAAATGCTTCCTTTCCTGTGTTTTCAGTAGTATGCTTTAAGAGATGCTGCATGGTAATGAGCAGTAGGTGGTGTGACATTCCACCCTGAGGGGGAAGGGAGAACCCAAGATTTGTAGATGTCCATAGTCAAAAGGCAAAGACAAAAGTCAGAGAGTCCACAAATGCTTACAAAGTTTTATTAATACATTATACACACAACATGGAAATTGGTATCAGCGAGTCTTTTTTCTTATAGTATAAACCCAAAGCAGTGGAATCTAAAAAAGGGGTAGGGTGAAAGGAAGAGAGAGAGGGAGGGAGGAAGAGAGGAAGGAAGAGAGGAAGGAAGGAAGGAAGAGAGGAAGGAAGGAAGTGGCGGAAGGAAGTGGCAGAAAGAAAGTGGCGGAAGTGGCGGAAGTGGCGGAAGTGGCGGAAGTGGCGGAAGTGGCGGAAGTGGCGGAAGGAAGGAAGGAAGGAAGGAAGGAAGGAAGGAAGGAAGGAAGGAAGTGGTGGAAGTGGTGGAAGTGGTGGAAGTGGCGGAATAAAGTGGCAGAAGTGGCGGAAGTGGCGGAAGTGGTGGAAGTGGTGGAAGTGGTGGAAGGAAGGAAGGGAGGAAGGAAGGGAGGGAGGGAGGGAGGGAAATTATAGCATTTTGTTGTCCATTTGCATGGATGCATTTCAGTTCATAAGGTGCTGTGTGGGGTAGTGTCATTTTGGAAATGTAGAGCTTCCCAAAACCTGTGAGCCCATTCTGACTCCCAGAAGCAAAACTGATTTAATAATCTGTCACAGTATTAACATTAGTAATGCTTTCTTCTTCAGTGCTCAGAGAATAAGTTGCTTGGCTTTTGAATATAAAATGCAATAAAGTAGGAACAGTGTTGAAGTCAGTATGTATTTTTAGGCAATGGAAATGTGTCATCAAATCATGGTTGGAGAACCAATTGCCACAACACCATTTTAGTAGTTTTATTAATTTTTTTCCTAGCCATCCCTATGCTTTTATAATTTGGTTTTTCCCCAGATGTGTATTCCTTCATTATCAAAAGGTAATTTAACCTCTTTTTTATTCTTTACAAAAGGATAAGATTCAGTTTTGCCCCCTTAAGTTAATCACAGTTACACTAATTCTCTTCATTTTCTGTTTTGCCTGAAAGATATCAAGACAAAAGCAGTGGAAATAGTTTAGAAGATTTGTCATCATCACCCTCTTACAGAATCAAACAGTCCACAACAATGAAAATAGCCATTTTGTATGTGAGGAAGAAAGGCATGTGGCCTTCCCATAAGTTCCTTTTTTAACCATATTCTCACTGAAACTTCAACTTCCCTCCTTGGAACTTCACTGGTGAATTCAGTCCTCTTGGTTTGTGAACACTGTAACCAAAATCTTCACAAGCAGATCCCTGTTTTCCATGTTTTAGTTTACTCAGCTTAGTTTGAGACCTGGCACTCTAAGGTGTTTGGGAATCTATTTGCTGGTCTAATTACACTGATATCTAATTACACTGCTTTCTAATTACACAGATATGAAGGAGTTCAGAGTAGTAAATTCATCTATGAAAATACTCATACATGCTCTCTGAAGAACATCCCTTATCTCTGTAATAAAGTTTATATTCTAGTGTTATTTTCTTTCATAAAATTTTACTTGCCAAGAATGTTCTATCACATTGATACTTTCTTATTTATATATTTCTCAACATAACTGGTTATTGTATTCTCTACAGTGCCATTGCAACAAAACCATCTGGTAGCAGGACTTTTGGTTCTCATTACATGTTTTTCTACTTTTCAGAAATTGTTTTCTGAGACATACTTTCTCTGTCTTCTGAGGCCTTTATGTCAATGGTTTATAAGCAGAAAAAAAAAAGTGATCCTGGTTGAAGGGGAAAGCCTTGGCTTATTATTCCTGTTTCTTGCCATGAATATTCTAAGGAAAATTTCCAATTCACTTGTGAATGGGAACAGTGCCCGCATAGCAGATGGCTATGAGTGAAAGCATAGAGAGGACCATGACCACACATTAAATACATTTACTGAGGGCAGACTTCCCAGGCTAAAATTTCATGTATATGCAACTCTTGTGCCAGGGATTGGGAGGATTTGTTACTATTAGTCATTTCCTAAAGAAGTCTAACTTGGAGAAATTACAACATTTTTCTTCATAAAAATCTGCATAAGAAGTCTTCTGTGAAGACAAAGGAAACATTTTATTTATCATATGGGATTAAAAACAATTTTAAAATTTTCTCTTTAAAACTGTACGTGAAAATTTTTAATAAAATCAAAGAGAAGTAGATGTATATTGTTGAACAGAAGATGAATCATTACATAAAATTAACACTGCTGTTTATCCCAAAATTATCATAGTATCGATAGCTTAAAGTGACATGTATTGGTTCCTCAGATTTTTAATTTATTTTTCTGTTGAAAAACTATTTTAGTATCAGATTCTACGAAGTTTATCTGTATCATTATATTACTGTAGAGGAACTTCCTCACATAGATACAATTCCTGAATGTCACCACCGATTTTCTTCTTAAAGTTTATTCCTCTCTTGCTTTTTATGGGACATACTCATCATTGTCTTTTATTTCATAATACCACTGTGTCTATTGATAAAATCAGCGAACAAGTCCAGGCTAATCTCTTATAGATACTTGTCCTTCAATCACATTTTTTGTACCAGCTACACATGATTGTATGATTCAAAATAAATACAGATATTAAATCTACTTATGGTCCTGGTCAAGTGAAATAATCAGTAGGTAGTCTTAAACAACTTCAGTACAAGAAAAATTATGGAAAATTACTATAACATTTGAATGAGTACAGAATATTGCTTTTAAGGTTTGAGGCTTTTTCTTTTTTTTGTTGAATAGGCTGATGTCCTTACACTTTAAACTACATGGTAAGTAAAGCTAGGATGATTAACTGAAATTTAATATCAGGTTATTACTGCAGTCAAGGATACACACTATTTGACTGGCTACATTATTGAAAGCATGATTAACATTTTTTTAGGATTAGCATACCTATAATAAAAATAAATATTTCTCAACAATTTGATTTTTAATCACATATTCTGTATTTTAGAGCTTTTTCAGGTTGGGATCCTGGCAATTTTTAATTATATAATTAAATATATTTAATATTGTTATTCAAAAGATTAGATATTGAACGCTGCAAGCTTCTGTTTGATGAGTTAAAGTCTGAGGAAAAAAATAAAAATACGTTGCTCATTTATTCCTTTGGGAAGAGGAGGCAGTGTCAGCTACTTTCTTATATACTATTATCCATCTTCACTATTTTTATACTGGTGTGAATGTAATCTTTTGGAAAAATGGGAGTTTCATTGCTTCTTTAAGTCATATATTCTTGCAAAAGACTCAAATAGTAATATGGACAGTCAAAAAAGCTGGTACCTGCCAGGAGATTACTCTATTGTATAAATTATGGTAATTTCCGGGAGGCATTTTTGAAAACCCCATTCAAATCACAGACTGGTTTTATTTTGAATTACAGAAAGATCTGCAAATGTTCCATCAAGCAAAACATTTAGTTAAAGCTGTTTTTTGGGTCTGTTCAAATGACTCAGCAGAAATTGGTAGACTTCAGAAGCCAGGTATCTGGGCATAAGGTACTACCATCTGAGTAAATATGGTAAAACCTAAAGCTTAGGTTACTTAAACTACCTTAAGGAATGCTTTATTTGCTTTAAGACAGGGTTTTCCATAACATTAATTAGGCTTTGATAATAAAAAAAATGCTTATAGTTTGAATTTTGCAAAAAAATGCCATGGCATCTTGAAGGGTAGGAGGGGTATGACTTGAGATATGTAGAAATTCCATTTTAGGAAAGATACAGAGCCCCTGACCTAATTTTCAAATTTCTTCCCTTCTTCTGCTTACAATCACTGGTTCCATCCTCCTCTCCCCTACAGAAAATATTTGTTTAAAAAAGGTTTTGCCAATTACTTTTTTTGTTATTTTTACTCACTAACATCTAATTACATTACACAATGTGTGGTCTGCACTACAAAATAATTATTTCACTTCAAGTAACACTCTATCAGTTTAGCAAGCCGTGTATATTATTTGTCCAATAAATTAGCTGTATCTTCTTGTTTACTTTATTATATTTACTCACAAATCTTTGTCTAGGCAGTGAATTATTGCTGTTTAAGATGTTAACAGTGTTCAACATTAATAAAATGAACAATGCTTAGTACAACTAATATAGCCTAAAGTAATTTGAATAATTGAATACCGCTTTGTCTAGAGAAAACCATTCTTAGCAGCACTTGCTTTTTCAAATGAAAGCAGAGTGAAAACTCCAAATGTTATGTTGATAAATGTTTTGTAAAACCTGCTGATCCCATTGCATATGTGTGTATAAGGCACCTCGACACTGATATTCTCTTAGTATTATTTATAGCTGCAGCAAAAAGCAAATGGTAAGTGCACTCAAGTGCACAGAATGTTAAGTGTGTAAGATGGCAGCTTAAAAAGAGATCTATGTACTCAAAGGAGAAATAGCCTTTAGGGTGTTCACAGCAGGAAGAACCCGAGAGAGCAGATGAAAGCAGGTGTGGAAATGACAGAGTATTCCTTCTTTCCATTGAAGATGTTGAGAATTTAGCTCAAGGGATTGCAGTTTCAATCTACTAATTTTCAGCTTTCTTTCTTTGACTTTTGCTGTGATTAGAAAAGATCATTATGAAATATTTAGTGTAAAGAAGATGCAGATTAAGTAACCTTCCATAGTGATCTTGAAGTTCTGATGAAAACTTCAGAAGAAAATACTCTACAGAGGGGGAAAAAAGAGAGCCAAGTATAAACTGGGGGCTAAAGGGAATTCAAACCAGACAGAAACCTAGAGTGTCTCTTAAAATAGCGCACTTAAAGTAGAACATGACACTTTGATGAAAGGTTAGTAAAATGTTACAAATATCTTGAAAAAAACCCCATTTGTATACCGTGTTTACTGTTGTACACAATGGCACACAGTAAGTATCACAATCATTTACCTGAAGAAAACCAAGCTGAATGACCCCAAGCTGAGTAGGGAATATTAGATGCCTGAAGAATTGGCTGCCACCCAGAGGGGACTGCCTGAGAAGTGAGAAATCTCATAACATTTAAGAAGGCCAAGTACACGGTGCTGCACCCAGGTCAGGGCAAACTGCACTGCTAATACAGGCTGGGGATGAAAAGACTGAGAGGAGACCTTTGGACATGGACTTGGAGTGGTTGGTGGGTGAGAAGCTGAACATGACCGGGCCATGTGCACTCTCAGCACAGAGAGCCAACAGCATCCTGGGCTGTAGAAAACAAAGTGTGACCAGCAGGTCTAGGGAGGTGATTGCTCCTGTCTCCATTGCCCTCATAGGATTCCACATGGACTACTGCATCCAGCTGTGGGGCCCCCAGCAAGACGAAGATATGCACCTGTTGGAGTGGGGCCAGAGGAGGGCCACAAAAATGATCACAGAGGATGAAGCACCTCTCCTGTGAGGACAGGCTGAGAGATCTGGGTTTGTTCAGCCTTTAGAAAACTTCAGCCAGACTTTGTTGCAGCCTTTCTGTACCTAAAGGGATCTTATAAGGAAGACAGAGATGAACTTTTCAGCAGAGCTAGTTGTGACAGAAAAGGGTTAATACTTTAAATTAAATACTAGATTCAGACTAGATGTAAGGAAGATTTTTTTTTTATGATGAGGGTGGGGAAAGATGTTAACAGGTTGTCCAGAAATGGGGTAGATGCTTCATCCCAGGAAGAATTCGAGGTCAACCTGATCTAATTGGAGATGTCCCTGACCATGGAAGGAGGGTTGGACTAGAAAACTTTTAAAGCTCTCTTTCAGCCCAAACCATTCCATGATTCTACTCTATGATAAAAGTAGTCTCACATACTCCATCAGCTTCTTTAACCATCTCACTTTAATCATGATGTGGCTTAGAAGTTGAACTTTATCTAATCTACCACTTCAGCTGCTTGGATGCGTTGACGCTAGTTGCAGTATATTCTAGCTACTGTCACAAGACCTGCATCAGAACTACTTTAGAGGAATAAAGAGAAGAAAACTTCTCAGAATGGTTCTGTTCTAAATGTTTAAATGTATTCAAAGTAAACTTAGACTCATTTAAGAGAAATTTTCCAGGGGACATGTAAATTTAAACATGATAATTAAAATGCCACTATTTAGAGTAGTGTGCCCATAAGAAATTCTTCTACACATTTTCAGAGATACTTCAAAATATTCATATCCCTTGTCTCACCTTAATCTTAATTTTAAAAAGTATGTGTTTAGATAATATTATGCTCGTCTTTTTTTACTAATTTCACAAATGACTAATGAAAAATTTGTGGGGAATAATCTGATCTTGCTGCTGCATTATCACTTCAGAGATGCTAGTGTAAATGTGTAATACTGCCTTGTATCTGCTGTAAAGAAAGAGTTATTGTCCAATGAATGAATTGTTCTTCCAATAGAGTGTAATAATCACATTATTTGAAGTGTTCCAGAGTCCCATGCGATCTCCTCATGTGTATCTACTGTAAATTGGAATTTTTGTTATAGTTGTCATCTCAGATTTCCTATAGCAG
The DNA here is from genome assembly GCF_027477595.1 of Haemorhous mexicanus. Lineage (NCBI taxonomy): Eukaryota > Metazoa > Chordata > Aves > Passeriformes > Fringillidae > Haemorhous > Haemorhous mexicanus. Next base: position 78,791,774 of record NC_082341.1, read on the forward strand.
TCTGTTCAACAGTGGCTAAACCCCATTTCTGTCTGTTTTCAACTACACTAAGAAATGCCATAAACTCGATTGAAAAAGAGCTTGCATTTCCTATGATTTCTCTCAATGTTTCTCTACATTGTACATTGCAATAGCATACAGAGAGTAATCACCCACACTGCAGGGATCATGCAACTCAGCAGCAGGAGGAGGAGGATATAATTTACCATAAGGCAAGGAACAAAATTACCTGACAATTGCTATGGTTATATCTTACAAGTACAACAAGAAGAAGGGACCATGGTTTCATTTTGTTTTGTTTTGGTTTTTAATATAATTTTATATTATGCAGAAGAGCAGGCAACTGTAAGACTAGGTTGGTAGTGTTAGCAATTAGACTAAACCTTAATGTCTTTTCCAACCTATAATTCTAATAGATTGCTACAAATATAATTTTGTTCTAGAGATTAATAAAAGAAGTAAAGCTCTAATGTAAGTTTTGGATCTCTTTGCTTACAAAGGTGGTCAGATCTCAGTGTTCTATTTAGTATGCACCCAAAGAATAAGGCTGATCAGTGAAAGAATCCTCAGACAAGCTAGAGGAGGAAGTTGTCTCTATTTGCCATATGGCTGCTGCAAGGTCATAAAAGGCAGCATGCCCTGCTGTAGCAATTTCTTGGGTGCTTTATTTATTGTTATTATTTTTACTATTATAATTATTATTCTTTCACTGTCAAAACACTGGAGGTTATGCATATGAAGATTAGTCCAGTAACTGCTGAACAGCAGGTGTCAGATCTTTGCCCTTTAGGAAATAGCAGCAAGTCATTTCCCTCCAGAAGTAACTCTGATCATGCACAGCTTGGTTATTGCCTAAAGTTTAGATACTGTTTTACGGGGAATCTGTGTTTTATATATATATAGACAGAAGCATTATTGCTGAAGGCATGAGAAATATGTACTGATCTTGTTTACCACTGTCAGTGAGAAGTGTCAAGGCAAAAGCCTTAAAAATATAAGCAGTAACAGCTCTCAAGTCCAAGTAATAAAGGAGGGGATTTGCATTTTAGACTGCAAAAAAGGAAAAGCAAGAAGAAGAAAGAGAGGGAGAATACTTACTACTTGGAAAGACAGGAAGTAGGGAAATATGTCGGTGGTTATTGACTGGAAACAATGAAAAATTAAATGTGAACTGCACTGTTCCTTAAATCTGCCCAACAACATATGTGGAAGAGCAGAACTTGGGAGGGAAGGAATAAAAGAATAATAACAATGGTAAGAGAAATGGAAACACAGCAACAATAAGTATGTAGCAACAGAACAGACAGCTGAGCTTCCAGCAAATGACAGAAGTAGAACATAGGACTAAAATATTCATACCTGAATAGGTAAAGGTACAGAGTTATGTAACAGAAGTTTTTTTTTGTTTGTTTGTTTTTTTTTTTTTTTGTTTTTTTTTTTTTTTAACATGAATGGCAGCAGAGCATTGTCAGAAAAGTGCATAGATTGCTTTTGAGAAACGTGATATGGAACCAGGTTGCTTCCTGCATTTCAGGTGTTTTGGATAATAGAAAAACATGCCTCCACATTACCACTATATATATTTGTGTCTCTGTCTGCCTACATTTACGCATGTGTATATACACATAAATGTGCATTTTTGCATGCCTATGAAGAGTTGGATATTGGTCCAAATCTGCTGTAAATTTTCATTATTTATATATGCATGTTGGCACTTGTAAATTGATCACATTTGTTAATTGGCCATGATTTTATTTCATCCATTTACTTCGCCGTGTCCTTACTTTGATTAAGCCTTCAGAATAATGAGAGACACAAAACCTGGGTAGTTTAGAGTGAAGTTTAAATCATTCTTTCGAGGAAATTATGTGATGTAATGCTGAAACAAGTAGAAGTACATCCTGGAAGAGCTCTTTTCAATCTTAGATGTTTCTTCAATTCCAAAATTAGACTCTACTTGTTCCTACAGCCTTGTTTCCAACATTAAACTGGCAGAAATTTAGGCAAATATTTTCTCTGTTTTCTTTAAAAAAAATAACCAATGTCTCTGGGAACACACATGTAGTTTGTGTGAGTTAATAGCTCTGAGATTTATAAACTATGCCTGATTGTGAATCTTTTACAGATAGACAGTTGTTCAAATAATAATAAATCTAATGTTAAAAACCATGCAGTAGCTATATGCTTGATGGAGTTCTGCTGTGTGGAAGATATCTCCACTAATATCTGTGGAACTCAAATAAAGATCTTGTGTATTTAATCCATATAGCAGTGGTGACATTTCTAAACTGGTCAAGTTTTGGCTCTTCAGACAGAAAGTTGAGCTGAGAGAGTTTATTTTGTTTTGCATTCTAAGGAGAACCATAAAGGGAGCACAATGATCTTCATTCATATTCATTAACAAATTATGTCAGCAAAGATGGATTTTTAGTTCTAGAGCAATAATTGTATTTTTTTCCTGCCTCTCGGCTCCCTGTCATAAGTTGTTACAAAGAAACAACTTATATATGCAAATGTATGTCATAACTTTCAACTTCATTTGTTTTAGGTGACTTTTCTGTTGAATATATTGCCTTTTCAGAACTTTATACTTTCTGCCCATTCTATGTAAGGTCATAGTCTTCTTCTACCTTTGCTGTTGTCTTAACTGTCTTAACACTGCTATGCTTTGTTCTTGTCTTTCTTTTCGTGACTTGTTTTTTGCCTCTATTTTTGAAGGATTCAGGGGGGACTGATAACATTTTAATACAGATTTAACAACAACCTTTACTACTATATTGTTAGAACATAATTCAGTGGTTTGGGTTTTTTTTTTTTTTTTTTTTCCTTGCAGAATGACTTTCAAATCTTGCATATAAAACACTACTTTTTCCCGGTGAAAGAATTTATAGGGATTATATGGTCTGCATAAAATGCTGTTTTGTCCACAAGAAAATTACTTTTGTGTCCTATAGAGCAGTCAGGATGATTTCTGACAACTTCTGATTTCTCCTTTGTGACTTCTCTCTGGCTAGATGCAGTCCGCCATAAATGCATTCTCCTCAGAGTCTGTTTATGCATAGCAGTGCTGGAAGTAATAAGCACTTGGGTTTTCTAGCATATGAGTCAGTAAATACATAAACAGGTACAGATTTATGACTCTGCACTTCAGAGTATCACAGTTCTTGATGTATAGTGCAGTCAACTTTATCTGAATGTCACAGAGGATAGTGAATATATCCGTAATACCAAGGTCATTCTTGATGTAATTAATGGGTTGGGATTTCTTTTGTAACACAGTTTCAAGTAACTTAATTTCTCCTAATCAGGGCTATTGGCTATGGAATGAGTGTCCTTGAAATATGTAAATTATCCTGTAAAATACAGGCATACAGATACTAAGTGTAGGCTAATGTCGTTTTACCAGTGTGAATATTTTAGTGGTTGGAATTTCTGTTGGAGGTATATTCACTCTTTAACAGGTGACACACATTTCAAAGTGTTTATTCACATTACGAGCATTAGTGAAGACTTCTTTGGTGTGGTTAATGGAGGAACTCTGCTCTTAGAGGATTAAATATTTCAGTCTGCAAAACTGCCAGCTCTCGCTGTTCACAAGGTAACTATATTTTATCTCACCTTCACCACTCTCCATCTTACAGTTCTGCTGAGCATACATGAGGTACACATCATTATTTTGCAGTGCTTTGTTTTGTACTGAAGAAATATGCCATGACAGTAGCAGCTACAGCAGTAGACCAACATTTTTTTCCTTTGCAAATGGGAGTGATAAACTTAGATAATATTCCAAGAGCCTTATCTACATATCTACATAGTTTTAAATGTAAAAACAGTCTTCTCAGTTATGCCTTACTTCTACAACTAGAAGAAAAAGCATTATTTATAGTGTTTCTGACCAGTAAGCAAACTTATTTTCTGTTGCATACATCAAGCTAAGACATTGGAAGAGAGACCTTTAATAACCAGGCATTATTTTTAGCATTCAATTTAGGCTGGCAGGAAACCTAAACAGCAACTGTGTCTATGTAACAAATGTGACAGAGAAGGCAAGATTCATCCTGGGACAGTGGGTGCTACATTCTGCACAGTTCTATTAGACACATAACAAAAGCCTGATAACAGCCCTTCTCTTCAAAATTTTACTTAGTACTACACTTTGTGATGTCTTCAGCTGCTTATGTCTCAAATGAGTCCTTGCAAGTTATTTTAGTTAGGAACTCTTACTGCTCAATGTCTGAGTATGTTGTGGTAGTCTGAGCTTGATTTGGAAATTTCAACAGAAATAAATCTTACTCAAGAGAAGATTATTCTGTTTCATTTAAACCTTAAGTAAACCTTGGATTGTGTACAAGTAATTAGATTTCATCATTGTTGAATACATACAAGGGAAGCTTTAGTGAATAACATAAGCATAGATTATCATCTCCTCTGGCCATCATGCTTAGATCTCCTGGGGGAAAATCCTTAATGATATGTAATTTGCAAATTGTTTAACTTCCAGTGTCTTTTTCTTCTTTTTCTTTTTTAGCAAATAATTCAAATTATTCTATGAATATATATTACCATATCAGTATTTTTCTATTCAATGGGGATTCTGTCTGAACACAAGGAAAAGCTTATTTATTGTGAAGGTGACCAAGTACTGGCAAATGTTGACCAGAGCCATTGTAGATTCTCCATCCTTGGAAGCAACCAAAAACTGACTGGACACAATGCTAAGCAATCTTCTCCAAGTGAGTCCAAATGAGCAGAGAATTGGACCAGATGGCCTCCAGAGGTTCCTTCCAACCTAAATTATTCTCTGATTCCATAATACTGGAACTGTATTAGAAAGGGATTTGATTGTCATGTTTGCATTACTTCAATTTCTCAGTGGAAAATGTTTATGTTGTCATCATCACAACACAAAAAATGTCATGATTCAGCTTTTGAAGTCCCTAGTAGAGATGCCTTTCAAGAGCTTTGCATAACTTAGCTATATTAGCTATATAGTGATTTGGCTACAAATTAATAGAATAAATTATGTATGGTGGCAGAGTTTGAACTGTCTAACAACAAAATCTTTTCTGAAAGAATTTTTTATTATATACTTTTTGTTTTCTACATTTTAAATAGTAAACAGCTACCTTAGCAGAGACTGTCCTCTACCAGCAGCCTGCTTGTTTGCAAACCACATGTATTTAGCAGCTTTGTTTTCTCTCTCTCTCCCACTCTTAGGCTGTACTGCAGACTAGAATTTAGCAGGGGGATTTGCACTCATTGTTATTCCCACTGGGACAGAAATAGTGTGAGTGGGACTGTAACTCCTGCTTAGGAGGGTGCAGCAGAAACAACAAATAAACCAGAAATAACAAATCCCTCTCTACGGCAGGCAGTTTGGGTTACAAGCAACTACAGAAACTTCCCTTCTTAGACTTTGACTTCCCTCAGTTTATCTATGCATCATACCCAGCAACGGGTAATATTGTGGCTGCTGGTCAGTCTTAACAGAGGAGGCCCATAGAAAGAAGGATGTCACTGTGTAAATTTGTTAGCAATATATGGGTAGCTCCAGGTGGGTGCTCCAGCGGCAGAATGAGCTGTCTTCTGTGAAGGCACAAAGACACTGAAGAACAGGTGATTTCTTGCCCCTTTGCCAGAGAGCCTGAGCACTGGTTCTGTATCTGAAGTTATGAGGTGCAGCAGAAATACTGTGGGGGCTTAGATTAGTTCCATTCTCTTTTGATTGAAAGGATTTCTTGAATTTTAGACACGGTGTTAAGAAGAGCTGGAAGATAAAATAATCCTTGATTAAATTGAAAGGCTCCATAGTCAATAGTTGTAATGTGTACCACAAGTCATGATTTCACAGACAGATTTGTATTTAAATAAACTATAATGAATGAGGCACTTAAGTTACATAAGGATGTAAGTTCTCTGGCTGATTACAGCAGTAGTGTCTAGTGCTTTCTTCCTCGTTAGAGCATAACCCAGCTAATCAACTGCTCTAGGAATGTATCACTAGAATTAAACTTACTTGGGGGCAGAAGAAATCACAAGGTTGACTATTAGGATATGTTGTCATTAGTTTGGACCACTTGTGACTACATTAACAGTTCCTGAGAACAGCTGTGACTGTGAAGTTGTAGATTAGACAAGCCCAAAGATTGATACACAATAGATACTAGGATCATTTTTAACAGCAACCAAAGATTATGGCATGGATCAGATTAAGGGAAATTAAATGTTTCAAAAATCTTGTGTGGGAAAATTGCAGCATTTCATTTGTGTCTCTGCTTTTTCTTCTGCTACCTCCCTTGATTCTTTTTTCCTCATGCAATGAAGGAAAATGGGGGTCTTTTTTTGCAATGATATATATTTTCTCTCTCTTAGTTTTCTGACTTTATTGTTTACCATTAGGATGCTTCCAAGTTTTTTTATTGGGTATGCTGGCATTATATTGCATGTGAATTGTTTTCATATTTTCATTATTTTGATTTATTTCTTTTATTTATAATAGGTAACTAAAGTTAATACCTTCTGAAAGTGAGTGTAAATACAGAAAAGACCAAACTATCTAGCCACTTGAAATTTTTCAAGATAGGTCTGACTAGTGACATAAAAACTAGGAAAAAACTAGTTGAGTATGCAAAGATAAAATTATGACAGTGTACTACCAAACTTAAAATAAACAAAGTAAATTAAACCAAAATTACATAGATTAGTAACAGCATTAGACTACAATTGAATAAATTCCAGTAAACAAGGTAGTCAAATTTTAAGGGCTGAATTACATATGGAGATTTTGCTGATTAACTTCTTACATAATGTTTTTTCTTCCCAAAATAGGAACCTTCTTTTTTAAATCTTGATGACATTGGACATTCTACCTTTATGTCTTCTGTATAAAAATGATCTAGAGAGAGCTAAAAAACTACTGTAAAAAGAGAATTATTCAGGTAGCTTTCTGTTGATTGTAATCACAATTAAGTGGATCATCCAGGTAAATAAAAAATGTACATTAGAGCTGATGGTACATATTAATGGCTTATCTGAGTGAATAATTCAGCATTTGATATCAGCCACAAAAATAAAGAGCATATTTGGAGTTCCAGTGATATAACAGAAATTTTCAGAAAAATCTTTCCTAATTTTTTAATTGTAGATTTTATTGAGGCTTTCTGGAAAGATTTTAGTACACGACAATTGCAGAAAAGATTGTATCTTTTTAGGATATGAAAATGCAAAATACTCTTGTGTATGAACACTTTGTTATAGTAATTAAGTCAAAGCAAATATATGCATACATATGAAAAAGTGAAAAAATTCAAGCCATCCAATTAGTAAATTTCTCATGAGATGAACCTAAATGTCTTTTGTTCATTGAGTTAAGAGACCTTTAGAACAGAAGGTTCTTATCTTTCATCTATACACCAATTACTACTTAATTTATGTCTTATTTTTATTATTCTCCTTCCAAAGGGGAAAAAAAAATTCAGTGTCTCTTCATGTAAGCATTTTGCATTTTTGTAGGGGCACATTCCTGTTTTTTTAATATTAATTTCCATTTTCTATGGATATTGGTTGCAGAACAAGCAGAACATTAGGTAGTCACTCTCAGAATCACTGAAGTCAATGGAAGTCAATATTCTTGGACCGTGTTTCAATGTTTTGTTTCAGGTATTCCAAAATACAAAAAAAAATTTTTACTTCATACCTTTAATGGCTTTTGATTAAATGCAAGTAAGATTTAATGCACATATGTGTGTTAGAAAGGAAGTAAATAAAATTCATCATCTGTCAATTCAATTTTATCTATACAGCAATCATGCTAAAATTATTTAATGAGAAGTCTTTTTTCTGGCATTATATTTACCAAATTTAGGTTATTTCTTTTTAGAAATTTAGTAAAGAATTTCAGGTAAAGGACAGCCACCTGGCATTTGTTTTAATTTTTTTGTTTATTTTGTTCTCCAAATATTTTTCTTCTTTCCTCAATGAAGAATCCTGTTTGGAATAGTTACTTCAGAATCTATAAGATTTCAGTTGGGTATATTTTTCTCCAAGAATACACAGCAAGGATTCCTAGTAACCTTTGTCTCCTCACATGACTTACTGTGTTCAAGTAGTTTGGTTCTGGTGATCCCATAGTGTTCAGTGCTGGAAACAGTCTAAAAAATAAAGAAGTAAGTGGAAGATTTTTTTTTCCTTTAAGTAGAAGAGAATATTGCCTTGAAATTTTATTATTCTCATTTCATAAATGGAATTTTTTTTAATTGTAAATGGAAAAAAACATAAAGGTCTTTTTACTCTTTCTTTTCTTCAGTTAATTCTCTCCACTTTGTTTTCTTGATAGCTGGGCTATTTCTCTCTCACAGCAAAGTAGTACTCGATTAAGTCAAAGAATTCTAACCAAAGGTTTGGTTTAATTTAAATTTTTGGATTTCTAAGATTAATTACTTTGCATTCCTACAAAAGAACACCATACTCACACAAAAGTTTCTGTTGGCATAGCTGCTTCATTTGTAAGCTGTGCAGATCATCTTTAGTGTGATGCTGGTTGGATTGCTGAGAATGGTGATTTTTCAGATAAAATGTCCAGAACCATATTGAATGATTTGCGACTTTTAAATACTTTGACTAAAAAATTCTTGTAACAATTGAATGACTCCTCAAACAGTAATAACAAATGAAATCTGTAATTATTGAACCATTTTAACAAACAGTGTGTGCAGTGCTACCTATAGCTTTAAAAGCCTCCTACTAGTTTTTATTACTGGATGAGGAAGAAGGCAGGATTCTTACAGTGTGATGAACCATTTGTTCAGGTACTGTGAATAACTCAGATATAGGTGGTTTTTTTTTTAGCATATTTGATATCAGCTTGATACTCTGGTTCTCCATAATGACACACAGCTAATGAAGAATGAGCAAATGTTATCTCTTCTTCTGTGCACTCGAGTTTGTTTTGTTTTTTGGACAGACCTAGTCCAAGTGTAGACCAATAGAGAGAAGTGAGCATTACAAGCAAACTCACAAATATGTGTTCTGTGCATGTTCATGCATAATTTTACTCAATGATAATCTAAACTATATGTGGATGCAGGATTTCCTCTAACACTTTGAGGAATCTGAAAAAAATTGTCTTTCTGTAATTCTGTTTATTTTACTGTTCTTTATACTAAATTGCAATTCAACTGTCATGCCTATTTCTTTTGAAATTCATAGAATTGACAACTGACCTACATGCTAACAGGATTTTTGTGGGGGGTTTTTTGGTTGTTTTTTCTGGAAAGTGACTTAAATTTGGTATAGCAGGATTCCAAGATATATCCTGGATCTAGTCAGAATAAGAAGTTTGTACAATATATTTTAGATCATGATATTTCTAGTAATTCTTGAATTCATCCATGAAGTATTTTTCTCTGAGACAGATAGATAGGTTGATAGACCTATCTAGATAGGTAAGTAGATACTGATTTTTCTCAAATTTAAATGTTGCTCATGGACAGTTCTGCACAGTGACAGAGTCAAGCCACTTGCAGTAATGGATAAAAACAGTTTATTTTTGCAGAACTCTTAAGAGCATTTACATATATAGCTGTGACTAAAATAAATCTGATCTCAAAGATAATCCCATATTTATAAATAAATGAAAAAAAAAAAAACATTGTGGCAGTATACCTGCAATCGCCTGGGTGGTGGGGGGTTTTTCTTCATCTGATTGCTTGTTTTTAAACCTACATTTAAAAATAGTAGATTTGAGAATCCTGAGAGGTTATTTATTTTCTTTACTTCCTTTTGGAAACTCAGTGATAAGGAGTTGGGACAGAGAATAGACGTGTTAGATATGTATTCTATGAGTGTGAGCAACTTTGTAGTACTTGAATTTCTTTTTCCCCTGGAAATTAGGAATGGAGAACAGTGCTGTGTTTCCCTTGTAAAACTGTGCATTGTCATTCTTTATTCTTCACAGACCAAAAGGTGTCTCTTTCTAGGCTCAGTTAATTTCCAAAACTGAAAAGTAACTTTTACTTGTACCTTCAACAGTACATAAAGTGCCAATGCCATAGAAAATTGTGGAGTACTTTATCAAGGCTAGCACTGCAGCATTACCACTATAGCTGATCTTGTACTGTTGTTGACCCAGAGCACGACATGCTTGTCCCAGACAGCCGTCAAAAAAAGTGCTTTATTTGGGATTTAGGGCTTTCGGATTTGAATTTTAAGATTGACTGGGAGCCTCACAGTTCATGGAGAGGCTAGGGCTCCTCACATTCCATCTTTTGTAGTCTTTCAGGCATTTTCTGGTTTTATTCTGCCTCCATTGTGTCTTGCCTAGGTCCTCCAAAGAAAGAGACATCTCTGCTTTCCCCACTCTTATTTCAGAGGATCAATCTTTGCAACAGCACTCTCAAGCCTTGTCCTGTCACTACATGCCTGTCTTAGAAGTCCATTTCCAGCTTTTTTTAGGCTCTCTTCAGGTACTGTACAGCTGCAATTAGGTTATCCCAAATTCTTCTCTTTTCCAGACAGAACAATCCCAGTTCTTTCAACTTTTCATTGTAGGAGAGGTGCTTCATCCCTCTTACCATCTTGGTGTCCCTCTTCAGGACTTGCTCTGACAGGCTGATGCCATTCCAGTGCTGGGGCCCCCAGAGGTGGAAGCAGCAGTCCAGGTGGGGTCTCACTAGAGCAGAGCAAAGGGACAAAATCCCCTCCCTCCCCTGCTGCCCACACTGCTCTGGAGAGAAGAATATTATTGGCTTTACAGAAGTCCAGGTAAATGACATCTGTAAACATTTCCTTGTCCACTGAGGTAGTCAGCTCCATCATACATGGCCACTGGGCTGGTCCAGCAAGACTTGCCTGGGATGAAGACATGCTGGCTGTCCTGAATCACCGCTCCGTTCTCCATGTGTCTTAGCAAAGCTTCTAGGAGGATCTGTTCCATGATCTTCCCAGGCACAGAGGTGATGCTGATGGGTTCCCAGGGTCCTCCTTTCTGCCCTTTTTAAAGATGGGTACAAATCTTCCCCTTTTCCAGTCCCCTGGGACTTTACCTGACTGCCATGGCTTTTCAAATATCATGGAGAGTGGCTTGGCAGCTACATCAACCAATTTCACCAGGACTCTGAGATGAATCTCATCATAGACTTATGTGTGTTCAGGTTCCTAAGGTGGTCATGAACATGATCTTTGCTTACAGTGGGACTGCTTTGCTCTCTTTGGGACAAACAGATTTTTCCTTGAAGGAGTCTACTTGTCCCCTTAATAGACAGGACAATTAGTAAGATTTCTAATTAGAATTCTGGATACAAATTTATTTCAACTTTAGAACCATAGTAATATTTTAAGACTGTTTGAAAATTAGGGATGGGTGATAAAAATGTGGTACCTGCTTCTTCAGCCCTACCATCTACAATAAAATCTGTCCCTAAAGAGCAGTCTGCAAGAGTAGCTTTTGTTATTCTTAATATGATACATACTTGCTTTTACCCCTCCTTTGACAGTGAAAGAATTGACAAGGTTAATGATGTTGACATTTTAAGTATCATAATTAAAATCTGATTTAGTGTCCATTAACATGAATGAGTCCTATTACCTGAAGTTATTCAGTCATTTACTCTGCAAACCTAGATAAATTACTGTAGGTATAAACTAAGAATGTTTAGGTTTTTTGCTGTTTGTTTATAATCCTAATTCATATTGATTATGTGAGAATCAGACACTAAAAATGATGTGTGAGTATTTCAGATGGCTGCCCACATTAGCTTCCCTCCCAATAAGGTTTTTTTAACACATGTGCAATGATTCATACACATAATGAAAATTAATGCTACAGCACTTACCATTCTGCTTTTGTAGGTATATTTTGTAATTTTGGGGGTTTTGGGGGTATTTGAGTCTCGTTTTACCTCAATTTTCTAAAAATACTTACGAAATTGTAACAATACTGATTTTCAGACGTTTCCCCCCACTCTTGTACCTTCCAGAATGAACTCAAAACCCAGACCTTTGGACTTTTTAAGTGCCTGCAGTCAGGGAATTCTTATGTAGAATATTTTACAGTTGTTCTATCATGAGCCCAGAGGAGCAAGGGCGTGCAGCAAGAATGTAACTTTTAGTTTTCGGCCAAGCTGATGCTGTGTCAAACTGTCCCCAGTTTAATCACCCGGCTGATTAGCCAACACAGAGCAGCTGCCTTGCCCCACCACTTGCACTGCTTGCCTCCTCAGGGGGGCAATGGCTAGTGGAGAAAGGACAGTCAGAAGGGAGCCAGAAAACCAGGCATGAGTTGATCTTGGAAAGGTAAGGGACTGTGGAGATGAAGAACACAAATTTGAAGATAATTAAGCTTTATTAATTCATAAAATAACCTCTGTTTTCTTCTGAAGTACTTTGTTATATAATGTTCTGAGTTAATTAAAACCTCAGGTGTCTGATTTAGTTTGAAACAGTTCTAAAGTGAGAGGTCTCACAAGAAGAAAAATCTAAGTATGGGAAGCAAAATCAACGAAATGGGTTTCCAATAGATTAAAATTCAGGTAAATTAGTTCTTGTTTGTCCCTCTTGCATGAACTACAGCTGCCAAGGATCCACATTTTCCTCTTATTTAAAAATAAAGGCTGAGATACCTATTCAGATTTTCAGACTAAACATCTTTATGTAGCAAAAATATATTTGCCTATGAAAACCAGCAAAATGTTTCTCTGTGGCAAGTAGAGTTTTGCATGTAAATGGCTGTTGGTTTTCAAATGAAAATTTATGCTTATCATACAAACCAGGAAATCAGTGTTGTTTTAAACAAATATATATACTTTATCTCTCATAACTTTCTCTGACTTCTCATTTATTAAAAACTCTGAATGCTCATCCATTGCTAAATTTTAGACCTTCTTGGAAAGAAGTTTGCAAGAAAAAAAGAGGAGCAGCAATAAAATGTTTTCATCTAATACTGTGCAATATTAGGAAATGAAAAGGAAAGACTGTTGCTTTGCGCAGAATATATTTGAATATTAAGAATGCAAAAACGTTCCTGTATTTCATTTTATTTCATCTAACTGCTATATTGCATTCTAGTTTCTCTGTAAAATATGAACTAATTATATTTCATGAGCACTTCAACTCCTAAGTGTAAGGGTTTTTTGGAAAAAAAAAAAAGGAAAAGGTATTAACGTAATCTTATTTATGAAAAAGATTCCAATGAATACGGTTCAGAACATGCCTCTTTGCAAAGAGATATAAAGAAAATCTTTAATGAAAATGACTTAACATATTCACTGAGACAGAGGAAGAGCCAGACCAATATTGTTCAATCATCATCTTCTGCTAATGGAAACCCAAATAGAGAAATTTTGTGCCAGTCAGATAATGGCTCATGTTATGTAATGCATTAACACAGAGTGAAAAAAATAGGAATGCATGACAGGCTTTAGAAAATTTTATTTTAATGATTCTGAACTGTGTGATTCAGATCTTTGATTCCCATTTTCCAACTTCCAAGCACTGACTCATAGGATAAAAGCCATGAAGATCAGGTAAAATGTTATCAAGGAATTGGCATGACATGCTCCTAGAATCTCTCTTCCTGCTGTGCTGAGCTAGGTGGGGAGATTGTGACTGTCTACATGTATCCCACAGTGTGTGTGTGTGACTGTGTGCATGCATCCCGCAGTGTGTGTGAGTGTGTGCATGTGTCCCACAGTGTGTGTGTGACTGTCTACATATATCCCACAGTGTGTGTGGGACTGTGTGCATGTGTCCCACAGTGTGTGTGAGTGTGTACATGCATTCCAGGAAAAAGGGAAGGAGTCCTGTTGAGTACAACCATCTCAGTCACAGCTTAATGCTGTATCCTTTTCCTGCCAGATAAGAGTGATTGGTGGAGGTGCACCAAATGGAACCACCAGACATGTCAAGGGGAGAGTAATAGAATGTGACAGGAACCATTATGCTGAAAATGTGGCTCTTTCTGGGGAACACCTGTAAGTTTCTGCAAAAGAAAAAGAGTGGCTCTGATATGCAAAAAAGGATGAAGAAAATAATTTTCCCTGATTACACACAGAGGAACATTTCTAAAAACATCATCAGTGCTTTTGCCTCAGTAACACAGGTATTGTTCTAATTGCAATATTAATACTCTAATTATAAATTATTATTATCATCATATTTTTTATTGTTTTGCAGTCATCCTTGAAAGACTTCTACTCTACCTTATGCATAGATCAGAGCCTCAGTTTGTACCACAGCACTTTCTTTGCATGTAGTATTATTTCACAACCCAAGCTGCAATATCTATGATCTTTTATATTTTAAATTTCATTAGGATTAGAGTCAACTCGCTTCCCTCATGTGTACCATATATCACATACAAGACAATCTTTTTAAAAAAGGTTTAGCCACAGTTTCCTAACCATGACTCATCAGCCATTCCTATGAAGAGAATTAGTCCTATTTGCTTTTCAGTTAAGGGTTGCATGGAAAAGTCTTGTTTGGGAAAACTGTGGGGAGGAAGTTTGTAGCTGATAGAATATCTCATGAATGGGTACACTGGAATTACATTGGGTAGATTTTAATCTGTAGTTAAATATATTGATGAAATTAAAATCTGTGTCAATATAGACACATTTAAAGTTAGCATGATTATTAAGGGATGTGTGTTTTTGTTTAACTTTTTGGTTTTTTTTTTTTTTAAGGAAATAAGAAAAAGAGGCCTAGTATGTTTAGTGTAGGGCCTGTTAGACTTTTCAATATTTTATTACTGTGTCCTTTACAGTGTAATAGGTTTTCTAATAAAAGACACCCTATGTTTTCAAGGCCACTGTGATATCTGTAGAGTCACTAAAAATGGCTGAATATTATCTGTTGAAAAATACAGTGAATGAATAGTGCTATGTGATTGATGTCAACTTTTTCTCCAGTATTCTTTCTTCAGAAATTTTTCCTTGATAAGGTCAAATTGGTTCTTGATGTCTGAGAATTTTTGCAGAGCTAATGAATAAAAATGCTTTGATACAGTGAAATTTAGGATCGATTTAAGGTTTTACAGCAGACACGTTTTCCTGACATTTCTTATTCATACCTTGTGTTTTTTTCATCTGATATTTTCCATTCAAATACTTTAAGGAAGTTATCACAATTACTGAGGATTACCAACTGTTTCATATAACTTCTGAACTAAATGGACCTAAAGCAGAAGATATTTTTTCCAAAGCCTGGCCTTTGGCATATAGTCAAAGAAGGTAATAATTGTAAGAATATTTAGAGTTCAGCAGATGCTACTTTTTGACAAGAAAAAAATATTTTTTTCTTGTAGTTTTTACTTCTGTCAACACCTCAAAGTTCCAAGAGCTCAATATTCTGTGTCCAAAACTGCCTGTAAACAAATGTGTAGGGAAGAAATACATAAAAATGATCAGCCTATATGAATTTTTTTTCTAATATTATCTCAGCCTTAAGATGTTCTCAGTTACCAGATGTGGTATTTAGGTACATTGTTACCACCAGTGTAAGTCTATTCTCTTTCCTCTTTTGAATCCATGTAAATTTTATGTATCTATAGCAATTTTTAAACTTTTCTTAAGCCAACTCCATGTAGCATCTCCTTTTATAATTTTCAACTCTGGTCCTTAAAAGTCTCATTTCATAAGCCTTGATTCCTGAAAGACTGTGTAATCAGTCATTGTCTATCCCCAAAAAGCTATACATTTATTACATAGTGTGACATATCTGTCTAAACTAATTCTTTCTGTGTAAAGTTATATATAATTTGATAATATTTTTCACTTTTCAGTCTTTTTATACTACATCCTTTTTAAAATAGGGGACCACAACTGAACACCGTAGTTTTACAAAATCCACAATTCCCATGCATGAACGGAATCATATTATTTTGTTGGTTTTACTTTTTTTTTTTCTCTCATAAAACATCCTTGTATTACTTGATATTTGAGTAGAATTGTGAATTTTTGTTAAGAACAAAACTTTTTCCTGGAAAGTTGTCTATTAAAAACTCATGAACTTGGTCTTAAATTTTTAATGAGTAACTCAGCATCCATTATTTTATTTGCAAAGCTGGGATTGATTTTTTTTTTTTTAACTTGCATTTTAAATTTATCCTCATTCACTTTTGGTTCTATAATATTCATGGGGATTGGTACAGTCTTTCTGCACTTCTCTGCAATCAGTTTTTGTCCTGATTATATGGTAAACAGTGTCAACAGCAGATTTTCAAACTTTATTGTGCATTTTCTTTTCTGTCTCATTTACGAATTTATGTAATTTAGTGATAGATTTTATATTTTCATTTCATAAAACAATACATTTTGGATTTTTTTTTAAACATTTATTGAAGAACAAGTGCTTAGTGTTCTTTTTAAGGTAAAATATATTCTGGACACAGCTTGCATTCCCAAATTCATTACTAAAATTGCTGCCAATAACACACGACAAATTCTAAGTGAAAAAAGTACACCCTTCTGCAATGAGTAAGCCTTTTTTCCCCATGCTTTTCTCTATTAAATCTCTACTAGCAGGATCTGAACACTGTAGTATTGAATAGTTTAAAAAGTGCTGTTGAGCACAGATGTAAAGCAGTTAAGATATAAAAATTACTTTTATTATTGCAAGTGGCTATTCCCTATTCCAGCCAAGGAAGACTGGTGGAAGAGACTGTAATTCTGGTTATGTACCATGCAACATGTAATTACTTTTCAGTTGTCAGTCACTGATTTTATAGCATGTGATAACATTTCATTGTTAAATAATTTGTCTTCAGTTGATGCTTTTTCCTTCACATTCCTGTGGCCACTGTTGCACTGGGAAAAAAAAAAATTAAAACTTTGAGAGAATACGCCAGTCCTATTGGAAAATATTTGACTTTTACAAGCATACAATATACAGCTTCATCAAACTTTTCTTTGCTGCATTTAAAATTCAATGACAGATTTATTAATCATGCATTATTATTTATTATTTAGAAACATGACTTTTAGCCAAGTAACTCTTGTAGATTGTCTTGGTTTTTTTTTTCACAAACATGCAATTAATATGAAATGGTGGATAAGTCTTACTAGTTCTAGGTTTCCATGGGAAGGAAAATAATTTTTTTGCCCTCTTCTGTGCCATGTGTGCAATGTCAGTGAACTTGGTAATAATTGCTATACTCATATTTTTATGCAATTAATTTTAAAGCACTTTGATTATTCAGAGTTACATATGCATGGGTGGGGGTTTTTTTATTTGTTTTTATCATCACAAGATGTTACATAAAACTGTAAAACCATTTTGGTTTGTTGGGATATTTCTGTTGTTCATTGCAATGTAAATATGCATCTTAGTACTGCAGTTCAGATGTTTCATTCAACTTTCAAGAGTAAGCATGAGTCCCTCAACATGACATTTTTAAAATCTCAGATCCTAGGCCCCTTTTACTTGTATTTAAGATAAAAGGTCTTATTTTCTGGCTGCCTGAAAATATGAACTAGTACTAGTTAAGAAAAAACACAATTCAAGAGAAAGAAGGTGCCTCTGTCTAAAATCTCATATTTTAACTTAAAGCTGTCCTTTAATTTCTGAAATCTTGCAGCTTTCAGTACTGAATGCTGAATAAAATTATGACTGCAACTAAAAATCAACAAAAATACTAACAGGTTATTTGCAAGAAATCCTTTTTCTTTTTACTACAAAATAATGCCAGTTTTATGAAATCAGTGTATCTGCTGAGGAACTGCAAATTTTTCATGTATGTCCTGTAAAGATAGCTTCTAAAATCACTTTGAATCTTTCTGAAATGTTTGCCTTTAATCAAACAAAATCAATTAAGAATTTCAGTCTAAAATTTTGTAAAATTCTTTTCCCTGATAACTCTTTGTCAAACTTCTGAATCCCTCCAAAGGTTTCCCATCCTGACATTTACCAGACAATTGTTTAAATAATAGCAATGAACAGTCAAGAATGACATCCTGGATACAGCAGAATTTGGACTACCTTTTAGCTGCATAAAAATAAATCATCTTCTGTAAGTTTCTTTGTCTTGTTTAAATTTTAAGATAAACACAACCTGCTACTAAAGAGGGATATTCCCTGCCCTCAGCTGTTTTTCTGCCTCCTTCCTGACCAGCACTGCTGCCACTGTACAGCTGAATGAGAGGGACTGGCATTCCCAAAAATGAATCCTTTATTTTGATAGTGGTTGGAGAAGGAGGTGGAGAAGAGACTGGCTAAACAACATCCTGAACTTTACTTGGCTTAGAGAAATAGTGGCCTTTCAGAAGTTGTGCTTTTCTAAAACATCATGTGAATAGCCACCTGACAGTAAGTGCCCTAATTCTTGTTCCAGATGTCCAGGGACTTTAGTTTCTGAACCTGATGAAATTATTTTACTTCCAGAGATTCCTGAGATAAAATTAATGAGTCCAAAATTGGCTCCTTTATATCAAATATATGTAAAGAAATGTGAATGTTGGAGTAACTGTGTGCTTGAGATCTTTATAACACTGTGCATGATGGTCTTCCCTAGCAAATAGATTTTGTGGTGCAGTAGAAATTTTTACCAATCCAAATTCTTTCAAGTAAGTTTTAATTGTTGATGTTTATTTGATTTGAACCTTTATATGTTTTTTTTTTTTTTTTTTAATTCAGAAAAGCTTTAATTTTGTTCTGCTGCCACAGTTAAGAGCTAACAGACTTTGTTAGCTCTTAACTGACCCTAATGTAGAGGGGCAGTTCTGCTGTCTCTCTGCATTAGGGCCATTTAAGAACTAACAAAGTAGATATTATGCTGGTTGAAAAGATGAAGGGGTCTTCACCCAACTGGCAATTCTGAAAAACATTCATGCAATTTTCTTAAGGAATAGGGCAGCTCTCCTGATAAGCCTATGGCACTGCTCTTTGACATGAGGAGCATAGAGTTAAAATTTCCTGCTATTCCTAATAGGGCAGAGCTCTTCATTCTTTTGTTTCCCAGAAAAATGTAAGACTGATTGTGAAAATGTCCATTCATGTCCCTGTGGTATTCATTATACTGGAAGCCAGGAGCCACCAGCCTTCAGCAGCCATTTCAGTTTTCTTTTGTGTTTAAGGAAATATTCTTATTTTATTTATTTTTTTGTCTAGTTTTCTCAAAGCATCCTAGTTTTGCAAGACTAATTACTGCAGGATTGTGACATATTTAGCTCCATGGACAATACTGGGCATTCTTCTTGTCTTTGGAAATTATTAAACTGTTTAGTGGACCTTTTTTGCTTGCACCTTTCTGAATACCCGCACCACTAAGGGATCACTTACAAAAGAAAAATGACATCTTTTTTGAGTTATTGTTTTCTATACTGCAACAACCTTACTGACCATAGAACTACCACTCTGTTGTAATATAACCACTATTCTATTGTAATAGCATTTCTGAAGTTGCAAATAGTTTGCTAAAGAAAAAAAAAACTTGCTTTATGGTTCTTAATTTATATTTCTAAATGCTTCTTTGACCTTTTTCTTCCAAGTAATGATTACAGTCAGACAATAGATTATAGTAACTACTGATATGATCCTCATTATTGCCCACAGTATAAAATATAAAGTTTTCCTTTGGCCAATCCCATTCTGTGTTTTAAATTGATTTCCAATGCATTGACAGTTGTATTGAAAGAACTATGACATTTTATATTGTAAGGGATAAAAAAAGCTATGATTAAGGATCTACACAAGTACATTTTGACTTGGGGTTTTTTGTTTGGTTTCTTTTAAGGTGAGAGGATTATGCATAATGATTCTAATAGTGTTTTGGAATGTTCTCTCAAACATTATTTTGAAAATGTTAAAGAAAACTCTATAAAAATTACTTAAAGGAAGACGTGAAAGTGGAAATGAAGTATGAAGTCCTTTTAGGTACAATTTTGTCAGTCTGAAGAGAGTCACATGGGATTAATTCAGACATGTCTTTCTATACTGAAATAAGACTGTTCAATTTCATAAGTGTCTTAATTTATTTGCTACTTTAAATGCTGGTTTCTTCATATGCTGATTATAATTTTAAAGATGACTTATACTCTGAGAAAATGTCAAAATAAGTGCTATCTTTACCTCACTTACACATTGTAAAAAGTCAAAACTCAGGGTCTGAGAAAGCACAAACTGCAAATGGAGACAGTTTAGAATTTTGTGTGACAAACCCACAGGGACACGTTGATCCACTGTGAAAGCAGATGACAGCGTAGGCTTGTGAAGTGTATATCTATGAGCTTGTGTGTGACGCTGTAGTGCATCCTCTGCTCACTCCAGAGAGCTCACCTAGCTTCGCATGATGACACAAAGAGCACCCTCTTCCAAAGCCTCATGACAGAGTGATGCAGGATTTTGAGCAAGAGAGAAGCAGTCATCAGCTACAGTGTGCTGCCTTCTCCTCTTTGGTAACTAACTTGCATACCAGGTCCAATTCCAGCAGAGTTGGCACCCTGCAAACAGGGGCCATAAATGTGGTCTGGAAGGATTGTACGGCGATGTGCTCACTATTCATGTGTTCATTTATGAGAATTCATTGGAGGAATCTTTGAATTATAATATAGTTTCATTACTGATTCCTGATCAGTTAATACTGTTGGTTGTATGACACAAAACTGTGTATATATATATATATATATATATATATATATATATATATATATAAAAATCCTTTCTTCATTTAAGCATCTGAGACACTTTCTACAGTTGTAATGATGCTTTTGAAGATAAAAATGTTGTGAATTCATTATCGTTTCCAAGTTTCTGTTGTAAGAAACTACAGGGTATGAAGGGAGCCCAGACAAATAATGTCTGAACTTTCACCTCAAGATTTGGGTCTTTCTACACTGCCATAATATTTTAGTGCCTTGCATGGTATAATAGCCTACATTGAAGATGTGACACTTATACTGTTTTGAATCACTTTTGGAATTAGATGTCTGTAAATTTTCTTACAGAATAAAAGATATCTGCTTCTGTGGCCTTTAATGAATTAGGTTTTGGTTGTTTGCTGAAAGAAATCTGCCCAGAATATTCTACTAAAGGCAGATTTTTTATATTAATTTGTAGTTGTTTTAAAATTAATCATCTCTTTTTTTTTTTTTGTGTAGTTGAGTTTTGTGTTGACAATTTTTAACTTGTTTGTAGGAACTGCAGGGAAAGGAAAAATTAAAAGCTTGCAAATGTAGACTTTTAGTATCCAGTGAAGTCTAAACAATGAAAATTCCATAGGAAGGGGTAAATGGGTATATTTATGTTCAAGTCAGTACCAATTAGTACATTCAAGAATTAAAATAATAAATAAATACAAAACAAATATTAGGATAGATGGAATAGACCACTGGTGATGTCTTTCTAAACCATCTGCAGAATTAAATAACTGGCTATCCAGGATTTCCTTCTACTTCCTAACATGGCTTTTAAAATATGGCTGAAAAGTAATATTCACAGTCAAAGTTTCAATTTCTGGTGTCAAGGAGAAGTAGCTCTCTGCACAGAAGAGCTGATGCTCCAGTAAATACAGTGTTATTGGCTGTTTTGTTCAGGATTTTTTGTTTGATTCATTGATTGGTTTTTTGGGGGTTGTTGTTGTTGTTGTTGGGTTTTTTTTCATTTCCTTGTTTGTCTTTTACTTTTTTTATTTTGGGTGGGGTTTTTTTGTTGTTGTTTTTAAGCATGGCTTCAACCTTGTCTATATGAGTCAAGGAGGAGCTAAATTTATCAAAGGCTTGGAGCTGCTGTAATGCTCAATGTGCCCACAAATTTTGTTGTGTTGAGCAGAAAGCAAGTTTCATTTGTAAAATACATGCACAGATGTGTGCATGCACCTCCTTCCCTCAACAAAAAAGATGGAAATAACAGAGATAAAAAGTTGTTGTTCTTTTATCTAGAATGCCTCTGGTTGTATTTAAAGATGAAGATTATTGTCAGATCCTTTTCCTTTAAACAAAATTAAAAATTAAAATTTTGGATATTGCAAGGTTAAATGTGAGGAAAGACAGTTCAGAGAATACTTACAATAGCTTTAAAAATATTTGGGTTTAAAAATAAAACACATTTAAAGCCACTGATATCAAAAGTACCTATGTTACTGTACCATACTGAGGAGAAAAAATATATACACATTTATGGAGTAATTAAATACATGGTCTATTTTTTTTTTTTGCCCTCAGGGCATAAAGAAAGGAATTAATGGGATCTCACCTTCTATAAATTATTAAAGTCACCATGTTTTCTCCATATGGGAAATAACAGATTAGCATTTACCTTCATCCCAGCAGCAACATGAAAATTTAATTTAATTATTTTTGGTTAAATTTTTAGCAAACAAAGGAATCTATATACTTTCAGAATTTCAAATGATGTCATTTACCACTGCAAAAATAAAGACAAAATATATGTAGGAGTAGTGTATGGCATTCTCTTTTACTTAAACGATTTATTAAGGTTTTTATGTAGAACATAACGTACTTTGGCCAAAACTTCTTTGTGCTAGATTTTGTGAATACTTTGAAGCACTTAGTAGAGAGAAAATACATCTAGAACATTATGCTAAATCAGGTAGGAATGAAGGAAACAAAATCTGGGACATCATCAAGGAAGAGTAAAAGAAGCATGAGGCAGGAGCATGTCTGGGAGCAAGGCAACACCATTTCACTTTTATTTCAGATTTCTGTAGTTAAAAATCATAACTATTGTGTGCCATTCTGGTCCATGTCTAAAAATCCTGTGGTGGAGATAATGCACTAAAATGTTACAGCAAAACCTGCACCAGAGCCAGGTGGAGTGAGGGGTTGGGTGGGGGAAGAGGGAGGAGACAGATTATCAGAGACCCATTGTCCTACCTAAAAGAAAAATTGATATCTTTTGCTTTCTGGAGATGAAGGAATATGTGATGGGAAAAGGAGATGTGGAGAAAAGGGGGAAAGTTCATACACTTTATGAACTTGAAAAAAGAGAGAATAATCTTTTCGCTGGAATAGGAAGTATCTCCCATGTGTGAAGAGTAAGTTCTTCACTGCTAAAACCCATAATACATTGTCAATGCCTCTTCTGTATATTGCAATACTAGAATAATCATGGTGGGTATGTTAACATGGGATTTATCTTGGTGATTAGTTCACATAACAGTAGCTCTTCATGGTTAAATGGTATAATTCACTATTCATGATTTAATAGTGTGTTTTCATAGTTACACATGATAGCATTTTGTGAGTATTCAAAATCAGTTGGTTCCTAGCAGAGATATTTGGAATTATTAATGTTTAATTCACATGAGAAATACAAAAAATATTAAGAAATTTTATACCTTGGTCGTCCAGAATCTTACAGTCTTCTTCAGTTTGCCACTCAAAGTAGAACTTATTTTTTTATATTTTGTACAGTATCAGTAATTTATGACTTTTCTTAAAATTATGAAGCTTGAGCAGTTGTCTCTTGAGAAAACTGAGAAACATGTTGACAAATATAAACTCAGCTATAAATGACAAAATACCCTTCTCTATCCTTTTTGTTCTGCATCTAATCTAAAGAATTGAGAATTTCTACCAGTTTTTATATCAGTCTTCTTTTGATATTCCATCATTATTACTATTTGAGGGAAGAAACACATTTGATCTGCAAATATCCACAATCCAAATGGATTTGTATGGATACAAATATGTAATATCTAATAGTAAAAGATGAAACTAAAGGCTCTTCATTTCTTGGGGTGTTTTTTTAATTGTCTGAATGGGGATTGTTTTTGGGAACTGTGAAAGTAACACAATCAGAATGTGGGTATGTTTAGCTGAGCATAATTAACATAAGATAATGTTGAGCTCTATGGTCTATGACAAGCATAATACACTCAAGAGTCTTAATGTTTTTCTACTTTGTAGTTGGCCTTTAAGATTTATTACTGTGTGATGTTTAAGTAACAAACACTACTGAACATGCAGAATCAAACAGGAGTATTGAAGGAATTTAATAAAGTAAATAATTACCAGAATTAATGAAGTGCTAAGAGTAAAACATAACTTCATTTGGACATTTAATTCAGGAGGAAAAAGTTAATCTTGTAATGTTTTGCTAAGTAAAGTAATTACACTGTTGTATCACAAATGTGCTACATTCATCATTTTGTATTTCCTGAATGTTTTGTCCCTGTTGAAAACAATGTTTATTTCCAGCAAAACACATGCTGCAATTCAGTTTTTTTTCTGAGAAGGTTATGCTGTCTGCTCAATAACAATAAACAATTTTAATTAACATGCTTAGTACTTAATTGAAAATTAGAAGAAGTAATAAAGAGGACAATAAATGACATTCAGCGGTAGTCAGTTTACATACAAAATATCAGTCAAGTATGGTAGTCGAAAAATAATGAAAATCACATAATAATTTATCTGCTCTACAGGTGAATGTTCATTGGAAGTATAATTTGTTTTCTTTAAACCAATTATTTTGTATTAATTGTCACATACAAAACAGAAGTATAGCTCATATTAATGTTATTCTGAGTATTTTCCTTAAAACTGCCCATTTAGATGATGAATTGTGTGCATTGCTTTAGGACTTTTATTCCCTTGAAAAAAAACTCTTACTAGATAACCAAGAATTGTGAGGGGCCCATAAAGATGACACGAAAATGCTACTCTCTGCCAGAATTTTAAGTTTACTTATACATAAAGGACATATAAATACTAACTAAATTTGCTAGTGATGTATGTGCTGTCTTCCGACACTTACTGATCATGGGAAAAATTTTTACATGCTCTGTGATTTCAGTTTCATCAGTGTGATAAAAGTTTACTGGTATCAAGTGATGAACAGTCACACACAGCCCCATTCTTCCTGGTCCTGCTTTCCACTTCATTCCCCCATGTATCTGAACCCATTTGGCTCTATATAACACAACACATAAAGTGTCAAAGGCCTGTATCTCTTGGGACTTGCATCATACCCCAGGCTTTTTGTGAATCCCCAAAGTCTCCATTGCTTAGGGAAGGATGACTCTTCTTCCTTTTAGTAATTGGTCTGTAGACTGTTTTTTCCTTGCTGTGGAAATTAGTCTGTGATTATTCATGAGATATATTTTTCTTCAAGGTGTTTTGTTTTGGTTTTATTTGGATAAAAATAACACTTTACCCATTACAGCCTTCCCTGTAAATGAATAGTTTTCCTATTATCTTCTAAACATGCTTTTGAATTCAAACTATATTTATGTAGACAGCAGCCCTGTTGGATTTTTTATCCCCTTTAGGCATGTGCCTCTCAAAGAGGAGTATCAAAGCACACTAGTTTTTTGAACTTAAACTTATATTTCAGGTTATTACTGTCAGGTTATTATAGCTCAGTCTTGTGTGTTCCAACAGTAAAGAATCTATTATTTCCATACAGTTTATGAGGTAGATTTGACCCATAATACTCCATTGTTTATAAAACAATTAACGTTAAATTTATGTTTACTTAGTAATAATATAAGTAAAATGTACTTGACATAAAGCCATGTGATTTTTAATATATGCAGTTACCTAGAACTTCTGGCAAAAAGGATCATAGAATTGTAGAGTTGGAATGGACCCATCAGGATTATGGAGTCCAGCTCCTGGCCCTACACAGAACAAGCCCAAGAGTCACACCATGTGACTGAAAGCATTATTCAAACACTGATAGAGCTCTATCAGGCTTGGTCCTGGCACCACTTCCCTGGGAAGCCTGTTCAACCACCCTCTGTGGGAATAACTTTTTCCTGGTATCCAGCTTAAACCTCCCCTGACTCAGCCTCATGTCATGATGAAGGAATAGCATCTCTTGGGAAGATGCTAGAAAAAAATAAATTCCTGACTAGGCACAAAATGCAGCTGTGGAAAGGACAGAAGTTAGCCTGAGGATGCTGGTTATCTATTACCTAGCTCAGCTCTACTAGTGGATAAAAATTTAATGTTTTTTTTAATGGTTGGACTTGATGATTTTAGTGGTCTTTTCCAACCTTAACGATTCTCTAATTCTATAATTTGGCAGTATTGGGTAAAACCTAGAGTAAACTCATAAACTAATAAAGGCATTGTAGACCTTTTACCCTTTTTCTCGTACATAAAGAGTACAAGATGTACCTTCTTGTACATAAGGGTAGCAAAGTCTTTTTCCTAATGAAAATATTAACAAGTTCTTTTTATTTATTTGCCACTAAGTGTCCAAATTATTTTTACTTGGTCTTTTGGTTGCTTTTTTTCTCCACATTGCACTTAGTTTTGAGTCTGGACTTTGTGCAGCATTTAATAGCTTCTTTAAAGCAATATGAATTTTAGTAGCATAAAAAGATATAAATTTTTAAAAGTGCATAGATAATTCTGAAATAATTCTTAATATTATTTTCAATAAACTTAAAATCTGACAATTTTTTGGTAGTAGCTGGCTTCTATTTATATGTGTTATGTGTTTAGTTTTTTATTTCATAATTTATTTAAGGACAGCATTTAAATAAACAGAAATTATATTTGTGTTAATTCATTTGGGTTTAAAAAGTAAAAATCAGGCCAGAAGTATCTGTAAATAATATGAGAAAGTTAATAACTGAATGGCCTTTTTAAGTGTGATGTTCAGCAGACACACATTAAGGGTTTAACTCAGCAGCGCTACTAGGTCTCTTGAGTACCACCACAGAAAATAAAACATTCTCCAATTATAGCAGTATGCAATTTTGTTAGCAACATAAGACCTGTAATAAAACAGCAAAAGTCATGGGTATTTTGTGGTATAGAAAGAAAGCAGCAAGGGCTGAAGTCGTCATGGATATACCTGAATGCACAAAGATCATGCACTGCCAGATTTGTTGAATGCAAGAGAAAGTAAAAATCGTCCACTCATCTCTACAATTTGCATCTGAAAGAGAAATTCTTTTTCTAACAATTTAGGAATTGCAGGCTTGCTTTGCCTGGACTTCCTTTAGGCTTGCCTGAATATTGGTTTAATTATGTTAGATATTGTCTGATAGTCAGGTAACTGTACCTAATTTGCTCACTTTTAACTTAGCCTTAAATGATCAAATGGTGTAAAATGTACTGCTAATAATATAGTTAGATTTCTGTAGTTGATAAATAATAGTAACAAAAGTTATTTCATGAAGAATATTTTTTCTATGACCTGTAAATAAAAATTCAGGATAAAGGAACAGAGATATGAAATCTAATGTCCAAAGCTGTGAAACACTCACCAGTGGGCCATTACTGACCGTTTAAGGAAAGTAGCCTTGGAAAAAACAGGTTTGGAAACCAGAGATGTAATGTAGGGAAGTAATGAGTGTATGTAAGATATGCTTTAAAGTGTACATTTGGATGTCATAGAGAAATGTGGATCAGTGAATAAATCAAGGTGTATAGAATGTTAGAAGTTATACACAAATAATCCCTAGAGGGTCCTAGAGTGAGGAGGAAGAAGCCATTTGCATAATTTCAAAAAGCCCAGGGGAAGAATGATCTAATTGCCAAAGACTAAGGGATAGAATGCAAGGAAGTATCTGCATATGAAGTTTCACTGTGTCACTGTTTCATTATTTCGGGGTCTTTTGATGTAACAGCAGTCTTTTCTGCATAATAATAATAATAATAAATTAATCTGGGGTAATCATAGTTACTTGGTCAGAGTCTTAAGGTTTAAGTCCATCCACTATTAAATTCTTGCCTTTCACAGGAAGTGGGTTTCTTCGGACCACATACACTGCAAAAGTCAGAGTGCAACAAATCTGCAGAAAGCAGGAAAATTAGACCATGAAATTTATATGAAACAAAGCATCATGCTTTAAACAGCTGAAAGCAATTTAGAGATCATACACCTGAACACAGTGAGAATGGTATTTAAAAACTATCTGTTGCCAAGAAAAAGTTGGAGGACCTGCATTTTTTCAGTGTAAAGCAAAGAAACCTTTAAAGGTGAAAATAATAGGGATGTTTTGAAATGTAGGTATGAAATGAATATTTCCACTGTTGGTGTTTCTGGTAGTTACAGCATGTTGGTGCACAGCAACCTACTGAAAACTACTGGTACAAAAAAATTAATTATCAATAATTTACATATTTACTGATAACAGGACAAGGGAAAATCAACTAAAATTTCAAGGGAAAAATTATTTTTGCATTAGGGAAAACTTTCAGTGTGATAATAATGAACATTCACTCACATTATCTAGAAGTTGGCTAGAATCCTCTTTGCTGGAGATCAAAATCTACCCAGTAGATCTGCTTGTCCTAAGTAGCATGGCAGCTGCTTAAAATCACTTTTGGTCATATGTTTTTTAGGTTTAATGAATGCATCTCTTTTGTCTCAATTTCACTGAATTTTATAGTTGATTACAAGTAATGTTAGGGCTATATGGGCACTTCACTTTTAAAAAGTATTTAAATATTAGGATTATATTCTGTTGTCATTCAAGATGTTGCTTTTACAGACAATATCTAAGTCTGCCTAGAAAATAAATGTGAAACTCAAATCAGATGAGCATTTAGGTAACCAGTAAAAATGTTTTTTTTCATTATTTGACTATAGATTTCTGGTGTGTACTAGTTTGAAAGCAAACCAGTGGGAGATCTCAAGTCAGAAATGCAATTTAATAGGGAAATTAAAATAAATGCAATAATACAGAAACACTGACAGGGTCAGAATACATCCTGACACCATGTTGGTCAGGGTCAGTAGCAGTCCAATTAAATGGTGGCTGCAGCCCTCCTGGAGTGACAGATGTGGTTCTGTTGAAGCAGTGATCCTGTAGAAGGTTTTGATTTTCCTCTGAAGATCCAGTGGTGGTTATGGAGCTCTTGTCCTCTGGGAATTCAGTGGATAAGGTTGCTTGTGGTGTTCTAAACCTCAGCTTATATCCAGGTAGGAATTCTTGGTTCCTCCCCTGAATGGAGCATCTCACAATGGGATGATGTAATTTTGGAGTCATGCAGTGAGGCTGGAATAACAGCCCATTAACAGAAGATACTCTCTTGGAGGGAGTTATGAGGGATGGGTCATGGAAAAGATAAAGAACACCACCCCACCTGGTTTTAACAGACAATGGTGTAATACATACTTTTGGTTGCATCTTACATTGTAACCCAAGACATAGTGGCAGATGTTCATATGCTTTAAATTACTTGTAATTTGCAGACATGTAGAACCTCAAGAAATAATTTTTTTTTCCTCTATAACCTTGTCTTGCAATGAGTCAGCTTGAAGACACAGATAATATTGCCTGAGGCAGTAATATTTTCAAAACAGTCCACTGTTAAACTCTACTTACCTGAGAAAAAAAGAAAGGAAAATCATTGTGTTTTCTACTGTCTGCAATGTGATTCTAAGTCATGCTGGTTAATTCTATTCATGAATTCAGAGTTTTCAGACTGTTCTGCAGTCCACTCCTGAAGTCTGTTCAAGAATTTCCTGTTGGTATGTAAGTTTTCAAAACAGCTTATTACACAACTACATAGAACATTATGTAATTCAATATGTATCAGGTGAAAAACTTCAGAATCATGTGTAATACTGCCATGTATATGCAGGTTTGAGCATTTGGGCTTCACTTTCCCCACTAATATGCCTCCAAAGAACTTTTGTTGGCTTCTTAGTCAGTTTTTTCCCTTCTCTATATTTGCCAGTATTATTTATTTCTGCTGACAAAAGTTCAACTGAACTTTTTTTAATGTAGATGGTTGTGTTTAATTTCTATTGAAACCAAAGGTACCATGCAGCAGAAGTAGTCTGTTATGTTCTGATCTGTTTAAATACACTGGTTTTTAAAAGCAAAAAGAAATACGGCATCAGAACACCAAAAAAATTACCAGTAGCATCCAGTGGACTTATTCAATGACACAATAAAATTACAGTGACAATATTCACATGAACACAGTTGAGTTGTTCTGATGCTTTAAAAGGTTTTCTTATTTTGGGTTTGGTATTTGTTTGTTTGGTTTGGTTTTGGTTTTTTTTTTTTTTTTAATAAAAATTGGTAGTGTCTCATTGCAGTATTCATACTATCAGAGAGGTTTGTGCAGTTATGAGACAGACATTATAAAGAAATACACATGCCATAGGTAGAATAGGGTGGTTCAAGTGCGTGAGAATGAAGTGGTCACTGTCTACCTCTTTTAATACATACTATTTGCGCATCAGTAAATCTAGTTTATGCTTTGCTTCCTTTCTTGCTGTGTATGTGGTTTGAATAATTTAAGCATATCAGAATAAAATTGTGAACTAAAAGTTAGCACTCATTCTTTTACAAAAAGTAGAAATATTTCTTTCACAGCTTTGGCTTCTCACATAGCTGTCTGTGGCAGACAGGCTTACAGAGAATTTGCACCAGAAGCATGCATCATCTCCCACACAGTAGTTTTTTAGACTTGTTCGTGTTGCTTTTTAAAAAGAAACCTGCTACACAGAAATGTCAGAATTCATGTCACATTGAATTGCCACTTTTTATTAATATTGTGTTCTGAGACAGGGAGAAAACAGTGTGCAACATATTAAAAAAAATATTTCTCTTTTTAGTCCTTAAAAGTTCCCTCTTTTAATTATTTATCTGAACATTTGTTCCCCTTCATAAGTATTAATGTTATTCCTGATAGTGTTACCTCTTGAGACATGCTGTGGTGCAACCAAGATTCTTTGATACTGTGAAATCTTCCATGCGTATTTCTGAAATGGCTGAAAACATTCCTATGAGATGTGGGTGGGAGGAGACTTTATCCAAAATAAAAACTAATTATTCCTAGCACTTAGGGTCCAACCATGATATATATCAAGGATCTATTTCTACAAAGGAGAGCACCAATTTTAAATAAAATTTATTGGGTAAAAAATGAGAAATTTATGCATAAGGATAAATATATATAGAGGATATGAATGGATGTTTAAATTATATATTGTTTTTATACTTGTTCTCGAAAAAATGAAAAAGAGACTGTTTCTTCAGAAATTCTGTAAGATTCCAGTAAAAAAGTATTCCAGTAATCAATCATTGATTTATCTCTGGCACATATGGAAAATGTATCTTGCCCAGAAAGAAAGTAATTTTGTTAAAAACAAAATAAAACCCACATAAACTGACACTATCACCATCCTTGAAAATCAACCACACCATTAATTCAAAATTTTCTCATTTTGTTTAAATTAAAATTTTAGTCTAAATTTGTATTTTGTTGTGCATTTTTAGCCAAAAGTACCAATACGCTATGGGGAGATGGTAGATGAGAATCAGATCAACAGAATAGAAAAATTCCCCATTTACTAAATCTAGGGAAAATATGAATGGGTGTCTATTCTAAAATTACACAGTAATTTTGTAAGGATGGCTGATTTTTTTAATATAAAGAAGGTATTTCTATAAAAATTATAACAAGATAAATGATAAATGTAAAAAACAAATATTCTTTTGATACAGCTCTGCTTTTAGGGATGCTTACCCCCTTTACTTTGTATTCTGTGGCAGTAAAAGATTGCCAGGTATTGTTATTATTCCTGCCAGAAGTGTATCCTTCGATCTGATTCTGAAATGTCAAGAAGATCACCAAAGTCCCTAAGTGTTCATTGGGGTCTCCATTTATATGCATGCATTCATTAATATTAAATATATTGTGGTTTCAGGTATATAACAAAAAAAAAAAAAAAAGACTTTGTCTTTAAGACAAAGATTAATGATACTCCTTTTTCATCTGTAAACATGCACCCAAAAATATCAATTGGCCTTTTCTGAGTATTGACACTGATATCATAAGAAAATAAGGAGTGAAAATTATACTCTCCACATAGTGAGTAGGATGGCAATATGACTGGAAATGGTCAATTCCACACATTTAATTTCAATGTGTGATTGCAACATAGAGAAGGTATTTGGTTGCAGTGGGTCGGTGACTATAAAAGTTGTAAAACTGTTAAAACTGTCTGGTCCTTAAAATCACATGCAGACCCAACTTCACATTTTTCAAACAGATAAGAATATCTGTTGCTATACAGAAGCAGTAGTAGATCCTACAAATAGAAGAAAGCGATTGGGACCACTGATTTATGAAATGTACATAGAGAGTACTAAGGAAGACTTTAATGACCAGGTGAAATAAATACTAATAAATACCAGAAGCAACAAGACCATTTTGCAATCACTGCAGTCTTCATGACTCCAGGCATTATTTGACAACAGACATTCAGATCCCATTTAGGGGTAACTCCGATGATGTGCCTGATTTCTGGAATGATGCCTTAATATACCAGGTCCATGATAGAAAAAAAAGTGTCTTTACAGTCTCTCCTGTAGTTAAGTCTCTTCTCTGTCATGAAGTTCATATTTTGCAAATACTACAGGGAGTCAGTAACAGCAGATGAACCTTCTTGCATTATTATAGTCTCCATTGCTTCAGGTTGTGGAATTCCTGTACAGTGAACTTTTTTTTCCCCCCTTTTTTCATTTTTATGAACAAATTTGTAATTAATTACTGGAAACGTAATTTGTTATCATGAAGACATCAGTGCATACTTTCAAGTTTTATCCAGTCCATATTGATGAATATTATATTTTGTTTTATTCAACCATTCAAGTATTTATCTTTACTTATTCAAAATTCATGGGTTTTATGTTACTTTACAGTAATTTGTAGCTCTAGATAGTAATAACATTTGTACTTGAATTATATACATGGAATTTATTTCGTTCTAGCTTTTATACCATTTTACTGTTTGGGCTTTCCCTTGGAAGACAAAGATTAGCTATACATCTCAACTGTTGCTAGAAGAAATTTAATACTTTTTTAAGTCTTAGATGCAGTTTGCCTTGGCAGAATTGAGAGAAAATTACCTCTTTTTCTGATTTTAAACACCTCCAACACTGTCAGGTGCTGAATAAATGCTTCTTTTCTGGGTGGTCATTAATTAGCAGGGGTTTGATTGTTAGTTTTAATGTTGAGTCGATTTTTCTTTTGAAATATTTATAACGCTGTTCTTAGATCTTGTGAATCAGTTCTGTCAATGCTACATTCTCTGAGTGGCAATAGTTTATGTCTGCTGGCTCTGGTATTTTCTGATAATTTCTTCACTTTTTGATTTTCGAGTGCTTCTGAGACAATGGGGCGAAATCAAGCAAAAATATCTCACTACATTAACTCATTGTATTTATTTCAGCATACATTTCCAAATATATCAACCACAAAACTCAAAGTGCTGTTTGAAATATTTTACAAATTATCTTTTGGTAAGTTGATCATTTTAGACCTTTTTGCTCTGAACACTGTTAGGCCATGTCACAACTCAGTGTAGAAATTTTGGTATTTGTTTAAATGTTTTGAGTTAAAAATAAATGGGTAAGCCACTCCTTTGCAAGGAAGTGAGATTTGTTTTCTTTTTTTTTTTTTCTGATTTATAGAACTATCATTTTGTGGGCTTCTCTAATGATGGTGGGATTTCTGACAAAAAAGATATCATTTACCTACCTGTTCCTTCTTAATTTTGTTTGTTTGGTTGGATTTTTTAAATAGAGCAATAACTTAATTAATATTGACTCAGTATTATGCCAAACCTTATTCAAGCCATTTCTCAGAATTGAGAAAAATGAGCCAAATTCATAATTAAAAAGTGTTTTTTTTTGATGCAAATTTGTTTGTTTAGTTTTGTTTGGAAATAAATATTTAGCTCTAATTCTCGTGGAAGGTTATTTTAATGTTGTATGTTCTAAAAAATCCCACCAAAACAAAACATATTTTTGCTGTTCTGTAATGTCTGCAAAGGACAACAAGGATAAAAAGCAAAAGCAACTGAAGACAACAATTTTCTTTGATCCATCAACTTATGTTTGCTTACTTTCGTCTTCCAGTTTAAGTGATGTTGGTCTTGAGCTCAATGGATTGACCATCAACTGTGGAACTTCTCAGGGAATCCAAATGGATACATATTCCTGCAAATTACCAATCACTTCTTCAGACTCTTTCTGAGCAACTTGTGTCTGTGCCAAGTTTTAATGCAATTCCCAACTGATGTCCAATAATCACTATTGGATGATCCTTAGTCAAGCCCAAATATGCTTTTATGTGACACATACAAAGTTAACTTACAGATCTAAATTTATGTTCTTAAACATTTTACCTCTAAGTTGAACTTGAATTTGATACTTTCATTTACAAAACAACCACGCTCATTAAGAGAAAAAAAATGTAAGGCCTTGCTAGACCAAAATATGAAAGAACTGAATGCAATTTTATCTCTCATCATGAAATTTCTTACTATAAATGTCAAATTCTCAATATGAAAACATTTTAATTTATATTTAGTAGTCCACTGTCCTTCTGTGACAAAATTGAAAAGGCTATGGGAAGAAAATATTATTTTCAAACTGTTCAGAAAGACGTGCTTCATAAATTCAAAAATGTTCACATTTCCCTAAATATGAATATACTCTGAAACATTAGATATAACTGGGAGCAATAAAATGAACTATTGGTCAGCAAGTTGGCATAAATCCTATCTCAGGGTAAATGCAGCAAGGATTTACATGATGTTGACTTTTTTTCTGATACCTAAAAGGAAATTCCAGAGATCTATGTCTCTATGTCAGCGATGCACTTGATTAATGCACTGTGGGAAACAATTAGTAGGGGAAAAAAAACCATAATGTTATAAAGTAGATAGAAGTGGATAAAAGTGAGGCAATATGCTTTAGGAATAGCTACTCTGAAATGAAGTTAATAGTAATTGTTCCTTTTTTAGGAGATCATTAATATTTTATTTAATGACTGCCTCCAAAACAGGAAGTGTGAACAAATGTTCGTAAAGTATTTTCAAATATTTTACCCAGAAATGTGGCCTGGGATAGAATCATAAAAGTGATAGCCCAGCCCTGCAGTTTGAAACAAATGTAGTGTAATGAATAGGAGAAAATAAACAATCACATTTTTAAAAAGTCAACCATATCGGCAGAAAAGGTGGAGAAAGACAATGCTTACCTTCCTGTCCAAGTTAGGTGTTACTATCTCGATATTCTGTTGTAAAATGATTATCAGATGAATTGAACTTCTTTCTTTCCACTTAAGTTTTATATTATTCAGCCTAGAAAAATTATAGCAAAGGGTCAAAATATTTGCTCTCCTTTGATACCTTGAGTGTAACCAACTTTTTCTCATTATTTTCTCCCCCTGTTCTGTTGAGCAAGGGGAGTGAGAGAGTGATGACTGGGTGAGTGTCTGGTAGCTAGCCAAGGTCAATCTATCACAGGCTGTCAAGCTAGAAAAATATTGGTTTTGATTGCAACTTTGGCAATACTTTCAAATACAATTAAATTCAGTAATATATATATATATATATATATATATATATATATATATGAATATATATATAGCGTAAATCTAATTATTCAGGAGAAACATAAATACTTGGCATTGTGATATATTTAATGACCATCAAAGCTAGAATTTGGTCCCTTTTGTTAAATAATTGAAAGAAGCACAACAGTTTTAGTTTTTTCCAGCTACCTTTTTCTCAGTAACTCAGCCTCTTAAATCTTTATCAATACTAATGATAAGAGGGTACATTAAATCTTCCAGACTTTTACAACGTATCTCTGAGAATAGCACATAACTTCAAAAGTTGCTTTTTCTGAAGAAAGTAGAGTGAATAACTGATTGTGAACCCCTGGAAAGTTTGCTGAGTGAAGCGCTGCTGCCCAGCTGTTCATAGGACAGCTGCCAATTTGTAAACTCTGCTGGTTTTTCGAATTTATCTGAATGGTTTACAGTAGCTTTGAAACTGAGGAAGAAGGTACATGGGAAACTACTATTAGAAATAGCTTTTATACATTAATAACAAAAGACTGTTCACATAAGAAGGAACAAAAAACAGTTATGACCTCTGATATGTCCTAGTTAATACTCTTGGAGTAGAAATGAATTCAGACTAACTTTTACATAGGACAGAAGCTAATCCTGAAAATGACAAGTTTATGAGCCGTGACAAATGAAAATAGAGATACTCTTCTTTGCTTTAAGTAAGCAGAAGGAATACAGCAGTACTCATGACTTGCTATGTGATTTTACTCCTGTTTTATGAAAATACTTTAGTCAAAGGCTGAAAGAACTTTGCAAGCAATATGTCCACATTGATTGAGATGTATCATAACCTACCATTACACAAGAAGGGCATGGACCTGTTGGAGTGAGTCCAGAGTGGGGCCATGGAGATGAGCACAGGACTGGAGCACCCTTCCTATGAGGACAGGCTGAGAGAACTGGGCTTGTACACCCTGGAGAAGAGATGGCTCCAAGGAAACCTTACTGCACCCTTCCAGTACTTACAGGAGCTCTACACGAGAGCTGAAGAGGGACTTTTGACGATGGTGTGTATGCTAGGACAAAGGACAATGTCTTTAAGCTGAAACAGGGTACATTTAAAATAAATATCAGAAATAGATTCTTTAATGTGAGAGTGGTGAGGCACTAGAACAGGTTACACTGGAGAAGTTTTGGATGCCCCATCCCTGGAAGTGTTCAATGCTAGCTTGGATATGGCTCTGAGTGACCTGGTCTAGTGGAAAGCATCCCTGTCCATGGTAGGGCCTTTGGAACTAGATAATCTTTAAGGTTCTTTCTAATCAAAACCATTGCCTAATTCCATGATTACTTTAATTACTATTTAATGAATATTTTAACATGCAAATTCCCTTTTTATTTAATT
The DNA here is from genome assembly GCF_027477595.1 of Haemorhous mexicanus. Classification (NCBI taxonomy): domain Eukaryota; kingdom Metazoa; phylum Chordata; class Aves; order Passeriformes; family Fringillidae; genus Haemorhous; species Haemorhous mexicanus. The sequence goes on from NC_082341.1 coordinate 78,828,416, forward strand.
CAAAAATAGTTACTTGGCATACCAAGTCCTGTAGCAGACTTGCCCTGTAGACACCCAATGCATTGTATCTGTACAAGCATATCCTTACCAGGACAGTGTAACAAAACTGGTTTGAGGGCATTTTTTACTTTAAAATAATGTAAACACTTTTAAAAAAGGCCACATTTTCCTTTTGCATTCATATTTCTTAGTATCGTAGCAAGCAGCAAAAAAAATCTCTTGCCATAATTTCAACTCTGAAAGAGTTACATTTTATTTAGCTGTCAGCTCTAATTGTTGAGGAACAAGAATATTCTGAAAGAAGCTTGTCAAATCCCAGCTCACAGAAAAGAACACAAGATCAATAAAAGAAAATATGGACATAAATGAGACATGGCATAGTGAGGTGAGAATATCTGGCCTGTTGGCCTTTGGAAAAGAGGAAATAATTTGTATTGGACAAGACTGACATCAGAAAAGGAGTTGCATCTGATGTATTTGGGAAAGGATACAGAGCTCTAAATGCTATCAATAAGTTGGGTGAACTGGGAAGAAGAAAAGCTGAGAACTCATAAGTAGATTTTTTTAAATGAGAGCATCAGTGTAAGGCTTTATATGTGAGAAGACAGAAAAAATGAGGAGATGAGTAATTTTTTTTGTTTTCTTTTTTTACTGAATTGAGGAACACTTTCTGATATTTTTCTTTCATCCCAGATCTAAGATCCACTGAAAGAATACTTTACTTTTCTTCCTGGTATCTGAGATGGGTGCTAAATTCTTCAATTCTTTTAGGTGTCTTTCATTTCAGAAAACAAAACTTGCTTCATCCATTTCACAAATAAGGGAAAGCTGTATTGATTGTCAAATCTTTGAAGAGTGACATTGAGCACTGTAATTGTTGACTGAAAAAGTTGTTCTGCATGTAATTATGTCTGAAGTAACTGCTTTTTAACAAAACATACAATTCACAAAGTGCATAGAGGAAAATAAAAAGGGAGAGAATGTTCTCTTTAAATGTTTCCAAAACCAAACATTTTTTATAGTGCAAATAAAATTGTGGCGGTGGCTTCATGTTTTATTCTTTTTCTCTTAATATGTGTGTTTTCCTCTGAGTGCCTTATTTTGCCTGAGAAGGAGATGAAATATGAAAAAAAAAGAAGTCTTTTGTAAAATTAATTCATTTGTAATCAAAAAATATTTTTCTACATAAGGACACTAAGCTAAGTGAATAGTGTGTCCATGAGTGGAATTTTTAATGTGGGTAGCAACTCAACATTTCATAGCAGACCCTGGAATTTTCCAGGTGAAGGTCTTACCAGAGTTCTTTCTGAAATTTCTTTCAGGCTCAGCAGAATATCAATGCAGAAGGATGTTACCCTGTATCACTCTTACGTGATCTGAATGTTTTCTGGGTTCTTTATGTAGGAGGGGGTAAAAGCCATAGAGTAGAACTGGGAAAATAGTTTACCTTGCTTTTAGCTTAAGAATTGGTGAAAGCATGAAAGAATGAGTTGAAGGACACTGTCAAAGACTGGTAGAGATTGATTCATGCTCTAAATAGGACACACTGCTTGTAAAGTGAAAAAAGCTACATTGTGATTTTAAGAAAGAGGAATACTGAAGAAAAATGCTGTAATTTTTTACCACTTCTGGAGGACTTTTGAATAAATGAGTATGAGGCACTTCGCTCTTTTCCAAGAATTTCTTGCGGATGTTTAGATCACCTTTTGTCTTAGACCTCAAACAGTGATTACAAAGTAGCTTTAAAACATAAAATAAATCCTTTGTATCATCAGAAGAGTCAAGAAGAAGTGTTTTCAATCCTTAAATGAAATGAAAAATTAATTTGAAGTGAATTTTCCAGTATATTTATTCCATCTAGAAGAATTGTAATTAGCATTGCTTTTTATGATCAGGCTTTTTATTTTATACTGCATGTTTTTCACAGATAAGTATTTGTGCGGTGTAATGCAAAACAAAATGCTTTGTATTATCCTACTACATGAAAGATCTTTAGTGCTGTGATTCTAAACTGAAGCTGAGACTAAAATTTATTCATTTTTAGACGGTTAAGTTGCATTTCCACATGAACCATTCCGCCCTCATCTTCCTTTCCATCTGTTTTCCCACTCTTTAATCTACTTCTATCACATGGGAAACTTTCCTTTTAAAAAAGGGAAAAAAAAAAATCCCCAAACCATAAAAAAAGTGGAAAAGTAGATCAGTTAAGAAAACAATAGCTTCTTTAAGGCTTTTTCTGTACTTTGTCCAGAAGAAGTCAGCATTGTGGAATCTAAGATGACATTAGGTAATAAAAAATAATTCTGGTGTATCTTTAAAATTGAACAATGGTGAAAGCTACGGTTGTTTCTAAGAAATGTGAAAATGCAGAGAATAATGTGTCTTCTGCAGACACAATTACACCATACAACAGTGTGATCCATGGTCACAGATCCTCAAGTTGTTCGATTCAGGTGGAAATATAACTATTTTTGTTTGCCCATATTTACCTATGAAAGAAAAACTTTCTGATGGTGCTGGATGTGAAAGAAATGGCTTTGTGTCTTACCAACAGAATCTTAGCACCTCTTTTAGTTATAAAAAAATATGACCAGATCTGGCTGAAAAAGAGCATAATTTTGTTTCACTTCACTGATGCTTCCTAAAAACCTATTAAAAGAATAGAAACTATTTTATGTTGAAGTATAGGTTAAAAATTTCAAGCCAGCAATGAAAGCAGAGAGAGAATATTAATAGGATTTGTGATCATAACCTAAAACTGATATGTTTGACTTTGCAAGAAATTACTCCATATATAAAGTACCAGAGAACTCTAATGAATATTTGCTTACAGTTAATTGCTCAATTTCTACAATAAACAAAAGAAGGAAGTACAAAAGAGATTCATAATTTGATCTTGAAGGTTGTGTAATCAAAGTTTTCAATCATTTTTCCTCTCCTGCTAAACAGTTACAAATTTGCAGGAGATATTTCATTTTGAAAGCATTGAATGCTGCAAAATAATGAGACATGCTCCTACAAAATTATTATACTTTGGAAATGAAGATATCTTAAACTATAACCCATGTAATGGAAGTTATATTATTTCATTGAAAGGTACTTGCCCAGAAACTCTTTTGGCAATGAAATAATTTTCTTCTTTTTTATTTTTTTTTCCTGACTTTTAAAATTAGGGAAATTTTACTTTTGTAGTTATTACTGAAATATTAAATAATGTGGGTTTCATACAGAGGTTATAGTCATGTTTCAAAAGTTCAATTGTTACAAAAAAAAGCCTCTACAAAGCAGCCCCCTTTTTTTATACTTTATTGGCAAGGTACTTTCCAAGAAATACATCATATTTCAAGTAAATGAAAATATTTAATTAGGCAGCAGGTAAACTGGTCTGCGTGGGTGGGTCACTTTCACAGGTAATAGCACCTAGTAGATTTCTAAGTAGATATGAGGATGTGTGTGAGTGAAAGCAGAAAAAGCTCTGCCAGTCTTTGTGTAGAGAGTGATCAATTTGTGCATCACTGATATCTGGAAGAGATTACAGCTGTAAAGCTACGCGTGGCTGTTGGATGCATTATGGGCTCCTCCCTAGCATTACCTTCTGAACTTACTCTGTATTACTAATTTTTTCAGAACTAAATGCTTTATTGATCTTTCCCATACTGCACGTCTCATACCCCAGCTTTTACAGAAATTATGGAAATAAGTGTAAGAATTGGCATTACTACTGACTGAGCTAGATGGTATCTTAAAGTTGCTCTGTTGGTTTCTTAACAGATTGATATTCTTATAAATAGAACATAAAATGCCTTCTAAACCAGACTGCACATCTGATGGTGGTTTTTCCTTGCCCTAGTCTTCCACAGATGTAAAAGATAATGATATTTTTAAGAGTATTAGCTAATTTTTTGCCCTGTAACTGAGAATTTGACGGTTGCGACAGAAAATTTAAGAATGACAGTTCAACACATTACAATACAAAAAAAAATGGAATATATATTTTTGTACTTTAAGAATTCTACATCATATTATCATCTTTGTTCTTGTTTTGAAGTTTGTCAGATACCAAAACTCAGAAAGATTCAGACTTTACTTCATCCCATATGGTTGTAAATTACCAAAATGGATGACATTTTGAATATTGGATTGATACTTAGTGAATTCAAGGTTTACACTTGATTAAAAGAGATATATTTACCAAATATGTCCCTGTAGTTAATTGGTTTTGGAAAGATTTGCTCCCTGCCCATCATTAATTTATCTAACTTAAGGATATATAGGGTGCTTGGTTACCTGATTCCATTTAATGGTTGAGGTTGCACATAAATAGTTTGTTAGATAAAATTTTTCACTCTCTAGCTTTTGAGGCACCCTGGTTTTTTTGGTCTGCAACTATGTGAAATGTAGGGACTATCTGGCAGTACTGAGTACAAAAGGCTTGATTGCAGTTCTCCCTATAGTGTAAATAGGGTTCTCAAATCTCCTCTGAATATTCACAGAATAGAGATTGTGAGAGATATTACCAGTTTATGGATAAAAATGTGGTCTGTTCAATCCTATTACTATATCAGTTGAAAAATTGTGAAAAGTCTTATTTCTTCTAGATTCAACACTATGATGTATAGCTTGATTTTCATGTCTGTTGTCCTCTTTTATTCTGTAATAGAGTGGCAGACAAATACAAAAATACTCTCAAAAAATGGAAGAAAGTTAATCTCTAGGTGTTTATCTTGGATTTTCAGTGTGTACCTGACTGTCTTCTGGTGAAACATCTCTCCCAACAGTTCAGTTTTTAGTGCTGTAAGATTTGTCTGCTCTTCCAGAGTGCTTTTTGTATGTTGGCCTTATGGTGTTTCTAGATGAACATTTCCATTTGCTGTTGCCCTCATTCTCCAGCACTGCCTGCCCACCTGTCTGCAGCTGGACTTGGTTTTCCTCACTTCTGCATTTAGCTGCTCTCACTTTACAAAAGCGTACTCTCTCCATGGATCATGACCTGCTTGCACTATCCATGCCATTTGGCCAAGGAAAATTTTTCATGTATACAAACATTTGGAAATATTATCTTTATTATTTTATCAGAGATCTTTTAGAGAGTGCTATGTTCTGAATTACCTTTTGAAATTTAAACTGAGTAATGAATGTATTTCTCAATATCACAATGCAATATTATTCCAATATCTTCTTTTTATAACTGCATTTTATTAAATTTAACAAAAAAAATTAAATTTTCACTTATTTTGCCTAATAAAAGTAATACCAGAATAGTTTATTTTATTAGACTTCAAAGGATTTTACTCAGAGCTTCAAATAATTGTAATTTAAAAGATGAATGTAAGCCTTTAAAACAATTTTGTGATGTTAGCATTTAGATACAATTATGAAAACATTTTTTTGACCATTATTTTAGTATAGTAATAATAAAGAGAGCAGTATATTCACAGTGAGCATGTCAAGCCTTAAAGTCATCATGAAGCTTTTGATAGACAGAAAAGCAATTTCTTTTTTTTTTTTTTAATTAGAGGGTTGGTATTGGTGTCATAACTGTATATTGTTCTGTCTGATTATTAACATTTTTACTGCCTTGCTTAAAATGATAATAACAGTGTTAAAAGGAAAACCTCTCAAGTGATTGCGAGGAGGACCAGGAAAATGCCACCTTCAAATTACAAGTACTGAAACATAAGTTCAGTTGATTTACCCTTCAGCTAAATAAGAAGGTAGCTGTAGATTTGATATTAAGTCCTGTGTAGAATACACAATAAAAATAAATATAGAGACAGAATTCTAATTTACATAATCTATGTCCAGGTTCCTTTTTCTTTCCCATATATCAATAGAGAGAGAATGTAATATAGTAAAAATATTGTTTCTATATTACTATTTCTGCACTATAGACATTACCTTTCAATTCAGTGCAATGTTGAAAGTAATTTGAAACTTGGTTGATTGGGTGGGGTTTTAAAATTTTTCAGATGAGCACTCAGATATTTAGAATTATACCTTGTATCTTATTGCAATAATTCTTGTTTAAAATTTCTCAAAAAAAACCGAAAATTATTTTGTTTTACATTATTTCTAACATTGTGTGTTTGACCTTGTTTGGTTCTGTTTGTTTGTTTGTTTGTTTTTTCTTTTTCCTCCTCTTCCCCTTTCTTCAGTAGGAAAATTTGGGGGAAAAAGGCAGATAAAATAAATAGATGGAAAAAGGTATTTAAAAGTATGAAAAAGCAGAGAGATAAAAATGGTTTTGTTGGACATAACCTTTCAGGTTGTAGATGGAAATCACACAGACACAAAACCAGTCAGTAATAAAGGCAGAGACAGTTTCAAGTTCTGTACTGAGTCAGTGAGAATGAGGATCAGAACCCAGATTTTTTAAACTTCTTATCAATTTTGGTTTTCATAGTCTTGTTTTCATGCTGCTCTTTCAATCAAAGCTGTTCTTGCTTCTGGCCTTTTCATTTTGTATAGAATTATAATAATTATATTGAGCAATAATCAGGAAAAAGACACAACTTTATGTTCCAGTGATTAAAAAATTCCCAAACTAATCAAGATGCCTATTGAATTTGGCATACCAAAGGAGGCAGGCAACTGTTTAAAATCAGAGTCCTTTGCAGGACACTTTAGTGCCTCAACCCCAGTCAGTTTCTGGAGTTGCTTCACTTCTGTGCTTATTGCAAATATAAAGTTCAGAAGTTCTTTTTTTTTTTTTTTTTTTTTTTTGGGGGGGGTGTCTTCTTGGGTTTTTTGTTTGTTCTGTTTTGTGTTTTATTTTCCCTTTTGGAAAAAAAGGTTTGAATTTTAGAGCTACCTCAGGATATGGCCAACAACTGGATGTACTAGTTGCTTGCTGAGGTCATAAGCTTTATTTTACAACATATTTTAAGCAGAAAAAAACTCTGCCAAACCCTATATACCTATTTTGAATGGTCTTCCTGTCTAGCTAAAATTGTTCTTGCTACATAGAAGGTTTTCTGTTTTGTAATGGAAAGACATCTAAAATGATAATCTGAGTCACTAGGAACCCTTCCTCCTCAATATTTTTACCTTCTCATACTTTTCTTTAAAAGAAGTTCTTCTCTGACTTGCACAGTATACTTGACAAAGACTGTGTAAAACAAATCCAGTGTAGGAGCAATCACAGCCTACCTGTGATTGTGCTGTAACTGGATAGTGGGCTATACTTACCATCTATGTGTTTCTAGCTACAGAATTATTTTATTTATCCCCAAAAAGCAAAGAACAATAAATTACCTACTTTACTAATCATGACTGCAGCCTGTGAATAAGGCCTCAGTGAAATAAGTCACTGCCAATAACCAGCTCATCTCAAGTTTTTAAGCATTTCCACTTTTTTCTTTTTTTGTTATGACACTTCAATAATGAGAATAACAAATATTAGAATTTTTATTAAGTTACATCATTAAGTTGCCTCCATTGTGCCTGCCCTCCAGTGAAACAAGAAAACAAGCATATGAGGAGCATGAAAGCCAACTTCCAGCATAACAGACAATGAAAAGAGAATGGTTTACACTGCCAGAGGGAGGTGTTTGGATTTCTTGGTTATTCACTGTGGAGAGCTGGGGATTTTTTGCTTGAGTTTTGTTTTGTTTTGCTTTTAAGAAAAGTACTTGTGCTTGAGAATGAACAAATTGTATGACTACAGAAGATGCTGGCAAGCTGACAATGGGTAGCAGCTCTACAGGCAGAGCTCAGATAAGTAGAAAAAAAATTCAATAAGGCTTTCTATTGAGATGTTTGTGTTTTCTTGGAATTCTGTGCATGTCTGGTTTTGTTTCAGTTTCCAGGAGGCTTATTTTATGTAACAGAACTTCTGCCTGAGGATTCAAAGATCATAGAGTAATGAAACTTATAGATCATTTGTGATAGGAAGAAAAATCACTGAGTTCAGAGTCTCAAATTGCCTTGTTTTCCAAGCCGTGGGTGGAAAACAATAGGCATTTCTACCCTTTCTTTATCAGTAAAATGAAGAGATGAAAATCAGCTTCTGCCAACACTGGGGAAAGCCAATTTAGTGTTTCAGCTCTCCAGCTCCTTATGGTATTTCATTTTGCTCTTGCTGTAAAGCCCCAGTCTTTCTGGAAAATTATAAATAGTTTTGTAGTTGCTGATTTTAAGCTTTTGAATTTAATTTTTTTTTTAATTTTTACATTCTGCAATGCTTGATCTGCTACTGAAACTAGTACAAAACCATTTTATACCATTGTCTTGCATCCTGACTCATCTGAAATGTTCCTTGTTTTTTTTTAATTCACGTCGTTCAAAGTAGCTTTTAAGCATTCCTTTTGTACCTGCTCACTGAGACCAGCAAAACATTTAATCTCTAAATGGAATTTACCATCAGAACAGAGATCAAAGATCGGGACTGTTGAAGCCATCATCATCAATATGCAGAACTGGCTGGGCACACCGAAGGGGTCTCTGGCTGAGTGGAACATGTCAGTAGCACGGAGGGCTGTGATAGCAAACAACTATTCAAGGAAATTGGGATGTACCTGTGAGCTGCTCCAGGGCAGCCTCCTGAGGGTGGGTTTCTGCTGCAAGAAATGAGGGCAGATTTTGCACAATGCTGGGCCCTGAGTGATCAGTCAAGGGCACCAGGGTACACCTTGTAGACCTGTAAGAAGAGAGCTGCTTGTATAACTAATTTCAGCTTCCTGTTCATAGCAATGGAATTTAAAGCCAATGAAGGCCAGCCAATAGGCTGTTGCAGAGTGATGGTGTGTTGTAGCAGCATGCAGGATTACTTCTATAAAGGGAAGCATTGTGAAATTCAGGGCTTCATGAAAAAATTAGTATCATGTTTAAACATGTCAGTGTTCCCTTGAGTTAGTGTTGACACAGTTTACTGGCTATTTAGACACTCAAGCTACACAGATCCCTGAAATTCTGAAAGAATCCATATATAAACCAGGCAGAAGATACTCTTACATTCTATAGTACACTTGAATTTAGAATAAAAGTTTGTACATTCTCTGAAATTTAATGAAAATACCTAGAGTGTTCACAGTTCCTTGTCCAAAAAAAAAAAAAAAAAAAAAAACAACCAAAAACCAAAAAACCCAAACTATTTATGTATTTAATGGATTTGATTTCATCGATTTTTGCTGTCATCTATGTTTTCTACACCAGCCAAGGTAACTAAAGTAAAGAAGTTGGGAGGAGAAAAAAAGGCAATGTTTTTGACATAAATGTTGTTGCTATCTATGTTTGGAAAAAGCACTTATGCTTTTTAGGAACCACTGAAATAGTAATACTGGAGGTTGTTCTTTCAGAATAAAAACTCCATTCAGTTTTGCAATTTTCTTTTCTTCCAATAGACTGCCAATACTTTGCATGACCTTTGCTTAGGAAACAAAGCTGGTTTTTAGTCAGAACTAATTAATTTCATTTGATTATGTTGTCTCCTGGCCCTTTCTCATGATAAAATACTGGATCTTTAGAAATAACTTCTTTAGCTTGAACTGTAGATGTTTAGTGTTTTGTGACAATGACTGACTTACTCCCAGTAATGATTTGTGAAGTAAGTGGTAGTAAAAACAGACACAGTATTTTGAAAATTTGCTGAAGACCTTTGTAGAAGGAAATCTTACTCATGTTCCTCATATGATTCAGCTTGCACTTTATGTTCCTTTCTAGAGGAAACAAAAAGAATGTGTTATAGAGTTACAGATTTTTTTTTTGGACATTGCATTAAATTTTTAAGTTAGCACACTTCTGGGAGTTCATGCTCACTAGCAATGAGGTGGAAACAGCTTTTAATATGCCTTTGTAATCAATATAATATGTATTTTTGTAATATATACAATACATAGAGTTCTTGTTCCATTTTCCTGAATCATATGTCTCTTAAAAGAACTTTTCTCTTAGGAAATGCTCTTTCTCCAACAGGGTGATTATCCTTGCCAATCTTTGAGGCTTTACTGTCTACAATAAGGCCTGTGGTAATGTTCTGTATATGTTGCATGTTGTTTGGCATAAAATCAAACTTCGGTATTTCCATGCTGCAATATGAGAGTTTTAGATGTAGATGCTCAACCTTTGTGTGTAACTCTTCACAATATAAAGAAGTGAATTTTTATAACTGTTAATTATGTTTTTGTCCTTCAGAAAAAATTGATAGTAATCTAGACATTTTCCTCCCTCTGCTCTATCTGTACATGATACAGTTATTGTAGTGTATCGGAAGCAAAAGCCACAGCATTTAAACAGCACAGTGAAAATGCTTCATCTGAGCAAACAATATGTTCATGATGCTAATACATTTTTTTCTGTGTTTCAGACTGCTAATTACATTAATTACCCCAAATGAATTTGCAGTTGAAATCCTGATTGTCAAATCTAATTTGATTTAAATTGCTAGATGCTCTGACAGGATAAACCAGTAACTTCAAATAATATTGTTATTTTCTCTTTATAATGGGAATTTTTAGAAGCCTCTTTGCATATCTGTTTTAAAGTATATAGACTGAGTATTTCAGCAGTAGTATTAACTTTTCGTTTCTGCTGACAAAATCTGTGGCTTTATTCCAGAAACTTTGGTTACTTTAATAATGAGGACACCTACTGATCACAAAACATCTAAGGCTGACAATTTTTATGGACTGATAATCCTATTTTTATAGAGTTGGATTATGATTATTGTTGATGAGCACTGAAGAGGGTTTTTCAGGGAAAAAACACATATCCCTTGATTGAATCATAGTCTGACTCCCCGTAAATGTGTCCTTCTGCAAAGTTAAAATATGGTTTTGGCATGTCTGTCTAGTGTAATGAGCTTCCTTTGGAGATCTCTGAAATACTGGTGATACATAAACTTATTAACCTGGGGAGGTGCTGAACTGGTTTATATCAAAATATGCCTGTAGCGGTCTCCCATTTGAAAAGTTAAAAGTGTGTGAGGCTGTGATTTTGCTGAATAACATTTGTAAGAAAGTGACATGACATGACATGACACGACATGACATGACATGAGCACGGGACTAGAAATGCAGCTTAAGATTTGTCAGACACTGTCAACTATTATTACATGTGGGCAACTACCATATCTCTCTTAGTGACAAGTTGGTAGTGATAATGGAAGAATATAAGAAAAGAACATGGACTAAGGGATCTTCCTCATGTTGTCTTCTACTAATTAGCTCCTACTAAATTCTGTAGTTCATACACTCTTAGGCTTCTATGAAAAAGATCCATCCCATTAAGATAATGTTGTCCTTATGAAGCTGCACACATCTGTGCTTTTGACCTCCTAAATATCTTGTGGCAATGAGACATATTTTAGCAAAACAGATTTAATCTGTTTCTTCAGGAGCAGCTTTGTTGTTTCAGTGCCTTCTGTTGCAGCTTGATCACTAGGATAAACCCAGTATGAGAAGGATCTGTTCTTCCAAGATTCTCAAATCTATTTTATAAATTCCGGGATTTGATATATATGTTTTCGAGTATGGGTTATAAAATATCACAATAATTTGGGATGATTTCATACTTAATGAAACAGAGGCATAAAATAAATATTCTGAGGTTGAAAAATCATTAAAACAGCACGGGAATAGTTTTAAAACAGGTGTAGGACTTAGGATTTTAGATTCTCATAAAGTGCTGCTTCTAGTTCTTGACATAAATATGTGTTCTATGAGCATCTTGCAAAATTTGTATATACTTTCTTTTGGTTTTAGATAAATAGTTCTAAGGAATGCAGATTTAATGAGTATGAAAAAAATAGGAAGAAAATTGGTAGAGTATTGAATAACTTCCATACTGTATGGCCGGAAAGGTGTTACTGAATGAAAACAAATCTGAGGGGAAGAATGTCTTACATCTTAAAGTAAGTACTGGTAAAAAGAGAGGCAAGAAATATGGATGAAAGTTAATCCATCTATATTCTTTCGTTCAAGGTTTCATAATGAAAAGAAAAAAGAAAATGATTTTTCATTGTCTTTTAATTAAGACGTTGTAAAATTGCATTGCTTTTGCCATACAGAAAGTGTATGCTGTATACTTGCCCTTGCAGGGAGTAAATAAATCCAGACTATGTGGACACATCCTTAAGGGTCTGGCACATGTATTTTAGGTTAAATCGACTCTTGATTATGTGCTTAGTTTTATTTCACAGTGAGTTTCATGGGGCACCAGGGCACCTACCCCAATTCTTGAGTTATCTGCTGTCATTGTGAACAGAAGAAATTCAGTTCAGCTTGTCCAATGTGGTACCTGGCTCTGCACAGGGGAACATATTCATAGAACACCAATGTGTGTGTGTGTAACACTATCCTACTCTGAACTTCAAACAAAGCATATAAAATACATCAGCTCTATTAGCTGGTCTTTCTCTTATAATTAGTGTGTTTTCTACCAAACACATTTCTTGGATATTGAATGATAATAGACGAATAAAAAAATGTTTAGAGAGCTTCTTATGGACACATATAAAGGAAGCATAAAAATTCATCTCTGTCAGTTCAGAGAGGAATTTATCCATACAGTGTTTAGGACCTCATACTCATTCCTATGCTCATTTACTCCTCCTTGTGTGTTTCACAGATCAGTGCTGTGTTTTGTGTTCCTGGAATGTATCATCATAGTTTTTATTACATTTAGATTGTGATTGTAGTTAGAGATTGCAACAAAAGAAAAGAATTGGGACAATTCCTGATTTTATTGCTTTTAGAGCAGTTTATCAGATTTTTAAATGGAAAGTCATTTAAATGAGTGAGTGGTTCAAAGAAAGATAAAATATTAATTTCAACACAGAATGGGTGTTTTTTTGTTTTCCCAGTAAAGACAAAATATTTTTAAAATAATATTTAACTTTAAATAACTTTCAAAATGCATGTAAAATATTCCACCATATAAAGCACATGATTGCTGTCATAGAAAAAATATTTTGTCCACCTCTCATCAGGCTCCTTGGCATCCTATCAATTTAGGCTGAAAACCATCTTGTCACAGGCTCAAAATACTTAAGCTCAGTGAAATATGAGTTTTGATTTCATGTTTTACGTACTGGCACTGCATATTGGATTGGAATTCTTGTGGAACATAAGTCAGTGTGTAGGAAAACAAAACAAACACAGCAGCAGTACAACTGAGCTGTGTTTCACCTCCCATTTTTTTTAAACATCATATATGTGCCAATTTATGGCTGCAATGCCACTCTGTGGATGCTATTTTCAACAATTAGGGATTTTTTTCTGCATTTTATGTGCTCTTTATCTTTTACTTTTTACTATTGCAGTTTTATTTTAATATGGAGAGTTGTTGATTGAATACTCTCCAAAAAAAAAAAAAAAAAAAAAAAAACCACAAAAACCTCCAATAAAATTCTAACACTAAATTATCCTAAAATGAAACCACTATAAAGAAAAGAACTTTCATCTGAACTAGCTCATATCACAGAATGGCTCTTCTCTGGAGCAGAGAAAATGTAATAAGCACTATTGTTTTTCAGTACAGAAATAACCCAAAGATGACTATTTCAATAGAACCATAAATGGACAATAATGGGAATTTCATTAGCCATAAAAGCACCTATTACTGATGACACTTCAAGCAGGATAGGCTATTTTAAAGATTAATTCCCAAAACTGCATGCATTCCTTTTTAACTAACTCCGTTAGGGCAGTCAAACATATTCCTGCGGGTTTGGAACAAGGAATATAACTAAAATAGTTATGGCATGTTCCAGATAAAAAATATTGAAAAGTTTTTAAGGAATTTTACTGAAAACAACCTCTCTAAATGAATAAAGTTTGCACCTATTTTCTAAAAGTTAAATTTAATTGTAAAAGTAATTGTTTTATACCAAATATGTAGGTTTTAAAGTACTTATTTTAAATCTATGAACTGATAATTTATTGGAAATGTTTTTTCTTAAATTATCATATTTTTATTGCTAATTTTTTTTTTTGTTTTCTCCTACAAAGTGTGATCTTCTGTGCCTAAAAATTATTTGTTCTCTTTGAAAGAGTTACTGAGCAAATCTGACTTTATAATTGTAATAAAAATATTAATACATTAAAAAGGCAAAATAAACTGTCATTTGTTCTGCTCATTATTACAATCTCCTGTTATATCATATATATTTCAAAAGTTAAAAAGAAAAGAAACTTTGGATTTTAGCAGACTCAATTTGGCTTTGTACATTTCACACACAGTCAAGGAAGAGTCAAAATTTAAACTTCAGAACCCAACTATTTACATCTGTTAAAGCAATCTCTCAGGACAGAAGTACATCCCTGAAGAAAAGAAATCATACAACACTTAAATGAGAAACATATTTCTATTGGGAAAGGGGGGAAAAATCAACATTGCAACCCAGACTGCTTTTAAATCTCATGCCTACACGTGTGTATAATTCAGTATTATTACCTTGTTCAGCAGATGTGAAAGAGTCACAGCTCTTCAGGGGCACTGATCATTTCTTTAGTTGCAGATTTACTGAAGTTTCTGATGAGAGGCCAATTTCAAATGGAAAAAGAAGCATTATGGTATACCAGTTTTGAAGACGTTTAAACATATAGGGTTTCATTGAGTAGAATAGGTAAGAAAAGATTAGTTGTTTTTCACTCTGGGGTTTTTTAGGGTTGTTTTCAATCCATAACAGGAAACCAGCAAAATTTATTTCACTGTGAAAAATTCTGATTTTCTGAGTTCACAGCAGCCAAACTCCTTATCATGTCATTATTTCCAGGGGCTGCAGCATTTGCTGCCAAAGAAGCAGGTTGCACAATCTTCATTGTGTTCCTGTTCTTATGGAGAGCAACCATCACAAATTCTATTTGAAGATGATAACCTTTAATTCTGCCTTGCAAACCTAAAGCTCAGTGTTGGCTTGGTGTGATGGTTTTCTGTTGCTTAAATAGTTTTCCTCTTAAATTTTAAAAGTAGTTTTAGAAGATTTGAGATAAACACCTGGTCAACATCTGGGTGTCTCACCATAGAGATAGGGACTGAGGGTTGAAAACCTGTATCCTCAGTAAGATCTTTCAATAATTGCTGTTAGTAAAGGATTAACTACTGACATGACACATCCTTTGGCTTCAACTGCTTTTGATAGTGATCACAGAGGGGTACCTTCCTGTAATTTGAACAGTCCAGTTCTCACATTTGAGTTCCTTACTTTGCAGCAGTGAATTAATCTCTTGTGTTTTAGTAAAGAGGAGCTGTTTCTAAAAGTTAATCATGTCTTCAGGCTGTGAAATTTTATGAACTTTCATCCCTCGACACTGAAATTTGCCTGAAATATTCATGAGCGTTTCCATAATTTCATTTGAAACAATGTGTTTGGTGTTTTTGCTGTTACATATTGCTGAGTTAGTTTGGGGTTTTTTAATTAGTATGCAGATACAGGAATCTCCTCCATGAAAAATTATGACATTAATTGAGAAAAAAATGTCTCTTTTACAGTAGCCTTATTGTTTCTGAATGTAAATAAAAACAAGAGATTTTTTACTTATATGGAGCTATGAGGTAAATGAAACAAGATATACCAGATGCCAGATAAGAAGTTCAATCTCAGTGAACTCTGATACTTGACTTTTTAAAATATAATAACAACAGATGAAATTAAAGTTTACTAAATATATAGTATATATGTGTTCATCCTTACAGTATTTGAACTGTGGCCACATCATCCTTCTTCCCAAATTTTTGGTTTACTTTGTGTGTGTTTGTTTTCTGGTTTTAGGGTTTGGTTTTTTTGTTTTGGTGGGGGGTTTTTGTGGGTTTGTGGGTTTTTTTTTTGGTTGTTTTGGTATTTTTTCATTGTGATAATGACTCGAAACTGGTCTATGTGGGATTTTCTTCCTTTCCATGATGGAAAATTGCTCACTCATTATGGCTATGAAAAATATGAAGTGTTGCTTCCACAAAGTTTCTGAAAATGCAGTCACCTCACTAAGAATTTTTTGCATCTGTCAGGAAGTGGTCCTTGGCAGCACATTGCCCTGATGATTTCTGAATACAGCAGTGTTTGGATGCCTCTATCCCATTTTCAAGCTTTTGCTTCAGCTTCTATCATTCAGCTTATCAGCGTATCCTTTCCCTATGAGAGCCAGTTTTGAAATGGAACCCTGACTTTCTCCACCTCCCTATATAACCAGATACTTTATTCCCTAAGTGATTGGAGCAGCATAGGAACAAATATTCAGGAGTGACTGTATGATAAGACAGTTAGTAATGCTCAACATTTTAGATGTATTTAAATTAATTGCTTATTTCAAGCTATAACAAATCAACTATGTCCTTAGCTTATCAGAAGGAAAGGGTCTTCATTAGAATAGCATTGATATAGGAAAGTAATGTAAGACAAAAAGAGAAGTTATCACACATAGATAAAGCATTTCAGTATTGTCATGTTATTACTTTGTTTAATTATTTTTTTATCTCTGTAAGAAGACAATTGAGTGGGAAGTGAAAATGATAAGTATACAATTTTTGCCAATCCAAGTTTCAGATTAGCTCGCTTCAATTTCCGTCAATTGGAGACAGTGTTGTTGAGTGCTCTAATTTTTAATCTAACAAGAATATTATTATTATTATTATTATTATTATTATTATTATTATTATCAATCCAGTTATGATAATGCCAAAACTTGTGGTTCAGTTCAGTATATTCTGTTAAAATAAGATACATACAAAATTTGCAAGAACATATCCCTTTTTCTGATGTTCTCATTGTCCTTGTCCCGCCCTTTGGTGTCCCAATGCTCACTCTGCAGGGCTGTAGAAGGACTGCAGACCAAGAAGACACCCTTTGTGATTTCTCCCAGGGATGAGATTGGGGTTCATGAGCCCATAGGTTTCAAAGATTGTTCTTTCTGACCCTTTTTGAAGGTGATTGCAAGACCTAGCTCTCTTTTACATTTTCTGCCAGTCTATGTCCAGGGCACTTGTGGGCAGCCTTGGAGAGGCTTAAAGCCTTGCCTTAAGCACACTGGGTGTATTCCACAGTTATCCCAGTGTACTTCATGCATGGCAAGGCAGGGCAGGTGTTTGATTGTGGAGCTGGAGGCAGCATGCAGCAATCCCTGTGTGCCAAGGACAGTGGGAAGAGAGAGAAGAGATGCCAAGGAAAAGTGTGTTTCACTATTGTACAAACATGGGCAAGTTGCCAATGGGTGAGCAACACACAGTGAGAACTGTGAAGTCAGTACTCAAGTCTGAACTAGATATGGCTTCAGATGGATATGGGAACATATCAGTTTACTCAAGAACACTAATAGGTTGTTTGAAGGTTTACCTAGCCAGTGGATTACTGGAAGTGTACTTTAATGGTGACATCCCTAACATTAAGGACTATGGCTGCTGGCCAGAAATTGTCCACGTAAAATTGTGGAAGATTCTGTTTGTGAAAGATTGGGAGTTTTATAATCTATTCTTAAAGTTACCTTTAACTATCTTTAATTTCTTTTACTTTGAGTAATTTTCTGCTGCCCCAAATCTGTAACATTTAACAAATTTCTGGAGAGCAATAATTTCCCTGTTGACCTTGATTTTGTTAAGTTCTTTTAGTTTTCTTATATGAAAAGTCCCTGCAATTCCATTATTGTGTTACTAGTTTTTCTAGGCTTTTCCTTGAGTTCAAATGCATTGGGCAGCTTGACCAACATCCTATAGGTTATTCTAGACAAAACACTGGTGAAAGATCAACAGTGTTTTGCACAGACACTCAAGTTATTTTTTACTCTTTTTTCTTTTTTCTGGTATGCTTTGTTCATTCTTTAAGGTAAAGTATCTTTGAATAAAATAAAGCATATTTCTTCTAAAAAAAGCTGCATATAAGACAAGAACTGATCATGAGCACAGTAGAATGATATTGCAAACTGACTAGTAAGAGTACTGTCAGGTTATGCCCAGGTAGAATAATATGTTATTCCTTTACACACAGTGAAAATTACACATTTTTGCTTCTCTTCCAAATCATTACTAAAATGTGTCTTGAAGTAATTCTAGATATTTGGTGGGTTTTTTTTCATTCATATCAGTAAAGAATGACCTTCACTGGAGTAGCTGGTTTTGGCTTAATTTTCTGTCTCTCTGCTTTTGTGTATCCAGCTCATTTCTGCAGAACTTCAGCTTATTCATCAGGGCAAGCAATGTGATTACTGATTTGATGCTCTGCTGATATATAGCTCTGTGTTGTCAATACAACAGCTTTGCATATGTGAATCTCAAAAGACTAGATTTCAAGAGACAGTTTGTTGTGAATCAAAATAATGTGTATCAGCTTGAGAGATGATTAATCATTTCAGCAAAGGATTTGTTTTCTACACTCAGACCACTACGTTACTTTATACATACACTTAAATATACAGATGTATTTGAATAATTATGTCTGAAACTCTGTATATAGGAGGAAGTGGAAAGCTTTTAAGTTCTATGACTTTTGCTCTTTTCTCAGAAATTTCAAGACTACTTTATCTGACTGTATATGAACTGCAAAAACCTCTGTATTTGGTTAAGGAGAGTCATAAAGGCAAGGGGTTTTTTTTCTTTCTACATAACTGACCTATAAATTTATTCAAAGTCTTGGTCCTGGCTCTGTTATGTAACATTTTGTTTCAATTTGGCAGTTTTGTGGAGTTTTTTGAATAAAACAGAGACCTTTCCTTCTCTTTCAATAATGGCGTTTCTTTTGAGAAAAGAAATCAGGATCTTCTGAAATCCATGCCAATCTGTTCTATGAACATTGTAAAGTTTTACTGTAGCTCCTCTCTTTCTGTTAATAGTTGGTTACTTGTAATGTTACAGGTAAAAAGGCAGGAGGAGGAATGCTTGTCCCTCCAGAAACTTGTGTGGTACCACACTGTGGATTTAAGAGAACTTCAGAGTCACTGCCTTCAGAAAATGAAGCAGCTGCAATAAGCAAAGAGCTATGGGAACCAATGAATTGAACAGATTGCTTAGGGCATATTCAAAAAGGTGGTAAATTTAGAATTAATTAAGTTTGAACTAATATACCAAGAAATTATTTGGATTATTTTTTCTAATCAAATAACTGTTACTACCCTAATAATGACTATAATTATGTTGTGGTTCACAAGTTACTTTTAAAAGCTTTACAATTTTGGTCCCTAAAATACTTAGAAAAAGACCTTTAGGTGTGATAAACTGTAAAGTGAGAGTCACTTGAAGACTAGGAGAAGATAAGTCATGTTTATTTTGGCAGCAGGAATATTTTTTTTTCACACTCTTATTGCCTTCAAATATCTATGAATGTGTAAAACAGATATTTTACTAATTTACTTGGCAGGGAAAAAATTTAGGTTCATAAAATTGGTTGTATTAGGGTTTTCCTCTAGTTTTATCTTTTAAATAAATTTTTAAATTACATTCTAGGTGATTTCAAAGGTTGTTTACCAGCCATGTAAATTAACTTGTAATTTACAATGCACTGGGTTTGGGGGTCAGAGAGTCAAAAAAACTACGGATTCAGGGACACTAGCGCAAAAGCCTTCAGCCCTGGAGTACCTGGAGCTGTAGAATTTGTGGATCTCTTAACTGTAATGGCAGCTTGGATGCAAGGTTGAGGTTCATGAGGCTGAGTTCCTGTGGGTGGCCCAGATGAGAAAGGTTTGGAGAGGGCAGTGCTGGTACAGTGGCACGCTCCCCTTGGCCTGCCTTCTGCAGCCCCAGTGCCCTGTGATAGCAAAACAAGTTGCGACAACATCCCCTCCCTTTCATCTCACATAGAGAGCCTCAAAAAGTGCAGTTCAGGACTGTCTTTTGCTTTGGAGATGCTCCTGGGAGAATTCTGTGTTAGCTTTCTTCTTGCTGGATGGGGTTATGGATATTTATTAAACTAATTCTTAGTATCTATGATGAGCAGGAAAGGATATTCTGATCTTCAAATTAGCCTGGAGATGTAGACTCCCAGTATCTTTGGATTTATGTAAGAAACTTTGATGTTAAACAAAGGCCTTTCTACAATGCTGTGTTTGTGAGGTTATAAATTTTTTTATAAATAGACAAAAAATAATGACACTAAAGATATAAATTTGGGACCAGGAAACAGTGTCAAGCACATGTTGTTTTTTCACACCTTGAGATTTTAGCTGGAAGGGTAAGAATTTTCTTAGGTAAGTAGAGGCCATGTTAAACTAAGCTTCAGTTAGAAAATAAGTATTAAAAAACCAAAGTCATAGTTCCAAAAACTGGTTTGAGATTATATTAAAAAAAATCCATCTTGGGTATAAAGGATTTCAGTAAGCTGCATGGGATTGTTTGTTCATTTCTTAGTTTCCTAAGAGGACAAATAAATTAGCAAAAATTAAAATTATCAATTGATTTAACTGTGCAATAGCCAGTACTTTTTACATAAGACTATATGAAGAATTTTTACACATCTAAATCTTGTGTCTGAGGCGCTTTAGAGTGACAATAGTCAACAGTGTGCACAAACTAGTTCTATGTTTAGTCAAGCAGCTGAAATCTACCAGTGAAACCTGTGAATTGGAAGTTAAGAATGGAAATACTCACCAAAACTTGACATTTGGGGTTTTCCCCACTGGTCTCAAAATTGGGAATAAAATACAAGAATAAGTATAAATTACTAATTCTCAAAAAATATTCTTCAGTGATATATTACTAAATTTAAAAGTGATCACAACTAGGCAAAGCAACAGCAAGAAATGCAAAAGTAATTTTTGCTGTAATTGAGGAAAAAGGGAGAGTTTGATGCTATTTAATTTCTTAAGAAGTTTTTGGGGTTTTTTTGTTATATATAGAATTTTTTTAAATTGTGTTTCATGTGAAGAGCATGTTTTACAATAAAGTGTCTTGCCCAGCACACTACCTTTTTACCAAGTAATGATCCAAGGAAAGTAATCCATTAGTAATGCTCTGACTTGGCCTTACATTTATCAGATGAATCATAGGCATTGATGAGAATGTTTTGCTTGTCTTTTTCAAAGGCCATGATGTTACTTGAGTTCCAATCATTCACTAACTACAAACATTAATGTTTCCTTCATGAGACTACAGAATGTAGAATGCAAGCTATTGACCTTAATGCCCTAGCTTCATTCACTTAATTATTGTTGTATTTTATGCTGATAAATTTCAGCCAAGCATACAGGAACACATACTCTTTACTAAAATCTTTAGAAACTGAGATTTAGGTAGTGTGTAGTACAAAATAAAGAATCTAAGTGTTGCAGCTGGTTGGAGTATCAGTATGATTCATTTGGAAGATAAAATAAAATCATGGTCTGTACCAGTTTGGTTGCAGCTGTCACTAATCCTATTGCCAGCTGTGTATCGTTTGTAGCATAATTGAGGGTGTGCTTTCCACACCTTGAATGAAGTTATTTACCTAAGCCAGAGATTTGAAGTTCAGTCTAGACTTGAATTGACACGTGTGTATCACATCTTAGAAAATGGAGCACTTGCCTGGATAATGAAATGGTCTAATTGCATTCATTATCCTATTCATAGTTTGTCTCTTGGGAAAGTGCTACTCAGTTTTCTGCATTGGTTTCAAGATACAAGAGAGTTTTCTTTGTGGGTTTGTGTTTGGTGGGTTTTTTTTGATCTTCTGTCATTCTTAATAGCTGTGCTCCTTTTTTTACTTAATTTTCCCTTCACCGCTGTGAATTGCTTATTTATTTTAAGGCTGTGAGATAATGGTGCATGAAGTACTCCTTCCAACAAAAAAGATAATTATCTTTGACCAAGAAGTGCCTGAAGTTTGAAGGATGCTGCAATAGTGATGTCTAACAAGTTGATTTAAGTGTGTTTGGAACTGGAAGAGAAAATTTGCTTAGCTGATAAAGTCAAGAATAGCAGGACTGTTTGGAAAACTGTATTTTTCTTCTTATAGCATCAGAAGGGTACCTAGGATGTTTTGTTTGTTTCAGTGAATTGATTAATCAGTCTAGTGAGGTAAACAGCTTGCTTTCATTAGAGCTGTAAACTCAAAGGAGAAGAAAATAAGTCAGTATTTCACCTTTGGTCTAATGACAAGAAGTTGGAGACAGTTTGGAGAAATTTCCTTTTACAAGAAGAGACCAAGAAGAAGCAAATGAGAGCTGCCTTATTTTTCCAGAGTAGGACTGCTGTCATCACACAGAAATGAAATCTATGTTCTTACTGTTTTCTGAAACAAGCTGATTACTCAGTGGTTGTGAAGAGTAATTTTCATTATCTGTTATAAATTTTTTATTAATATAAACCCTTTAAGGAAATAAGCCAATACATTTTTAATTGCACGTAGTTTTTGAAATATTTTGCTAGGATGTTCCCACAGTCTGTAAATGATATTGATAATTCATTGGAATTTATTCGATTGCTAAAAATTGATATATTTGTATTGATCTCAAAAGTAGTATTTTTAAATTCAGAAATATTTTTAAAGAGCATGCTGTTTTAAAGTTTCTAATATGTGTTAGAAATTTGTATTTTTTTGAATTTTTACATGTTATATTTCTGTATGCTGTTCAAGATATTTCTTCCTATATTTCTATTTTATTTCAGTCAGCCAATTCTTTAATTTCACTTTTATTTTTGTAAGCTTCTGATGATAATTATCTTCTCTGAATAAATTAACATATTATTGAATATTATTAGCATAATTTTGTTTATTAATTTTTAATTAAAAGCTTAACTTCCAACTCCATTATTTAGATTTTGTCCAGTTTTCTACAAGGAAACTTTTTCATAAAAAACTTTTTTAGTGAAAAAAAAAAGAGTGATGTGTATTAATTATTGAAGAATTCAGACCAGGTATATCCCCAGTTAAAAGTGTGCACTTCATATTGGCTTAAATAGGGAAATAATTTTTAAACTCTTCAAGTGAAAGAAAATCTTTTCAGTTTCTAATTGATATCTTTTTATTACTTTGTACCGTGAATTATAAAATGAGAGTGGTGATCCAAGAAATTCATCTTAGATTATTTGAAATAACTTATTTTGCTTTAAATGTTTATGACAGAATAAAATTCAGCTACAGCTGGTGCTGGAGAAGAACAAATTTTAAATAGATGACTTAAGAAGAATTGTGATGAGTTCTTAAGTAGAAAAGTAGAGGTTTTTTGCTTTTAAACTTTTGTCATTTATTACATTTTCTTTGAGCAACGCTAAGATCTGTAGTTGGGGTTTTTTCTGTTACTGTATTGACACTGCATTGATTTTTTATGTTACTCATGAGCCATTTCATTAAAAATATACTGAAATATTAAAATTCAAATGAGAAATTAAGCTTATTTTTTTAAACTAATATTAGAGTTCTGGGTAAAATTTTGGATTACCTATTGCATTCACACCCTATAAATTCTATAGGTATGGCCATATGGTCATACGGATGCAATCATAGGCTTTGAATTTCCATCTTTTCTTTCAAGTGCGCTAAAATTGTACTGACACCTCATAGAGCTTATTTAAGCAAAAGGCACGCACATATGGCAAGCATAGTGTGAAGAACAATTTTGTAACTAGTTCTCATGCACAGTGCTGTGCTGGGCTCAATCACCACCATCTCGGCAGAGTGGCAGAACAGGATCTGCATAGCGATTATACTCCATCAGTGTGTATTGTCCTACAGTTTGTAATGACTCTCTTACGACTTCTACAGAAAATGAATTCTTCATCCACACTTTCACTGCATGCTTCATTTGCTCCTGGCCTGTTTTCCTTTCCAAATGTGGCTTAGCAAGGCTGCCTCCTTCTATTTACCAGTATGTTGTAAAGGTCAAAGTAAGGAAGTCTGGAGGGTCATTAGGTTTGTACATGGTTTGTGAGGAAACTGGTTAATGGGTTGAATGTGGGAGTAGTTTTGCTGTTCCCTTGAGGGGAGGACAGACAAGACAGGACCTAAGTTTCACACTTTGTATTTGTAGCAGCTAATCAACCAGTCACTGTAGTTTTTCTAACTACCCTTTCAGTGCACAAATAGCTGCAGGAACAGCATATGCAATCTTTTGCTCACAAGGGATATAGTAGGGATGTTGGGGAGCTGATGGCATTGTCATAAAAATAAGAACAAATACAAATCTGAATGAAGAATATTTTAGATGTTTTTCTCTGTGAAACAATTTATTCATGCTGCGTTTTTACTGATGACTGCTAATATACAGGTATCAAAAAGCCTCCTTGATTTCACTGGATGCACCATGTAATTTTTAAAGGAAATGGACCTATGGAATTGGCACGCTATAGCAAATTTTTATTTCTATCTTAAATAATGGGCCGGTGACCTAAATTTTCTTCTGAAAAATCTGTTAAGTATGTATATACAGAGTTTTAGAATTAGATGTGTTTTGTAAAAAACCCTGAAATGTACATAACATAATTCTAGGGAGAGAAAAACTGAAGAAAGGGGAATTAGTGAAAACCTCTATAAATCTGTGTCATTCAGAGGCAGGGAAAGATATGTGATATTGGGGGAGGAATTTGTCTATGTATTGTTTGCCTTCCAAGATTGAATTCAGCTGCAGTAAAACACATCTGAGAGAATATGCCTCAGCTATTCAGTTCTGGAACCTCTTCACCTGTTGTGAGGCAATACAGAATATCAGAACTGTAGGAGTAACAGTGTTCTGAAATCCCTGGGAGGCAGAGCTAGAACTTCAGCTTCACAAGATAAAAAGGTGCTCAGGGTCCAGCATGAGGATGTTTAGAATGTTTTCCTAAAAACCATTTTTGCTGGAGAGGCTGGCTATAGCTTTTATATTTGATGGAAAGATGTAAGCAATTTTTCTGACCTGTTAGAGATATCTATTTCCCTCTGCT
This sequence comes from Haemorhous mexicanus, assembly GCF_027477595.1. NCBI lineage: Eukaryota > Metazoa > Chordata > Aves > Passeriformes > Fringillidae > Haemorhous > Haemorhous mexicanus. The sequence goes on from NC_082341.1 coordinate 78,853,166, forward strand.
GACCATAAAGGGGGTCTAAATGACTAGCTGCTTGAGGCATTTTTAAGAACTAAATTTTGTCAGATTAATCCATCTTCAATCTACTCAGCTACTTCAGGGAGACTGAAAGACTGTGTGTAAACACAAAGCTTATCAGATTCTATTTTCCAAACCCTTTGAATATGCTAGTAATTATAAGAATGTTATGAGTAAATGCAAGTACTTAGTAAGATTATATTGAAGTACCTTACTAAGATGAACACAGTACAAAACGGAGGAACTATAATGGCAAGAAAATGAATCACTAGAAAAATTCACTCTAATTTTTTGTTGTTGTTGTTGTTGTTAAGATTTGTACAGATATTTTCCATTGTTTCAGTGCCAGTGAGAATTTTGAGACATCGATTCTAGAAAGTCTTTATGGTGCTGAGTTATGTGAACTCACAGAGGGTACTGTAATGCATCCTGGGAGTCCTACACCCTTAGAGTAGGACGAATGAATTCGTGAAAACACGAATGAATTTAGACTTTGATCTTGCTTTTTTTTTAACAGATGCACAATATTTTTTGAGTACTTTTTGTTTACATTCTCCTTTGATAGGTTTTACATTCTCATTTGATAGTTTTCAGTGTCATGGTGAAATAAACAGGGCAGGAGATCTTTCTTCTTTTTAATGCCTTTATTAAAAGTGATCAGCTCAGGTGGGAAGGTCCAATGGTCTGTGCTCACACTGCCACTGCTCCCAGGAGTGGCGCAGAGGAGGAGGATAAGTGCAGATTTGTCCACTAGTCCATGGGCAGACCTAGGAGCTCCATCTTCAAGAGAGCACCAGGGATTCACAATTATCAGGTTTGATATTTGAGCTCCTCTGTCCAGCCAACATCTTTTAGGTTAGAGTGAGAGGCAAAAAAGGGTGCCAGCAGACTCCGGACTCTGTTCCTCATGTCCAGACATCACTTTGATTTCTTAATTGTATGTTGACTCATTGTTTTCAGGGGTCCCTTCCTAGGTTTGGTTTGGGGGCCTCTCTCATTGCATTCTGGGTCCAAGTTAATTTGCATGTCCACTCCAATGTCCCCTCCTTTCACCGTCCGAGGGGGGTCCATCCACCTGGCAGCAGGCATGGTGGTACTGACAAAAAGGGGAATTCTCAACAGTAGGGAGTTGATGACCGACTCTTAACAGGTGATTACAACATGAAGCTAACAAAGAACTCTCCTCTGCCAGCAACCTGCTCAACTTTTAACTCTGCAACATTTAAAAAAATGGGTAACCCTTTTTTTATTCATAACAATGGGATAAGAAAAGGACTTATATTACTGGTTTTAATTTGGTGTTCACTATCTTGGCAGTCCTTAAGATGAAAAGCATCCCCTTTACCATGCAGATGAACGTTACACTGTATTGATGTGCTTTTCCCAATAAGTTTTTACTCCATTACAAAAAATAGATCAGTAAAACAGTAGCAAGTTATTGGCCTATAATTTTTGTATTCTACCATAGAAAATGAAGAAGTTTTCAGTGAGAATGTTGTGCTTAATAACTAACCTAACCTTTATTTCTACTTGCTAGTGGTATTCCAGAAGCCCAACTGTAGAAATACAAGAGATATCCTAAACAGCAGTTCTTACAATAACTCAGACTGCTAATTGAAAAAAAAGATAACTATGTTCTCTCTCTACAATCATCATACCTACAGAATTATTTGGAATCATTGTGCTTGGAATTTGTCAGCTCTTTTTTCAGAAAAGATAAGAGTTTATCACAGCTTCCAGAGTGCATAAGGATTTTAGGGAGACTTTACAAAAATGACATTTGGGATGTCAACAAATAGCAAATAAATTTGGAACTAGACATAAAAAGTGCAATCAGATAACCTAAATATTTATTTAAATGTCTGTTTGAAGGCATAATTTTTTCAATGGGAGAGTTCAATGCAGCAGGTGGTGGTGTTGATTTTTTTTTGCCATGTTTCTCCCCATGATTACATGATTTTTATTTTACATAACTTTTTAGTGAAAGTGGAAGCCAAACCCATGCTACCTACAGAAATGAAAGGATGCTAAGAACATAACTGTTTCATTCAAAATTATCAGCATGCTGTCTATGTAGTGTGGGAGTACATGTTTTAAAATGTGTGTGGATGTAAACAGAAAACAATTTGTTTGGATTATTCGTGTTTGTCATGTGATTTCAAGAGAGGAAATAGTAAAATGAGAAAAGTTTCCTCTGTCAGAAGACAGTCACTGGCTCTATCCTGTGCCCCTCTTGTACACGTATCTTCCACAAATCAGACTTAGTACCCTGGCTGAGATAATAATTTATTGCTCTACTGCTATATTGCATATCCCTGAAGGTCACAATCTCTCCTCACAACTGAATAATAATATGGGTAACTGCAGTTGTTGCAAAACTTAATACAAAATTTAAAATACTAAATGAGTCCTGAAGGCTTGGTGGTTTATTTCTTCCTTACATTGTGCAGTTCTCACTTTTTTGCAAAATATGAGTAAAACGTCACAGTAATTGAAAAGTGTCAGTAGCTTGCTGGGTACAGAAAAAGTTCTTTATGCTTTGAAGTTCCCTGAGTGCTGGTGCAGCACTTTGAAAAATTCCTTAATGACTGAGTAGTAGTTCTTGAACAAGTGATTTGGGAGTCCCCTGCAAGCACACTAATGATTCAGACAGCAGCATTAAATCACTTGCTTTAGTTTAAGTACTTCTTGAATGTACATAAAGTCTCACTTTATTGGGAATTGAACTAACTACCTGCAGTCTGGAAAGCAATAAGTTGTGCACTTAAGCAAAGGTGAATTACTATTAAGAGAGGTTTTTCAGTATGTGTTTTCTGAAAGCTCTTAGCTGTTTGGGTAGAAGGATTGTACAGCAGTTGTCGAAGCTTCACATGATGGACTCTACCAGTCCTTGGAGAGATCCTTTTAACAATTTTCAGGAAAAAAAGTGACACAGAAATACCATGATAAAGGCTTTTGGAAGACACAAGAAGAAACACTTCGGTAATTTTTCACGGAACATTACATTTCCCTAATCTTTTCAGCAGCTGCATTCCTTTTTTTGTTGTTGTTTGTTTTGTTTTGTTTTTTTTTTTTTTTGCTCTGACAGTGACTTGAGAATAAAATTAAGATGGTGCTACTGGTAAATTCTAGCTTCTGCCAATGTTGATTTCCTGCATGTTTTACTTAAATATTATTAAAAGGTCTCTGCATACTTTTGTGAATTTATCACCCATGGGTTACACTGCTGAGTAACCATTTGATAAATTCTTTATCTGTTTTAGATTTTATTGCTCTCAGTCCAGACCCACATCAGAAGGTCAGCCAAAAATGTCAGGAAGAGTTCATAGATGAGCTAGGATCTCCTGAGTAAACTCAAATACAAAAAGGAAGCATGCAGAAGCTAGAAGCAGAGACAGATGATCTGGGAGGAGTATAGAGGCAACATTTGAGCAGAGATGAATTTAGGAGGGACAAAGTCCAGATTGAACAGAATCTGGTCAGGGATATCATTTAGAAGGATTTCAATGTGTACACAGGTGATGAAAGGAAGAATAGGGAATATGTGGGCCCACTGCAGAATGAACCTGCTAAAACAGGACATGGAAAACGCTGAGGTTCTGAATTCCTCTTAGTTTTAACTGGCAAAACCATTCTTCAGAAATCTTAATTACTGAAGTCAGGGAAAGCCTGGTGCAAGGAATATGTACTGATGGAAGACGATCAGGTCAGGGAACAGTTAAGCAAATGGACACACATAAGTCCATGGGCTGTGATGGGAGGTCATGTTTGACCAAACTGATAACCTTACATGAGAAAATGACACTCTCAGTAAAAGAGTGTAGAGCACTGGGCGGTCATTAAGGCTACCTAGGTGTCCACAAGGTTTTTTTACACTCTTTCCTGTAAGATCCTCAGAGAGAAGCTGACAAAGTATGGATTGGATGAACAGACATTGAGATGGACTCTAAACTGGCTGTGGTGGCCAGTGGTATTAAGTCTAGCTGGGGGTCAGTAGCTGGTAGTGTACCCCAGAGGTCAACAGCGGGTTCAGCTGTTCTTACAATCTTCATTAAAGATCTGGATGATGGGGCAAAGTGTAACCTCAGCTGGTTTGTTGATGTCACAACGGGGAGGAGTGGATGACCAGAGGCTGTAACGACTTCCAGAGGAACGTGGACAGGTTGGAGAAATGGTCTGACAGGAACCTCCTGAAATTCAACAAGGGTAAATGTGAGGTCATGCACAGGGGGAGGAATAAACCAAGGCAGTGTAGTGAGGAAGACTATGTGGGAGGGCTGATTAGCTGGAAAGCAGCTTGGAAGGAACTGTGGGACCTGGTGGATGCAAAGTAAAACACAAAGCCTGAAGGTGCCCTGGGCTGCTTTAGGAGTGTTGTTACAGATAAATGGTAACCTGCACAACAGAGTTGGACAACCCAAATTAACATATCAATATAAAGAACTGTGTACCAATAGATATAAAGCAATACAAAACCAGCAGATGAAAGTATGCAGAGCTAATAGATAAAGCCTATTTGGGAGAAAGGAACACACAGAAGATTCCACTGCTCACAGAAGCATAGAATAATGGAATGTTTCATTAGGAGTAAATACAGTACTGTCTCAAATATATTAATAAGAATTTTTTCTCTTAAAAATATTTAATTATGTTTGGGGGTTTTTCTTTATTTTATTTATGTTTTTTTTTTTTTAATTTACATTGATTTAAGTTACTTTGTTTTAATAGTTTACTTGTATAGACATACCTTTTTCTGTCGGTATAAAACTAAAATTTAAATCTTCTTTATATTTCTGACTGTTCTAAAATGTCCATAGTGGTACTGAGAGTGATTTTACGTATATAGATTCTTATGTATGCTGTCTCAAACCAAAAAGAGAAAAGATAGGCTAGAGCATGCAGAGGCTTGGTATCTTTTCTATTTCCTTGGTCAGCTGGAGAAATACCAGTCTACATTTGTTCAACAATATTACCAGAAAGTAGAGAAATATTTCTTCTCAGTTGTGTTTTCTTCAGTGAGTGTTGTGTTCCAGGTTTATTGAAGGATGCATTTGTAAGCTTTAGAAACCAGAAACCATCCAAGACCATTCAACTTTTCTGAATAGTGTACGTCTAGTTTACTGTAAAGGAGAGAAATTTCCAAGCAAAATAAGTGAAGCAAGTGAATTTGTACTTAGAGGAATTTTGTCTTTCACCTGATTTTTTTTTTCAAGTAAGACAAGAGCACTTTCCAAGATTGGTGGGACAGTGTGTTTATTATGTAATACAAGAATCTCACTGCCTCTGATTCTCACATTTTTAGGCATTATGTGATGTCTCTAATGGAACAATGTCTTGCCTCAGGCATGCAGTTCTTTGAATATGTCAGATTGATGGAGAAAATTATTTTTAATCAATTTTCAGATTTGACTTAATATACATTTAAGCCTTGACTACAGTTTTTTTATTTGTCACAATAGGCAATCATCTTTTGTTTGTTACATTTCTGATTGTGGTATGCTGAATTTCCAAGGATAGTATCATCTTTTAGTATCATCCTATGCAAGCCCCAGCAAGAGTCTGAGCATCTCATGAGCCAAAAAAAGGGAACACAAGACAAAGAAGAAAGAAATTGCTATTCACATTTGATAGGTTAGAAAACTGAAGCAAAATCTACCAAAACTCATGATCGTACAGCAGTAAATGATTAATCAGGCCACTCATCCCTGAGTTTTCTCACCTCAAAAATTTTTTTCAGTTTACAGAGAAGTCTACATTTGTTTCTTTACAGTTTTAATTTTTAATTTACTGTATTTTTGAAATTTAAAAAATCTGCCTGAGGAAAGCAGAAAATTTTTTTTACTGTTCTCCTAGTACAAGGACTGTTGTATTTGAATCTTTTTCCTTTTGCTCCTAAGACAGGCACAGGCTGCTATGCTCTCCTGATATGCAGATGACTACAGTCAGCACCATGCACTAAATAAACTCTTCAGCTGTTTCAAGTTCAAAGTTCAAAGCTGTTTCCTTTCCTTCAACTCACAGATTGTTTTCAGCCTAGAGTCAATTTGTGGGAAATCAAAAATTGTTTTTTAACCTCACCGAACAGACCAAGACCCAATTACACTTTATGAAGACAAGATACATGTCAGTGTGTAATTTAAAATATGCTGTGAGACCTCCTGTGAGCTCAGAAATTATCTTCTAAGTCATGGCTTAAAAAAACTGTTTGCTTCCTTAATCTTGGGATGTTTCTTTCTATGCAATGAACACTATCAGACTTCAAGCAGTCTGAAGGAAAGAGCTTTTGCCTCTATATATCCAAGGGAAATTATATGCTATAACTCTTGATTGTTTGACAGGAATATAAGCTCATACCAGTTCTTGCTTTCATTACCATTATCTGAAGAAAATTTATGATGCTGATATGGTGAACCTAAAGCTGTTCCTCTGCTTTCTATTTGGTTGCTTTTCTGCATAATACAATTATATTCCACTTTCTCATGCATTCACCTTTTAGTAAGTCTGGTTTTCTGTTCATGCTAGATATTTCATTGTATCTTTTGGTACTGTAAACTAAAATGTCACTGCAGACAGAAGTCTCAGACTGAACTGGGAGTAAGCAAATCTTGAATTTTAACAAGAGAGTATATTTGTTTGTGCATTTGAGAAAATGTAATTTTCCATACATAAGTTTCACTGAAATTGATAAAATTTTGTTTTGGAAAGCTGTTCAGATAGTAGCAGTATTGAATGTTTTTACTTTGATCTGATTTTGTTATTAAGGACTTAAGGTACATAAAAATGATGGTGGTTATCTATACAATTATGATTGAAATTCGATTTAAAATAGTAAAATCTGTTTTCTTTTTTCTCTTTTCCATCTCATTAAGTGAAGAATTTTTTTTTTAATTAATTGAGCTCACTAGTTGAGGGTTACTGAATGTTCGAGAACACTTTCCATTTACAATGAGCTGGAAACAAAATTGCTAGAAATCACTTGGGGTTTTGTGCACTGAAAGGTTAATTGGTAAGACATAGCTATGATCTATTTCAGCCAGAGATTTAGATAACTAATTTAGTATGGCTTTCTTGTAAATTAGATGTAAAGCTTTAGTAAACGAAGGGTCACTTTTTCCAATGGAATTCTAATGTGATCTCTAAATGCTGTTCTTCAGTTTATATATATAAGTGCTAATGAAAATGACCATAGGACTGTTCTAGTAAATTTTGTCATCATGACGGACACCTGAACCTTGCTGCCTATGCCCACATTATGCTTCCAGTTTTTCACTTCCAGGGCATGTTTGCATAGAACATGAGGAATTGATTTTGATAGTATGGACTTCAGTACTTAACTGCTTTTCTAAGCAAAGTGTTTAAGTGAAAATGGTATATTTCATTCAGGTCTTGAAATCATATTTAATGATGAACAAAGCATGATACAGATGTATTTAAATCTATAGGTGGCATTTTACATTCAATGTTGAGAATTAAGGTGTAAACAGTAAAATGCTACTAAGTACTAAAAATTTAAGACATTTGGTTAGAAGGAAAAATATTATAAAAGCAATGTTTAATTTCTAATTTCATAGAGTAATAGAATCATTAGGAGCATCAAATGCACCTCTGAGTATCATATCTACACATCTCTTAAATATCTCCCGAGATGGTGACTCAACCATTCATTTGCATATGCTCCCTTCACCCTTCAATTCCTTTCTACTTTGCTCTCCTCTGAATATAAATTTGAGTTCGTGCATGGGAACAAAATAGAAAAATCAATGCTGCTTCCCTCTCCACAGTGGTGGTAGAGATGGAATTCAGGCTGGCTGGAATCTGTTCTCCTTTCACTAAATAACTGAATTGCTCTTTAGTCAAGGAAGATTTTCTGATGCTACACTGGTTCCAAATAATTGAGATCACATATTAATACAATATAAAGAGAAATAATTATATCAAAAATTGGAAAAAAAGCAAGGCTATGTTCTTGACAAGAAAATATATGGGTTCTAAAAATTCAGCTGAAAAAAACACCTTAATAGTGCAGCAATTCTCTAATTTCTGTGAATCAATATGTACATAAGGCTGTAGAGCCTTGAACTTAATACATGAAAAATAATATTTTTAATACTTTCAGGATCTAATTTCTACTCAAAATACTTTTATTTTACTGGTCCACTTGACTTCTACACAGCTTTTCTCTTGAACTGTTCTATACACAATTTTCAAGAACCTCTTATGCTCACATATCCACTTCATTGATATAGTGACATTTATATCCACCAATATTTTGTCCCTGATCTCATATAGTTAAACTTAATTGGTGTAGTGGTAGAGCTATTTTCCATATTTTATGAGTGTTTCTATGGATCTTTAGAAAAGCAGACATATGAGAAAAAAATTTTTAAGGATGCCTTTCCAGAAGTGAATACAAAGATTAGATATGGTAAAACAAGAGTGCTCCTTTGCTTCATTTGTTTTTCTTACTGATGAGAAGTCTGCTTAATTTTTAATGATTCATTAGTAGTTCTAAGTAAAAATTCTGAATGCTTCATTCCTTTTCAGTAAAGAAATAAAATAAATGTCACTTTTCCATTTTAGAGGCTTCCATGCCCACACAGATGTTAATGCCTTATGAATATCAAATGATAGACAGGTGAGATTTTCCCTATAAAATACGTGTCCTTAATTATAAAATCTAAATAACATTTTATTATTAGAAAGAAAGTTTCTATTTATAACAGAAATATTATCTTTTTAATAATATTTATAACATTTATTTATAATTTCCATTTATTAAAATTTTCCAAAATAAGAGGGAAATTTAAAAAAAAGAAAGCATCATATGTTATTTAACTTGCAGGCAAGAGAGGAACTTTCATCAGGAAAGATAAATATAAAGTAAGCTTTTATAAAACTATGTTTTATAGTTACTAATGCTCTGTGAAACTACCATTGTAAGAAATAATTTTAAGTGTGTTCTTAGATCAAAAGAGGTGATTAGTTCATTGTATTCAGCATTAGTGCAGTCTCCCCTTAAGTAATATGTGCAGTTCTGGGCCCCACAATTTAGGAATGTTTTGAAGGGCCTTGGATGCATTCAGAAGAGTGCAAAAAAGCTGGTGAAAGGGATGGAAGAAAGGAACTTCTGAGGACTTTGGACTTGTCCAGTTTGGAGAATAGAAGGCTCAGTGGCTCTTTCCAGCTTCTTGAGGTGGGAAATAGAAAAATGAAATGCTGATCTCTTCTTCCTGGGACTCATGGGAATGGTTGTCAGGGTAGGTTTGCTCTGGACATTGGGAAACATTTCTTTACTTAGGTGGTGGTCAACCACAGGAGCACGCTTCCTAGAAGAGTGGTTGATTCCCCAAGACTGTCAGTGTTGAAGAGATGTTTGGGCAATGCCCTTGTTAATCTGCTTTAACATTTGGTCAGCTATGAGGTGGTCAGGTAGTTGGCCTTGATCATTGCTGGTCCCTTCCATCTGAAATACCCTAGTGTGTTGTTTTGTTTTGTTTTTTTTTTCCTAAATCTGTGTTCATTAGTTCTTTTATTGTCAAGCAGATTAGTAAAATAAAATCAAGTTTAAAATCTGGCAAGTTTTTATCATAGGTATGTTTAGATGTTTCTTGTAGTACCACATAATCATTAAACTGAACAAAACAGCTGAAAAGTGGTGAGCAAAGTCAAGTTCAGAGCTCATTACTGCTCAGGATCTCAGGTATGTGGCACCTCATTCCACATTTGAGTGTAAAAAAGTGTTCATTAGGTTAGCTGAAAATATGCATCTAGAGTACAACTTGAAATATTAAGTTCTTCTAACAGCATCAAGTTACTCTTTGCTATAAGTGGAAACAAATGGAAAGAATCAGTTGCACCTCCCTGAACTTTGGAAAATGAAGGATTTTAAGTTGCTTCACACTCATTTGTGTCCAATTCAATTCTACGTTTAGTGAAAAGCAACTTATAAAGGAAAATAAGGGAAGGAAAAGTTATGCTGACAGCAGTAAAAATAGAGGTATGAAGAACCTTGATCCTCGTTTTCAGGGGGAACATTTTCATATGAACTTTGTTCTTTGGCATTAATTAAAAAAATTAAAGAGTTCAACTAGAAATCTATCTATTTAACAGATGTAAAGGAAAATTAATGTCAGAAACTAAGAAAAAACCCGTATATGTAGTCAACCATTGTATATTTCATATCACTTCAACTTTACAGGTCCGTGAGTGTATTATTTTGAACATAGACTATAGTTCGGGAGATTATCCTGTAAATGCATTTAGACTGATAAAGTGTGCCAATTATCTCTACCTGTCATTGCCTTGGTTAGCACATGTTACTGATCAAGAGTTATTTGAAAATATTTTCATTCTTTTGTTTTATTATTTTATCTTCAATGACATCAGACTGTTTTGTTTTTAAGATATTTGCCTTTTTTTTGGTTATTTAATTTTGTTTTGTTATATAGACATCTAAATGATGTCAATGCCACCATGTAAACATAGTTCATCAATGTTGGTGCTTAAGGTCTTCTTCTCTTTCCTTTGCCAGGTGGTAATAAACCAAATATTTGGCAGCAAAATTTTTTAGCCTCTTGCCTCAAGAAAATGAATTTTATTGTGGTTTTAGTCCACCTTGAATTGTTTGAGAACAAGTAATTGATTATTGATTTCAATGTATAAGTAAGCTATAGCTGAAGACATTAGTCATTGTCTCTGTTGTCTCCAAGTTTGCTTTTTTCTGTACGTAAAGAAATGCCAAGATGTTTATGACTTTTGATCTCTTTAGGAGCACCAACACCAAGAGAAAACTGAGATTTTAAAGCTGTCTTTTCTAGTTTTTGTTAGCTTGGGGATATCCTTTTCATCTGTGTACTGCAATGCTAATGGTCCACATTCACAGTGGTTAAACAAACTGAGCTTTAACGAAAGGGTGAGTGACACTACTAGCTAGTGAGGCTAGTAAGATCTCACAAAATCAAGATAATTAAAAAAATAGTTAACTGTACTCCCATAGTCTGATTAACATTGTTACCTTCTGGCTGTTTTGTTTTGTTTTTTTGCTTTGTAGACATAAATTCATTATGAGTTTAATCAGTCTGGTTTTACTCATAGTGTTTTTTCTTACTTAGAAACCATAACTTGACATTTCACACGATACAAGACATTGGAGAACTTGTAAAAGAAAGTATTTCATTTTTCTTTTTACTGAAACCAGTAAATGATGTTTTCCAAGAACATAGTACCACAATGATGCTTGAAATTATGTTTCTATACTTTCTGTACTTCATAACACAATTGACCCAGTTCTGTATTTTTGTTGTTTGGTGGGTGGTTTTTTTTTTGGTTTTTTGTTTGTTTGTTTGTTTGTTTGTTTGTTTGTTTGTTTTAATCATTTTACTTAGTACATGTATTTGGCAGAAATTTCCCTTAGGGGAGCTCTAGATGTCACTAAAATTCAAGTTTTCTGAATGCTAGGGTACAAATTGATCAGTGATACTTTATTTTAACCTTGCACACAATTGTACACTACAGCAATAGAATGACAGGAGAAAGGAAACCAAAAGGTTTTGTAAGGGTAAAACACCTTTCTGACAATAAATAAGGATCTTCAAATGTCAACAGGGACTAGATTAAATCCATGGGTTTCTTTCAATCTAATATCATTAAGAATAATTACTTTATATTTTTCTTTAAATGCTTGGCTAATACAGATGCATTTAGTACTGAAGTTGAATCTCTGAAAGCACAGCAGGTAGAAAACATCAGCTTTTAAAATTTTGACCAAATGCAGTGTCGTGATTTGACACTGGCCAAAAGCCAGGCACCCACGAAAGCCACTCACTCACCCTCCCCTGCCACAGCTGGACAGAGGAGAGAAAAAAAATTCATGAAGGGTTCATGAGTTGAGATAAGGACTAGGAGCAAACACTTCAGGGGTAAAACAGTGTAATAGCTGCCTTCTCAAGCCAGGTCTCATAAACTCTTGGAGGTCTATAACACACCCAAGATAGCTCAGCTACCTTGGAGTAATAAAAAACAACAGGATGGCTTCTGCTGCAGTGTTGGAAACAAAAAGGTTTAATAAAAGGCAAAATAACAGAGAAAAACTGAGCCAGGTGCAAGAGGTTCTTGCTCCTGGTAAAACACCTCACAAAAACTTAGTTTCTTTGTTCTCTTCTTTTTCTAGTAAATTGCCCAGGCGGGACTTTTTGGCTCCTGTCCAATTAGCTATCCTTAAATTTGAGGTGAAGTCCCCCAGGCCCTGTGAGATGTCTTTTCACCTAATCAAGGAGAGAAACTTCTGGGCTTCCTTCCTTTTTGAGGGGACAAAGGATAGTTTTGTCACTCTGTCAACAGGGGGCACATTCCTGTAAAACAGGCTTAACTTAAAGGTACAAGGTGTATATTTTACTAACAGAATCAGAGGAGGATAATGAGAAGTAAAAAAAGCCCTTAAAACCCATGTTTTTTCCCCAAACCCTCCCTCCTTCCCACCAGAGTAACAGGGAGACATGGAGCGGGGGTTTTGGTCAGTTCATCTCCTGAGGTTTTCTTTCACTGCCCAGGGAGAGGAGTCCTTCACCTGTGAGACTGTGGTGTCCCTCCCATGGGAGGTAGTTCTTCTCCCACATGGTTCCAATTTCATGAGCAGCAGTCCTGCCAAAATTGCTGCAACTTGAGCCCCTCCCAGAGGCACAGAGTCCACCCAAAACTGCTGTGGTGTGGACCACTCTTCCACAGGGTGCAGTCCTCCAAGGCCAGGCTGCTCCAGCCTGGAAGCAGGGCCCCTCTCTCCACCGGGTCTCCCCCTGGATCACAGCCTCCTCCAGGCATCCACCCACTCCAGCATGGGCACCTCCCCCACGGGCTGCGGGTGGATCTCTGCATCCCCCAGGGATCCCCCTGGGTGCAGGGGCACAGCTGCTCCACCATGGTCTCACCACAGCCTGCAGAGGAACCTCAGCTCCTTCACCTGGGGCACCTCCTGCCCCTTCTTCTGCACTGACCTTGGTGTCTCCATGTGGGTCCCTTATATGTTCTCACCTCCTCCTCCTCTTCTCTGACTAGTAGAACAAAAACTATGTGCACTTTGCTTTGATTTTCTTCTTAAATATGTAATCACAAAGGCATTACAAACATCAAATCTCAGCAAACACCATAAAACATTAATCCAATGAAAATACTCCAACTACTCTAGCAAAACAAAGATATAAAGATTTCTATGAGACTAGAAACTGCTTTTAAATATGTGCTCTTGTTCCATGAAACAGCTCTTTTGAATCCTTTTAGTATTTAAAAAATAAAGATGTAAGTATGAAGAGATTTGCTTTGTTGACATTTTTCACCTAAATAGTAATTAAAAACAATATTCACTCAATATTCTTCCTTCAAGCAAGCGTTATTTTTACCACTGTCACGCCATTATCTTATTTTCAATGTATCATGGAAATGTTCTAGCACTCAGATAAAAAAAAGCTTTGGCTGAAGAGACATCAGTTAATCTTGAAACTTGCAAGACTCAAAAGTTGTTATCAAAGGAGGAATAAGAAAAATTGTGTGAAACTCCATTATATTACCATTGAAAAAATAATACAAAACCCTTAAGTCATGGCCACTCTGATATAAAAATAGTGATAAACCAAGATTTGCTTTAATGGTAGCAGTGTGATTATTTTAATTTTGCAAACTATAGGTACATAGTTCCTAGCTCTTAGAGAATCTTGAATGATAGCATAATATACACTATTATTGTGAATGCTGGATGCTTTGTTTTACTTTCTCTATCTGGCTTTCTGCATTGGCTTTCATGTATTCAAATGAATGTGGACTATATATTTTGTTCTTGAGAAACACTGAAGTAAAAGACTTTGAAGCAGATATTGACAGAAAGTTTCCTGACTTCTTTCTGCCTTACATTGCCGGCTTGTGGGTACAAATGAAACCCTGATTGACCCTTTTTCGCTGTATTTAATTTCTGTCTTGGCTTTGTTTATCTTTTATTACTTTCATTTAAATACTTTCTTCATTAGTTTCTTCCGCATATACCACAATCAGCCTCCAAAGCTGAGTTCATTTAGATTTGTTATATACACATTCCCTTCTAGCAAGCTGTCTTCTGTGTTGTTTTTATTTAACATTACTTTTTGTGTTGGTACAGACAAAGGAAATCATTTGAAGAAAGGAGTAACTCGCAGGATGATTAAGATATGAGGAGTATTTTAAAGTGAAACTGAGAAGTTCAATACAAATTAAGCTAAAAATGCAAATGGCAATTTTTTTTATATTAATGATTGTTGTTTTCTTTTAAGTTAGTAATAAAGCTGTCACAAAATCACAGACTGGTTTCTTAATAAAAAAAAAATTTGTAATGGTATTGATGGTTTTTTTTAGGACTGTGAAAACCCATGGTTTCTATTTCTAACATATTATCAAAAAGTCTTTAAAATTGGTGGTTTTTTTCTGAGAAAACTTAAAACTATCTAACAATAATAATGACTCCAGAAGTCTGATTTCTCTTGATAGTATCTGCTGCTTCTTCACTGCTTATACACTCCCTGTACATTTCTAGAAATGTGTAATGAGTATTAAGATGCACCTAGGGGCTATGCTTCCTGCATTTTACATGGTTATTAAAATAAAGTAAAAACATAACAACCTTACTTGTTACTTGGGTTTTTATAATTATCCTCAGTAAGTCAAAAATTATTATGGTGCACAGGAGTGGATTGTGTGACAGTCAAATAACTTTTCTTGCTATGTCTTGCATAGAATCATAGAATGTTAAAGGATTGGGAAGGACCTTAAAGATCATCAAGTCCCAACAACTCCCACTAACCCAGGCTGCTCAAGGCCTTGTCCAGCCTGACTGAATGATGTCAGTGTTGGGATATCCACAACCTCCCTGGGCAACCTGTTCCAGTGTCTCATCAGTCCAACAGTAAAGAATTTCTTCCTAATATCTAATCTAAATTTCACCTCTTTCAGTTTGTACCCATTACCTCTTGTCCCATCACTACAGTTCCTGACAAAGAATCCCTCTCCAGTTTCACTATAGGGAAAGATATTGGAATTTTGCTGTGAGGTTTCCACATAAAGTTGGGGCTATTCTCCAGGCTGAACAGCCCCAACTTTCTCATCCTGGCTTCACAGTGGAGGTTCTCCAGTCCTCTTATCAACTTGGTGGCCCTCCTCTAGACTGGATCCAACAGTTGCATGTCCTTCCTTATTTGGGGACACCAGAACTGCACACAGTTCTAGAGGTGGGGTCTCACAAGAGCAGAGGAAGGGGTGGGAATCACCTACTTCAGTCTACTGGCAGCACTCCTTTTGATGCAGTCCGAGATTCCATTGGCTTTCTGGGCTGTAAGCACAAATCTGACAGTCATGTATTTTTCAGAAATGATGGATAATGGCTTAGCAGGTTTGTCTGCCAGCTCCCTCAGGACCTGCAAATTAATCTCATTGGGTCCCACGGACTTGTGAACATTGACGTTCCTTGGTCTTGAACCTGATCCTCTTCTACAGTGGGCTTAGTGTTTCTATTCTCCCAGTCCCTGCATTTACCATTCTTGACATGGGTGCAGTGGCAAGAGCACTTGCAGTTGAAGATTCATAAAGAACATATATTTATGATATTATTCTTTCTCTAGAATCTAAATGAGTATATATTTTTTTTAGACTCTTGAATGTTTGTGGTAAACTATGTCGACACATTTTATTTTAGGAATTTGTGAAATCATAGTTACACACACATCTGTTGAAAATCTGCTAAGGATTGCCTGATAGGAATACTTTTATATAGCGGCCTATTTATGAGCTTCCTTGCTGATTACATTTTAAAAGAATGTCTCCCTGCACAGATGACATTCAGTTTTCTAATTTGCTTTTAAAAAGGTAATCCTTTTTAGAGATTTATTTGCTTAAGATAATGAGGTAGGATTACAGCAGAATTAACTGCAATGCTATTAAGTGTTGTTGTTTTTATTTTTTCCTTGGGTCTAGCCTTATGCTTTCAGTTTGAAAGTAAGCTGAGATTTATTTTTCCTAGGCACAAAACAAATTCAAGACAAGAAGACAAAAAGGCAGCTGAGGTAGTAATTCTCCTGAAGAATTAAGACACTGGTGTCTTTGAGGTATGTTTGTTTGGGAAATGTTGTTAATTATTTAATAATCTTGATGCTATGTATGAGAGTAATGGTGAGTGCTTCTGAACATTAGTGACTATTTCACATCTTCAGATGTAGGTCATTTAAAAGAAAACTCCAAAAAAAAAAAAATATATATATGGGTTTTTTTTAACAAGTATGGGAAATTAGTTGTAAATGTGCATCTGACACTATCTTTCCGTCTAGAAAATTAGATATACCCACCTGCAAAGTTAAAAATGTAGAAGCATTCTATGTTTTTTCTGACTTAACAATTGCTGCTTTCTTTATGTACTGTAGGTACTGAGAAAAAATTCCAAATAAGAATGTTAAGGAAAATACTGTAAAAAATTTTAAAAGCAATACATATTACTATGTTTTAAACAGCTACAATAAACATTTCTTTTAGTTAGAAGTTAAAGAGAATGTATAGAAATAAATTATTAATAACTCCATAAGGGAGACAATAGAAAGTCATCAGTAGGTAGCAGATTAATGGAAGATAAGCTGAAGAAATTCATCACTGCCTTTTCACAAGTTTAAAAATAGCCTATATAACACTGGTTTTCAGTTGCAAAATGCTTCAACTCAGTAAATTGGATTCCTCTTTTGTAAATGTACCAGCAAAGCTTGTGGGGAACTAAGGTAATGGAGCTGATGCTAATTTCATTTTAGGTCTATTTATCACTTAGCATGTTCAAGAGCTTAAACAGGGAAAAATTACAGTGTTCATACATTCAAAATTACTGGGGCCTGGAAAGCATTATTTCTATTACATTTGGAAAATATTCTTTTGTAGTTTATTTTTCATGGAATGCCTTCCATCCCTAGTTTTCTCTTTCATTCAATAAATGGAATTTCAAAGGACTTTTTTTGGTTTTGGTCCTAGAGAAGGTATTTTGTATTTTCTCACAACAGTAAAACCACAATTCCTCTATCTTTTATTGCTTCAATCCTTACCTGAAGCTTCTTCATTTTGCAGGAGGTATATTTCACCAGCTTAGATACTTGTCTCTTCTACATTCCCACCATATCTGTGTAATTTTGTTCACATTCAGCCTGTTAGAAGGAGCATGTACAAATTTGGCTGGTGAGACAAACATCTCATGGTTGTTAAGTTCTGCAGCCTATAGTGTGATGCACAGATTTTGTCGAAAAATAATTTTCTACTAAAGAAAATCCCAAAAAAACCCCCAAAACGCAAACACAAACTCAGTTTCGTCCTCCCTCAAAGACAATATTTATTTCAGCTCTCTTTAAAACCACATACCTGCTCAAGACTGTTGACCTATAGGATTCTTTTCCTTTGCTTTAGATGTTTAGATGTTCAAAACCAGGTTTGAAGCCTTTGGAATACAGAAGTTGAGTTCTGTACACTATCTTTGCATAATATCATTCACAGTGAATAGATTCAGATTTTTTGCCTCCTCGCATTCGTAACCACAAGTACCTCTCTTTTATTGTCAGTCTTTTTTGTTTCCCTGGAGAAAGAATATTTGAAGTACAGTAATATGCGGCAAGTGGTAAATCAGCTAATATTCACATATTTTACCCTACTATTCTTTTATCTCTCAGCATACCTAAATTTTGTATTGAAAAAGGAATTTAAAACTCTTGTTGAAAATTTAATGAGACTCTACACACGTGCCAGTGACATCTGGGAAAAGTGTTTTTTAATAAATGAAAAATCTCCTTGGCCTTTTCCTGACTCCCATTGAGATACATACTTGTTCCTCAGGGCACAATTTGTCTTACTGATTGTATTTGATTTGTAGTCTGAGGAGAAAAGCTCATCATATCTGTGTTAAATACATGTAGCTTTCAGAAGCATGGTAAGGCAATATTTTTTTATTGAGTCATGAAGAGAAATATGTATAAAAAGATAGATCTCACTTCACTAGGTCTGTCTAAAACAAGATACCAAGTAAAATATTTAATAATTATGTCTGCTTTAACTTCAAATTATTTGTGATATTTATGTGCTTTTGTCTAGACTGATCCCTGAGTGTTCCCATGCATAAAATGTTTATTATTATATGTTTGTTAAGCTTTTATAAAATCTTCACTTTCTCTCATTTATAGAGAAATAATTGTAAAACAGCAGACAAAAAATAGTATAGTATGAGGGAAAACAAAAGAAGCAAATCATGTCTGCCCTTTCTCATTTCATCTGCCAGATTACTTAACACTATCCAGTTTAGTATTTCTGTCATTTAAGATATTATGTGATGGACAGGTTACCATCTGATTTCAAAGGGATTTTTATATATATATATAAATATATATATAAATATATATATATGTTTCCATGTTAGAGTTTTAAAAACGAGTTTATGGTTATCTGAAGCTATACTTTCAAATCTCCTGGTGATACAGGCCTTGAGCAAGCAGTGTAAGGAGCTACTAACCAAGTTCATGCTGGAGCTTTTGAAAGAGTCAGACTTACTGATTTAATAAACCTTAATGATCTGAGCAAATAGAAACTTGCAAATGCCACAAGGCTCTCTACCAGATGACTGATACTTCTGTTTGTAGGTTATATATATCAGTTAGGTTGCTCCATGCTTAATAGTCCAACAAAGATTTGTCTTTTCCAAACCCAGATATCTAATTTTGCTTCTCTAATTTAGAATGAAGTTACCTGATCTTCCCATTGCTTTTATGCATATTTTGCCTTTTTATATGGTTATAAAGACATGCACAGTTTTGCTAAAGTACTGAATGCCTACTGTATTCTTTAGATATATTTACCTTTTAAAATTACTACATGAAAATAGTTTATACATGGAGCAGCCTATACTTTCATGTCTGTTTAAAAGCTGTACTAGATAAATGCAAATTAAAGTTTCAGAGATACCTTGTGACAGATGTGTAATTATGATGGGGCTAAAGGAACTCAGCCTTCTTACAAGTGTTGCTAGATGTTGGCCTTAGTTTTCAAGATATAAACCGAGAAATTAATTGCCTAGAGTAATGTACTTTGAGTCAGCCTTGGATTTTAGCCTACCGCAACACTGATTGGTATATTACTTCCTGGAAATTTCAGAAGAATTGCAAAATGTTTTGAGTCTTTTGTGAAATGGAGTTGAAAAACATTTTAAATCAGGAAGTTTACTGAAGTGAGCAAAAACCTGCCAACGTAAATTTTGTCTATATGAGCTTTTCAAGGTTTTCCACTATAAAAGTAATTTAAAAACTGAAATTATGTTGCAAAAAATTTCTGTCTCTCTTCAAAATTATGTCTGGCTTCAAAATCAGTGTAAACCGATCCATATTATTCTCAGGTTTAAAAGAATTTGACTTCATTTGAGATAATAATGTAAAAGGCAGAAGAATTAATCAAAAATTTTTTCACACTGTATGTCTGGAGAAAAGACAAAATAATTTGAGACAATTTCATATTGCTTATGTGTGTCAGAAAATATTATTAATTTGGTTGTGTAACAACCACAGTATGCAAGTGTTCTTGAAAAATCATTAAAATAGTAGATATTCAACCATCTCATCCAAATATCTGAGAAGGATTTCAAGGCAAATTTCTAAACCCTAGATCAAAACTTAGGGAAAAATCAGTCAATACTATGACTAGTCTGAACTAGAAGCTGGATTATTTGGAACCTGTCTGCAGTTTTCTTTTGTGCAAGCATTCTTGTTTAAAAGTACAAAAGCTAGGTATTTTGTGAAATCAGTCACAGCTCAAAGTAGCCTGTGTTCTCCCTTTTGGAGTCAAAGAAAATCATTATATAATCATCAGATAGCTTTCTTCTGTAAATTCAGTGGCAGGTATTTCCACTCTAGGACTAAAGCAGCAGAAGTACAGGTGAGGATTGCATGTGAAATGCAGCAGCAGGAGGAATCTGGAAGAAGGGGAAGATTGATAGAAGTAGCATAAGATTCCAACCTGAAATGGCCAGGATGCCAACCAGCCTGTGTAGAAGTGGTGTATCTTCCAGCAGAGGCAGAGGGATGCAGCTCCACCCCACCTGGGCTGAGGTTGCTGCCGAGGGAGCCAGTGGTGGTCCAGGGTGCCATCCTGGGCCTTGGCAATGGGGCACTGCTTTGGCTGGGCTCTGCTGCAGAAGCTGGACCCTTGGGAGCAGCTTGAGAGTGAAAGGCAGGCTTGTTTCTCACCTGCAAAGTGTGCACTGGGTGTGATCTGATTAGCAGGGGTCAGTTTGTAAACAGGAGTTGGATTCTAGCTGGCTACCACTGGCACATCTGCTGTCTGTGCTTTCATAGTCTTTGGCACATCTGCTGTCTGTGCTTTCATAGTCTTTGGTTTAAAGAATTTATTTTAAATCCTTTTTTTTATTAATTTAATTTATTTAAAATTTATTTAAACAAATATAAAAAGACACAGACATTCAGGTTTCTATTACCAGTTTTTCCTTGACCTATATAACTCAAAGTGTTTATTTATGCTCCAGGGAAATTGCAGGAAGTAAAAAAACTGCAAATATGGGTTTTTTTCTTTGAGAATGTATGGGAACTGCTTAGCAAATGCCACAAACAGCATTTGAATTCTAAGATATACAAATTCACAATAATCCATTTTTACCCAAAAGTTTGTTATTTCTTTGTTCTAGTTTTATGGATTTGCTAGCAATATGATTATTTTCTGATGGAAAGAGTAGTTTGTCCTTCTCTGACAGTGAAGCGAGTTTAATTCTAAAAGACGTTCTAGTTCAAGCAAAATAGCATTTAAAGTAAGTTGTAAGGTTCCCTGAAAAGGAATATGAACTAGTTTTATTTTTTCCTAATAACTCTAAAATCACAGTGTCCAGATTTGGCCCACGCTCCGGGGAATTTTTTTCTATTTATTTTTAATGGATCAATTTTTGAATGCTGAAGCTGATCAGTCCCTGCTCTTGAGATAATGTTTCAGCCATCTATAGATAGCACACAATTAACTTGAGGCAAAAGAGGGAAAACCAGAAAGGAAATATATACTAGACACAGAGCATCTCTCTGTGTTCTGTATTCTATGTCAGTTTTAATGGGTCTGTAATTAGGTCACAGGACTGATAGATATCAGCACTTAGCTTCCTAGGTGACATCACCCTCTGCTTCATTACTTAATAGAGATTAAGATGTTGAGACATAGAAAATTCTGCTTCCTGGACTGGGAAAAGTAACTAATTAAACAAGCTGTAGACTTGACACTGAATTATTTACCAATATAGCCACATAAATATATCTCCATCTGGAGACTAATAGGAAGGAAGAACTCAGAGCACATGAGGAAACAGACATGCTTGCAGTCCATGTGTCTAATTTAAAGAAACTATTTTAGAACTAGTCTGAAACAGGACCCATTGTGAATAAAATGATGGTGCATTTAAAAATTTTAGGCAGAAAAACTAAGTCTAAATAGTGACAAGATGCTTTGAGATTAAGCAAGATGAGAGATGTTATAATTCATGGTCAAATGGACAGAGATCGTAGCATGATCCAAAGAGCATGTGATTCAAAGAGATCAAAGGAAAGAAATAATGAGATGAGTTCCTTATATATCTAAAAATAGAAAGCTCATAAATCCAGCAAAGGACACAGCTTAGAATGGTCCTTTATTTAAGAATATTTGCTATGTTTTAAACTGAACATACAAGACTGCCTCTGTGTAACAGAAGCTGCAAAGCACAGCAAGAACCTTTCACTCATCATTATAAAATCTGTTATGATTGAGGTGCTGTATGTTGCAGCTGAAAGAGATTGATGCAATCATTAGTGCTTTTTTAAATTTTGTTGCTATGGAGTCTCTTCTTATTTTTTTTACTTCCTTTTACTTTTTGGAGACAAAAAATGAATAAAATTTATAGGATGAAATATTTAAAACATGACTTTTGAGATTTTAGGAATTTTGTTGTTAAGAATGAAAAAACAAGGAAGTATATTTTTCTTAGCATTATGTCTTAAGATATATTTGTTCTTGTGCGAGACTGCTGAG
Source organism: Haemorhous mexicanus (assembly GCF_027477595.1). NCBI lineage: Eukaryota > Metazoa > Chordata > Aves > Passeriformes > Fringillidae > Haemorhous > Haemorhous mexicanus. The sequence continues at coordinate 78,875,255 of NC_082341.1, forward strand.
TGATATAAGATTGCCTTTACTCTTGAGAGGACTACAAGGAGTAAGGTTGGACAAGGCTGTAAGAACTCATACCTGATCATAGCAGCAGGATCCAGCATGAAAATAAATACCTGGGTGTGAGAATAGAATAAAGATTTGTAAATTGTTTTGGTAAATGATAACTTATGAATGAGTTAAATCTCAGAGATTTCTCTTACAATTGTGAGAAAGAACTCAGTTCATGTGTGCCACATGTAAAAATTTGTTTATCCTTTTGATAGCCTGTAAGAGTCCTCAGACATACATCTGCAAGAAGTAAAAATTGCCTGCTGTATATGCACACACACATATATATATATATATATTTGCTTCCAAATAAATTAGGAAACATTATGTAAATAATATTTTGATTTTGTTCCTTACATACAGGTTTTCATTTCCTATTTGCAATGTGTAAATTCTGAGTGTCATAAAGTGCACTGACAAATTAATGCCTGTGTTAGTTTTGAAGTTGTTTCTGTTGAGAGGTCTTAGTGTCATATTTGATGTAGAAAATAGTAGGGATACCCTATGAAATTCTAATACAGTATTGCTCCTGACAAAAAGAATATCAAATACACTGATTTAGAAGCACTAATCAGAGTCTGAATAAAGGCTTAATCCAAGGCTTAATCCAAGTCTGAAAGCTCTAATCCAAAATTATGCAGAACCTGTAATGAACAAGATGAATGGCTTACTGGCACCTGATCTGAAAGGGGAAGAAGCAGAAATTAGATACAATGCATATCTCAAAGTGTTTTAAAAAATACCTGCATCCATTTGATTTTTAAGTCTAGAATCATTGGAATATTTTTTTTCCGAAGTGCCTTCTTTTGTGCTCCACTCTGCGACTGAATTCTTTCTTAGCTGGTGGCTCAGTAATAGACCTGAATGCATCAAATCTCATTAGTTGCCATTCATCAAGTCGAGGGAAAGAAAGCAAATAAATTTAGGTAAACACCCATTCTTCAAAAAATAGTCTCTTCTAAAATTGTTTGTGTTTCTTTGCAACATGTGTCTCTAGAAATGAGTTATAATTTAAAAAAGAAGTGGATACTAACAACCCTTCACAGGTCATCCTACTAATCATTAGCCAGGGCTTGTATCTCATTTTCTTCCAGAGTTAAAATTGTGAGCAGAAATTGAGTGGTGAGTGAAAACACATCTGCTGTCCAAAATTTCCGGCCATACAGTATCGTGAATGGATAAAAGAGAGATAAAATTGATATTTCATGCAGTCTAATGAGATGAATATAAATATTTGGACATCTCTATTTTATGCTGTGAAGACATATTCACATGAAGAGCTAGATAGGTCTATGTCATCATTAGTTCTATTCCTGTGGCTTTCAGAAGTAGGTAGGATCACTTTAACAAAAACAACAACAAAAAACCCAGCCAAATAACCAACCAAAAAAAAAAATCTAGAACAAATCCACTTCACCACCTTTAAAAACAAAACAAAACAAATGAAAAAAAAGAATTTCCGTGTTTTTCCTACAATTTTTTTAAAACGTGGACAGGAGATTTCTCACTCTGCTTTCTCCCCTTCCTTCACTCCTGAAGCTCATGTGTCAGCTAAGAGAAAAATCATTGATCTTTGACAATTACCAGTAAATATCTGCCAGTTGGCTCCCACATGCTTTTACTCTTCTATTTAAAACCTTTTATTCAGGACAACTTTCACCAACATTTCAGAAATAAATTAAGCAGTCAGTTACTTTTAGGTTTGCTGCAGTCTCATATAGGTGAGTCTTTGTCTGTATATGCTTGTTATTTTTTAACCAACTTTCCATGCCTTAAGTTTTCTTAAAGGGGTCCCAATGTCTTTTCATTGCTGCTGACTTTGGCTGGTATCAGTATAGCTCTCCAAAGAGCATGTCCCAGGACAGAATTTTGTTTTCTTAGGAATCCTTAGTTTTTCTAGACTATCCTTGACTGACAGACTGCTTTGTAATGGTTGTGACTATTTCTTCATACTGGTTTTGTTTTCTTTTATTTTTTTTTTTCTTGTAGGGGTTTATCTTGAGATAATTATGTGACTCTTCAGGCCTTGTTTCTATTAAGTTTCTGCTATAGGTTAATCTATTTCTCCTTGATGCAATGAAAAATTTTAAGTTGAAAAAATCACACGCCAAACTTTTCACTACATATTTTAGTAATTTTTCTAATTGAATTAAACCAGTGATCTATTCATGAACAGTTTGGTTTACATTTTCTGTACATGGTTGCAATAAGGAGTGTTTTATTTTCATTCATATCAAACTTTTTCAGAATATAAGGAGGATTTTAGTTCTTTGTGACTTAGATCCCAAAATTCCTCAAGGTGTCTGAATTAAGAGACTTTGTGTATCCCTGCAATGTGCTATATTACACCAGTGAAATAATTATTGATACCTGGAAAACAGAAGAGAACTGCATAGATTTTAGCCCCTCTTAGTCCCCCTGAATTCAACTGGACGTCATGTTTCAGTACACACAAATAAGTGGATACACATAACTAACTTTTTTGAAAGCGGGCTTATACATCATCCAAATTTGAAAAAGAAATGCATTATAAACGAAGGGTGTAATAATTGATAGACATGCATAATCCCTAATAAAAAAAATTATACTGAACATTGGCAGTGGATATGATCCTTTAGTGTAAATCTGAATTGCTAAGTTTCACAATACATAATTATTCTTAGGATCTTTCCTAATGTGATGCAATTTTTTTTTTTTTTACACTGAATACTTACAGTAAATTAAAAAAATAAAATCAATGCAATTTATCAATGGGTAAAGCAGATGTGGTTTTTTTATTGTCCAAGGCGATTTATATATCATCTTACAATTGTGACCATTTTGGGGCGAAGGTTGAGTGACCATTTTTGGGGAGACTGACCAATCTTAATTTTAAAAGGGTAATAAAGGAGTAAGTTTCTAAAATAAAAAGCACAGATAATAATAACAGATTACTAGAGGTTTTAAAAATAGACATACAGGAATTGAGAAACAGAAGGTCGCTGGTGTGGGTGAGAGTAGAATGTAAACATTCTCAGACAAGAACCCACTCAGGGTTCTATATGCACATGACTTTGCTGTTGAAAACCTAAACTCCTTCTGCAACCAAGCTAGCTTATGTTTTTAATAATATATAATTGACAGAGAACTGAACATTGTAGCTAAAGCATGTGAAGGAGGGAAAAACCCATCCGTCCCAGAAATCTTTCACTAATATATTAACTCCTGTTTCCAAGTAACATTGAACTAACTCTTTTAAAGTCACAATATAATATGGGTAAGTTTCCTTCCAGTGAGTGATGGTTGAGAAGAGAGGGTCATTTATATCTCCATTTGTTTTTGTTGTTTTAGTTTTGTTTTTTCCTTTAGTTTGACAGCCTGTGGTTTGGTAATATTCCAGGCACGAAACAAAGTCCTTCATAGTCCCATTTCACCAAAAATTGCAGAATGTTATATCATTTAGAAGGGATCAGAATTTGAAAGAAACATGTCCCCATGTGTTTTTCTATATTAAATTAGAAGTGTATGGGATGCTATGTGTATAAATAGCTTCTACTTGAGAAATACAACAGATATATTGCACTGAAACCTTTTTGTTAGTATTTGTGTATTTCAGGAAGTTTTTCTTTAAAAGGTCATTTGGTTTAGAATTTGACAGTGAGTATGAGGTTTCATTCAATGACATTTGACTTGGTTTTGTGTAGCAAGTCAGGAATATCTGATTTGGTCTTTGCTTTTTTTTGTTGTTTGTAGTTTTTTTGTTTTTTGTTTGAAGACTGGAATGCCTATAAATTGCAATCAGAATGTGATACAGAGCTAAATAAATACCTTAAAGAAGATAAAAAAAAATCAAATTAATGAAAACCCAGGTACTGAGCAGCATTGTTTCATTCTTCCTTTTCTAGGGTACACTGAATTTCTTAAATTCTGTCTTTTGCTCTATTTACTGCTAAGGCAAGTAAAAGAGGAAATGCATGTGTATTAAGGATAGCCTCTGAAGGTTAAATCAACTTAGTGAAAAATTCTGTGTTATTCTCTTGACGGAGAGTTTTCTAATTAGCATATAATGTCCAGGCTTCCATTTCATGGACCAAATTAAAATTATCCTTCCACAAGGTCTTCCTCAGGTGATCTGAAAATTCTCTGATGTGATACTTTTCAATCGCCTGTATAATTTACACTTTGTTGCATTACATGATCAATGATCTATGGAACAAGAAGTAACTTGGTCATAGTTGCATAGTCTGCCAAATCCTAACAGTCTAATTGTGTTCTTGATAGAGTGACTCTAGCAGTTCCAGAGGAAGAAGGTTTAAGCTTTGAACACTTATTATTCATCTTTGACGTCTATGGTTTTCAAGTGGTGTTAAGGTTAAATGAGAGTTCATTTATCCTCTATTTCAATTAGTAAGTGTTCTCATAATTAAATGCAGATCCATGTAATTTAGTGATAGAAAGAGGAATTCATTAAGATTCCTGAGTAAGAAAAAGTCTTAACAGAACTGCAAAGGTTATAGAAATTTAGCCTCTGTTAAGGTAAATTAAGCACAAACCACGTTCCTGTAACATGAATCAGATTGCTTTAACTGTAACTGACAAGAAAATTCAAAATTCATTTTCATCATCTGGGCACACCAATAACAAAATAAAACATGCATTTAATAAATCAATACAGTTTATATAGCTTTCATGAATTTTGTAATGTATTTTATTTGGTATAACAGTTAATATCATTGCAAACACTTATGAAAGCGGCATGGACTTTGATTCAAATTTTTTTTTTTTTTGAAGCGAAATTCTAAAAGTGAACTAAATTTAAAGATAATTGCTTAGTATCTCAGGAAAAGCTGGTGGCCTTTTATTACTTCTAGTGCCAAATTTTGCATTTCATCTAAACTGTCACTTTCAAAAAGTTTTAAAAATCAAAGGGCCAGCAAGCTTTGCCCTCAACTTCAGCAGAGAAGAAATACAACAAAAATGTAAGTAATATTTGGGTAATATAATGATATGATAATAAGGAAACATGGAAGGTCTGTTTTCTATCATAAAATTAAAAATATTTTGATTTTGGTTTATATATTTACTTAGATACATCTGCATGAGAGAAACATGTTTTTCACATAACCCTTGAAACTATTTTCTTACTATTCCCATTGCATTTTTCTCATTATGGCATTCAAATATATTTTGACAAAGACTTATTTACTAAAATATCTGATGTTTCTCCTGTAAGTGAAAAAGTATGTTGAAAATCTGTAATAGAATTCCTCTTGGAGTGCTATAAAAGTTCTTAGTTCAATAATGTCAGTCTAAATCTGGGATACTTTTTTTATGCTCTTCATACATCTCAATTATCTATCCATTCAATTACTGTTTTTTCTTGGTCATTTTCACATTTGTTCAAAAAACCCAAAAAAACAAAAAGAACCACTGAGAAAAATTTTATTTCTGTATTTGATTTTTCAAATTTCTGCCAGAAAATGGAAAATATGTCAAATCAACAAGATATTTTCCTTTGCAACATTCCACACTCTCCTGTGTTGCTTGGTCCGTAAGGCACCTTTCATTTTGGATATGTTAATCTCATTAGCATGGTCTTTATACTTTTTTTTTTCAGATTGTAATGAGGAATTTAATTAAAACATGACCTAGCACTCATCCCAGCAGCATTCAACAGACATGTCCTTCTGACACGATACATTGCTGTTTTTACAGATCCACTTTTTAAATATTAGCCAGTTTTCAAAGCAGTGGTGAGCAGAGGTGGCATACCCTGTTATTAGGGACAAGTTATTGAATCTTAAATGTAAAATTAAAAAGGTCTTCAGGAAGAAAATTCCACCTTTCTTTGAGCCATAGTAAACTGTAGTAACTCAGATTCAAAACAATGGCATTTGACTTTTTGTATTAAGGAGATAAGGAAGAATAAAGGCAATTATTAACTGACAAGCACTTATCATATTTTTCAAAGATTTTTTGTCATCAGGCCTGAATTTACAGTTCTTCAGTCTGAAAGATATTATGTTGTAGCAGTGTTGGAAGATTTGTGCAGAAGTGGTAAATTATTTTTTCGGTGCTTTGACCAGGTCCTTTGGTAATGTAACTACACTGGCTAATGTTAACCTACTGCTTCAGGAGTTGTTATTATGCAAGGAATTCCCTCCCTATAATTTTTTTACATTTGCTGGTGCCCAAATCTCTTGAGATATTTGGATTTCTATTAAGAGTAGAGAGGATAAGGAGGAAAAAAAAAGTGTCATAGAAAATGTAGAGCTGGATTAACAAAGTCAGGTTTTTCTGGGGCTGTGTTTACTCAGGTCCTGAATATCTCCAAGGATATTGATATTTTCAGAATCTGTAACAGTATTTAATAACCTCCATATTGAAAATTTTTGTTTTTTCTTAGGTTTAAATATATTTTATTACAATTTAATTTGTCCCCATTATCTGCTGGCCAGTCACTGGGCACCACAGAGATGGGCCAGGCTCTGTCTTCTTCCCTGCCCTCTTCACCAGTATTTGAGTGTATTCACGCCTTGAGACTCCATTCAGCAACTGATTTGTGTCATTTGGGGCACCCTTGATTGCCCACCTCCACAAATGGGAGGAAGATACCAAAAACCCCAAAGTCCAGTGTGTGATTGTGCCCCTGTTGGAACAGCTGATGCAGGACATTGTGCATAGCTCAAATGGGGACAATGCCTGCGTTTTCAAAATTTAACTAATCCTGAAATACTGGTATGAAATATTCCATTAAATACTCAGAAACTTAGTTCATAAAATTGATCAGTGTGCTTATACTCTGATTATTACACCTAAACATATATGTATAGTAAAGGATGACTTACATCAGAACATGTCTGAGGAGTTTATTTTTTAATCTTCTGGAGAAGCTGTCTTCATTGCATGTGGTGGATTTTGTATTCTGTTACATGGTGGGAGACTTCAGGGAATTTTAAAATTGACTTTCAGGGATCCTAATGAATGGGTGGACCTGTTTTAGCACGTATCATTAAAGCTGTGCCTATCATGTGTTTCCAGTGACAGCAGTCAATTGTCTTAAGCATGAATGCTATAATTAGGGATGATTTTAGGCATTCATATTTGGATACCAGACTGATAACAAGCATTAATTTGAATAAAAGACATAACATTCAAGACTCCTGGAATGATAAATTGTCACTAACTACTGAGGCACACTGCAGAAATAGGAGATACAAAGCTAAATATCAAGAAATGCTTCTCCAAAACAGGGGCTGCTATAGAGTGTGAGATAATTGAAGCCCTTTTACGTGGGAAGTAGAACAATTGGACAGATAATTTGTTTTATGGCACATTTGAAGCTCTTCAATATGTTTTCAGAACTTGAATTTTATGGTATATTAAAAACCTATATTATTAACATTATCCACTAAAATATACAGAAAAAAATCCTCCACGAAGATGATAAAGTGAGATGAGCAACATATTGGAACCTTTACAAAAATGTGAATGATAACACTGCATGAATCCCATTTTAGAGGTGCAATTGAACATCAGCTAGAGCTCTAATATGCTTTCCTTTAGTGAATAAAATTGTGTAATAGGAGGACAGTTTAAATACATCACTGTGAAGAACATTTAGCTCTTTACATCTTTTGTTACAGTCTATACTTTGGAGCTTCTCATCTCTTTTATTATAATACAAAAGTTGAATCACTTTCCCCCCCTTCCCCCCTAACATCTTGTTTAAAGTTTTGTGTTCACATTTCTGTCTTTCCATTAAAAAAATACCTTTTGAGAAGATACTCCTCTGGTACTGTTCTTCAAGAAATGTGCTGTGATGAGGGATGAGGCTAGAATTAAGTTTGGATTCTCTGCTTGTAGAGAAACAAATTTCATGAGATCAGAGAAACTGGACCGGTTTCATAGTTGCACAAGATATAGATTAGGCAGTAAGAGTAGAAATTCTTTAGGTTTAGTTCAGTTCTATAAATATATGAGACAAAAAAAAAACTGTGTTCACAAATGTATTTAGAAATGCTATGGTTTATCCCTCTTCATCTTGTTTCTAAAATAAGGAGGTCATTATCTTAATTGTAAGATCTAAACAGCAATTTCCTTATGAAATACAAAGTTAATGATAGTAACTATAATATGCTGTTTCTATATATATCCAGTGACATAACACACCAGTCTGGGTTGAAGATATTTCAAGTCAACAGCAGTGCTGGTCTTAGTGTTTATGTTTTCTATTTCCTCTGTCATGAATATTTTAAATATTTAATTGCCTAGAGTTTTATTTCTTTTTTTTTTCCAGATGTTCTTCCAATAATCAGCATATTTGTCCTAATTGTATGTGTTTGTTATGAGAACTAATTTCATCTCAAGTATTTCACTTATGTGTGTAGTGCTGTGCAATCTTTGCACATGATATGTAGTGAATGGTAGATGAGGATACTGGAAATACTGGCTCAGTTATGTTTATCATCTGCAGTGTCTAAGCTTTATTGCATCTCATTAGAATCTCCTTTAAATGCCAGATCAAATGCACCATAGCAGTGGCTGATAATTGTGTTATCAAAACACAGATAAAAAGAGAAAATTGAGTTTGCATACATATTCTTCAGAATTTTGAAAGATATTTATGTGGAAAACTGGCTAATGGATATAAGAGGAACTTGATATTATCCTAAATTAGGTGTTGTCCTCTTCACCAAAATGTAGTGGACTACTTGAGATGAGTGTTCTTTAGGAAGGCTGTGAAGGTCCAGCCAAGTCCCTGCACCAACAAAGCACTGCAAGTGCTGCCAGTCTTTCCCTCTTGCACTCCAGAAATCACAATGATTGATAATTCTTCGTGGGTCTTCCCAATATTCAGTTGTCATGTTCACTGGGCTTTCACACACTTAGTCTTCATTCACTGATAAGTAACAGAATGAGAACATATAGCTTATTACATATCTTACTTTGATAAAAAATGTTTATACTGGTTTATACTGGAGTTGTGACAATTTGATCATTATTCCTGGGGGAAAATATTACATGAAAGAGCATAAAATTTGAGGGCTGAACTTTCATTCAAACCAAAATATCTCTGTTTGGTTTCTTAGAATTTTGGTTTGTTTTGTTTGGAATGTTTGTTTGTTTGTTTGTTTGTTTGTTTTGGTACCTCTGTAGGTGACTTACTACTGTCTGTACAACTTTTCCCAGCTCAAGCATAGTTCTTGGGAACCATTTCTGAGAACAAAACTACCTGATACTGGTCTCTCTCTGCTCTGTTCTGCACTGGAACAGCCTCACATTGAGTTCTGTGTGCAGTTTTGGATGCCACAATACAAAAATGATGCTAAGCTGCTAAGGAGGGCAGTGAGGATGGTGAAAAGCTTGGAGGGGAAGATGTACAAGGAGTGGCTGAGGCCACTTGGTTAGTTCAGCCTGGAGAAGAGGAGACTGAGGGGAGACCTCACTGTGGTCTTCAACAGTGGGACAAGGGCAAGCAGAGGGGCAGGTACTGATCTTTTCACTCCTGTCACCAGTGACAAGACTCGAAGAAACACCATGAAACTGAGCTTAAGGAGGTTTAGGTTGAATGTCAGGGGAAAGTTTTTCACCTACAAATGGTTGGGTACTGAAACAGGCTGCCCAGGGAAGTGGTCACAGCACCAAGCCTGACAGAGTTCAGGCATATTTGGACAGTGCTCTCAGGCACATGGTGTGATTTTTGGGGTGCCCTGTGAAGGGCAAGGAGTTGGACTTTATGGTCCTTGTGGATCCCTTCCAACTCATCCGATTCTATTATTAATTTAAAAAACCACATTAATTCTGGATGATGGGCTAAATTTAAAGGTGTTATGGTCTGATTTTATGTGAGATGGTAACACATTTTAAGGATGGGTATTGAAATGGGGCAAACTGATATAAGCTGGTTTAGCAGCATCATTCCTGAGTCAACAGTATTAGTTCACATAAGGTTTTCATGCAAGATTTTAATTCTTTCTTGATGCTTTATGAGATGTAAGAAAGGAAAAAAAGTAAATATTAAATTAGCATACATGAGAAGCTAGATTCCAGTTCTATTGTAATTTTAGAAGTCCTCTCAATGGTTATTGTATCTGAAAAAATATTGAAATAATGAGCCTATTCATTAGATGTGCATTATTTGTTACAAGTATATGAGTTGCCCTCATTTCACAAGCTACAAAATAGGCTTAAGACATTGTTTGTGCACAATATTGGTAAATATTATAATTAGAAATATTATTAGTAAATAATTGACCAAAGTAAAAAGGTGAAGCTGAAGCTTATTAATCAGTCACACTAGGATATGACCCACTTTCTATCTACTGGCAGGTGAGATTACAGGCAATATTTCTCTCCTCTAAATCTAGTGAGTTTCAGTGGTATTATACCTTTTCCTCTGAAGCGTGGGACTCATTGACAGCCTGCACTGAAATCTGTTTTCACAATATCTGCAGTATTATTGTGTTAACCAAGCTCTTACCTGCTGTGACTGAAAGACTGCATTTCTATTACATGGAAAAATTATTTTACCATTCCCTCTTAATAACCTCCTGCCCAAACCTGACTTTTAAAATAATTTGGTTTTACTTGAGCTTAGACTTAGAAAATGTGTGAAAGAGAATCTGTCTGCCATAGGCAATGAACACAGTGGATGTATGTAGGTAGTAAATTAGTTGGAAGTAAAAGGTAGTAAATTAGTTGGAAGTAAAGAGTTTCTCCTGATAGTTCTCATACTTAAATTGTATTCTGCCAATAATTTACCACTCAAGTTAAGACAAAGGATATAATCTATTGGATAGTGAAGCCTCTTTTGCTTCTCTATTGCCACACTTTTTCAGCTTGTGTTGATTCTTCACATAGGATATATGAGATGGCATGAAGAGATACAGTAGGGAAAATTATAGAACTCAGACAGCACACCCTTATTTTTCAATGGGTGCAGTTTGCCTAATCTTACCTTAGTATCATAGAATCATTGAATGGTTTAGATTGGAAAAGACCTCTAAGATCAAGTCCAGCCATTAACTCAGCACTACCAAGTTCATCACTAAACCAAGTCCTGAGTGCCAAATCTAAACATTTTTTTAAACAGTGACTCCACCACTTCCCTGGGCAGTCTGTTCCAGTGCTTGAAAACCATTTTGGGAAGAATTTTTTCCTAATGCCCAGTCTAAACCACCCTTGGTGCAATCTGAGACCATTTCCTCTTGTCTTATCATTTTTTACTTTTGAGAAGAGACAGACATCCTTGTTATTACAAGTTATTTCCAAGCTGCCTGAATTTTCAGGCAATAGATGTAAAAAGAAGTAAATAAAGCTGAAGAAAAGTAAAGACATAATCAGCAGTGTTTTGAAAACTCTTTTAAAATCAACTTTGGCTTCCTAGACAAAATTGATTTTTTGTGAATAGTAGACATATATGTGAATGATTTACCTAGGAATTTTTAGTAAGTCATCCTTGGTAATGCAAGTGAATACAAATTCGTCTAAATGAAAAATTAATTTATATGGTCAGAAATCTACATGAGATACTATATGATCTGCATGAGATACAAACATAAAAAGAAAATAATATATTATAAAGGTAAAAACAGCTCTTGAGCTTCCTAATAGCCCTTGTACATCCATTTAAAAAATTTTACTTAGTTTAAGAGGATGCCTGTCACTGCAAATATCCCAGGTACACAACTACTAGGTTGAAACCTGTCTATACAAATATTAGAATATAATGTTTTGAGGTTGTAGTAGCACTTGCATGCTTCTTAAAGCTTAAAGTATAGTTTACTGCTTATTATCGTGATGGAATTGTGTTTGGTAGCTGATCCAGAAAACACTGTGTGTTATAATCATAACATGGAGCTCTCACTTTCTTGTGAGCTGGATTGAAATCTGAATACAGTCACTATATGCTTATGGAGTAACACCTATTTTCTTTCTAATGTATGCCTGTTGTGTGTCAAGTTAGTCATCACAGATAATCAGATAATTGAATTACTCTTATTTCTACTACTTCCAAACAGTGGCATGAAAGCTGCACAAGCATATTTTAATCATGTATTTTAAAGGCAATTGCATATTGAACTTATATACAAAAGCAAAGTGGTTTTTAATACTGAGTGACTGTAAAGTTTAGTTGTTTTTTTTTTTTATTCTATGCAAAGAAGCTAGAGTAAATTAGCATGTAATGACCTCTAGTAAATACAGTACAGATAGAAAAATCTATATTGTTTACCTGGTTGGCTTTTGATCCTTAAAGATTTATTTTTGTATTTCAACAACCAAATCACGTTTGTGGAGATTATTGGAATGTGATTTAAAAGCAAACTCCAACTTATAGGTGTGCTTTGGCTTTCTTTTAATGGATACTTTTTTAGGGAGCTCTTTTTGATTTGGTCTAGCGATATGCTAAGCAACTTTTAAAACTTCATCTTTTTAAACTATAAACTTTATATGGACTTGTAAACCTTTTTCTAGTTTTGAAAAATAGAGGCATAGATAAGACAAGGGCATGGTAATGTACTGGACAGGTTGTTCAAAACACTTTGGACCTGAAAACCATGGCTCTCTGCCCAAATTGATTACCTCTGCTTATAAAAAATAGTCTTTAAGTTGCAACGTTTTTACATTATGACCTAATCTGCATACACAGAAGACACACACATATGTATGTGTGTGTGTGTACATGCATTTACATATGTAGAAATATATAGTATTTCAATTGTAGTGATAAAAATTTAGCAAAATTGAGAACTAAACCCATGGGTCTAAAGTTTTAACCTAGAGACACTTGCTCTCATCATCTCCTTCATGCAAAGCAATTTTATTTACCTACAGCAAGAACCCTTCCCCATTAACTGCAACTGCTGTTCATTTCAGTGTTACTCTGCTTCAGTATCTTTTACCCCTTGTGTCAAGCTATGCCCAGAGAAGATTAAATTAGTTGGTGTGATGCTTGAAATCTCATCTCTGTGGCAGGGCTCTTCTGTAGTTCTGGGGCTTGGAACTCCCATCACCAGAATTGCTTCTAGGAGCTGAGTGACATATTTAATATTTTGAAATGTGTTAATATCAGTTTGAACCTTTTGAGAGCTTGCTTTCCTTAGTGAGATGCTAGATTTCTTGTCTGAAAATGTTAGAATATCTTAAGGGTTGTGATTTCCAGGTAAAGTGTGAACAGAAAATGAGACCTGATTGCCTTTATTTCATTGGTTTGGAAATGTGGCTATTATGCACTGCATGGGAAAAAGAGAGAAGACATAAGGTTTTCTATTCTTTATTCCTTAATCTCAGTAAAACTCCTTGATATTCAATGTGTCAAATTATATTTGGTCTTTGAAGACAAATTTTTCTAGAGTTACATCTCTAGCAGTTTCAGCGCAGCAAGTTAGAAGTGTGACATGGAGTACTCCTGAGATTATGCCTGTGATAGACAGAGTTTTTGTTTCCTAATCTAAAAATGATTCAATTCATAATTACCTTTAGGGTACATATCAACTCATGACATTCAATCTTGCCATTTGCCTATTGTTTTATTCCCCAGAAATCTTCCCTTCATACAATAATTGTTTTTATTTGAAGTATGTGTCTGGATAATGCAGTGTGTTTATCTGTGATTACAAAACTCCTGTTTATGTTTTGAAAGTTTTCTAATATTTGTTCCAACCTACAAGATGTTTAAGAAATACTGAAATTTCAAAAAAGCATTGAATTGTCAACTGTTAAGACAACTACCCAAATTATAGACAGTACATGTCACCACAATATTTAAAAATTATGAAAGCATTCATCAAGAGCTGCTCTAGTTTTTTAATATTCTGAATCCATATTAATATTTGTTAAACAGAGTTTTCTTAGTGGGCTTGCTTGTGAGGTTCAGGTTTTTTTCACATTCAAAGAAATGCAAATGTGAACAATTAATTAAAATTATTGCTTGCTCATTTTTGTATGATATATGAATGTTATAATATTTCCAGTTCTCTACAACAATAAGAGTATAGAATAGTATCTATAAACTGAAAATAAGATTTTTTTTTGCTTCCTTTTTCATTTTAATGATGGCCAGCAATACTTTCAAAATTGTATGATAAGGAGTTACATAGGTACTCAGGGACATCAAATAAATGGAGATACATCTCATATAAATTAAAGTCAAAAGCTGTTCATTAAGACTGAATCTCAACCATTATGCAGGGAAACTGCAGTCTAAGAAATTATATTATTAAAATTTGTTTGTGAAGAATTGAATCTAACTTCCCTGTGCTGTTTCATTTGAAAACTGGTTTTCATTTTACTTGCTTCAATGGAAGAAATTTTTTTTATAGGGCTTACTGAAAAACTTGAACAACTGTTTTCATCAGTAACTTTCAAAATTTGTCTATGGGACTTGGTGTCATTCTCAGGAGAAAATAAAAAATATATGAATGTCCCTTGGGAAAAATATTTCTTTGACAAGCAAAAAAATCCATAATACACAAGATGGCACTGTTTCACTTGTGAAAATGCCTATTTTTCACAAATAACTGTGAAAAACCTCATATAAGAGTGCAGTAGGTTTCATATTTTTGTATAATTGCAGTGAAAACAAGTTCGCATAGTTGGATAGTTTTTGGGTTTTTGGTTTTTTTTTTGGTTTGGTGTTGTTTTTTTTTTTTTTTTTTTTTTAATTATTGACCAGCCAAAATATACAGATGCAAGATTGCATAATTGGCAAGTGAAATTGCCTCTGGAGTTACTGTTGACAAAACTGAATGATTAAGGAACTGAAAACCAGATATGAGCTGAAATTCTTTGTGACTTATTCCCTTATTCTTCTCCTTCTAATTATTCTGGAGAATTTGGAATTTAGCTTTCAAATGGTTGTCTTCCCCTGGATCTTCTTTGAACCCCTCTGACATGCATAATAAGCATATCATCTCAATTTCTACATTCTTATTTTAAGGTTAGCTTATAATGAGCAAAAGGCATGTGCTAAAGTAAATAAGAATTTCCTGTTGTGTAGGGGACTCAATTTTTTAATTGAGTATTGAATTCTAATGTAGTTTTGAACTTTTCATTGAAAAAAAGCCAACATAAAATTATATAGAATAGTTTCAAGATTTTTTTTCCTATTGTAGACATTTTTGATCTTAGGCTACATTCATATGCTCAGTTTTTATGAAAACCCAGATACATCTATTAATATATCTCAGCACAATACAGGAAGGTAATTCTTAATATTTCATAATCTTTCTCTAGGATTTAATAAATTAATTTACAGTGTTTACTTATGATATTATTATTCTCAGGGCAGAGCATAAAATCTTCAAACTTTCCATCAGGTTAGATGCAGTAGTTGAAATAATATTTCATCATTTCACAGTCAGATGTCTAAATTTAAGTACATATATACTGATAGGTTGGTAATCCTTGATCTGTTCTAGAGAGGAATTCTTTTGTTCCTAACTAAATATCAGAATTCCATTGTCTAATTTTAGATAATTTTTTCATTGTAGACATCAGTTTACTTTTCAGAGATTTGAGCTCTATTTAAAGACATTCAGAAGTCAGTCAATGAAGGCTCTATTCTTACCCACCTATACATTTTTACAAGGGTTAAAGGAGTTCACTATGAAATTTAAGAGGTTTACATACATATATTTACATCAAATTGAACAATTTGAAATTTAACCTGCTGTTTATTTGCAAAACATCTGTGGGAGTGTGTTTGAAGCAGGTCTGTCTTTAATAACTGTCACTTTTTGCTTAACATCACTGAGCACTTTAACCATTATTCCATTTTAGAGAAGAATAAACTGAAAGGTGGTTCCTGGAAGCACATGGCCCCATATTTTGTGGCTATGTGGTGCTTCATCAAAGGATGAAATTAGAAGTAGATGCCATAAAAAATGTGCATTGTGGTTAGAGAGTCCACAACACTAACAGCTTCTCTTTGTAAAGTTTCTACTCCACTTCCTAACGTAGCCAGTGTCAGTAGTTCTTACTCGTGTACCATGCAAGCAGGAGGGCTTAGAACTTGAGAATGAAGCATGCAGTCTGTAAATAAAGCTACAAACTCTCAAAAGCTGACTATTGCCTTCTTACAACACTTGTGGATTTTCATTGGCCTGAAGATTCACATTGTTTCCTTGCCACAGTCACCCTATCTCCAACTTGCTGTAGAAAACTGTTCTGATTTATAGACCTCAAAGTGTTCTATAATCAGAATGTATGTGTAATTTGAGATAGATTTATTCCTGTTTCCTAGATACAGGAATTTGAGCATGATAAGACACTGTGCTTCAAGCAACAAGACAGTAGTGTAGTTTTGTAAAAAGACCACTTGTGGTAACTAAATTTTGTAGACCTTGACCATCTCCTAATGACAAGAGACATTGTGCAGGTGCATCATAATAAGTTGGTTCGGACCAAGTTTCTCTGGATTTGCTTATTTATTTAAACATTTTATAAAAATTTTAAAAGGCTTGTGTACCTCTTAATGTAAATGTCTTTGGAGTAATTAATAGTATTTTGACACTTCTCCTTGATAAAAAAAAGTAGTTGTGATCCTCAGCTAGAGATGCATATGTCTGTGCTACAGTAAGAGTGACCCTCTGCTGTGTATTTACTCAAGGAATATTTTAATAAAGAACATTTACAAGTAGATCTGTTTAGTGTTCTGCATTAAATAGCAAAAAGATCTTCAACCATTTTTATGTAGAAACATTGTCTAGAGACTAATTTCAAACTCAAAGTGACATGTTCTATTAATTTTAATTTACTTGCAAATATTGCTTGTGTGTTCTCTTCAAAGCGTAATTCTTATATAAATTTGCAGCTATGAAGTTTATACTGTAAGTGATAATTTTTCATTTGCTGGAGTCTAATAATTTGTTTTAAATTTTATATTTTGAATTTCTCCTGTTGCTAACACACAATTAAAATTTCAAAGTGCTCTTGGGTGAGGTTTTTTTGTTGGTAGTAGTTTGGGATTTTACCTCTTATTTTCTCAAATACTGTTTGGGCCACCAGGACTGGTCGACATTCCAATTTTACTCTGATGTTGCATGCAGTTGGGATTAGAGATATTTTCAAGGAAAAAATCTGTGGAAAATTTCTGTGTCCTGATTATACTGAGGAATGCAAATAGTGCTCAATGAATGTTTACAATCTTAAACATTTTTCCAGAAAAGATTTTTATTTTCCCCTGAACTTCTTCAAGATTTTGCATAAAAAAATGGAGATTTAATTTACTTTTGATATTGTTTTAAAGTGCATTATCAAGTAACAGAAGGCAATTCTTCAGTAAGTCAAATGAGATTGGAGGGATACCAGCAAGGGAACCAATGTCTTACCCACCCCTCGCCATGTTTCAGAAATCTAATGAATGATGAAGAAATATGAGCATAATGAAGAAACTGAAGCACTAGCTCCCTCAAAACCTCCAATTAAGACTGGAGTGTCTTTTAAGTGTCCCCAGGTCCTTTTCCACTAGGCTGTTTTTCAGCTACTCTGCACCCAGCCTGCAGTTCTGCCTGGAGTTTTTGTGTCCCAAGCGCAGGACCCAGCACTTGACCTTGGTGAAGCTCATACAATAAGCCTCAACCCATTGACCCAGCCTGTGTAGAGCCTTCCTATTCTCGGACACATTGATACTCCAGCCAAGCTTGGTGTCCCCTTACCTGAACCTCAGGGAAAAACAATTTTGACCAGCTGCCAATTGGACTTAATTACAGTCACCACCACACTTTAGACCCAGCCATCCAGTATTAATTTTTATCTAATGAAGTGTACTCCTATAGAAGCCATGAGAACCCAGTTTCTCCAGAACATTGCAGGAAATAGTGTCAGAAGTTTTGTTTAAGTTCAGGTAGAGAACATCCATGGCCTTTTCATCATCCACTAATCCAGTCACTTTGTCACAGAAAGAGAACAGGTTGGTCAAGCATGACCTGCTTTTCATAAACCCATGCTGGCTAAGCCTTTTTTCCCTGATTGTCCTGCACAGGCTATGGTGATGACACTCTAGATGATGTTCATAATCTGTTCTGGCACTGAGGTCAGGCTGACAGGCCTATAGCTCTCCAGATCCTGGTTTTGACCCTTCTTATGGATGGGCATCACACAGGCCAATCTTAAATCCACTGAAGTCTCCCTGTTTAGACAAGACTTAGGGTAAATTATTGCAAGTGGCCCTGTGAGCACTTCTGCCAGCTTCCTGAGTGCCTTTGGGTGAATTCCACCCAGCCCTTTAGACTTATATGTGTCTGAGTGGTGTAGCTGATCATTTCTCCTGGGATTAGGGAGGCTTCATTTGCTCCCTGTTCCTGTCTTTCAGTTTAGGCGACTGGGTACTCTGAGAACAGCTATTTTACATTTAAAGACTGAGGGAGAGAAAGCAGCCTTTTCCTCATTCTTTGTCATTATGTCTCGCTCTGCATCCATTAAAGAACGAAGATTGTCCTTAACTCTCCTTTTTATTGCTGATGTATTTACAGAATTTACAGATTTTTTTTTTTTTTTTTTTAGTTTTATCACTGCATAACTGCATGACATCCTCATAGTTCTCATTTTCCTGCTCCTTCTTTCAAAGCTCAGCAACTCTTTTTTTGACCTGAGTTCTGGTAAAAGCTCTCTATTCAAAGGTTCATTTACCTGTGGTGCCTTCATGCATAATTATGGTTTGATTTTTTTAAGCATGAAACTATGGCATGACCTGAGAAAGGATAATCTGTTTACTCAGGCACTTTTGACCATCTCCATTTCTCTCATTTTCAACAAATTATTACTGAAATTTTGATTGAAGAGCAATAATGCTACTAGAATGTGATAGGATGGTAATAAATATCACCTAATTTGAATTTTTTAGCCTAGCAGGATGATGTTCTTTTTTTAGTTTCCTAGCATACTCCTCATATCTACAAAGGCAATAAATGGGAACTAGGTACCTATTACCTCTTACCTATGCTTTCAGAAATGTCCCTTACTATTATGCAAAATATGGTTGAAATAACAGAGAGATATTCTGGGTGTTTTTAAATGCTAATTAAATCTTTTCAGATTTTTACTACTCCTGGCATTCTAAGAGAGCATGTTTATAAAAAAAGCCTTAAGGTATTTAGAACATCTGTGGAAATATAAGTAGACCATAAACCATCCTATTTTCCCAGAGTCTTAGATGTATTCCTTCATTAATTGATAGAAACAGGGAATATGCTTCACTTCCATCCTCCCAAGAAATGTAAACATCAAAGTGCATTCATATTTTTTCTGATCTTTCTTTTCCCTACTTAGTCCATGCCCTTTTATCTACTGATATGAAAACTTTACTACGTGGTATTGTCTGTTTGTTCCTAGTCACAGCGGGAAGTTTGCTGTGATTCTGATTGGATCAGCACTGAAAAACTGCCCTGGGAAGTTGAAGACAGCGTCTTCTAAAGATTGTTCCCAGCCTTCTGCTTTCAACAAAAGTACCCAAATAACCATACAGGGGTTTTAGGAGTATTTGTACAGAGAACAATGACATAAAGCTTCAGCAATTTTATCTATATTTTCTCTTCTCCTTCAGTTTCTGGTAAACTGTATAAAATTAATGGGTTTTCTTAAGAGTTAAATTTGATTCATTCTGTATCTTTACATGGACTGTATTGTCTTTCTAAAGGTAAATTAAATACTTGCAATAACAGAAAGTAGAACATGAACAGTTTGCAAGTTTAGCAAATATGAGTAGCATTTTCTTTCTTTCACCAGAACTCTATTAATCAAAAAATTAGTTTGGAAGGTAGAAATATAGATGTTCTAAAGCTATCCATAAACATAACCACATAAAAAAGTTCTAAGATTATATAATTCTTTGTAATATCTATGCCAATTGCATGAAAATCTTTTAATGCACATTTGCACAAGGTCACTAATAACTTACAATACCTTTTCATTTTGGATTTATGTAAAAATAACTTAAAATATCTTTTGCAATTTCAAAGGACTTAAACATGGTATTTTACTGTCATATACTGTCACCAGTATATTATGTAGAGTTGAGGATGAAAAGCATATTTTAACAAATTTATGACTTTGAAAAATATTTTTTTTTTTTTTTTCTTTTCCTGAAAGATTTTTTTTTCATGTAAAGGTGAATAAGGATCTGAAAATCAAGATCCCATTGACAATGAGATTGGTAATAAGACTATATTTACTGGAGGAACACCCCTCTTCATGTTGCTCCAATATGGTTTAGGGACTGGTCCACAAGAGTGGGGAATCTGGTAGTGAATCCCCACTGGTGGACAGGCAAGACCATCCAGCAGTCAGCAATCCAAAATAAGCTGAGTTAGCAAGCCAGGCCTGAAGCCAGTCTGGAAAATCCTAATGAGAGTGAAGGAACAAGTAGGAGCAGGACTGGGAAAAGGTGTACCTCTGAGAAGTGCACCTGGCTCAGTCCTGGTCTAGATGCCCCCAGATCCATGTGCATGGGGGCACACATGAGGGTCCCTGCTGAAATGGGTCTGTGCAATTAAGGTCTGTTGGTGCCTGCAGGTATCTGCACTGATTGCAATGAAATGTTTCAATCCTCTGACGGAGAACGTCGTTTCACATAGACCCCAAGAGGATGATGGGGAAATGTAAACCAACCAGACAGATCATGTTGGGTATTCAGGCATAGATTTACAGGTGAAATTTAATCACAGCATGTGACCTGACAGAGCTTTGTGCATCAGAAGGTGGCAGTGAAGGCATGGATTGCGCCTGGCATCAAACTGCTTTACATTCAAGCATGCATGATACTGTTTTCTTGCGTATTCATATAATTTCATGGGAGAAAGACTGTCATTACAGGAGATTGTATTTTAGAAATCATCTCTTAGAAATCAGTTTTGTGATTTGAGCAGGAGACGTGGAAAAAAATGGACAGTAATGGACACCTCTGTCCTTCAAAATGGTATTAGATTTATGCTTATTGCCTTGTGTAGGATATTTTTTTGTGAAAGACAGCTGGTGTGATTATATCTCCAAAGATATATTAATCCTGTTACACCAATAAAAGTTTAAAGAAATGCCACTGACAGTAGTTTTTCTTATCTCCTTTAGAGTGGTTTAAATTTCTTTGATAGTCAGAATCACTGCATTGATGGAAATCAAATACTTGCCTTTAGAGCTCAGCAAGAACAGACTTTGGCTGGTACATCAGAAGTCAGTGCTCTTAGTTTTATTGAAAGATTTAGAAAAATGTTACAAAATTTTGAACACATTTATTTCTATGCCATTAACCGTGTCAGATTACTAGCATGTATCTTGTTAATTATTTATAAGGAACTAGAAGTCTGCAGGGGTTTGAGGCAATTTTGTTCGTAATTTTTTGATAAAAAACCCTTCTTTATTTTGATGTTAACATCTAAATCTTTTTAGACATCTTTAAGCATAGTTTTTAATCAGTGAGAGTGGTAGTAATAAACCTGTTTTCTGTAATTTCTTCAAACATGCCGGATTATAATTGAGTCTCTTTTTGGCAATTTTATTTTTTTAATTTTGTTTAAAACAATTGCAGTCAAATCAGTATATCTGCTGTATAGTCAATCATATTGCTGAACTTGCTAGTAAATTTTTGTTTCATTGGTTTCTTTTTCTTTATATTGTGGTGTGCTGTGTTTTTCTCCCTCCTTTCCCTCCCTATTCCCTCCTTTTCTTTCCCACCTCCCCCCTCTCCTGCAGACTAAGGAGGTGCAAGACATATGAATGCCTCCATTTCTACTGTGCAGTTATTGATGTTGTGGTTGTCATGGGACTTAGAGCAAGGGAGACAGATTATTCTATATAGGATAACCTTATGTAGAAGAATATAGTCTGCTTCAATTATATTTTCTAGACATTATCTTTGGGCTTTGTGGTTTCCCAGCTTATCTTCTTGAGTACTACAATTCACTGCAGAACAAAGATGGGGAAAAAGAAAATATGTACAGAAAGAAGGTTCAAATGTTCAGCTATCATTTATGGTGATGACATCCATCTCATGAGTTCTATTTATGACACAGTTTGTCAGAGTTTCTATGGTTTCATAGAAATTTACATGTTGCAATTTATGCAAGTGTACTCTCTAAAACAGTGTCAAGAATTAGCTACAGAAGTAATTCTTAACCTATGGCAGAGTCCTTGAGTTATGCAGATTTGGAAATAGATAGTCCTTAGAAATATCACTGGGGAATGAGGAAGGGGGAAAACATAGCCTTCAGTGGGCATACTGTATAGATACTTCAAAAAGGACAGAAACTATATTCTTGTAATTCTTCCTCTTCTACTGGAATTCCTCCTCTTCTACTGGATTTCCTCCTCTTCTACTGGTTAGTCTGGTCTATATTCCTATTGCTGAGCCAAATGCTCCTTATGAAATTGCACTAAAGATATCAATTCTTGTCAAAGGAGTCAATTATGGCACAAAACCACAATCATTCTATTGTTGTGATGAATGTAAGTAATATTTCAGAATTTTTACTTTTGTAATGCACTGTAAATTGAAAAATATACAGACAATCAACGTGCAGTACTTTCAATAAACAAAAATTTAGCCATGTTCTCATAGGCCAGGTAGTTTAGGCACTGGGGCTTAGAGAAAAAGCATGATTAAACAAACTCCTTCACCTTTTCTTGTCTCTTTTTTTGTTAGAATTAAACACCTTTATTGGTGTGACTTCAGCACCCTGTTTCAATCACCATGGTCAGCTCCTGTTGTTGCTAAGAATTTCATAGATAAACTAAGTGGAACAGTTGTATTAGAAGCGTTCTAAGATTTCCAAGTGCTTTTTTGTAACACTTTAAACTTTCCATATTCTGTTTACCTTTGACAAATACCTGGATTTAAAAAAATAAATTCAATTTTTCTAACTGAGAAAAAAAATAAACATGCCTATAGAAAACAGTGTTCAATTTTGTGAGTATTTGTGGAAGAACCAAGAAAAGTATCCTATGTAAAAAATATTTGACACCTCCATGTTTGTAAATGGAAGGAATTTGGAAGAATGTGTTTAGATCAGAATGGAATCTTACACATTATGCTTATTGAATCACTCCTAGGACAAAAATTAGGAGAAAATACCTCCTTTTAAACAACTAGAATTACCTACCAATTCATCCAGGAATTTTGCCAAATCAATTGCTTTGAAGGCAACTCAAATTTAAAATTTAGTAGTGAACAGGTATCCATAACGTTAAAGTACCCCACTCTGGAATGTAACAGCCTATGCTGTCTCACAAAACAAATGCAGCTAATGTTCCATTAAAAAGTGTCATATATATAAATAGGCTGATCAATTCTGTAAACGTAGAAATATTTTCCATCTTATCATGGTCTAAGAGAAAACGACTAGTGAATGAATATTACTGTGCAAGAATAGGTATCAACTTTGAAAAATAAGCAAATTATATCTGTCTGAAAACAGTAAAGGTATTCTAGGTTTGTATTTTAGAAGGGGCTATCTTATCTTAAAGCAGTGGAAGAGAATATCGGTTTGGGCCATGGCACTGCAGTGAAAAACACAAAGGTATAACAGTCCATAATTTATCAGTCTGTATGACTGTCTCACCAATGAATTAAAGTAGAAAATTATTTAAATTAATGCAAATAGGAAACATATAATGCAGATGTGCTCTTAACTTCACAATGAAAAGTTTAGATTTTCTCTTTGACTTAAAAATAATTGAAGCAATCTTTTCCTCTGCTCTGTCACATCTAAAAAATTCAAGCATTATGAAAAACTAACAATGAAAGAGTAATTCAGTTCTGTGGCAAGCACTGCGGGACAAGATGAGAAGGCAGGATTTCTGCGATTTCTGGGATGAAAGTGCTCCTTTCATTCAAAGCTTTGTCTCCCGAGAATGGAATCATGACAAGCTGGAAGTACCTAAATGATCTCCTGCACCACTGCTCTCCTAGTGGTGGTAGGAAACGATATTTGAAAGGGAAGAGGGGGAAGGCAGGTGTCTTTGGCCATGTCCTGTGGGCCAGTGCCCTTCCAGCGTTAATGCTTTTTGACTTCTGCTGGTTCCATCAGATCCACTTTAGAGCATGCCAATACAGCTTTCTCTCAGCACCTTCCACGGCTCCACATTTCAATCATTCTGTGTTTGCTGGGTAGAGTGGCACATTCTTCCCTTTCTTTAAGCAATCTCCAAACAGTTTGTCAGGCACCATGTACTTTGGTTTTGTCAGGATAGGATAAATAAGAGCTGCATGTTCATCATACCAGTGCAAGAGCTAGGAAACCCTGGTTGTGCCCCTCTCAAGTCCCTGCAAGCTGAAGTGTCATAGCTTGTTAAGTCTTTTCTTACAAGGCAGTTGCTTCATCTTATTTACTATGAAATTTTTCTTCTTTGTATGTCATGTCAATCAATTAGTAGGCAAAATGAAGTATTGAAATATCTAGCTTCATATAAAGTGCTGTAATACAAGATCTTCAAGACAGTTATACTTGTGTCTGGATGCTCAGAGTATTTAAAATTTACTTAGCATGAAGTAATTAAACAGTAATATAGATAATTTTATGGTTTTAATACTGTGATTATTTAAAATTAAATTACCAATACAAAGATATGGCATTCTGGTCATTAAAAATTAAAGAAATATGCAACATAATATGGTAAAATGAAATACTGAAAGCATGGGAATTACGATGAAAGAGTTCTTCACACTTACTCTTTATGTGCCTCTTGGTACTTGAATGGTCTCTGGTGTACTTTTACAGTACAACTGAGAGCAAAATGTAGGATGTTGCTGAAAAGGAGTGGTTTATTATTCTCCTTCTCTCACTCTGGTGTTGCTTTCCTCATTGCTGGCATCAGTATTCCTCTGGCACGACAATGGGATAGTTTAAAAAGCTGAACAGAAAACAGCTTAAAACCTATCACCCATCCCTCACCCTTCCCCACTCCTCTTTGTTCTTTTTTCCTTGATAATTTCTGTTAACTAGGTCAAAATGCTTCATGTAGTCTGTTGGGTGTTATACATAAATAGAGAGAGAACTGGATAGCAGGAACCACCCAACAGCAGCAGAAATAGCCCAAAGATAAGAATTTCCTTGCCAGCAACAAATTCCCCTGTGTGATTATGGACTGCCAGGAAAGGACTTTATTAAATCTTGACCATTTATGTTAAGCTGACAAATGACATCTTTGAGTGATAATCAGTATACTTTAGCTCAATTACAAAATAGCTGCTTCGAATTTATTTCAGTATTTTCTTAAATGGGAGCAGGCATTTAGCTTTCTGAGTTGAAAATTGACAGACTGTGGTGCTGCCTTAGAGCTCTAAGCAATGAAATGGCTCAACTCCTATTTGAAGTTCAAATTTTGCTGGGCACAGCTTCATAGTCTGATATCTCTGAAGAACATTCCGTAGGTTTAATATGTGGAAATTTAAAAGCACGTTTCACGTCTACTGCTTAATTTTGTAGCTGTGGCACTGCATCCAGAATGCAGGGTGCTGCTGTTTATTGAATCAGTGTCTATGAAAATTCATGCCAGTATCATTGCTTTATTTGATACTGGAAATAATTGCTGTATCTTAAAGGGTATACACTGGTATTTTAAACACTTTTTATTATTACTCAGTTTTTAAACATCAAAAATGTTTCATTGGGTTAAATAAACACACAAGCAAGAAAAATGTAATGGAGAATTCATTAATTGATTGTGCAATATTTTCCATCATTCCACTATGGAATTCATATTACACAGAAGATAACCTAGCACTCCACACCTTAAAAATAGATTTTTTGCAAAATTGTGCTTTTGAAATACATAATTGCCTGGATTTGGTTGTTTGTTGTAATTCTTTCTGACTCTTTTTATAGAAAAAATGACTTATGGTAAAAATCTCATTAATTTATTTAAATGTGATTAAAACAGCTAAACTGATCCATTGGATGGAGATTCTGCTGCACTGTAATTTTATCATGTAACATGCCAACTTCTTCATCTGCATTTAATATGATTTTTCAGGTTGTCAGTGTACATCTAATGCTAACACTACAGAAGGTTCAGGGAATCATTTGTATTACATTAATTGTTTTTGTTTATAATTCCTTCACTTCCAATTGCTGATGGCTAATTTTCAGATTTTCTGCTATTTGACAATTGTGTGGACTAATTACTTTTTAATCCATCGTACAAATTGTGTGGTAAAGCACTATTTCTTTTTTGGAAGGCTTCTTGAGAAGATTTCTTAGGATAATGCTTGGCATTGCCAATTTCATTTTCTACAGATTTCTGACATGAGTAATACTAAATTTTGTTTTCCATGTTGTAGACATACCTTTCCCAGGTAAAGAATTATAGTTGTCACAGCAATGCAGTATAAATGGATAGCAAAAGGAGTCCCACGGATGGGCAGGGAGCTAGCAATAATTAAATCGTTCTACCAAGCTTAAAATATTTAAAAATTCAAAAAGTCAAGGGCAACTGCCATGGTGTCGTTTTTCTCAAGGGTTTCAGCAGCGCTGCCCCTGGGGTTTGACTTAACACAAGCAAGTGGAAACATCACTAGAGCTGGGCTTTTACAATGGGCAGCACAGGGCTCTGTATCTAGAGTAGAGAGGGCAGGCATGCACCCAACATGGCAATTGATGGACTGGTAATATCTGTACTCATACATCCACAGTTACTAAAGAATCAGTAAATGCAGTTGAATTATTTTGTATTGTATTATTTATATTGAATTATTTTGTATTGGGTTATATGATGGACCTGATATCAGAGCATGGCGTGGTGTGCTGGAGACAATCCCACTGAAGTAGTAGTATTCAGACTAAGTGAGGGTAGCTGCTAGAAGTGAAATTAAGCAAGACAACCATGCTCACCTCTGAAGTGGAGAAGGAAATCAGCCAGCATGATTTGCTTAATTAAACTGGTAGATAGGGTTCATTTTTAATTTGATATTCTCATTAATCTTGGACGTAGACTGCTGATATCTAAACCCTATTGTGAATCAGTATTCCTTTTTCAAACTGAAAAACACCTGTAAAGTTACTCATGTTCAGCAAGGGGCTCTTAGTGGCAATGAATAATTGCATTTGCATTTCTATAATGATATCAGAAGAGTATCATAGTAACATTATTTGTGAAAAGATTGTTAAACTTGTCTGAAAAAAACCACAATTGGATTAGCGTTTTAGAAACCTACAGGACTGCATGGAAGGAAAGAACTTTGGGATAGGATAAATGAGCAATAGAGACATGCAGGATGTGATTCCTGCTGCAGTCAGCTTCTCACAAAAAAAAATTGCAGAATATGGGTAATCAGAAGCTTCATTAACAGCTACAGTGTCTGGATGCAAATTTCATGGACTAATGTAGCCCTTAGCTCTAGCAGTCATTGTACTTCTGGATACTCCATCACTTAACAGCTGTGGCACTGTGACACTGTTTGCCTGCATCTGGAGCACAAATGTGAAAATGGCTGTAGAGATGTATGCCTAATGACATAAAAGTGCTCATCACAAAAAAAAATTAAAAATAAAGCATCTTTTTCACTCTTATTGTGACAGGACTAGGTCCTGTGTAAATGCTACATTTTGTTCAGCTATTTATAGGAGGTATTACATTTACTTTGTTGGTCAAGTGTTATCTGTCTGTTGAAAATAAATTTCTTCAATTCAATCTACAGGAGCAGAAAGTATGATGCTGTCCTCTGTAGAGGAAGTAAACAGGATATACATAGTTAAAATTTGCCTAAATGAAAAATCACTTCGTATCAATATTTTTTTTTGTTTATTTACTATTTGTGCACACATACTACATGTTAGCCAATTAAATATAACCTCATGATATTGTTTCACTCCTTCTATAAAATTGGCAAACTGTCGTAAAGCTGAGATGCTTTCATCTTCAAGTGTGAAGGTTGTTGGGTTTTTCCAAAGCTCTATATATTTCTGGTTTTAACAACATGAAAAGAAATCCCATAACTCTGCTTTCCTCCTACCCTCAGAAGAAAGAAAAGCTCCCTCTCAGAAAAATGCCAGATAATGTCTTGGTGTTTATAACGGGGCAGAAGTGTGGGGGAAGACAGTTGCATCTCTTTGGGGAAAAAAAATAAAAAGAGGAAATCCTAGTTTCTTTTGCCACCTCTTAATCATTAATTCTAGTAGAGATTTCTTTGATTTCAATAACAATACGCTGAGAAATTTCACATTTTGTTGTCATCATATTAAGAGGAACAAAACATTAAAGGTAGGATTCTTGCAATGGGAACAGAATATGTGGCTCTTCTAAATGGCAGAGCAAGATAATGTGGCTTCAGTCATAAAAACTTTGTGCCTTCAAGAAAAATTTCCTCATCTGTGAAGTTGGGGCTGGGGGATTGGCCTTAGAGAGATTTGCAGAGCTTCAGAGGAGCAGGGGGATGTTACAAGGTACATTTTTTTACCCACTCTGTAGAACTGGCTCTGACCCTTTAATAAGGATGTTTAGAAGCGCTGCAGATGATGGAAGAAGGCCATATAGAAGCCCAAAGAAAGACACAGCCTCTGAAGGCACCTTCCTCAGCCCTTGGTCTTCCTTCCTGTCCTCTTTGTTCTTTCAGCCTTTAAGGCCTTTTCTTTAAAATGTGCTGAGGAAAACAGAGCTGTGTAATCTGTCAGCTTTACACCAAATATTAAGTTCACATTTATGCTCTTCACATACATTTTTCATATATAGAATAATTTTATCTTGAAATGTGTATGGGAAGAATGTATGGGTGTATGCATACCCTTTAAAGCTAGAACTTGCTTTTAAGAATATCAAAACTTAAATTCAAACCAGTTGCTTTTTTAAACCATGTGCATTAAACATCAAAAATCAATTTATTCCTTTAAGACATTAGAAAACAGGTGAATGATCTGAGGTCATAGTTTTGCTTTACAACAGATGAGGTGGCAAAAGACCAACATGAGAAAAATAGATTTCAGCAAAGGAAGGCAATGTCAGTCCCCCTGGGTGCTCCCACTAATTGAATTAGTGTGCTTCCCTTCTTTCTTTTTCTCTTCCCAGCTGATCCCAGCACGTCAACTCTGCAGGGAGTTCTCTTTGGAAAAACAAGTCTACCTACATGACAGCAAGACAAAAGTAATCTCAGAGAAGTTAAAACCAGCAATAAACATTTATGTTAATTTTCTTACTACAGTAAGAACGGTACTTGTCTCGTGGAGGGGTCGTTTACATCAAAACGATTTGTGGCTTAGTGCACTGTGCCAGCCTCAAATTTTCTGGAATGTTGTCACTGTCAGTGTCAATAGTGTTTAGTGTGAAACCTATGGCTTTGCAAGAGTTGCTCCACTGAAGTTTCCTTTTTTGTCTTGGAGTAGGGCTATAATTTGATTTTGAGAATTGGATAGAATAAGGATTTGGGATAAATTCTGATCCTCATCCTTCAGCACACAACCATTTATCAATGAGACAATCAATACATGATGCCCACAAAGTGTTTGGGAGCTCTTTCCTCAAGTGTCTGTGAGGTAGGACTTGCAAAACCTGGATCTTGTGGGAATAAGCACACTAGTTTCTACTCACAAAATAGCACTTGAAGGATATCTGTAAAAATTATCCTGTGGACAGCATTGAACAGAAAAAGGAAGAAAATAATTAAAATTATCCTCTCCTTATGATATAATGATGGCAAACTGCATCTATTTAAATTCTGACAGATTTCAGTGCTCAGAGAGACCATTTAATAAATTATGCATTTAATTCACTTAACACTGACAGTGACCCAGTCACACAGGAAGAAGAAGATCATTGCTTCTGGTTTGATTCAGAGAGTTTGCATCTTAAAATGTATTTGATGTTCACCTTAACAAAACTAAAGTAGTCCTCTCCAGTACTTGGCACAGATTAAATTTCAGCTCATCCTAGAGACAGCAGGAACAGGCTCAGTCCAGTGAATAAGTTGCTGTGCAAGCAGAGACATCACATCTTGCACGTACCATTCTTTATTTTTTGATACAATTCTTCTGGCAGTGGTAATTCTGAGTGTTAGTTGTACCCAAGTGTATTGAGTGTGAGCTTCACAATGAATACATCATGTGGGTTGTTTCTACCAACCTCAGGACTACAAAAATAGCAAGAAAATAGCAAGAGGATGGAAAAATATTCTTGTAATTTTTCAGATTAAGATTCTTAGAAATTACTATTAAATTCTTTGAACTCTTACAAAAATCACATTATTCAGGCATAGTTTATGGCTTTCAGTCACTTTAAGAAAAAAACTGTGAGAAAGGAGCGGAGATTTAAGTTGTACGTGATAGGTTTGCTGAAGTCTGCTACTCTTTTGGGAAAGGATATGGCAGTTGTCTGGTGTTGATCCCAGGGGTGTTTAGGAGCAAACCTAGGTAATATGATATTAATTTATTCTTCATTTGCTCATGTTTGATGTCTCGTATGCAGATGTACCTTTACTGGACAAGGTAATTTAGGAAGGAGTTATAGGGATTTTAGCCTCCCACTTCTACCTCTGAGCTATATATTATCAGCCCATTTATTCCCAACACAGTTTAGCAGCCTTCTTTAAATTCCTCAATCCCAAATGTCATATTCAGCCTCTCTCCTCAGCTGCACCATAACTGTATCAAAGCATAGGGGTTGCATCTTCCTCATGTGACAGGGAGAATTTTGTGCTTGACATTTACATCACTGAGTGGCACAGATCAGCATCCACTGATATTTCATTTACTGAATGTGCTGTGCACATGGCAACTTGTCATCCTTGTATTTTAATACAATAAAATCATTAGGATTTAAAGTCACATCCAAACTTAGTGATATGAAATAATCTACATAACTATTAGTCACTCAATCACATTTGGGGGTGGTTTTTTGGAGGTTTTTTGGGCTTTTTTTTTTACTTCTCAAGGAAAAATGAAAAGTTATCATTCAGACTGAGCAAGGGAGGCTTAAGGTTAAATCGATTCTGGATAGTAGCTGAGGAACACTAAAGCCCTGGCTTTTCTTCAGAAGGGGAAAAACATTTGCTTGCAGAATTCTGTTCTTTAACAGCAGCTTGGCTTTTTTGAATCATGGAGGACATTTACCAAACTGAACAGAAAGTTAGTACTTGGGATGATTATACTGTTAAGAAAACTTTGAGCTAACATTTCTGCAGCCATCTGCCTTAGGAGGTGCTAAACAGTCTCTGC
This sequence comes from Haemorhous mexicanus, assembly GCF_027477595.1. NCBI lineage: Eukaryota > Metazoa > Chordata > Aves > Passeriformes > Fringillidae > Haemorhous > Haemorhous mexicanus. Next base: position 78,906,412 of record NC_082341.1, read on the forward strand.
TCAAAACTGGACAGCTGGTGACTTGTGGGCTTGCTGGGGGATTGATAGAACAGTGTTTCCCTAGGTTTTATTTTTGACCTTTGGGCTTTGCTTTCCTTTGCTCCTCTGCCATCTAGTTCCCTCCAAACCAAATTGAACAGGCAAAGCTTTGTAGGCTGAAGGAGTCTTGTACAAATGAAGGTACATAGAGTACTCTAAGGATAGTAGATAGCAGATGGAAATAGGAATCTGTGCATGTCAGTGTGTCTGATGTGGGTGGTTACCTGACACATCTGGAAACCTAATTGTAGTTAATAAGTTATGGTAGTAGTAATTTCCAGGAATGGAATTTCAGTTCCACTGCAGTTTGTGTCAGAAAAAGCATCAATTTAAATAATACTATAATTTTGGCTGCAATGTGTTGGCACCCTCTTGCTTTCCGAAACTCTCTCATTTCCTGACATCTCCAAATTCCTAATTTCCTGTTTGTTAGGAATCTGTAGAAATAAAATTGGGTTTTCATGGTTTAGTCCAGAACATAAGACTGGACTAGTCAGCCACGACCATAGAGGAGTTTATGAACTCGAGTCATCACATCAGAATTTGATCCTCTTTACAAGGCATGCCTTCCAGAGTCAAATGCAACTTCCTTCACTGAGCCTTGGCAACCAAGCAGGAGTGGCTGTTAGCAAGTTTGGAGATGCTGTGTTTGGGATCAGGGAATTTATTGGCCTTCTAGCATACTTCTCCAATTATCTAAAGTTTTCTTATTATGTCTTTCCAGATGTCTGGATAATTGGGGTTATATGCTGAATTGTTTTATTTAATTGTGAACTAGTGCTGTTTAGCTGAGCTTTAGTGCTTGGAAAGTCTTTAGTTTTAGTTTTTATTTTTTGGCGTCTCTACCAGTGCAGTGTCTCTTTAGCCAGAACTTAGAGAAATCATAGAGTTGCTTTGCCTATAAGTAGTAAAAACACTGTTTTTTGATTAAATGAATGTCTAAAAGAATTTGCTGATTGGATTTATTTCTAAACTCCTATTCACTTTCGATGTGCTTTGATTTTGACTGTTTCCAAGGGAGTATCTGCTGAGATGCTGGAATTAGAAAAATCTTGCTTATAATAAAAAAGTGGGAGTAAAAATTGTAATGTGCTATCAAAATCCTTTTTAAACAAAGCCCTTCCTTTGTCATTTTAGTAATTAACTGATCAAAACCAAAGAACCTATGCTCCATTGTTCAGCAGTTTTTTGACATAGAACAAAATCCAAATCAATCCAGAGTAGTATAATCAAAAACAGCACATGCCAGTCTTTTTCCAAACTACCATGTGTTTACTGCTGTTAGATTAGCAGCAATTCTTGCTTTGAGATTACGTGCTATACTCTTTCCTCACTTCTTGCTATATTTTCAAGATAACAGAAGGAAGAGCATCCAGGAATTTGGGAGAAAAAGAGAAGGATTAAGCTTATATTAAGAATGTTAGCAAGCCTGTTGGCTTTGTAGTATAGAGGTTCATGTGTGAGATATGATGGATGCCCATTGGTATTATGACAGCTCTGCAAAGTGTGCACTATTTCACTGTTTGGATGCTCATCCTTTTACAATATATTTCTCTTTGGCAAGTTACAAAAAATGCAAAAGTGGTAACACCCATATTTTTAAATGGGAAGTGTGGAATTAGAAAGACTGTGTTACGTTGGTAAGAACTTAACCTTTCCCTGTCTCTGCTACTTTTTTCTTTTTTTTTTTCCTGTTTTTTATTTTTATTCTTAATCCTGATGTAATTATCCAGCAAGATATCCCTATCTCTTTCTGTTTGGGTCAAAACAGTTTAGTAAAAGCACTCTGCAGATCTTTTGGACATTTCATCATATCTTGGGTCAGAACAGTTTAGTAAAAGCATTCTGCAGATCTTATGGACATTTCATCATATCTTTTCTCTTTTCCACCTAAATGGAAAAGTTGGAATCCTAGTGTTATTTCTTGTCTGAAGGTAGACACTGCAGTGATAGACAGTCCTTGTGCTGGCTAGTGAACCAGTCCTGCTAATAACTTCTCACTTGGCTACAAACATAAATGTCAACTACCATCTGGTGCTTAACAATATATAACAACCACCCTTATCTGTGCTGAGAGGTAATTAGCCTGCCTTCTATTGCTTCTCCACATTAACAATAATAATAAACATTCAGCCACTATATTGGTACAATGAAAAGGTACAGGATTTAAAGAGCTCTAAAAAGTCATCTAGTATAGCTGTGTTTTCTGTTCTTGAATAGAACTTAAAATGCTGGCACCCAAGAGATATTTAAGGTAAAGACATTTCAGATCACAAAAATCAAGCTGAATCTACCAAAAGAAACCTCATAAGGTACTGAACAGTTAGTATTAGGAACCAACACCCTTCTTCCAATTAATGGTGCATCTTACCAAAGGGAATAAACTGAATAAAACCAATAGGCCTGATACTTTCAGGCCTATTCCTTACAAGACAAAGAATACCAAAATTATTCTGAAGGTTAAGATATTATCAGGAAAATAAATTATGGGAAGAGACTAATAGGTCTTAAGAATTGCTGTAATAAAATAGAACTGTAGCTAAAATCCAAGTTCATACATGTTTCTGGCTTTTTTTTTTTTTTAAGTCTGACTTTCTCTAAGAACTGAGTTTGTTATTAGGAATATGTAAGCCAGCATTTTTTTGAGATCTCTGCCATGTATCACTATTTGAATTTGTTTTATATTTTGACTTTATATTTGGCTATATATTTATATTTGCTTTATATTCGGCTTTATATTTCGCAGGCAGAAATTGGCCTAATGGGGTTTGAATAGGGAAAAGAGCAACCCTGAGAGTTTGATCTGTCATACTCAATTTTTGTAGTATTTCTGTAGCTATAGGATGAATATCAATACTTCATTTCTTTCAAAATTGGTGTGTACAATCTTTATTAGGTGGAACTTAATTATAAGTTTTAAATTACTGCATGTCCTGCCTTTAAACACAATTTGATTGGCTGAAGACTGAATTGAATTCTCCTTCAAAAAATGACAGAACTCTTCATATTAAAAATATTTTGTTTTCTGTTATTGGCATGGGGGAAGACTTTTGACTTCAGTAAATTTTATTTCAGCTTCTTACATCTAGGGCATTATATCCAGAGCCTATGAAAGAAACACTTTATACACTGAATTCTGGATTGAAGAATATTTTACCTAAATGTAGCTTTTATACATATGGATAATTCAATTTTGTAATTTGTACGTGGAAAGTGTCAACATATTTTGAAAACAAATGTAACATTCATAAAATTTATCCTAAATGTATATGCTAATTATATTATTTTCTTGCCTACCTAAATTTGTATAAAACTATGTTCTCAATTTCATATGATGACTCTTTTTAAAATTTATGCCATATATTCTTGGAACAGGAATATATTTGACTAGGATATTTTTATAGCAGCTTTTTTCAAGCAGAAGAGGAACTGATTCCCACTTGGAAATGCTTATTCCATCTCTGTACTAACAGCTGGTCTTCTTCCCTGCCTTAAGGCCGGAATTAATTTTTGCTTTACTACACTGACACTGGACCGACCTAGGGAAACCCAGAGTCTGTTCTGGTTTTCAATTTTTGTGTAGACTCTGGAGTCAGACCACTCCCCATGCTCATCCTTTTAGGCAGAAACCTATGTGTACAAGAACAGATGCCCTCTTTCTCAAATGACTGAAGAGTTTCATCTGTAGTGAAGGAGACATAACATCAGCTGAAATTAAAGGTATTCAAACAGGAGCCCATGAGAAACTTGAGATGACACATCTTTCAAGAGTGTTTTGAATGATTTTAAACTGCTAGTATTATTTTTTAAAGAAGGGCTAGTATTATTTTTTAAAGAAGGTTAATTCTTAGAAGATGGGATAGTATAGAAAAAGATAAAGCTTTGGCATCTCTATAGAATAGTTACTCTGATGCAGATGCCTGGAAATCATTTAGGTGTCATAATAGAGTTTAGGAAATACTGTATGTCATCAGTGTGAGCCCACCTTAGTTGCATAAATTATGTGTTTATAGACAAGATATTCTGGTATCTATATCAAACATCGAATTGATACATGTGTTTGAGTTCATACACCATATTTACATTCTCTAAATTATCTGCTTTATCAGCAGTATTTTCATTCAAGAAAACTTGTTTTATATATCATCTCATATTAGGCAGATTGAAAAATGAAATTTTTAAATTGTTCATTAAACTTTGCTGAGGGGAAAGAAAAATAACTACCTAGGAATCAAGGCAACTTTTTCATGTTTAGTAGAAGTCTGAGTAATTAAGATTTATCTATAGTCTTGTATTGGTAAATTGCAGGTCAAATAAATACTGGGAGAGCATGCAGGTGAAATATATATTGGTTATATAGTAAATTATGAGAAAGGCAAGACACAGCTAGTAGAATGACCCTCTAATCCATCTCCTAATGAAAGTAGAGCAATTCAACAGAAGGAAATTTAATACTCCAAAATTAAGTTCTTTCATGATCCAGTCTTCTCTTATGATGGCACACTTTTTTCTGAAAATTACTCTCTCTCTGGAAACTGCTAATGAATCATCACAGAAAATTGCCTCAAAAATAAGTTTCAATACCCTATTATGACAAAGGAAAAAACCCTGAATTGGCCCTTGAATATGAAGGAATGGGAAAAAAAAGGGAAGAAAAAAGTTATACTTCTGTGCATACATAGAAAAGCCACTATTAAAATATAATGTATATCTCAGGTCAATTTTTTGCCAAAACAATGTGAAGAGAGCTGTGCCACACTTCTGAAAAGATGGTAAAAGAATTATCCAAGATGAGAAAAATAAGTCCCGTGAAATGAGAGTTGAAAAGTTCAATTTAGTCCAGCATGATCTTTACATATAGGAACAGTGTCAATAGACAAGGTAGCTGAAAATGACAGGTTTTACCAGCCTTAGTGACAAAGTGTGATGATGTGCGTGATTGACAGTTGTCCAAAATTACCATCTTACTTATACACACATTCTAGCTGTCAGGATAATTAATAAAACTGAATTAATAAAGGTAAGGAAAATAAAAAGAATATCACTATTGTAAAGATGAGGTAGGTTTCAAAAAGAGAAATTTTAATCCTTTTCTTGGTGTGTTTTTTTAGTTTGGGGCGTCGGGGGAGAGTTCTGTGTGTTTTTTTGTTTGTTTGTATCTTGTATTTTTCCTTTTTTTCCCTTAAAATACTTATCTCATTAGCTTTGTTCTACACTCACAAGCCTGTAGTTTACAGCAGAGAAGGAGATCTAATGATTCCTGCTGGACTGTGATAATGCAAATCTACAGAGCAGTCATGGCATGCTCAGAGTCTGCACATCTATGTGCACTTCCCTGTCAGCACTAGTCAACATTTGTTTATTTTTTTCCCACTGTATTTATTTTTTTCCTTTACTGCCTTGAGCCTATGGGTTGCAGCTTTTGCACTTTATAGTCACTACATCAGCCTCACTAAAACACAGAATACTGATGACTTCTGTAGTGCTGAAAATACTGTGTTCTTTTAAATTTTCTATGCTTTCTCCACACTAAGAGCTTTTTGCTTGGTAAAGTATTTTAACCGTCTGCTAGAAGACATGGTAGCTTTCCTAAAGAACAATGCTATCTTTCAAGTTACCTTTCAGATTGTGTGAACTTCCACAACATGTGAATTGTTCAAGAACTGGATGAGAGGGAATGTTTACAATCGAATATTTGTTGAATAAACAATCCCTTTTAAGTCTTTTCTCCTAAATCGTGTTTATTGCTAGTATAGTATCTTTGTTCTTTCATAGTGTAGAAGATATAGAACTATATTTAAAATATCTGAAATTTCAAAAATTGGATTGATAAAGTATGAAAAATGTCATGGATTATATTTAAATATTGAAAGGTAATTGACAGCTTCAACTGTCTGTAGCAAACCCAAGCGTCTGGGAATTGTCTGCACCCTGAAACAAACTGAAACTTTAAGAACACATCTCTTTCTCAGAAGGTTTTACCAGAGTTTCTTAACATCAGGTCAGTAGGACAGAATATGGGGCAAAAACTCACAACGGGGGTTTCACCTCTAACATTTGGGTTTAAACTTTTGCTTGACTTACTCAGACTTGAAATGAAGAGCCTTGTTTGTTTGTGCCCTCCTTGCCCCAGGGCAGTAACTAGTGCACTAGGTGATAGATTCCCCCTGTGAAATAACTTCTGTATTGGCATTTAACTTACAGTATGGGAACACATGCATGTATTTGAATAAATTTCTGGTTTTCCTTTTATTTTCGAACTACTCGAGAAGAGGCTTTTTACAGGGAAACTGATGGGTAATTACTGATGGAAATGTAACAATAAAAAAAAAGAAAAGAGTAATTATTGAAAAAAGTGCAGTGGTGTACAAACGTAGTGAAAAACTCAATACCTTAGGAATGACAGGAAGTAGTAGCAGTTTCCCATTTCTAGTTGAATACTTTCTGAAGGTTTTGCCTCACACTTTGGGGAGGGAGATAATATCAGAACAAGGAGGAATCAGGCACAGACCACACACTTCAGAGGCTGCAACTGTCCAAGATGAGGATAGCCTTTTATGAGCTAATGGCTGAAATTCAATAAATCGATATAACATAAAAACTGATTAGATTGACTATGCTTCGTGACAAACAGAAATAACTGTAGATCAAAACAACAGAATCCCAGAATCCTAGGAGAGCTGAAGCTTGCTGAGACCTCTGAAGGTCACCCAATCGAAAACCCATGCTCAAGCAGGAACACCTAGATCCTGTTCTCCAAGATCATGTCCAGACCACTTTTGCATATTCACAGGGATGGATACTTCACCATCTGTCTGGCAAAACTTTGCCACTGTTTGGTCATTTTCACAGTGGGAGCTTGTCCTGGAGGGGATGGGCTGGAGACTGGACACACAGACACACCACAGCCAACCAACAGCAAGCCTCAAGAAATGAGAAGCCTCAACTAATGGCATCCAGGCAGCTTATGTTAAGATGTTAAGGAGCAAAGGACTCGCAAAGGACTCTGTGACCAATTGGGAGTGGCCATGAAGATCAACACCTGGTGGCTGGCCAGAAGGCTTCTAGAACATTCTGTGAGAGAGTATATACATATATATATATATGTGTGTGTGTGTGTGTGTGTGTGTGTGTGTGTGTGTGTGTGTGTGTGTTCCCCACTTTGAGGTTTTCTGGAGCAGCACCTTTATGTTTTGTTTTGCACCCTCATTTGTGTCCTTTCTATTTATTTAATAAATGTCTTCAGTTTTGGCGCTTAGCTGTACCTGCCCCTTCCTTGTGGCTGTGCCACATGACTCCAACACAGTTTCACTCTGGAGAGCAGAGGGTTTCCCCGTGCCCCCCACAGATCCCTCGGGATGTTGTTGCCGGCCCGTCTCCAGCTGCTCTGCTGCCAGCCAGACCAGAGAGATCACCGGTGGTAGGATGTGTGCCACAACGCTCACAGCTCACAAACTGTTTCTTGATGTTCAGAGGGAACCTCCTGCATTTTGGTTTGTGACCATTGCCTCTGGTCCTGCCCCCAAGCACCACTGGGCTCCCTCCCCTTTGCACCCTCCCTTCAAGACTGTATATGTATATTGATGAGAAAATCTTGTGCTCCAATGCTTTGGAAGCATAGAAAATGGGATCTACTTACAAAAGTACAACTGTATCATCTTAGTCATCACTGTATCACTGTGCTGTTTCATCAGCTCCTATTGTGTCTAACTAGGTGTGAATTGACACTCATTTTTGATGAAGGAACTTCTTGTAAATTGCTTTTCCTTACCTGCTTTTTTCTCCCCTTAGGTTTAGTTTTTAAAAATATATGTATTTTCATCAAAGAATTTCAAGAAATATTTAAATCCCATTTTTCTGGAGGAATGAGCTTTTGTATTATATACAGGGATAGGAGATAATAAATATCCCAAACATCTGATTTGCATAATTTCATTTGAAGAACATGGTATACCACAGTATAAAAAGTCAAATTTCTCAGTTATTCAATTTAAATTAGAATGGTTTGTTATATTGTAAACTTTGTATCCTTCTTGTTGCATCTCTGTAAATTGGGCAACAGATAGTCAAGTCTGAGGGGTCAGTCAGGCTCAGTAAAAATGGATGCAATAAAAAAAAATGTTTGAGGAGGCTGAGATAATTGTTTCTCTAGGTTTTTTTAGACAATGCTTCATATGGGATGACTTCATCTGTTTCTGCCTCTTCAGATCATCCCAAACAAACTTTCCATCCTTCTTGTAAAACAAAGAAATTCCAGTCTTGCCTCATCAGTCAATCCTTTCCCTTGAGAATTTTTATTTAATGTTTTTTGAATTCATGGAAATTTTTCTATGCCTTTCTGATAGGTCATTTCCAAAAACCTTTCAACTTAAGCCAATTTCAGAAGCATTTATGTTGGTATCATCCTGTACTTATGCCAAAAAGAGCACTCAATTCTTGCTATTTTGTCACTCATTATCTTGCAAGCATTTGTGTGATGTACTACTATGTGTAGAATTGCACAAGTAAATTTAGGTTTATATTTATATCAGAGAAGATGCGGCTGAAGCTGCTTTCATTTGAAGAGTAATGTAATGAAAGCAGTAGCTCACTTTATGGTCCCCATCAATTCTCAAGAAAGCTCTGTACAGACCACAAAGAACTTGCTGTACTTTGGCAATAGAATGGGCCATTGTGTTTGGGGATTAAAGTTGTCAATCACATTCTCCTCCTCTTCAGTACACCCAACTTTAAAGAATCTTGGTATTCAGCAACAATTGTTTGAAGTGACAATTACAAAGAGGGAAAAGGGATGGAGCCTTTTTCTTTTATCTTTTTAATCTGCCCATTCCTTTGAAAAGGAAGAGCATAGGTAAGAAGCCCAAAATATGAATTTTATTGCAGCTCAGCTTTTATAGCTAAAAGAGGTCTTTTCTTGGTCTTCAAGGAATAACATAAGGCTGTAGCAATCTTACTCTGCCAAAAAAAAAAAAAAAAAGAAAAAAAAAGCCAGTAATACAAATGCATATTAGAAGTTATGCAAATTTCAAAATGTGAGAGGAAATGAAAGAAATATCCACAGGGGGAAAAAAAGAACCAAACCAGTAAATATGTTTGAGTTTGTATTTCCTGTACTGAGAACAGAGAGAAAAAATGCAAAGAGGTAAGAATGAAAAATAGCAATTTAGAAGAAATTTTACATTTATACTAAAAATACACAGAGAGGATATAGTATGAATAAAAAACCATCTGAAAGCTCTGAACCTAACTTTATTTAACACCTATTAAAACCATCAATACTGAAAGATAAAGATGAAATTTTAATACTAAGCACATATGGAGTTCACTGAAATTGTGCAAGAGCTGGTGGCAGACAAAAAGGCTTAAAAATAAGGTTTTACTATTTCTGTCGTAAAGTAGCCATTATAGGAAAGGCTAGGGATTGAATGGGATAATTTTTCAAGGAAATAAAATAAAAATATATCTCTGTTTCAACCCTAGAAATTAGACAGAAATAATGAAAAAAAAACCACAAAGACTAAATATATTGCATAAGATCCTTTGACAAAAATAGAGAGAAGTTACCTTAAATCATTTCAGTGAGTCATTTTTGTGAGTGTATCTCTGCATCTTCACTTTATCATGGTGTGGTCCCCAAGTATCTTTGTCTTGATTTGGTCATCAGATGTATAAACATGTATCCTTGTAGAGCTACATTGTCTGACAGTTGTTTACATCTAGAACACTCTAATACTTTTCACACAGAGAAAATAAATTTCCATAGTAGCACTATTTTACCTATTATTTGTGTGCTGAAGACATAAGTGCTATTTTGTCTGTCTTTAATCTGCTGACACATTTGTATCTTTCTATAGTCATCCAACTGCTAGCTGGACACCAACTAAATTGTAAATTTTTAAATGGCATGTAGAAACAACAGTGAAATTTGTAAACAGTAGCAGAATTTGATTCCCAATTCCCATTCCATTAATCTCTGTATTTTTAAGAGGTCCCACTAATGAGTTCTTTCTGTAATTAATCATGTTGACACAGTTCAAAGTAGATGATTTAAATCGTAGCTGAGAAGTAAAGAGCTGGCAAACTCTCACTTATGTAGATTCAGTGACGTTAATAGTGAATTGAATGTGCTATGGGCTTTCTCAGTGTGATACCACACTGGACTTGATCTTGAGTTTGTAAAATATTTAACATAAATTACTTTAGTGTATCTCTATTGTTCACTACAAAATGATCTCCAGTTTATCACTAGAGATTTTTCTTTTAGCATTGAAGCAAATACACAGATTTCAATATAATTTTTTTTATTGTCACAAGTGATTCCTGCTAAATGTGAAAATATTGTTTTAACTAATTAGGAAATAGTGGTATGTGTCTGAAAATTGAAGTTTGTGATAACATTTGTAAAATTTAAACTACATAAATGTTCCAAAAGTGTACTATTGCAAGCAAATTAGCAGAAACCTTTTAGAGGTCCTGCAAGCACGTGGAAAGTCACTGCAGTCATGGAAGCTGCTCAGATAATTAGATCATCCACATAAAGGTTCTTAGAATCCAGGGGCTAATCTGGTATAATGATGACAAAAACTAAAATTGTATAAAGTACCAGTGTCTCTTTTGTGGTGTATGATAGCCCTGAAACCAGTGGAATTTAAAGAAAGAAATTTTAAAAATTCACTAAGTGATAAAAATAATGACCGTGTGTTCCATTGAAAAAAATGATATTGAAGCTCTCATTTGCTATTAAGCAATAGAATACAGGAGATACCAAAGACAGTCTGTAAAGGGATTTCCTCAAACCTTCTGTGTTGATAAAGACAGTCAGCATCCCAAGAAAGCCCAGATCCTGTGCCCAACCAGACTGTCAGAATCCAGTTACGGGGGCTCTTCACTGAACAGTCTTCTGGATCAGGGAGTGATTAGACTGACTTGGTCAGGGTCACAAGCCAACAGAGAGACCCCCTCACAGGTCTCCACATCTTTATTTGAGTATGTTACCTGCTGGCAGTGACTGCCAGCACCCATGAAGCACTCACACTAACAGATTACAGAACACTCTTTATTAATAAGATTGTGACAAGTTCAGGTTCGCGAATTGTCAGTGATAGTATCTGACTGAAAAATATATTCAAAGCAATATATGGATAAACTCTAATCCCTAACACAAGCTGGCTTGAGATAATCATTCAGCACACAAAAGATTGCAGTTCTTACCTGATAGAAGGGGAAGAAGACAGGTTTAGCCCATCAACTGATTCCAAAAATTACAATGGAGTCTTCCCTAACTTTGTCCCTTTCTTAACTTACTCTTATATTATTTTTTATGTCTTGGTGGAGCTGGAGTAAATCCAGTAGTACATATGTTTGTCACTGATTGGTGTAAAATTCTAAGATATAGTCAATAAAATATAGAATGCTTCTCTGTGAGGGGTGGTGGTAACCTTGGAGACAGGTAGCTTTGGGATAGAGGTGTGCATCAGTATGACATCTGTGATCTGACCATGGTTGCTGATTCAACAGCAAGAAATCTTTTTTCTCCCTTGATTAACACCTCATACGGGGATTATCAGCTGCAAGGTGCTACCGAAATCCCTCCCTTGCAAGGATTTAAACAAAGCCTGGCTGCAGTGTATCCACTCTACTTCACCTTCCATTTAATTTCCCTTAGCATGACTTGTGGGGAGAAATCAGGCATGGTGATTGCGTCCCATCCAGAGATGCAATTACATTTCACCTGAACATTTCTACACTGTTATAACTCCTGTTAGAGTGTGAATATAACTTCTCAGTTTTGTCTGAATCCCCCAGCCATTTTCCCACATTCTGATATTCTGAGAAAACAAATGGTGGGAAAGGGCAAAAGAAGGAGAGGGTCATAATGAAGCTAAAGGTACTATAGAAATAAGAAATTCATAACTGGAGGATCTACAGTCTGTTTTGACTGCTTCTTAAATCAGAGGAAAGAAAAAAACTGATTTAAGAATTTATCTGAAGGCAATCTCAATAGAAAAAGCAAAAGTGTATTTTTGATGATCATGCATCTTTCATCTGGCAGCTATGAAATGTAGAGGAGAGTGTCTTCAATTTTGAGGATGTTATCATTGACACTGACTAAACTTTATTATACTGGCAGTTATACCCAATTTATCAGGCAAGCCAGAAGTGTATTCTCTGTAATCATCAACAAAGTTTTGTTCCTTAAAAGATTGTGAAGGAAGAGCATTTTGTTCATTTTGTCTCTACAGCTTCTCACTCAAAACATTGGTTCAACATGCTAGTCTTCAGGAAAATGTGATAGCTGAAAAGACCGACCAGTCTTTTCAAAACATATTGATACCTGCAATGTTATAAAGACACTTTATCTACTTTAAGGTACTACCGAAATGTCTTCAGGAAATGTTTTTGGTTTACCAGGTAACTGCATGGGGGGAAACTTCCATGTGCACAAAAATGGTGATATCTCTGAGGCATTAATAAGATTTGAATCTCTAAAAATAATCAGTCATGACTGGTTCTTGGTATTTCCTTGACATTATGAAATAGTATCTATTTTACAAGTCAATTTTTTAGTCACAGTAGAGTGACATGAGTCATCAATTTAACAGTCCTAAATTTTGGCATGTTATGCATCAATAAACATCATTTCTTGCTCATTCTTTTTATAGCTAGGCCTATTTGATTTTTTTTTTTAAATTCACAAAATCACATCAGCAAAGAAGACATGAGATCCTATTTTGATAAACCATATAACATAGAAGACATTCAAAACCAGAACCAATTTCAGTATACACATGATTGACTTTTTTTCTATTGCAGAATACAACTAAGATTTGTCTTAGATAGAGCTAAGAAGAAAACCTGGCTTTCAGGAGTTACCGTGAATTTTTGTTGAAAAAAAAGATTTAAGATTATTCAGTGGGGGTTTTTATTTGCAGATTTTCCTGTCTATGTGTGATTATTATGCAGTTATTACTTTGCTTTAGTTTCATTTGTTTTAATGCTTAAATGATGGCAAGTTTATACATAAAATAGTTCTCTTACCTGTATCAGACATTAGTGTTTGGTTTTATCTAAAATGTTTTTGCATTATATATCATTGATTTTGTTTGGGGGAAGAGTATAGTGAAAGAAATGAGACATTTTTTGAAAAAAAATTCCCTTTTTCTAGCTCTTGTCAAAGTTCTACCAAGGCTTTTTAAGTTGACTGTAGACTTTTTTAATTCATGCATTTTTATGAATGCTTCTTCCTGCTATCAGCAGTTTAAAGCTATCATATCTATCAGTTCTGGAGCTGGATTTTGCTGGTCTGAAAGCCAGATGGTTTTGCCCTCTGATATGTTCTCCCTTCCAGAGCTATCCCCAGTGCTTGCTCACCCTTTAAAGAAGCTAAGGGCAGCGTGTTCCCCTGCTCTATTGTACTGCTGAACTCACTGAATAAATCTAACGCTGCAGAAAGTTTTTAAAATTTGTTTTCCATTGTAAAAAAAAGAGCAAACCCTACTCATGGGAAGTAGAAGTGTGGCCAGGTTAAAAAAAAAAGAAAAAAAAAAGTAGAGGAAAATTTCTGTGTATCAATTATTGTCTTGCAAGTGTAAGCCCTTGACATGGGCTATAGGTACTCAAACACCTTTCCCCTGTGTGTCTACCCCGGGGTTGGCTTGTGCTGGTTGGTGTAATGTGCACAGTGCCAGCAGTTTTTGTGATGGCTGCATGCCTTGCTGCCCTCAGGTTTGCAGTTCTCCTCGGGATCACATCAGTGCAGATGGCTGATGCACTTTGTACATCATCTGGCTTCCCCCTCTAGGCATGGGAAAGGTTTTGGACAACCTTGAAAGGCAGCTGCCTTCAAGGAGGGCTTCTGCTTCTGGATCCTTCTTCTTTCCCCTCAGTAATACGAGGACTTCAGAAAAGTTCTACACTTTCCAGGCAGAAAAGTTTGAGTTGTCCCCTGACTAGTTTTGAAAATGTGTGTTCTGTAACAGGCTCTTTGAACTTAGGTTTCCATAAAATTACAAAAGCACATTATTAACTAACATTAGATAAAGAGTGGTTTATCTTCCAACTTTGGTGATACTTATGAATCTTTTTACAGTAGATAGGCTTAAAAAAACTACAAAAGAAACAAAGAAATTAAAAAATACATTATTAATTAAAAGGCGTATTAAAGGACTTAGGTCTTGGACATGGAAATAAAACTTTAAATTTAATAATGCTTGTGTTGGAATTTAATAATGTCTATTTATTAATACTGATATTGCATTGGGACAAAAAAGACCAGTGCTGGAGATTGATTTTCCCTATTCATTTAGCTTATGGTGATGTACTGATTCCATTAAATGCCACTAATATGTATATTTTTAGATATGGTACAACATCAAAAATATTTTGTGGTAAGGTCAAAATCAAATTAATATTAAATGAAATTAATATTACCTAGTATAAGCTTAAAACATCTGAACACACAATAGCCCACATATTGCAAGTGTTAAAACGCAGGCAGTAAAATGTTATATGCATAAATTTATGCATAGTGTACACTGAGTTTTCATTTACAGCAATAACGCTCCACTTATATTGAGTCATTCAGAAGAATTAGAAAGGATCAGTGATCTATAGCCCTATATTAAAAAAGACTAGAAAGAGAGAATAAATAAATTTTAAGCTTTGAAAAATGTGTTAGATATTTTTATCTTAAAAATTCTTTAAACAACAACTGGTTAACTCTTCCTTACCAATCATGATTTTACATAGTGTTATGGGTTTAGATCATGCTTTCCTTTTGCACTAAAAATGAATATTGTAAAACCAGTAGTTTTCTTTCTGTGCAGTCTGTTATTTGCATCTGCACAGGTATGTCTAGCCCTCTTACTGTGCAGTCTGTTATTTGCATCTGCACAGGTATGTCTAGCCCTTTTAGTAATACATGAAAATTTCTGCTTTTTTTTTCTCATTGCAGATCCTGTAAATATAATATTTGACTTGCTGGTCTTTAGCACAGCCAACTGAGACAAGAATTTCTTACCACATTGAGAAATGAGACCAACTGGTTCATTGGGTGACTGGCATGCAAAGCTATTATAGGAGACTAATGTGCAAAATACTTTTGCTATGTCAATATAGGAAAGGAAAAAGGAAGTACTGGTCTGTTTTTAAAATGCTTAGCTTAGTTTTTCAGTTTCAAAGAAACTTCCAATACAGTTTCATCTGTCGACTTGCGTACTATCTTATTGCTCATGTTGTTGACAAAGGTGCTAAATACTGTCTAGACCAATATTGACTCTTGTTACATGTGATTCTGAGAGTCTTGCAGTCCAGCCAGACTTTCACTACCTTATGTTCTCTCCAACCAATAAAGTCCTTAGTATGACTGTGGGTATAATTGGGAGAGAATATGTCAAAATCCTTACTTGGTTGAAGGAAGGTATTTGTCCTGCTGTCTATATTGACTCGTTTCATCTATATCCACAAGTTCATCAGGCAAGATTTTCTCTTGGTAAATCCATACTTGCCAGTCCAAGTCAGGCTGCTGTCCTGAAAAGCTTTTTGGGTACTTGCTCTATAAATTATATAGGGATGCAAGTAAGGTTGACCAGCCTTGTGGTTCTGTGGATCTTCCTTCTTACTGTTTTTGGAAGATGAACACGGTTTGCTATTTTTCAGATGCTGAAAAATTTCTCTGTTTGTTTAATAGATAGCAATGTACACTTGCAGCCCAGACAGCCAACTGTACCCTGAACTGCATCAAAGGAAACATGACAAGCAGGTTTAGGAGGGTGATTCTCCCCCTCTACTCCACCCTGTGAGATCCTGCATTGAATACTGAGTCCAGCTCTGGGCACACCTGCATAGTACAACATTTCCCTCCTCTGGACTCACTACAACAGGGCATGGGGCTGTTGTGGTGAGTCTAGAAGAGGGAAATGAAGATGATCAAGGGGCTGAAGCACCTCCCCTGTGAAGACTGTCTGAGAGAGTTGTGGCTGTTCAGCCAGGAGAAGAGGCTCTGGAGAGATTTTACTGAAATCTTCCATAATGTAAAGGCACCTACAAACTATGGCAAGGACATGGAGTACAAAGACAAGGGACAATGCCTCTAAAAGAAAAGAGTGTAGGTTTAGATTGGATTTTTTTCTTCACTGGGAGGGCAGTGAGGCACTGGCATAAGTTCCTCAGAGAAGCTAGGGATGCTCTCTGCTGGGAGTGTTCAAGTCCATCCTGGATGGTGAGTGTGAGGAGTGTGATCTAGCAGAAGGTGTGTCTGCCCCTGGCAGGGGGGTTTAAACTGGATGACCTTTAAAGGTCTCTTCCAATCCAAACCTTTCAGTTATTCTGTAGCAGGGAGTGTCTCCCCAACGACAACAGTCACTCCACTCAACACTGCTGGATGTATCCTCTTGGTTTTGCATTTCTCCCGCTTACCTACAAATCTCTAAAATGGCTAAAAGAATGAGGCATTTTATCAGCAGATGGAACATATTATCTTAGAAACTCCTGAAAGCCAGTTAATTGAGATACCAAATACAGGAGCCATTAACCATTAGAAAAGAAGAATACCAAGAGAAGTGGCTGATAATTCAGTTCTTCAGTTTCTTAAAGCAAAATTAGAACCTTCCTGGACTATATGCATCAATCAAACCTCAGCTGTTAGGTTTACTACCAGAGAAAGTGAGTGGAGTCTTTTGTCTTGTCTTGCATGTGACTGCCTACTTAATGGCTCCTTCTTGGCTAGAATCTATAGAATTGCCATTGCAATCATTTCCTCAAGGGGAGCCACTCTCCAGAAGCTTTGATTTAATGGTAGAAAGAATCAGAAGAATAAAACAATGACAACAGCTTATCTAATGTTATATCGAAACAGAATTGACGAATTCTACTTTTGGAAAATTTTTTTTTCATTTTGAAAGGTATGGGATCAAACCAAAGTATTTTAGTGAGCCTTTTTAAGGGAATAACACTTTAAATGATGTGCCTTTCCTACACCTTTAGTGAACAGATGGGTAGTAATCGGTTATGAGTGCAGTTGGAGCACTAAAAAAAATGTTGTCATTTTTTCTCCTGCTAGCCATTTATCTATTTAATTCTTTGACAGAACTGAGGAAATGTAACTAAATGTTCTGTTTTAATTAAAATGAAAGTAAATTTATTAGTCAGGGAATCTCTGTGTTCTGTTTATGCTTGGGGAACAGAACAAACATATGTCTCTGCTTCATTGTTTGTCACCATCTAACATGAGGTTATTTCTTGTTGCTTATTTGCCCTATTAAACAGATCATACTAGTCATAAACTTGATTTTTCTTAATTCTAGCTAATTACAGGGGGCAGTAATAAGTAAATAGCAAAAGAAAAGCACATCCTGAGAAGCATTCCAGTAGGTGGTGGTTCTATTAAATAAATGGCAGCCATGACATGACCTATATGGAAGCATGCAGTCTGCTTGTGGAACTGCAGTATTTCTTTACATAAAAATAAAGAGAGTAAGAATCAAATTGTTTCTTGACTCTCATTTCCATTTTTTCAGTTGTCTTATTGCCTGGCTAGAGAAATGAAACAGAGGGGCAGCAGGGAGGGGCTTTTACTTTGGTGATACCAGAGACTTAACCCACGGGAATTTTTAATCCTTCTAAAAAATCTTGATCTGCCACTTGTGCAAAGCAATCTGGAGAGGGATAGACACATAAGGCTAGGCACTGCAGATTAGGAAGGATGCTGTACCTACACGTTAGACTTTGTAGGGGACAATCCCCATTAAACACAGTGCTGAAGGACAGCATCATATGGCTTTTAACCTTATTTTCTCATTTGACACTTCTAAATAAAAATGTTGTCAATCCAAACTTTCAGAATTTGGAAGTGACCAAGAAGTTTATCCTTTGTTTCACTTCCGCTGTTTCTTCTTCTTTCAGAAACATAGATGAATCCTTTTTCCTACTCTAATTGGAAATTAGATTAATCCAGGTAAGAGAATCACTGTGATTAGACATTAACTGACTCTACAGCACTGCACTAAACACTGTTGTCCCACAGATTGCAGGTGATTCAACAACTACTACAAAGCTCAGCAAATTTCAAAATTCAACTTTGGTCCTATGTTAGTGCTCAGTGTAATTACAAAACATGGCTACTAAAACGTAGTGCAAATTTTTCCCCTTGTGACAAAGAAGGCCAACAGAATCCTGGGCTGCATTAGAAAAGCATTACCAGCAGCTTAAGAGAAGTTGTCCATTGCCTTGGTCCTGGTGAGACCATTTGGAGTGCTGAGTCCCATTCTTAACCCCTCGGTACCCAACTCATGAATGAGCATGTACTGGAGCAAGTGCAGCAGTCGTGTACCTCGTTCATGGATCAGAATATCCATCATATCAGGTGAAGCAGAGAGCTGGTGCTGTTTGGCCAGGAGACAAGAAGGCTCTGGGGAGATCTTATCAAAATGTAAAAAGCACCTGATGAAGCAGGGGAGGTAAGCAAGAGGAAACCAGACTCCTCTCAGTGGTGCTCACTGACTGGACGTGAGTTAACATGTATTGCTATATTTAAGTATGTTGTGGGTCATGCACGTTTTTGGAAGGAGCAAAATTATATCTGCAAACATCTTCATACCGGAAGAAGTGCTAAAAAAGAATGACTGGCAAAACATACAGCTATAGTATAGGGAGTATAGGATACAGTACAGGAGGACTGGTAAGTTTCAGTGAATATTCTATATCAAAAATTACCAAATTTTTCTTTTACATATCTTCAGGGTCATTCAGCATTATGGTTTCAATGGAAAGGATATTCCAACTTCAGTAGAAGTTGCAACATCATCTTGTTGCAACTTCTTCTTGTTGCAAAATCTTGTTGCAACATTTCACATTTCCCCTTTTTTTGATCTGCCTTTAGCATACTGTGTGCTGAGTCTAAGAGAAGCAATTTCTTTAGCTCAGTAAAGATAAAAAGTACATAATATGCCTCAGAAATAACATCCTTTTGGCTAATATTATGAAAATCTGTCTTTATATTGTCCCAGAAACCTTTGCTTGTTAGTATTTTTCTGCCACTAAGCAACAATTTATTAAAGCTCTAGTTACAGTGGGAAAGAAGGTTGTATCACACTACCAGCTGTAAGAGCCAAACTCCATCAAATATAATGTTCCTAATTTGAAATAGGACATATTTGTATCTGATGTTTTATATAGAATACCTGAAAAACCATTCGCAGCAATTCAGAGAGAATCTTGACTTGTGAGGATTGATACCAGTCTGTGTATGAAAAAGGTTTATATTTGCCTACATTAATTTCAAAGCCATCAAGACAATTTCGTTGACAGATTTAAACTACAAAAATGCCACCCACTACACATGAACATTAAACAGTTACCAGGACGTATCCCACTTTACACTGGTCAGTGCATGATCCACAATTGCACAATTGTATTAGTTTCCCAGGAAAAACCCCAATTAAGCTAGTTTCTTGATTGAATGGTGTCTATTATAAACATTAGTGTGAAATTCCACAGGATGGGCAGAAAGATAGTCAAAAGTCTAAGTTAATTACTTCACTGCCTTCAGCTGAGTCTTCTTTCTTGCCTGTTTCCATGCAGAGACTGAGAGATTGACACACCATGCTATTCTTTTGTGGCCCTTCATATTTTTTTCCTATCTTTCCTGCATTCAGAAAGGGACTGATTAGCTCAGAGTTTTATGGTAACAGGTAGCAAAATGCCAGGCATTATGTTGTTTTCTCCAAGTCCTGTCAGTATATTTTGCCTGCTGTTTCATGGAATACTAAAGTCAAGTGACTATATTATCACAAGTTTTTTGTGACTGGCAAGTGTTATTGGCATCATATATCTAGGAACAGCTGTTGTTGTTTTATTAGAAAATACTCCAGTGATGCTTAATGTAGAAAGGAGCCAAGGCAGTATCAGCAGTGTCATTCCCTCTGCAATTAGTATAGTGTAGAATTTGCTAACCTGTATTAAAAATTTACTTTTTCTAATCAACTATTTAAATTTTCCAGAGGAAATGCATGCCTTACAGAATTATGAGAGAGACCATATACAAAATAAATTGTGTTAATCCTGTTTCCTCTGAATACTGTGCACATTACCAAATTAAAAAAAAAATATGGAGGCATGATATGAGAAACCTCCAGAGAGTTTTCGTTAGGAACATGAAGATAGGTCAGTTGTATTTTCATTTACTAGAAAAGTTAAAAATTTCTGTCCCACTGTTATGTATCAGAATATGAAAATTTTTACTGCCATAATCTATTTTGGTATGATTTTCTGTTAGCTATCTAGAGATGGAAATGTAAAAATATTGTAACAATGTAACATTTTGATGTCAAAATTATTTCTGCATTTTTGTATTTTACTGCATTTAAGTCCTCTTCGAAATTGAAATAGCAGTAGTGTGGTGAGTCAATTATGTCTCATTGTGATTCATCACCAAACTATACACATTATTTTTATATTCAACTTGACATATTATGCTTTTTAACTCGAGGCCCAATTGTTAATTCCATTTGGTGATATATTTTTGGATGACCATTTCTAAAGAACTGTCATTAGTAAACCACATGCAAACTTTAAAGAAAATAATTTCTTCATAAATTAGTAGTTGTAAGAATATTTATTAATAACAGCAAATAAAAATGTTCATCTACTAAGACAAGAAACAGATATTGCTGGAGAGTGTCAAATATGTTCTCAGACATATGGTTGAGACCCGTTCTTATGTGCCGCAGCTGAGAAGAAAAACAATGATTAATGAATGTGAAATTTGCGGCAAGAAATGGTCGAACCCTTTGTTTTCACTCTTTCAAAGCTAGGAAAAAGGGAAGGGGTTTGTAATTTTGTGCAGGCTAAGAAGTTGCTGCTGGAGGTAGGGGTTACTGTGTTATTCCCTGATTCTTTTGAACACGAACATGAAATTCCCAGTGCAATTGTTCTCAGTGTGTGAGCAGAGGTACCTGGCAGCGACTGAGCAAATTTTCTTCAGCTTCAGCTATTAGAGCACACATGTTTAAGAAAGAGTTGGACTTAAACTTGGCAACATCATTGTCTCAATATGATCTTAGCCATTCCTCATCTATCTATTTTGTGTACAGGAACTTTGTAATCTATAAATGAGCTGGAATTTTCATTACTTTTTGTATAAATGAACCATTTAGTGTTTTTCTAATTGGTTGACTGTTAGCTGGATGATTAGTTCTCTAGCAGGTACTTGCAAGACAATCAATTCTTGTTTAGCATATTAAACACCCCCAAAGAGAGACTGATTTTATGAGCATATTCTATAACTTTTAAACTGGAGCTGCAAAACACTTTTTTTTTTTTAATCTGCAGAAGCTAGTTTTCTTTTGGTACAGCTCTCTATTTCCTTCATAACTAGTCTATGTCCTTTTCAGTACTGCTTTTAAACATAACAAGTCCACAAGTTAGAAGGGACAAAAAGAGCCTCTTCTTTTCTTCTACCCCTGTAATCATTGTCACGAGCTCTTGACTCTGGGAAGGGAACTTATTGAATGTGATTGACAAAGTTCTGTATTTTGACATACTGCTAGAATTGGGTTAGTTTGCTGGATTCCTTAGGCAAGACACATGCATACAATGACTTCAAGGGTTATATCCAAATTTCCCTGGAATCCCTTTGAGAATACTGCTGCAGTCCCAGACAGTAACTTCATTTTGAGGTTCTTTTCATCAGACTTTTTTTCAGACTTTTTTTCCTCATGACAAATTCAAATTCTTTTAGCGTTCAAACCGATGAAAGGATTGACCTAACATAAGTAACACCAAATCTCAGTATTTAGTCTTAAAATGTAGGCTTAAAAGAAATGTCAGAGTTCATTGAGGCTAGTTTTTTCAAACTGTCAGCTTTTTCCTTGAAATGGCATAATTTTGAATTCTTAAGAAAACTTTGATCATTGTATATCAAATTAGCCTACAATAGTGGATATAATCTCTTTAAACAGATATTCTTTACTCCTGCCTCTGAGAAGTCTCTGAAATATGTCAATACAAATGCATGTGCATGTATTTATTTTATATGTATATATGAAGAAAGAATTGAGATTTTCACCTTCTAAATGCTTTAGAAGCATCAAGACTTCCCTCTGCTTGTCAAACATCTTATTGCAGAAACAAATTATTTGATGACATATGTTCTGAGTATCTGGTGAATATTCATAATTTTGTCTTTTTCACTGGAAATTACTGAGAAAATAACTTAAATTGAAATGTTTTGTTTCCAGCCATATCCCTGGGTTTTTACACCTAAGCAGCATGTCATCCAAGGGGAGGTAGGCTGAAAGGTAACCCTGTATTTTATCCTTTTCACTTTATGCACTGAGGTGGGAATCTTTGGAGGATGGTTTGACATGAATTCATTTTCATGTTATATTGTCTGGAGTTTAAGAGAATGAAAGAAAACATGTCTTTTCACTCCTTTTTTGCCTCTTTTTTCCCCCTCCCTCTTATTAATACAGCTATTTCCCTGGCACAGAGATTAAAAATTTGCTTCTGCCATAGTGCAATAAAATAGTAAAAGCATCTGGATAGAAGCAGCCCATCCCCCAGATCATGAAATCTGTCTGAATCTGGAGCTATGCACAACCTAGCAGAAGTTGCATGAGAGAGAACACTCTGAAGACTGTGTATTAAAGCATTGATTCATATGTGCTGCAGCTGCAAGCCAGAGGACGTATAAATAGCAAATTGAAACAGCTTCCATTTCATTCCCTCCAAGAGCTTACATCCCCCAAATTCAAACAACTAGCTGCTTCTTGCCTTCAATTCCCTATCCTGCTAGCAAAATCATTTTTAATGTATATCGCTGAGCAGCTCAGAGCGATTTTGTTTGAAAAGTTCTCAAATTCCAGCAGCCCAAGTGATCTCAGTGAGCAGTGTTGTTCTTTCCATCTAATCTGGTGTAACAGCTTCCCTTCCGGTTATGTTAAATTGTAGAATTACTCTTTTCAGCTCTGCTTTTCAAATCTAGATCATTTTTACATGGGGTACCTATCATTTATACTTCAGATGCTGCTTCTGACCCATAATACATTATTTAAAAAAAAAAAAAAAAAGGCAGTAGCTTTCTTTTCTTTCATCCTGTCATTTCTGCTGGAGCTTTGGGACTCAAGCATGCTCTGGTTTCATGGCTCACTCCAGGATACATGTCCTGCTGGCTGGAAGCAAAGCTTCTTTGCACCAGCAGGGAATGTGCCAGGGCTTTCACTTATATGCTAATTACATTTTTAATATGCTGCTTTAGCAGGTTGAGTAAGCAGAGTCTGACATGGTTGCCCCATTCCTGGAACCCTGAATCAGGAGAATGCCATTAATCTTAATTCTGAATAAGGTGTGTTTGGAGTAAAGATGTCATACAAGGTCCAGATATTTGAATTACTTTTGCATCAACCAGCCTGCTTGGTCCAGACTAGCCTGAAAGGGCACAAATTATCCACCAGCTTACAGCCACTGGCACAGTGATATGAATATAGGGGTGTCAGAGGGCAGGAAATCTTTAAAGGAGTGGGACTGATCTGGTAGGGGACAGGTTGCTAATGTAACACCTCCTGCGCCCCACCAAGATTGGAAGGAGGCATTAAAGGGCATAATTCAGTCTGAATCTTACAGGCGGACCGGGTGGACGGCTGATGAGCGAGCCAGCAGTGGAATGTTTAGCAGGCTGTGACGACTTTGCACAGAAATAGGAAAATTTATCGCCGGCTTGCCACAGCAGTACCGTACTGCCCGCTTTCGGTGGTGCGCCCCTTCTGTGCACTCCCGCCGAGCTCGGCAGCCCAGCCCTCCCGGCTCCCGGCCCCCCTTCCCGGCACGGAATTTAGGGCTCGCTGTCACCAAGCTGGAGCCATCCTTCTTCTGCACCTCAAGCACGATCAGGGGGGTTTCGCAGCCGCCGCGCAGTTACCGGACAAAGATATCCCTGTGCCCCAACACACCGGTTATATCGGTACGGGAGGACAGACGGACGGACGGATGGATGGATAGATGGATGGATGAATGGATGGATGGATCGGTATGTAGATGGATGAACCGCTCATCTGTCCGAGAGCCGGGGCTAGCCCGGGTCTGCCATTGCGCGCAGGAGTCTGCTTGCATCCCCGAAGTGCTGGAAACGGAGAAAACAAGGCGGGGAGGGGAGAAGAACGGGGGCGGGCAGGGAGGGGAGGCGGGCGGGCGGGCGCGGAGCGGGGCGGGGGCGGGCGGGCGGCGCGGCCAATCGCCCGGGCTGCCGGCGCTGCAGGAGCGGCGGCGCGGGGCTCAGGGCTCCGAGGGATGCGGAGCCGGGGCCGGGTACCTCTCTGAGGACGGCGAGCAGCTGTGCCGCCAGCACTGCGAAAAGTCCCCATTTGCTTCTTATAAATTAAAGTGCCTTGTCACCAGTTAGGGCAAGTCAGCCAAGGTAAGGCTTAAATAAAATGACACTTTAATATGTGGCAACATGGATATTTCTGGACAGCGGTGCCGCTAACACAGTCTTCTAAGCAGCGCAAAATATTTTGTGCAATAATGCTGTCGTAGTGGGTGCACAACCTGTAATTTGTCTGTGTTAAAGTTGCCGCTGGTACGTAAGCCTTACCCTTGTGGTGCTGTAGAAACGTGTTTGCTTATCCGAGGCAGTTGCAAAGGGACCTGCAAAATACAGGCGTAGAAAGGTAGCGGCGCTCTGTGTATGTGTTTGTGTGTGACCGTGTTCGTTAATACCTACAGTTCTGCTCCTTAACTTATGGGGATAATGTGCAGATGCATTTTAATGGTGATGGCAGACAGATCCTTTAGCTCCAGTCACATATGGGAGCCTTTTATACAATAAAACCGCATGCCATGTTGAACTGTATGTGAAGAACATTAAGCTTGGTATTTGAATAGCAATTACAGGGGTTTGGGTTCCCCCTCCCCCTCCATGTTTGTAACATTATATGTGATAACTGAGGATTGAAATTGCAGCAAAAGAAGACCCCCTCCAGATTTACCTTTAGTTGCTCGTTAAAGCTTAAGCAGTCACCTAACTTTACTTTGTGTAAAGGGCACTGTAAATAATGCACAGGCAGAAAGAAATCCTCTCTTCATTTCCTCCTAGCCCACCCCAATAGTACCTCTCCTAATGAACAAAAACTACTATGTGCCTTTAGTTCACACCACATTTTGACTGATGGAACTGTCATTAGTCTGGAACTGTTTTGGCAAGCAAGGAGTTCCCTAGGATGACTTTGCTAATGTGTGCCTCTGAAAACAACATAGTCCTGAACCTCTGTGTGTGTGTGTGCATGTGTCTGTGTGTGCCTGTGAGTCTGTTTTGTGTACATGAGTGACAAGATACCAGGAGGACAGGGTACAGAAGCCAATGAAACGTGGCACACGTAGATGCCTGCATGTATTTCTCTGACTGGATCTCTGTAAAACAGTATGAGCATTTCTTATATTTCAATGTAGTTTATCATTCAGGTTAGGGGTTGGGATAAATTCAATTTCATGTGCATCAATGCCCCATTAGTTTTTCACAATCAAAGGAAATACGATGGAAAACACAAGTAAAATTATGACTTCAGTTAGTACAGGTGATAAAATCACTGCCTATATTCAAGGTACAGAATGTATTTTTCATTCTGAGACACTAGGCATAGCTCTTTCCTTGTCAAATCTTTACTTCTGTGCTGCAGTCAACCATACACAGTTGTGTGAAAACACTGAAGCCTTCCTTCTGCATAAATTGTCCTTCTACTGAATAATAGTAAATGTTTGTTTTCAGGACAAATATAAAATTAATTTAAAAGTTTGCCATGTTTGGCATTTTGCCTAACTGTAAAGGTAAGAAGATTTAGAGAAATTACCAAAAGGCTTCTCTAACCTACTTCACTGCCTTTGACAGAATATTTGATTTTATTTCATTTCATAATTTTCTGAAGAAGACATAGTATGGCATAGTTACCTAATGCAAATTAAGGTGTGACTCCTTTTATTTTTGTTATGTATACCTATGGAAAGAATGTAATTTACTTTTGTAGTTTAAGTTACTAATCATCCTACTTAAGGACTACAATAAATAACTTTTTCACTTCTGCTTAGAAAATGTCAATCAAGCAGAAAGCAAACAAACAATCCAACAAAAAACCTGCAAAATTAATCAAGAAAACAACCAAGCCAACACATTCACTGTTTCCTGCTTTTTTCTTAAAATTGGCTGGAGAAATAGTGTGTCAGACAGCGCTTTCCTTTCAATAGGAGCAACTTCAGTGCACAAGCATGTCTTAGGGGGCACTGTGCTGCTGACTGAATCATTTACAGATGAGATCCAAAACTAAATGCCTTTCACTTACAGGTACTGAAGATCCTATAAGACTTTCTAGGATAGGATTTTTGACTCTGCTATTAGGACAAAATGCCAGTAAAAGTTTTTTATACTTTGCCTAGTTTAATTTCTCAAGTAGCTTAATTTGAGAGCATTGTTCTTTGCTACCTACATTAAAAATGTTGTTTAGTGTGTTTGTCCTGCAATGCAGAGACTGTAACTCAGCCACTTTGTTGGCGCATGCTGTGCTAATTCATGGTAGCAGTTCTGGTGAACATATGCAAAGTTATAAAACAACTGGAGATAAATGTCTTCAACATCCAGGATAGGTGTATGAGGGTGCATGTGTGTACACCAGAGAGGCACAGTTGTTACTGCACCAGAACTGACATTCCTGTGGTGCGTAAAATTTACATAATACCCTTCAGGGAATAATCTGTACTTAAAAGTGGCTTTAAATTATTATTATTATTTTATATTTTTTTCTCTGAACTCTTAAACATTTAACATGTGAGCTCTAATAATTAAAATTATGAGCAATTGAATTACTAGTTCTCGGTATGGTCATATGGAAGATTTCAACCTTTATCTCTGGCTGATAAATGAGACTTGAAAGGTATGAAAAATTGTGTTAACTATAGCTCCTGCTCCTGGTTAAGAGCTGCATTTCTGTTAATACAATTAGTGCTAAAAAATTATCAGTCTTATCAGATTGAATAAAACCAGCTAAATACCAGTGAGTCATCTGTTCCATGCAGATGAACATGAGCTCTTGTTTGGACAGTTAACAGCTAGCTAGCCCTGGCAGACATGTCCTGCAAAGGGGCCTAAATCAACCATCATGACATCATGGGACACAGTTTCATTGCTTATAGGCAATGCAAAATAAAGGTGGCAGCTTGCAGGGCAGGAAGCAGACAAAATACATAGCAAAACCCTCCAACAACATAAAGTGATTGTGTTCATAGAAGAGATTCTATGCATTTTTTCTTAGAAGAAGAAGATACATGTACAAATGTCATAAGACGAAACTCCATATGAAAACCCCAGCACAGCCTATGCGGGTCTATGTAAGCCAGCACATATATCTCATTAACATAATTATGGTGGAAAACTTATTTTCCATTATCAGTAGAACTGCAGTTTAAATAGCATGTGTATGGTCTGGTGATAAACTTCATCATATACTTGATTGGCAGACTTGGACAAGTCCCTAAAGCACTCTATAACTTCATGTATGACATGAGCATTGCATAATAATTATAGAATTAGCAATGAATATTACATGATACTGTTTTAAAAAATATTGCAGAACCTAATACTGAAGTGTATTGTCTCCAATACTCTGTTCCCTCAGTTTTGAATTATACACAATTTTACCATCCACTTCCAGCAAATGAAGCTACATGGAATTTGGAAGTTCAAAGAACGGAAGTGGAATTTTTAAGAAGTTTCTGAATTGAGGACTAAACAAATCATGTATCATATAAGAGACAACAAAGATTGGCATAAGATTTTTTTTTCCTCCAAAACCAGGTTTTATCCAGAAAACAGAAATATTTTAAAAATTAAAATATAAATCTTTTAAAAGCTGGTTTTATTAATGTACCATTACTTTTTTTGTTTGTTTATTTATTTTTGACTGATTTTAATATGCACAAAGAGAATCAACAGAATTAAAAATAAAAAAGTTTGAGGTTGAAAGGAGTGAATAAGGTTGATATCCTATTTAGGGGTTGTGCTTATGTGGAGGAAGTTGTTTCAGGGGTTTCTTTTGGGGTTTGTTTTTTTTTTTTTTAAGTAATATCTTTGTTGATTGAACACAACCAAAATAACATAATCATGCAGCTTTATAAGTAACCGACAGACAACTTGGTAGCATTTGCACATCTGCAGTCCTTATATAATGAAAATACATTCAGCAGTTTCTTGAGGCCTGTAAGAAATACAGTTTTGCTTGATGGCAATTGTCATTTATATTTTTAAGGAATTTATTCAAACCTGAGTAGAGTTAAAGCTGGATTTGCTATCATAGAAAAGACAAAGCATTACTTTACTCCCCACTCCTTGTGAAATTGTTTGCTTCTTTTAAGCAGATCTTTTTGCAAAAGGGAGAATGTTTAGGTCACAGACAAATTATTCCATTCTCACTTCACCTTACCTAGGTTTCAGTACAATTTATCCAGTGTTTACAAGGCTGAATTTTCAAGGCTGTTTGTGAAGTGTGGTGTAAAAATATACAAGCTAGCTGTGGTACCAGCTGCATTTCTACACTAGTGCCGCATCTTTCTTCGAGCCCACACAGGGAACGCCAGTTGTCGTAATCTCTCTTCGAGCCCACCCAGGGAACGCCAGTTGCCGGGGGCTGTCTTTCTAGCCGGTCAGAGTGACCCCGACTAAAGTTCTAAAGTTTCTTTTCCCAGCCCGGTGCTTGAAGAAAAAGTCAGGGCTCTTCATTTTTTCGGTCTCAAGATTGTTTATTGCATCTTATCTATAAAGTTCTTTCTCCCTGTCCAGCCGAGATCCGTTTGGCAGGACAGCCAGAGGCACTCCCCCCCCCTCCAGGGCGGTGTTATCTTTATATACTACAAACTACGTGTACAATATTTACAGTTATTTTCCAATACCTATCATCTATATTAGACAGTGAGTTTCTACTTTAGACCAATCTAAAAGTGCCAACATCACCAGACAAGATGGAGGTAGAGAAGAAGAAGAAAGGCTAGACACGCCCAAATCCCTCCATCTTGTCACCAGAAACCCCTATACCAAAAATCCTAAAACCTACATTTAGACTCTGTAATTATTTATTCTTACACTATTTACACTATTGTGGCTTTTATCTCTTTCTATAAAGGTGACAAGTTATTCCGTGGTTCATAATCGAACCCACTGGTGTTCTGGGCTGTGTGCCAGGGTCTCCGAGCCCCCTGGCAAGGGTCCCAGGAAACTCCGGACTCCCAGAGGGATGTCCTGAGTTCCGACACACTAGGACTGTAGTGACGATCTGAGATTTTTGTTCTTTGTAGTACTGCACAGTCTACAGTAATATTGAACCCTGAAAGTACTTTATAAGAGGGATCAGCCACATTGTCTTGACTTAGCAGATGGGATGAGTGATGTGGTAGGACCAGCAGGCTTTTCCTTATCAGATATATTCAAGTTTTTCATGTACATCAATAGTTTTGAACCATTTTTTGGAGAAATCTGCCTCTCCCTGCTAGTGATATAGAAGTATGTGCTGCAGTATAGGTGGGCTAAATGCTTCCTAGCATATCTTCTCCCTGGGCACTATTCCTGTTAAAAACAACCAACTCTATTTGATTGACTCCTCATTTTGGTATTTCCAGGTGTTATCATAGAATCATGAAATGGTTTGGGTTGAAAAAGACTTTTGAAGAACATCAAGTCCAACCTGCTCTGCCCTCCCACGGGTTTAGCCATCTTTCACTAGACTAGGCTACTCAAAGCCTTGAGCAGTGCAAGGGATGGGACATTGACACCTTTGGGCAGCCTGTTCCAGTGTCTCCATCATGTACTGTGTTGTTTCGTAATTAATCGCCATTAAGCTCTTACAGCACAGTTATGGGCGTATATATGGTAAGCGTACACACATATTCTTTGAGAAAGTACAAAGAAATGAACATTAACTTTAAAAAAAGTACAATGTTTGCTACTCTAAAAGCATGTTAAAATTACTGGTAACATTGTGTGGCACTAGACAGAGAAATTTTTTGGCCCAAGATGTCTTATGGTCACAGATGGAAATGTGCATTTGCATTATTATATAAAATGATTTATTTGAATTCTATAATTAATCAACTTAACCAAATCAGTAATACATTGTCCTGCAAAAGTCATACATTTGGATTTGAATTCTGTTTATTTTACATCTTATTCTTGCTGGGTAGTATGAAAGCTGGGAAGGAAAATCTTTTGGTTTTCCAAAGCGAGACCATGGTTGTTTTCGTTTTCAGTAATTTTACTTTGCCCAGAGAAAATAATCTTGTTGTGTCTTTTATTTTTAAACATTTATGTATTGGGCAGCTGTATGAAGGAGACTTAAGATGACACTTCATATTAGGGTGAGTTGAATCCTGAAGCCCGTATCTCAAGCTTCAGTACTCAAACGTTCAGTCCTGCTCTGCAGTTGATGATGTGACAATTGATAGAACAAATAATTTTAAGAAATAACAGCATGAATACAATCTCTATAATTGCATGGCAAGTATTTGAGGTATTCAGAATCAGGTTTCAGACTGTCTCTGTGAGTCCTGTTCTATATGTAAAATACAAGTGCTCCTTCAGTAGAGAACCTTCCTATTAATAGTGAAAGATTTAGTAGGTTAGCAGTGGTGTCAGGCCAATAATGCTGCTATTAATTTTTGGGGTGTTGGAGTGCATATGCGTGTGTTTGTGCATATTTGAAGAAAACAGTAGTTACTATAAGGGAGGTAGCTCCTTAGCTCATTCAATGGTGAGAAAGATTTAATTTGACTGTAAAAAGGTATTTTTAACACTGATGTATTGTATTAGCACCTGGGAAGTGCTGACTGTTCTAAATGTGAAGTCTTAGCTTTCAGGAGATGTGAAATAAAACTAGGGCATATGAGCATTGTAGTATGTTAGCCATTAACTGCTCATGGCAACTGCCAATATATAAAAATACTGGGAAAGTAATTTATGTCTGGATTATAGTCCTCAATGACTATTTCTTGTATGTTTTGCATTTTGTCTTTCAATAAATAATAAGCTTTCTTACTGGAGTAATAGAATCAAGAAAAAAGCTATGCATCATTTATTACACGCAATTTCCACACACTTTGCTGATGAAGAAAATTTGTTATATATTTGCTGCTCATTAAAGCATGAATTCTTGCATTCATATTAGTGAATTTGAGCTCAGAGTTATTATCTTGACTATTCAGGCTAGAGAGATCTTAAATATTTTTCTATTTGCAGGAGGGAAGGTGTAAAATAATCAGTCCATTTAGCATTACAGGTTTAGTTGGTTTTTTGTATTTTTTTTAAAGTTATGAACGATCTAAGAAACTTCTTCTAGAAAACTTGTTGAAAAGCATAATTTTTGTTCTTCTACTCATTCATTTTCAATAAATGTGTAACTAACGCTTTTAAATCCTGTGTAGCTTTGTACTAGAAACCCTTCTAAGTGATTTTGGAAAATGTCAAGACAACCAGCAAGCTAACATGTTTTTAAATGGAACTCAACATTTTTAACTGGTTGGCTGGTTGAGCTTCTTCCAGTGTTATTTTGTATACTCTCAGGACAGCTATCCAAGACATACAGTTCCCTGTGCATTAACAGAGTGGGTGAACAAGAATTGTGCCAAAAGGCAGCAGAGTGGGAAGATATCTGCTGATCCCAGCACAGATCATGCAACCTGCTGCCGTAACTCCCTTCAAGCAGCAGGTACCTCTTCCTTGTTTTTTAGCAGCTCCATTATGGGCATGCAGACTGTGCACAGCTTTTGGATAAGGAGTGGGTTCCACAGTGGCCATGTGCTGTGGTTCAGTCCCCAGCTTTCTGCTGAGACTGCAGAGATGCATTGGCTTGACTGTGCATGCCATTTGTGTGCTATAAATTGGACATTATGTTTAGAGGACTTAGGGGGAGTGAGCATGTTACATGAATATTTTCCTGAAGGAGGTCTTTATATTTCACAGATCCCACTCAATCAACTGCATCATTCTAATACCATGTTTTAAACTATTAGGGAAAACCATATTGTTGGAGACCTCTTGCTCTATTAAGGAGGCGTTAGTAGATGGATATATGTTAACAGAGAATTGATCCTCAGAGAGCATAAAGGAGCTAACAGAGAATGTATGCGAAATTATTCAGCCAACAAGTTGCTGCTTTTCCCTAGTAATTTTTTTTCCTGGGTTAATTTCCTACTGGATTAGAGAGCTAAGTCATTTTATAGGAAAGTTGGTCACATTCTGGATTTAAAGCAGAGAAAGCTGGGGGAACAACAGCCTGGATGCAGGGAAAGAAAAATAGGGCACCATTATTTTGATAATCTTTAGCCATGAGGCAGATGAATGGAAAAGATGACCAGAGGGATGTTCCTTTGTAAGAACCTTTGAAAAGTAGCCTCCTAGATGAAAACCTTGTCAGGAGGTTTATAAATACCTCACAAGGAAAGCCAGCAGGAAGACAACTGACTATGTAGACTTGCATTGTGACTTGAAGGCTAATGAACTTGAGCTCTTTGTGGCTATATAGGTCAGGTGATGACTGATTTCCTAAAGCTATTAATACCTACTGTGCTACTGAAGCCAGTTTGGATTATATTGTTACACTGTTGTAGCATGTTGGCTATGTTGTGTCATGGCTATACCTATAAGTATTCTAATTCTGAACTGAGACAGGAGATGTCCCCATTTATGTTTGTTTGGATTTTTGTTTGTTTGTTTTCTTTTTGGTTTTTTAGGGATTTTTTACAAAAAAGAGGTTTAACATTATTGAAATGGCGTGAGTTTCCTCCACAGGACCATTGTGTGATAATTTACTCTTTATATTATAATGAGCACTTGCTCTGTTGATTGTGGAGCTTAATATATTTTAATGGCCGTTGTGACTCCCACACAGAGCAAAACTAAAAGAGTGTCTCCATGCACATGATTCATTTAAGTGATTTTGTTAAAAGTTTAGGGACTTGTGAGCACATCCTTTTTTGCAACATGCAGATATAATTTTGCTTTTAAAAACAGAACATTACTTTCCTTATCTTTGGAGAAATCCCAAAACATAGATGCTTGTATATTTAGGATTCATATTTTATATCAGGTGAGTGATGAGTGGTTTCATTAAAACATTCTTGTATTAAAGCTCAGTTTGTGATTTTTTTTGTTCAGGACTTTGAAGAAATCATTAAAATTTAAGCTCGTTAATTAATGTCGTTTGGTACTTGGCCCCCCCACCCCCCATCGCCCCAAAATCTGCACTTCTTAGATTCAGGCTTATGTTTTTTGAAAAGTATTAGTTAATATTAAAGTAGGTTTTGACATCTGCAAACTAATTAGAGGCACATCAATGTAGAATTGTTTTTTGTATTCTGAAGATTGTCAACATTCCGGCAATAACGCTGTGTTCAGGAAAATGAGAAATGGAAAAAGAACGTCATACAAATTGACTTGTAGACAAGGTCTTTAGCCTGTCAGTCTGTCTAGTCAATCTTTGTAGATTGCTGGTGATCTTGCTGTGACACCAAAGCTTTTTATAATGACATTTCTGTAATATCTAAATACAGTGTTAGCCCTAAAGGGAACACTTTGCTCCTCTCTATGCTTTCGTGATGTTGCCACAAAAGAAAGATTCAAAATGAGGCAGCTGTTTGAAAAATACTGTTTTATCAACATTGAGACTTAAAAATATCAACTGATTTTCTGAATTGGCAAAGTTGTTTATCTTTTGCAAACCTGAAGGTCAACCTCATTTTCTTATTCTAAATCTGCAGTGTTAGTAAATTCATACTGATAGATAAATCTTTCATCAAGCTATTCTTTTTTTTCTATACTCTTTCACTACTGTGACACTTTTATTTGAACAATTCTTATCATCCCTAGAGACTTGCAAGAAGAAATTTACTGAATTTATGAGTACACAGCAATTATATGTTTTCTGATTGAAACATTGGATAGGTAAGCTACTTCCAGGCAGAGTGGTATAATGCCTGATTACTTCAATATGAGATCCTGCTGAGTCCCTGAACACCAGACAGCTACCATTCAGGAAGGTAATGGTGAACCTCCATGGCATCTGAGGATTGGACATTTCTAATTCCTGCTGAGTTCTTATCTTCCCACTTCCCCACTTTTTCCATTTTGTCTTTACACTTTTTAATGACTTTTTCATTACTGCCCACTCTATGCTTTTACTTCTTTATTTTAGCTGTAGTTACATTAAAGGCCCAATTCTTTGTCTCCATTTTTGTAGAGTCTGGACATTAGAGAACATTATATTTGGAACAAAGGTGGACTTTGAATAATTGCGGAAAAAAGGAACTTCAAATGGATAGTTTAAACCAAATTTGGCCTCATTCCTGCAAAACCTGGGAACATGCATTGTCTGCAGGAAATGATAGCTTATGGACTGCACATAATGGACTGGACTTTTCAGCTCCTGTATCCCATGTATCTCATGCCAATAAAAGGAAGTGTTGTGTAACTGATGTGCAATTCTGCTGACCAATTTTAGCAATTGATTAAAAAAGGCAGAAAGTAAAGGATAAAAGAGATGAAATAAAGAATTCAATAAGCAAGTAAAAGTATGTCATTTAAGAAAGAGATTGAAGCCTTTTTTTGGCAAAAGATACAAAAAACTAAGGGCATGACTAAACCTGTTTTTTGCTCTTCTTGAAGTATTTGTTCCAGATTATTGTAGGAAAGGTGTCAATTACAGTCAGCTCCTTTATGCCTTCTTATCTCTTTTTTTTTTCACAAGAAGATGTAGTTAGTTTTACAGTTTACCACATAAAGAAGTTTATTTTTTTTTCCCCTCAAGAAGGTATTTATGCAGTAGATATCTTACTCCTAAAGAGGATTACAGGCTTAGACCAAATAATCAGGCCTTGTAAATAATTTTTATGATATTATAAGCAATATCCTAGATATTGAAAATTATACTCATCTTCATCCTAATTTTGGCTCACCAGGGCAAAACATATTTGCATATTGAGTTGAATATTAACCTTCAGATATACTGAGATCCTCAGCCAAGGGCCTCAGCTTTTTATTGATACTTCTGCTTAACAGCACAGAAAGAAGTTCTGCAATGGAGGTGGACTCTGTTGGTGTTAGCCTTCCCATCACAGAGACCAAAGGGCTTCTGCACAGCTGCCACCATTCTTGTAGCCTGAATAAAGTGCACCAAAAAATTGTCTTTAGGAAGGCAAGGCAGGTCATTGCAACAAGGTCGACATGAGAACTTATTCAAAAAGTCCTTCTTCAGACAAATATATATCTATATATATACACACACACATTTTATTTTTGGTTATAGGATACAACTCGTCCTATCTACAACTCTACAACAGCTGTAGCAGTAACGCTGTAATAAACTTTAAAGATTTAGGAAACTGTTCCTCATCTAGTTGCTAGTGTCTGCTTTATTTATGACAAGGAGATTTCTTCTTGCTATAAGGACTAAGTGAATTCTGCATGTCAAATCTTTACATAAACTGGAGGGAGGAGCCCTGCTAACCAGACCAACTTTTCAACACTTGAAATAGGTTAATGTCTTTCCACTTAGTATTTCCTATAGCATAGCCTAGTTGAAAGGTATCAGTTTGGTGTGGGGTTTTTTTTTGTGTAGTTTGTACGGCTTTTTCTTTGCTTGTTTGTTTTGCCTTCTTTCTTTACAACTTACTTTAAAATGATGGGTCTTTTTCTAGTTGTTACATGTTCCCATGCAGAGATTTCCTTTGCCTTTGACTCTATTCCTTGCTGCATGCACATCCTCATTTTATTTGGTTACTCTGCAAGTTGTATATAACTACAACAAATACACCATTCCTGTGTGTGGCATCTCAAAAATATTGTTATTGCCGATTCCCAAAGGCCCTGTGAGACTGGTATCTTAACATTTATTCAGTCTGATCCTCTACAGTTTGCACTTTTTCAGCTCAAAAGACCACATAATTCTGTACTGCCTAAAGGCATGAGAGATTGGGTTTTCTCACAAGCAAAATGAATAGGTATTTTCAGCTCTCTCCACTTTGTTTAAAGTTTGTCTTTGAAAGCTTGGGATGATGAATTTGAGATTTCCTTTCAGGCACATGCTTATTTCTTCCCATCACTTATATTTTTAAGGTCATACTTTTCACTCCTCATTGTTCAAGTGCAGTAGAGGCTTATTGAACTCTTCCTTGACAGATAGTACAGACACACTGCAGTATTACTTTTCCTTTTGAAGACCTTTTTGTACCTAAAGTGCCTTGTGGTATCTTTGATGTTGCCTAATTGGAATCTCAGAAGTGAAGAAATAAATAGCTGAATGAAGACATGAGTGGCAGGCCTAAGGTTGTACATAATCTTATTTTGCTTTCAATCATTCTTTTATCCTTATGCCTTACAGTCAGGTAGCCCTCTAATACTATTGCTTTATTTATTTCTATCACCCATTTCTGCATTTGAGTTTCTCACTTATCTGTCTCCCACACTTTGAACAGAAGGTCCTGAATTTTCATTTGTCTTCACGATCCCTCTGAATCCATCTCAGAACTTTTAGCCATCCTTTCTAACGACTTGTCTTTCTTGAACAGG
The DNA here is from genome assembly GCF_027477595.1 of Haemorhous mexicanus. NCBI lineage: Eukaryota > Metazoa > Chordata > Aves > Passeriformes > Fringillidae > Haemorhous > Haemorhous mexicanus. The sequence goes on from NC_082341.1 coordinate 78,943,034, forward strand.
TAATTTTTTCCTGCCTCACCTACTTGTCTCGCCTAGTTTAGGCTTAGGTTTCTTAGGACAGGAGTATCATCTTCAAACTCTGTATAAATATGCTTCACAAAGACAGTTCAGCAGAAGTTCTGCATCCAATTTGGGATTACCCAGTGCAGTCATAGAGCCCAGCTGCCAATAGTCACATGGAAAGGGGCACGGGGATCTGGTGGGATATGAATTACAGGTAGAAAGTTCCCTTACAGCAAGGAAGGGCAGGCACAGCAGTAGGGCTGAGGCACTGAGCAGCTGAGGGCTGCTCTTCTATGGCAGTGGAACAGCTGTGCAAAATTTTTAGGGCTCCAAAACAGGAAGGAGGTCAAGAAAATATAGTGATGAGTGGGAGGCCTTGAGTTTCTGGCAGTTGTATTGCCAGGAGACAAGAGAAAGGGCGCTGCAGGGAGTTAGTTGCAGCAATAGAGGAGTCAGAGTCAGGCTCCCTTGGGAGGTGCACAGCAATAGGGCAGAGGACAGTGGCCACAAAAGTCAATGAAGGAGATTCCTGTTGAATTTGAAGAGGTAGCTTTTCACAGGGAGAAAGGTTAAGCTCTGGGACAAGTTGCTCAGAGAGACACCTCCAGGCTTAGATGTTTTTAAAATTCATCTGGACATAGCCCAGAAACAAACCAATAAAACTTAGAAGGTAGCCATGCCTTGGGGAGGAATCTGGACTTTTTGGATCTCCAAAAGTCCTTTCTACCTACATTTTTGCTCTTATTGCTCACTCTGCTGTCTTATTTGCAGTAAGTGTTGACTTTATCATTTGCTATTTTTTAGAAATAGCAATCTGTAGAGTTCTGTGGAGCTATTGGTGATTTCACAGGGATAAATTCAGTTCTAAGTCTTCAGCACTGTAACTGCCTGACTTGGAAATGTATTGAATCTATTAAGTGCTCATTTCGAGTCACTTTGAATGTGAACATCCACTTCAAACTTCAGTAGTAGGAGAAACCAGGTTAGAGAAGTAGACCCATTTTTTAAAGGACTTTTTTATGTGCACTGATTATTAAATCAAGTAGCCCTCTTCCAAAATAAAATAATTTTGAGGGAGGTAAGAGTATTTGTGGAGAGGTAAGAGCCTTCTTCCATAAGTGAATGGAAGAATTCAAGACTTGGAGCAAAAGAAGGGTAAGTAATTTGTTTGTCATAATGGCAAGAGCAGAATTGATTTAGAGAGTTTTTCATCATTCGGGCCAAAGGAAAAGATGAACCTGTGAAGGTGAAACAAAATATTTATGTCAGCTTGGAGTAAGATACAGAAAAAAAGTGATGTCCAGGAGAATCAAAGACTTGTTTGGCACTGGAGTATTATCTGAAGGAATGAAGTTTAAGTCTTAAAACAAAATTGCTCAGATGGACACCAGATCATTCTAGAAAATAATTATGACAGAAACATTCTTTGTGTGCTTAAAATATTTCCTTAGCTTAGATAACCCTTTTGCTTAGTAGAGCAGAATTAAAGTCCTTCTGATTTCTCTGAGTTTAGAATTAGTTTTTCCCCTTGAGCACCATGCCAGTACAATTAAGAGCATTAATTTACAGCATGGCCTGGCAGAAAATACTAATCTGTAGTGCTTTTCTTAGTGGGTTGGGGCCTAGCTGGCATTAAGCATAAGGAAGCATCAACTGCCCTAAAGGACCAACTCTAGTGTTCCATTTCTGTGTATGTTTAATAATTTCCTAATTTTCACTGTAGCTTTTGATAATCCTAAATAAATGTTACATGTGTAGAGCATTGTGCAACCTTTGGAGAAATCTCAAAGAACCTTATTATTATCTCTTCCCAGCATATGCTAAATAGTGTAGAGAAAATAGGTCTCTTGCAGATGGACACAGAAAACAATGCGGACATTACATTAATGTATTATTTTTAATTACTTCTGACCTTTTACAAAAATAATAATACGATGTTATATGTTTCTCTGCTTTAAATTCTTCAGAAATGTATTTTTGAAGCAAAGGACTTTTAAACAATCCTGCTAAGTTGATTTTATCCTTTAGTTTTAATGCATTAGATTCTTTTATCTTGAATGTGTGACCTATTCATGGACAAGGTGCTGCTCAGCATCAGCTTAGTGAGAGGCCTTTCCATTCTGAGTTGCATGGACTAATATATTTCATCTTCTCTCAAATAATATTGAAGGTATTAGCTGGCAGCTGATATAATCATAATTGAGTTCAACTGCGAGCTCTGGCCAGCTTCTTCAAAATAATCAAATGTTTCTATTTCTTGAAAGGAGCACATACCTTCAGGAGTATATATTTTTTGGTGTTATAATGCCTCTTTGAGACACCTAACTTCTTTTCTACTTTTTTGAGTGAGAATGGTAATTTAGATTTTTGTTTTCTTCCCAGCATAAAAATCAGAGTGTATTCTATTGAGACAGAAATTATAAAAGTAAAAGCTTCATTCTTGCCTTTTCTTTCTTTTCCATGGAAGCAGTGTGCTTTATTTTTGAACATATTACAGACGGCTGCCCATGGAGAAAGGAAGCATGGCATCTCTCTGGTGTTAATTAATGACAGCCTGTCTTTTATCTAACTTGAAGGGTTAAAACTACTGAGTTAACATTTGCAAGTGCCTTTGATATTTCCATCTGAAATTTATGATCTCTAGTATAGAACTAGGACTACAAACAACTCCTAATCCAGTTTCTGAAAAGTGACAATGTTAAATGAATAGTTCCAATGCTGTCTCAGTAAGATCTCCATTTTTATTTTTAGGTGTTGTGACATTAGCAGAGAATAAATTTTATTTGAATTAAGCAGAGAGGAAGCACATACTTTTGGCTAAACAATGGGTCTGGAGCCCCAGAAGAAGGTGAATTTGCTGTTTCCTTACTTGCAAGATAGAAATTTTTAGCTTGTGTTGTAGTCAACATTTTCTTGTGTTAAATGATCTTTCTTAGATAAATAGCCAAAGGGGCTGAACCACTGTCTAACTTTTACCCTGGGTTTGTGGGACTTGACAACAACTGGGGTCCCAGAGAGAGGGTTTATGTGTACCCAACACATAAGCTCTGGAGTTGGCTTTTGTAACCATAAAATGACCAAGGGAGGGGAAGAATTGCATAGTGAAATTTATGTGCTGTTGGGTTCAGTAAATGCTTCACATCAGCTACTTCCTGTAGCATTGTATTAATGTAGCCAGTCCTGGAAAAAATCTTATCTTGTAAGGATATAGTATATTATATGCTGCCACATGCCTTGTGAGAATTCTCATGGTTCCATATTTTAACTGGTTTTGATTATTCCATAAATGTATAGAAAACTGAGGGGGTTTGTTCTCATTTCTTAGTTCCATAGGACAGAGGTTTTTTTCTTAAGCCATAGCCAATCTCTAAAAGAGGTTAGTGTTCTGTCTATGATAATCTGCCACTTCTTCATCTCATCTGTCTCCAAAACTTTGAGGCTGTGGTCTGAAATGCTGACTTGGTTGCTACTGAGCTTGGTGGAAAGATTGCAGCTCTAAGCATGCCTCGGCTGCTCTTCACTACATCCTGCCAGAAATTATTATAGCCACCTGTCTGACAGTAGAATTGCCTTTGTAGCCTCTCCTTACTGTGTTTCTGTCAAATATCTTGAACTGAAAAGCCAAGTTTAATTTGATGCTAAACATTTTGATCAACACCAGCTCTGACAGTGCATGAAGTTAATCTAGTGGACCTGAGGGTCCATGAGAAGAAAGATGCTAATGAGCAACTGGGGCATGTTGTGGATGGTAACTTTTTGCTTTTTGACTCTGTCAGCCAAAAAGAAAGCTAGCAACAACTGTGTAGTTCTAGAAGTGTGAAAAGATGGGTGGAAAACTAGCAAAATATGTCATAGATTTGATGATAAAAATATTTCTTTCTAGGTTTTCTTTTTTGCTTTTTGTCTTGCTGTGATTGGATCTAAATGAAAGTTTTCTTCCTTGTAACAATATATTTTTATCCTGTGAGCAAGTGGGCAGTGATGCCTCAATAGGAGATTAGTTTTATTTTTAAATAAATATAGAGAACTGAGGAAAGAACCCTGCTTAATGAACAGGTCTCCCAAAAATTAACTCTGAAGATAATGAGCCAGAAATTTTGCTGATTAATTCCTTATGCAACATCAGTGAGGTCAAAACAGCTGCATAGAATGAAACTTGGAAATGGCTTGAGAACACGGACAGAAATCTGTCTTCAGATTTTCTTTTTTATTATTATTTTTTGAGTAGTTCCTGGTGTTACCTGAAATTCTGCAACTTTGTTTTCAAAACTCATTGTTGTGTCTGTAGGTCACAGGGCAATTGAAACAATTTTGAATCTGAAGATTTACTTTTTTTTCTCCTCACAAAAATGTCTAGTCAGATATTTCCCTGGACGTTATTGAGGTGTTGGTCACGGTTTGCTTCCACTGATATCATGGCAATATGTTCTTTGCCATGTCTTCCAGAAATGCATGCTTACTGTGGAAGATAAAAGGGGGTATAAACCTTGGTGGACATATGCTTGTATGTGCTCATATGAAGGCTGACTTTCTGATAAACTCTCACAAAAATATATGGAAAGAAACAGGTGCTGTATGTCTTTATCCCGCCATATTATTGTTATTTTTAATACATATAAGAATTCTTTAAATTAAATTCACTCAATTTGTATGTATACTTTCCATGTTCAAATGGGTCTAGAGCTGACCCATTAAATAATGAAAAAGTTTTTGTAGCTACATGTACCAGTCTAGTTATTTAAGGAAAGAGGAAAAAAAAGTTATAGCTTAAAAAAGTACACTTTTGAGAGACTGTAACACTTTCATTTATTTTAACAGTAGATACAGGTAACTGGTTGAAGCTGATAAAATCATAGGAGATTTCTTTCCTGGCTCAGATCTCTTTTATGCCTTACTTAGCTACAGCAGTGTTTATGTTAGCACTCAGGTTGCAATTTTTCAGAACACAAACATTTGACAATCACTGTAACCACAGAAAGTTTGCTATACAGATCAAGTTTAGCTTCGTACCAGAGATCTGAGAGATTCCCTTTGTAAAAGTGATTACTGATCATACTTGATAAATGTTACAGACTTACTGAAAATCATAAAGAGAGAAAGATCTAGGCATTGATCTCTACTTTAACGGATTCCTAACTTTATGTAGTGTGTCTAATTCTGTTCCAGTGGTGGAATAAGTCAGTCTGTAATGCTGGACATCCAGATAAAGCTGCAGAGAATCAGAATTGGGTAACCTGCTGGCAAGTAGGTGACAAAGGCTAAAAGTGCATCTAAGACTCAGTGTTGTAGCTTCTTTCCTTACAATATATGTGACACAGCTGACATGAAATGGAAAGTTTCAGTTGTTAGATCTATAAAAATACCCACAAAGCATGACCAAGATAAAAGGCACAGAGTGGAAGGTCATAGTTTCTTCTCAAATGGATGGTTCCTTAACTATAGGTGGTTTAGCAACTAAAACTTATGAAAAAAAAATTAATTTTTTTAATCTTGCTTTTTTTTTTTCCTCCATGGGAGATTTTTTGTTGTTATAGCTTTAAAAAGAAAGGCTTTTCTTTTTCCTTTTCTATTATCCCAAATCCTGAAGTCGCTGATTATTGTTGTAGGACAACCTTGTCTAACAAAGTCACATCTGAAGAGGTGAAACAATGCTTAAAGGAATGCCAAAGAGTGAGAAATGTCAAGATGTCGAGCATGTCTTCTAGATAGGTTAGAAGCTATTTTCAAGAGTACATATTGAAAGGGAAAGAAATTAAGTTTGTTGGGCCTAAGTCCAAAATACAGTTTGGCTGTGAAAACTAGCAGTGCTTCTACAGTGGCAGGGGTTTGTCTGAGAAAAACAACCAGTGATGTAAGAAGAGCCTAAAGCAAGTCAGCTGAAGTTCAGATTTAACGTTGTCATAAAGAGGTTAAGCATTTTTTCTTTTACAAGTACAATGTTTATAATTAGATTTATTGTTGCTGGTTTGTTGGTTTCATTGTGTTTTGGTTTTATTTGAAAAAGTAAAACCAAAAAAGAAGAAACTGGATTTGTTGAGTGTGTTGTCCTGGTCCAGGATTGCAGATTACCACAAGAAGGGATCTCTCTAGAGCTTTCAAAAATGAAAAAATTCATGCAGACTTCTTTCAGGACTTGTATAAAAACTTTACCAGGAGAATAAAGTCTTGCAGTGATTGTTAAGAGTCTACCTAAATTTGTGCAAAACATGCAACAACTTGTGTGAGTAGTCAGGACATAGGAAGAGGTTTTTACTTTTCTGTAGAATCTTTGAATGTTTAAACAACTATCCACTTCCATTGTCTTAATTTTTGGTCAAAGTGGTCAAGAAAAAGGAATGTGACTCACTACATTAGAACATAGGTTGTCTTGGGTACACTTCACTTGTTTTGTGATACAGGATATTTTGAAGAAAAAAAAAGGCTTGATTAAGGTTAGCACTGAAGGAAATTCAAACTACCCAAATTCTTGAAACTGAATCCTGTTTAAGGAGCAAAAAAAAGAGAATTATGTCTCAAAATCTGAAAGTAACTAATAATCTATAAATTTTTTCTTGGTTAGGTCATTAATACAGTATGCATTAGACTGTGTCAGTAAGAGCAGCAAAATAATCAAAAAAGAGAAAGGGAGAAAAATGAACCTTGTTGTATTCTCTCACTGCTGCATAAAAGAAATTTAATACATGGAAGAATATTTTTCATAGTATTTTAAAATCAGTAATTATTTCAGGGTTTGGCTGCAGTATATTTCTGATTTTTTTTTGTTGTATCATAAATACCCTATGTCAGAGGGAATAAAATTTTGGTATGACATTGTAGTATTTTAGTTACAGTCTTAGAATCAGCCTTAGGACTTGCTATGCAAGGCCTTTCCAGGGCAAATACAAATGAACGATTTGCTTTCTCGTGACTCTGTGAAGAACTTATTGTGCTTAACAAAAGTAAAACCACAAAACAATCACCCAAATAACTCCTAATGATGTTTTTAAAAAAGTAATTAATGTATTATACTAATGATAAATGATATGATTACACATTGGACTATTACAAGGATAATTCTTCATTTAAATATCTCTTCCTTTATTGTGCTGGTTAATCAGACCATTGTGCTGTTTGAAACGTGCTAGAAAAAAATCTAGAACTAGGAGATTTAGCCCAATCATTTGACTATTTTTTTTCAAAAGTCTTCAAACTATATTTTTGAGTAACTAGCACCCACCACTGTTAAAAAAAAAAAAAATTGAACCTTTCTCATTAGGATAGTAAAGAAGGATAATTTAATACTAAATGTGTTAGATACATCTAAATAAGGGACTGCACCTTTTATGAGAGAATGCAACATTTTGTTTTTCAAATCAGAGGTGCATTTTACGTCACAGATCTATTGTCAGCAGATCTTAAAGTATGGGTTAATAAAGACTGACTATGAATTATGTTGGCCGTGGACATTCTTGCAGATTTTTTTATTTTGTATAGATAGTTTCCATTGCATGAAAGGAAGGGTAAAACTGATGGAGATATATATTTCAGATAAGCCTATGGTACAGGAGGCAAACTCCTAGCTTAACACTCAGGTGTTAGTGCCACGCAGCTGTGATGCAATTCAGTAGCATATGTCAATGCTTCTGTAATCTTGTGTGGTGTTTACTCATTGTATGGATTTACTCCATCATGTAAATGAACAGAATATTGAAAGAAAGGCAGTCAGCATTTATGTAATGAAGTTAATCAGAGGTTTGATACATACTACTGTGAATTGTGATGATTTATGCTGTTTTTTACCTCTCTACTTGAATGTAGGTAATAAATACAGTTCTTTTGAATTACATGCTGTACAGCCAAAGACAAACATTTCAAAAGTGCATCTTGCTCTCATTTTCTGTGAGAAAAACATATTATATTCTGACGTGATTTACTAGTTGACATTTGGAAAGGATGTCTGTCTGAATTCAATTTGTTGCCTTAACCAATTCTGTGGTTTGTTAATACATTCTTACCTAACTTGTAGAACACATTAACGGTTTCACAATTGACTGTGTCTTCTCAAAAGTACAATGATGTGCTCACATATCAGACACCTGCATTTTATTTCTTTCTTTTTAAGTTGAAAACAGTATGTTTTTGAGTTTAGATTAACACTAAGATAAAAATAATGTGTATTTTAGTGTACAAACTAAGATTAGATTTGTACCAATTTTGCTTTAAGGCCAGTTTGTGCAAAATGATGCAGTCTATACCAAATGTTCAAAGTCATCTCTTAATCACTCTAATTAATCACTCTACCTTTGTTTACATGTTTTGGGTTTTGAAGCACATTTTATTATGACTTAAAGCTTTTAATTTTTTTAATACAATTTACATTCTTCTCATTCCCCAATTATCTTATATATTGTCAGCAAGGTCTTTTACTTGCTACTGATTAGGATGGCATGCACATATAAAATAGATTTTCTCAGCCCCATTGATTGCTGGTGCTGAAGAACAATCTAGTCTGTGTATATGGGATATATTTTCCATATATATAAAAGCATATCTTTTTTTGGTAAATACCATATGGAAAGGTGTCAACACCTCATGTCATCCTTTATCTGTTTTTGTTACAAAATGATGTCTGAGATGTAGTGTTTGTGTACACATAAAAAGACAGAAAATAAGTACATAACTTGCACTACACTGATAGTTCAGCAAGTGGCCTTTTAGCAAGTGTGGGTAGAAGTGGTAACCTAAGTAAGTTGTCTGTTTTACTTAATTCTCTTTCCCCACCAAAGAGGAAAACTTGCTCATGTTTGAAGTGGCTTTATAATAAAACTGCATAAACAGACAACTTTAATTATATATTCACATGATTGAAAGTGTAGTTAGGGCAATTATGTGGATTTTTTTATCCCCCCTGTCTAGTAAAACTGTAATTTAAAAACAATGGGTATGTTCATGATCAGAGATGTCTGAGATGATTAGATTTATCCAGTTCAAGAGTAAAACATTTGTATAGAATCTTGAATCATCTTCTGAATCTCTTGTCTCTTTTGATTGGTTTGAAAAAAAGAGTGTTAAATGTCAATGACTGCATGGAATTTCATATATGGAAATTTCAATGTGCATGTATACAAATGAGATATATTTATGCTAAAAAAAGTTTGTTTAGTCACAAAAGATCACAGACATATCTAGCCACAATTCTCAACATCTTCACTGTTCACCCACTTTATTTAAATATTGTTCTCTTTTGTTTTATCACTTACCGCTGACACCATATATCAGATTTTATAGTCACGTAATCAAAATGAAATCTAGGTATTCCTCTAGAAAAGTAGGAGTAGAACTGCAAATGTGGGCCTGAAATCTAGGGGATCAAATGGGGAGAATTTTACATCAAGCTCTCAAATGTACAGATTCTTTGGGGCTCTAGGCTCTATTTTACGTCAGGAATGTTTTTTGTCTGAAGAGTCAGGTTTATCAGAATGATTATTCCTGTTCTGTTAGGCTGGGGTAGGATACATTAGTCTTGGTGCAATTGCTCTGTAATGTCTAACAGCCCAATTATACCAAAGGCACAATCTAATTGATTGTCTGGAGCTCACAGTAAGGAGCTGTTGTTGATGCTTTATCTGTGGTACAGTTAAGTATTGTGCAGAAGTATACTTCTAAATCTTGTCTGCGTGGCTTGACAAACTTCTGGCATGTGCCAACCAAGCTTAGAGCAACCTCACCTGGATTCTGATAATACTGATGAAATTTTTAAGACTTTTTTTCTTTCACTATACTGCATGCTCATAATCATTGGATCATTATTGCTTAGAGATTTATAGAGATGTTCTTAAAAAAAAAGAAAACACAGTGTAAAAACATTGGCACACTTTTGCCTCTATACATGCACAGACAGATGGTAAACTGGCCAATTTTTTTTTTTTTTTAATATTTCACCTTATGGCCATTAAGATCTTCTTTTATACATTGTTTGCACTATGATACCAACGACAGGCCCTTGTTAGTACAATGCAAGGAGAGGGGTGATGTACTGATGAAACTAAAATTAAAAAGCCTCTGTTTGCTGTGTCTCATAGTTCTTTAGACCATTTGTTATTTAAATATAATCCTTAGTGTGGTGTTGTGTGAGTGGGTGCCTGGAAATACCTTGGATAGAAGACCTTTTAAATTTAGGGAGTCAAAGAATCATGTGGGTTAGAAAGGACCTCTTGAGATCATCCAGTCTGCTCCCCCAGCTCAACCGTGGTCAGCTACAGCATCTTGCCCAGAGCATGTCCAGTTGGATAGTGAATATTTCCACAGAAGAAGATTTTTGACCTCACTGCACAGCCTGCCTAACTGCACTGAACATGTGTTTTCTCATGTTCATTTGGAATTTCCTGGTTTTAAGTTTGTGCCTGTTGCCCCTTGCCCTGTCACCAGGCAGCACTCAGAATAGTGTTTCCCTCTTATTCATTCTTTTCCTTCAGATATTTATACTCCTTGGTAAGATCCAATCTGAGCATTTTCTTCTCTAATCTGACCTGTTCTGGTTCTCTCATCTTTTTCTTGTAGGAGAGATGCTCGGTCCCTTCATCATCTTCTTGGTCATTTGTTGAACTCTCTCCAATATGTCCATGTCTCTCTTGTATTGGGGAGCCCAGAACTGGACCCAGAAGTCCAGGTGTGGTCACTCCAGTGTTCTATAGAGAGAAAGGAGCATCTCATTCAACATTTCTGGCAACACAATGACATAGTTTTAATAGGGATGTGATATTAAAGGATTTTTGCCTTTCCTTTTGCAGAGCCCCTTTCAATATTACCAAGCTGGAAATGTCTGCCCACAGATGTCACCATGTTTTCAAAGTCAAGAGAAATCAATAGTTAGTAATTTGAACTCACTCAATCAGTTAAATTTTTCATGCTGTGGAGTCCATAACTCAGTAAATATGTTTTAATGGAGCCAAGAAAGAAGATAATTTCTTTTATAAAGCTGTGAAAGACACTACTTAGAATTAATTCATACAAAATTCTTAACAAAATTTTGCAGTCTAAGTAAGATTATAGGTAATTTAATCCCACACCCTCCTAGTACTGAGACTAATGAATGGCTTTTAATGTCAATATTCATAAACAGCCACATTACTGCTAATAAGAACTCTGAAACTTTCCAACATATCCTTTGTTAAATGACTAACAGAAAGCCATAGTGGCTTCTTGATAATTTAATTTCTGTGTGCCACATTGCATCATTTGCTAGTTTTCCTTTTGCTAGGAAGACAAAATGCAATTGAAAACTTTAAATTCCATTCATTTCCTCTCTCTAATGCTTTCATTTGGACTTGATATTATTGTCATAATTACAACACAGTGATAAAATGAATCAAAACTCCAATTTTTCTAAGTTTGAAAGAAAATTTATGAGTGAGACCAAATCACCTGCATAGTTGGTGTGGAAAACAAATGTTTCTCAATGGAATCAGGATTAACAAAACATTGAATGTATTTCTCAGCATGATGCCTTAGGGTGCCACTCTTAGCATGGCAGTAAAATGAAAATTTCAGTGAAAGGAAAGGAACAGGCTACCTTTTACTGATCTAGGGATAGATATGTCTCTGGAAGGGTTGGCCTTGGTCAGAAAGATGTAGCAGAATTCTGTAATATGTGAATGGGAGAATTAGCTGAGAAGATTGTGGAAATTTTTTTTTTTTTTATTTAATTGAAAATATTTCTTCACTGTATTGCCTCTGGTCACAGATGGTATGTATATAATTTCTTAGAGAAAGGCTTAAAAGGTCAAAATGTGATTTTTCTTGGAAAAAACCTTCAAGATCATTGACTCAAATCATTACCCTGACACTGCCAAGCCATCTCCCTGAATGTCACATCTATGGGTCAGTTTAATACCTCCAGGGATGATGACTCCACCACTTCCCTGGGCAGCCTGTTACAATGTCTGACTACCCTTTCAGTGAACTTCTTCCCACTATCCAGCCTAAACCACCCTGGTGCACCCTGAGCCCATTTCCTCTTGACCTGTTGTTGGTTACCTTCAGAAAGAGACTGGTGAGTTATGAAAAGACACTGAGGATGTATTGAATGATATCCAGAATCTATATTAATATTTTGAACTGTGCTACTTCTGATGAGCAGATCTTAATGAAAACACTTAATTTTCCACCTTTTCAAAGTTGCTATTCTCCATTTGCTGTGTCCCCTATGCTTGGGAAAAGGGTTTTGTCTTGTGTCCTGTGAGTCATCAGATCTAGGAAGGAAGCGATTTGCAGATTTTTCATATTAAATATCCTGCTATTTGTCATACAGACTGGAGTTTGGTTTTGTTGCATTTTTTGTTGGTGTTTTTTGTTTGTTTGTTTGTTTTGCCTGAAAAGCTTGTGATTGTGACAAATGCTGCTACATGAAAAGAGTTGCACCACAGGCTCTCTGGCAGAAAAAGTTTGCAAATTATGTCAGTTTTTGGAGGTGGAAAATTAAAGTGTAAGCTTAAAAATCATTTACAAGAACATCCAATTTATTAACTTAGCTCTGCTGTGGTTGCTATTTCTGCAAATTTCTTCTCTATGACCCTATGTAGTGTTTATTTCAAAGAATATTTTCTCACTTAGAGTAGATAGAAAATATTGTTGAAATAGCATTTCGGAGAGAAGTTTAATGCTTTTTCCAGACACTAGTTAAAGTCAGTGTTCCTCACCCCTACAGAATCTTGGGATTTAACATATCTTTGTATTGAGAAATTTTGAAGGCTAGGCATATCCTGGCACCCTTTAAAATCCTATTTTCTTTTATAACACTGTTTTTCCTTTTCCACAGCTCATAAACAGGTTATTAGACTAAAGTTGTGTGTGTAAATCTGTATTGGGGTTATGCACCTGAGCTGTTGGACTAACCATACAGCATGGATTGCCTTCTTTTTCTTACTGTCTTGATGCTATCTTCTGTTAGCATCTTCTTCAAGTCACTCAGCTGTACATCTTTTTACAGACTTGATTTATGAGGAGCACCTTACATACTTAACCCTCTTTATTTCTTAATAAATTTTAAATTATTCCATTTATACTTTTATGATTTCTTTCTTAGAGAGAAAAAAAAAGGTGCTGTCAGTAATACGGTGTCCCATATATACAATATGTCTATACATTACTCCAAGAAACAGGAAAATTATAATCCCCTTGTACTATGCTCTTACCTTTTGTCCTGGATATTAAAGAAGAACAGAGTCTGTCTTAGTGCACTTGGATGAAATTTTGTGAATCCTCACTGTGAAAGAGAGCCAACGTTATTCAACCAATTAAATTGCCTGGAACAGAGAAACTTCTACTATCTAGTGGGTAATTATAACTTGAGACAGTGTGTACTGATTGCTCAAATAACTGTATAAAATTTATGAGGTTCGTACTGGCTAATGAACAAAGTGAGGCAGATAGTATTATCATTTATTTGACGATTTTGCAGTATTGAAATACATTTTCAGATGATGTTTCTTCTACCAGCAGAACTTGTTTCTTGGCAAGGACCTGAATATATATTTCCTAGTTAATCCCACTTCCAAATGTCACTTACTAGAAGCAGCTTGTGCATAATAAAGATCATAATTAGGTCCTTTACTGGATAGGGAACAGACTGCTTTAGGTACCAGACATCCTTGGTGCTCATTGAGTATTGCAGCTCTTAGCAATACTCTGATTATTTTGCAGTTGTAATGATCAGACAGTAGTTAGTTGTACACAGGAGGGTGTTTTATCAGTAAAAGGAACGCATCCAAAAGACCTAACCTTAATTTGGATTCAGCCAATGTGGCTGCATGCTCCATACATTTGATTGATACCTGAGTTGAGATAATTTAATAAAATTGGATTCCTTTTATGGATTTTATTTTGACCTTCTCCTGTAAGGAGGGGAACCACATACAATGACACTCAGATGCAATCTGTGTTTTAGTTAAAATTACTTTTTATTGGCATATGGAGATGATTCCTAACAGACATGGAGAAGTCTCAAGTAATAAAACCATTGCTAACACACATAATCTAATTCAGGTATGGTCTAACACCTAATCTAATAATATATAGTCTGTATGTATATCTGTTTTCCTGCCCTCCTCCACTGCTAACAACTTTTTAAACCATTGGCCAGTTCTTGCCAAGTTTCACAGATGGCTAGAAGGCTCAGAGATGTAAAATATCCTACCAATTTTACAAAAATAAGTACTAGTTCTGAGAGAAAAGATTGCTGTGTGATAACACCTTCTACTAAATATCTCACAATCAGGAAAAAACTTGAGTTATTTTGATTTAGCTATATATTATGATATAGCTATGTAGTTCTGATCTTTCCAGGGCTGCTGTGAAAAAAGGTGTTAATTGCATCACAAAGGGACAGTCTTCAAAGTTAAGATGGTTGGCAGTTAAAAAGGACTTCAAATAATGCATTTTTGCTATTCCTGTAAAAGTATGATTTTATATATATCTTCCATTGCTTGGGGGGGGGTTGGTTTTTGGGTTTTTTTTTGGGGGCGGTTGGGGTTTTTTTGTCTTTTTCTTCTTCTTCTTCTTCTTCTTCTTCTTGTCATTTTTAATTTACCAGTGAAAAATTGTGAAAGTAATTTTCTTTCTTATTCCTCCCTGGACTAGAAGCCATTCAATGTTATGCCAGAGTGCTTCCACAAAATGGTAAAGTTGTTCCTCAATTATGCAAGTACATGTGGAAGGAGATTTTGTTGTTTCCTTTACTGGACTTTTTTGAAACTTCTGGAGTATTATTGTGATTATTTTCTTCTTTTACAGTATGTTTTTGCATTACAAGTAGCTGAAAAGCTATGAAGCAACTTTAAGAATTGTAATTTGAATTAATTAGAATTTATCATTCAGAAGCTGAAGTAAAAAATAATTCTGAATGGAATATTGATAACTAAAATCAAATTCTAGATATGGAAAGTGTTTAGAACCTTCTGATATGAGAACACGGTAAGAAAATGTGCTTTAAATACAGAAAACAAAACTCAAAATTCAGCAAAAGTAGAAATGCTTTAACCTTTGACATCAGCTGAAGGGAGTGAATGTGGTCATAACAGAAGGAATCTGCCAGAAATGTGAGAATTTATGGACTGTGGAAATAAAACTTTTAATATCCTATGGAAAATGTTAGGGAAACATTTTTTACTTCACGTGAAACACAATTTTGCAGTCAAATACCTATTTAAACATATTATTTACAGAGTCATTTCTTTAATTTTTTTTCTTAGATACAAACAAAAGGTTCTGTTCAATATTCAATACAATTAATTATAAATATTCTGTGTTAATATGGACAAGAGTTACTTAACAATGTCTTGAGAGCATGCATAACATAGCACTATCAGCTAAACATACCAGTGGAAAACTTTATGTGATAGTCACTTCTTAAAGACCAAATGTAGATAGCCCAGAAGTTACAGATAGCTTAATTTAAATAGTAGTTTTTTCAACAATTCACTGATAGGTTATGCTTAAGCAGAAGATGGGACACTCTCCACACTATGGTTCACAGACTGACTGACAAGTAAAGAAAGACTTAGGTACCAGAATCAAACTCTGAAAGTCTTATTTTGTATAGAGAATGAAAAATTAATAAATTTTACATAAGGTTGTGTAGGGAGTGGATATATTTTTATTTTAATGCCTGGACACAAATATTTATGAAAATAGCAGAAAATCAGACTCCAAGAGCTGGAATTTTGTCCTATAAAAGACATTGACTTATGATTATTTCAGCATATAAATATTTGCAAAGCATTAATCTGAATTTGTACTTGTAGCAAAGAGTATCAGACATTGAAACCATTCCAAGCCCTGAAATTCAAATTCGATTAATAAACTGTTTTTTTTTTTTTGAAAACATGTCTTAGGGACTCACTTAATTTTGACATTCCTAAAACCATCTTCCACCACTACTTTCTTATATGTGAGTTTTCCAACATTACCACCACTATTTATTTATTTATTTATTTATTTATTTATTTATTTATCATCCTAATTACAGTCAGAGTTTGAAACTTTCTTGTTTAATGTAGACTTTCATGGTTACTCATTATTTTGTACTTAAATTATATAACCAGGAAACATTCTTTAACAAAATTTTGAATTTTTCTTTGAAGGGCCAGTTGGTGTTGATTCTGTTGTAACTAGTTTCAATAAGCCAGCACTTTATCTAAGCCAGAAGGTGAGCGTGATGCTTATTTAGTATGTAAATACCTGATATTTTCCATTTTCATTTTCACTGTACTTGATACCAACTACTTCTTTCTTTGGTCATAAGTAGTCCAGTTTTGAGGGAGCAGAAACTTTGAATGTCCTTGTGATCATATATTTTATTTCTCTGTTTTGGGAATTGTTTTTCATTAGAATGTTAGAATATTTTTCATTAGAATCTCCAACTAGACTTTTTTATAATGATATCACTTCCATCATTTCAATCTGAATTGAAATAGAACATCCGCCTGCTTTCTTTTCTAATCCTGAATTTTATGTTTTGGTAAATACACAAAAAAAATTGGTAAAGCATTTTAAAATCTGAGAATATTGCTTTAACAGCAATTGTTGAACTATCCATTCTAATCAAATGTATCAGCACTGGTTATTCAGGAGGTTTACATAAATAAATAAGATGTTTTACCACATGAAAATATCTTGCTTTCTACTCATGTGAAATAGCACCCTTTTCAAAAGTAGCCAGTAAAACCTGTGTCTGGAAAAAAGGAACCTAAAGTCTTAAGAGCACAAAATTTTATCAACCACACGAGGCATTTTAGGAAAGGAAGTATAAGGTTTTAAAATCATTATATTTCACAGAATCAGGAAATATCTTGAGTTGGAAGAGACTGCTAAGTCCAGCTCCTGACTCAAAACAGAAAGTATTCCTGGCAGCCTAAAACTTAAACTACACACCTTTAGGGTTTGACCAACTCTTTCTTTAATACTTACAGGTCTGGGGCCATGATTAGTTCCCCTGGGGACTTTGTTCCAGTGCTCTACCACCATCTCAGTAAAGAACTTTTTCCTGATATCCAGTCTGAACATTCCATGATGTAGCTTTAAGCCATTCCCTCACACTGGGTCACCAGACAACAGAGAAGAGATAGATCACCAAGTCCCTCTCTATTCTCCCTCACAGCAGGGGGATGAGGCATCCCTCAGTCTTCTCTAAGGAGAGTACACCTAGTCCCTAAAGTCATACCTTCTAGGCCTTTCACCAACTTTGTTGCCCTCCTTTGAACAAATTCTGTTTTTTTTTATCCTTTTGATATTGTAGAGCCCTGAACTGCACACAGTGATGAAGTGAGGTCATGCCAGTGCAGACTAGAGCACAACAATGCTCTCTTTCAGCTGGTCAGCTCTACCATGCTTAATGCTCCCCAGGACAGAGGTGATCTTTTTGGCCATCAGTGACATTGTTGACCAGTCAGTCTTTCCACACCCCTTGTACAAATACTTTTCATGCAGAGTATCTTTGCTTTTTCCCCAGAACATAAACAGTGAAAACCCTCAGCTTTTTCTGTGAGATAAATAGTTGGATAAAGACACTATAGTTCATTTTTATTTTTTGCCTATTGCCTATTAGTGCTACCCCTTATGCAGCAAGAGCTTACTGCAGTGTACAAAATGGAACAGCCTCAGTGATTGGGATCATCTGCTATAGAGAGAACAATCAGTTTAATGCACAAAGCATTGGACAGAATATATTTTCCATCAGGCTTACCTTAGGAACTTGGCTTTTCATGAGCTTGTTTGTTCAGCAGATCTCTGTATTCTTCCATATTTTTCTTCTTGCTGTAGATGTAGCAACAGCAATATCTTCAAATTAATTTTTAAGTCTTTCATTACGACTTTGATTTACATATACTGAGGTAGTGGCTGTGTAACTCTATTGCTGGCTGTACAGTTATAGATTTTTCTGGTTGTGCTTTTGGCTCCTAAAGAGTTGATTTACATTAAATAGCTTTGACAAACATGGTACACGTGTTTGGAGAATATAAAATAAACATAATTTTTGGTAGTAGGTACATTTAAAGCGAAAGCACCCATCTGTCTCAGTAGGGTCTGACTGACTTACTGAGCTTTTACCAGAATGCTCATTATCACTCTGCTGATGTGTTCAACAGATGCATTTAAGGCTTTTGAAAATTATTTGGGGGTAGTAGACTTTCCATGTTTTCAATCTTCATATTCTGTCTCAGGAAAGAACATGGGCTAATGTAAATTATGTTTTTGGTTTGGTTTGTAAGGGCCCCTGAAACAATTTGTTGTGACTGTGCTTTTCATAATTATTTAAGTATATATTTATAAACGAAACAGCATTATGGCTGTTAGGGATTCTTGTGCATGTGTGATATCCCAATCTTTCAGAATGACATCCAGCTATCATTAACCAAAATATACTTGCACTTGAAATACTTTCTGGATCCTACAGTGGTGAGCTTAATGCCTCACAAAGTTTAATCTCCTGTCGTTGAGACTATTGACAAGGTTACCCTGCAAATTTGCAATGGACTGCAAGGTGTTACAGGAAAGGAGTTTAAAGTTTTTCCCTTGCTCAAAAAATTATTTGTGTATCTGCAGCCACCATAGGTCTTATGAGACTCTTCCTTGTTCTTTGGAAAACAATGTAATTTTTGTAAATCTTGGACTGTTTCTTTTTCCTCATCATTTGACAGTATTATATAGCCCCCAGTTTCCTCTCCTTGCCATTGTTAAAGAACTTATGGTTCTACTTGACCAGACTGAGTGGTAGCATTGACTCCTTTTCAGGAGGCGAGAAATGGATGTTGGATTTGTACTTGCACAATATGTTAAAGATAGATTAGTGAGAGCCACTGTGAAGTCTTAATGGGTAAGTAAAAGGGGATAAATAGAAACTTCTGATTTAGCAAGTGGGTATGATCAGAGGATATGTGTGAGTATAAGTCTTGCTGGATATTTCTTTCCAGGACTCAACAATAATTAGTATTCAGACGAAAAAGTTTAAGAATAGTCCTGGATATGCTGGGTTTTTTGTCCAGCATAACTAAATGGATATATTGAAAGAAGGAAATAGGCAAATTCTATGTCAGCCAGAAGTTGTCACCACACAAAAACAAATAGCTTGCAGAATGATTCTGATTTATGACCCTTTTTCTTATTAAGAAGAAAAACCAAAGAAGCAAGCAATCAGAAAGGACTATGTAATAAGTGTGCCAGTTAATTTTCATAGCAACCAATAAAAACAAGTGTTTACCTGCAGTATGTCTTAGGTAATTGCAACTCCTGAGTTTAACTTGTAAGGTCAAATTCAATATTTTTCATTTAGTAAAAAAAAAAGAAAGTTAAGAGAAATCCTCTTATCTTCAATACTTACTATGAACATGGTTTTGTATAAAATGCCCCATATAAAAAATGTATTTTTTGTGTTTCAAAACAGATTCATTTCCTGAGTACTCCTTGTAATACTATCAGATTTGTAGAAAGAGAAAATTATTCCTACTTCTATGAGTTATTGTCCTTGATTCTGCAGGTGAGAGAAAATAAGATTCTAGAGAGAGGTCATGGTGCTAGTTCTGTATTACATAAAATGTAATAGAAACAAACATATTAAAATGAGGAGAAATAAGGCCAATGAGTGTTTCAGCTACATTTTTGAAATCATCAACTACTCTGCCTTTACTTGTAACACTTTAACCAAATTTTGAAAAGCCCCTGTCATCAATTTACTACTGTTCTTCTACTGAACGACAGGGTAGCCAAGCTAACACTAAGTAAAAAATGTAGTCTACATGGTTTATCTTGTAGTGACAATGGAAACTTTTAAGGGAAGGATAGATATCAACAAGGGGATATTCTTTTATGTGGATTTTTTTTTCAATGTTATATATCACATCTTTTCATGAATATGAGGGGCTAAGTCGTAGTTATCACTTCCTCAACATTCTCTCAGGCTTTTATAAAGACTTCTCGGCCACAACGTCTGCAGAAAGTAGCCAACATATCATGTGCTCCAAAATTACCAGAGGCTTACTTGCTTCATTTTTTTTTTTGTTTGGTTTGGTTTGGTTTGTTGTTGCTGTTGTTGTTGTTTTGTTGTTTTTCTTTTGGTTCCATTGGTTTTAAACACGTTTTTAGTATATTTCTAAAGTCTTATGCTATCTCTGAGTCTTTTCTCAAGTTTAAACAAAGTTAAAGTTTGGGCTATGCATTTAGTACTGTAAGCAAACTTCTCATTTTGCAACTCAATTTTATCCATAGCTGAGTTGATTATTTACTATGACTGTTCTAGGAAGTGCATGGTTCTGTGCAGGTATGTTTCCTTCCAAAGCAAAATGGGAGAGCAGAAACAGGCATAATGCCTTTATAAAATTTTTATTTGAGAAAATGTAAATAATATCCCAGCAGTAAAATTGATCTGCCTCCTCAATAAACATATTAGATAATCTGTTCTATTTTGGAGAGTGGAATTTTTTTCTGCAATTAACTGAGCATTTTGTACAAATGTCTTGTTCTTTTCTGCATCCTATGCATGAAATAACTCACGGTGACACTGACACGCTTTATCTTCAGAACCATCACAGAATATTGTAGCTCCATTCCTACAACATTGTGAAAGTTGATGCATTCATTTAAGCAAAGCTAGAGCTGTACCTTCTGCCAGATCACACATTTCACAATGTCAGCCAAGAAGATAATTTAGTAGGATGATTTTTGCATACTAAGAATCAGTCTGAGAACATTTGCACTCCTTTAAGTATTCAATTTATGCCTTGTCACTAATCATGAAGATAGAAATCAGATACCTTAAGCTCTGGGCACTTATCCAGCTGGGCCATTTATTCTGGAACATGGAGCACTGTGGGGTTGTGAAAGGGTCCTCTGTCACTATCAAAATCCCAAGCTGTAGTAGAGGGGCCTAACATAAGTGACTCAATGGAGTCACTTATAGAAAAAGCAGGTGTTTTCCTGTAACCTGACAGAAAACTACAGCTGCATTATTTTCATATGGAAGCCAATTTTCTCTCTTATCAGAACATCAATATAATTAGAACATTTCTTATAAGGTTACACCCTAGCTCTCAATAGGAAAAATATTTGAAAATAATTTCTTTTTCTAAGTTTATATATGTCCGTAAAATATTTACTTCAAATACAAACAACAAAGTAGGTAGATAGTATTTTTTTTCTTTGATTATTCATCTCCTAATAATAGAGTTTTGTTTTGCCGATTAGCTATTTCTACAATGGAGTACATGTTTCCCACCTTTTATTATTTTATTGCCTTTTTCTCTGCCTTCCAATGGTCTAACAGAACACAACTATTTATTTTGAAAATTATTGCACTTTTTTGTGCATTACTGAATAAATAAATATAACCTTACTGCTAGTCTGTGACAGAAGAGCTACTTGGTATTATAAGACCTCAATGAGGAAGGGCTTTCCAAGCATAAGTGATTTGAAATATACAGAATTAGATATTTTTTGTTGTTATTTAAAGTTTCTGATTTTTCTTTTTATTATCAATTGTCAAATCCATACTCTGAGTTTTCATGTCTGGTACTAGAACCATCAGATTTTTTAATTTTTTTTTCTGTTTTTGATGGTCAAAAAGGGAAAATATTGTAGAACAAAACGAAAACTGGAAAATGTAGCTTCTAGTCTTTTAAATAATCCAATGACTGATTTTTTGCTTAAAAATATAATTTCAAATATTTTTGAAAAAAAAAATTAAATTAAGAAGGTTACATTCTAATGTAGATATATACAACAGCAATTTTATACAGAATTCAAGCATTCCACAACAAAAAACATTCTCACCTGATTCAGCTGGTGGCTATGTGAGTGGAAAACAGAAAGACCTGGGACCCATTGTGACCTGGGACCCATTCTCTGTAATAATTTTCTTTTGAAGGTGGTGGGATTTACTTTTATACTTGGCAAAATACAGTGTTCTGATAAAGAATTTACTTTGGCTATGACCCTTCATGGTTATTTAAGCTGTTGCTCATCAATATCTTAAATTATAGAATGAAACAACATTTATTTAATTACTAATAAAAAACCTTAAAATTACAAGCTTATTTAAAAACTATGAAGGTTCATGATATTCCATGCAAATTCTTAGTATTAAAAAAAAAAAATAAAAAAAAATCTGGAATTCAGGCCAAATGAAGAGAAAACTAAAATCCCTTAACTTTACAGTTTCACAGGCATGGAAGCAAAATTTTTTTCAACCTCCACCTAATACTAAAATATTTCTTTTAATATTAGAGAATATTACAGGGATCAACATGATGGAATGATAAAATTGCTACTGATATAAACATATATATTCCTCACTTTTTTTTTCACTCTTTCTAAAAGACCATATTCTTTAATTTTAGAATAGTGTTAATGTGTTAATGAGAAATAGGGCAATTGAAAGGGTGCATAGAAGTTTAAAATGAAACAGTTTTTTTCTTGGAAGGTGGGTACTTTTTGCTGTTTTATGTAGTAATGCTTTGAGCTTCTCTTCTGGAGAAGCTATAATCCAGATTGAATCAGAAATATTTCAAGGCAGATAAGAGTAAAAGAGAATGTACACTACAATTAAAAAGTAATGAATTATTGCTATATAATGTGTGTGTTAATGTGTGTGTGCAAAAATTCTATACGTGCTGCAGACCTATGTTTTAAGGTACCTTCTTTGCAATTCAAGGAACCACAAGAATAAATATTATAGACTTACATTTGAAGAACATAGGACCATTGAATTGAAATTCTGTCTTCAGCCAAAAGCTGAAATTCCATCTGCTCAGCTTAGTTCTATGCAAGTTCTCTGAGCTCATTATAGTAAGCTTCATTGAACATTTCCTCTTTTTTTTTGAAATCCCTCATCATGTGATAAAGCAGTTGCAGGACCTCTTACAGAAGAAAAGATCTAGGCAGGTTACCTTCTTAGTTAATATGAACATAAATTTGGTTATAGTGGGATTTGAGATTTGCTCCTTTTTATCTGTCAGTCAAGAGTAATCTCCAAAATTCCTGGTACCACAGGACATTCAGCCATGATTCCTGGCATCACAGGAACAGTTTCCTTTAACCTAGAACCCTGAGGAATCATGTAATACTTGGGATTTTCTCAGATTTTACTCTTTTCCTTCCCTCCCATTCCTAACCCCTCCTCAGTCCACCTGGAAGTGTGAGCATGACTGAAAGAGAAAGTGCGGATTTTACCTGAGCAAAATCTCAAAAATAATTCCCTTTATATCCATGAAATGTTTAGGACTTCCCTGACTATTTGCACTATATTTTCCTGAGTTTCACACAACATTTGTTTTAGCCAGTCACTAGTACAAAGTAAGGGGTCCTCCTCATCTGCATGCCTTTTTTTTTTTCCTCCAAGGAATTAAGGATTTTATGAGCCAGGTAACTTATTTTGCTCTGATGTGTATTTCTTCTCCATTTATTAAAAAGCTGTGAGCTATCTTCAGAATTTGTTTGAGGGAGGAAGAAACAAAACTTGCAAGAAACAGGGATGTTAGGTTAATGTTACTTAAGTCAATCATACCAATAAAATGATTACAACGTGACAAGCATTTACTCCTGCTTTTCTCCACCAGCTCATAAAATTCAAATTAATTCATTTTTTTCTCTTTTTATAGCATATTTATTATAATATTCATAGAAAAATTTCTCAAGTTCTTTGGAGTTACAGGCTATATAGAAAAAAGATGAAATAAGATGCTTCCTAAATCATATCAATCACAATGATTGGACATACAAATACCCTGTAAAATAATTGTCCCAAAACAACCTTTTCCCCCTGTATTATAGGCATCAAAACCAAATCTGTCGCCTCGCTCTTCCCCTTGATTAAAGAGATACTTGTCTCTTTTGGCAGCCCCATCACTGGAATTCTATTTACCCTATATTGACTTAATTAACTGTCCAGAGTTTGCAGTTCCATACTGCAACTTTCCAACTCCATCCAAGAAACTATGGAAATTATGGAGATATTCAGGAACTGTCTGAACACAATCCTGGGCCATGTGCTTTAGGATGACCCTGCTTGAGCAGTGAGGTTGGACCAGATGACCACTGTGATACCTTCCAACCTGACCCACTCTCTGATTCTCTGGTATTGAGGCATTAAGAGGCTTATTGATGTTGTGTAGAAATCTGATTCTCACAGACCCTTATTTATTACCATTTTCCATTCTTCTCTCTGCTACTTTTTGCGTGTCTATAGACAAACTGCAATGCATATTTGTAAACAGGGAAAGCTGAAGGATTAGTTGTAGCCTATGTGATTATCTCATTGTATTTTAGATTACATATTTAAAGAAGGAAAAATCAAAAAACCCAAAACCTTCACCACACAAAATCATCAAAGATGTGTTTATAGAATGTGATTTATATTGATCCTTTTGTCATAAGGACAGTGTCAGATACTTACTGATCCTATGCTTGAATTTGTTGATTCCATTTGCATTTTACACATGAGGTGTTTGCTTCAATGGCCGGAGGATAAGAAAGACCTTTTTCTACTGGACCTTGATGTATACGTGTATAAAAGGGGTCCTAATTTTTTAGTTCCCTTAAAATATTAAGTAACAGAAGGAAAAAAAAAACAGGTAAAGTTGTTGTAATAATAATAAACAGTATTTCAAAGGCCATTCAGTTTTTAAGCCAGTGTGAAAACAGCTGGCTTTGTTTTTGTGTTAACAGAGAGAAAAGAACATTGGAAAAGCCTTCCCTGCACTGAAGTAAGAGGTCTGTGCCTCAGTCTGCTCACGCCATGCTGCCTTTGTAGTAATGACTCCCACACCTTCTTAGAAAGGGTCACTGCTGAAGCAGGTTAAGGATCTGTGTTGCTCATTCAGCTTCCTGAAATGACTAACAAAGGTGAGGTTTTAAATGACCTGAGGTGGATCTCAGTGGAAGGAACCCCTTTTGATCCAGGGGTTCTGATTTTAAGACCCAGCTCCCTGAGGAAGCGGGATGAACTCTGTCCTGAACCTTCTGCTGCAAAGAGTGCAGTAGGGTTCACTGTGGATGAAACACACTGCTGCAGTCCCAACTGAACCACTTTATCAGAAGTAACTGGAAAAAGTGCATTTTTAATTCAATTACATATTCCTGTAACTGAGCCCTCCAATTCAAATGCAGAGTGCCCCTATATTTTCTGCTCTATTTGAATGGAAGAAATGGGAGAGAGACTACTGAGAATGATACTCTAAGGTAAAGAAAAGCTATTTATATGCAGGAATATAAATATAGTCTGAAGGCAAAATCTGCATGCAATTGATGTAGAATATATCATGGATACATACAGATGGATAGAAACTTGTGCATATTCTGATATAAATAAGTGGCTTATTAAAAAATGTGCACTTTTTCCTTCTCTTGTGACCTTTTCCCAGCTCTATGTTTTCCACTATTACATGTATGGACAACAAGGAGACAGGTGCTGTTGTACATAGAGAGATTCCAATTTTAGTTTGATTCAGTAGTCTCTGTTCTGTACAGCTAAATGTGAATGACTCTTTCAGCCTATCCAAGTAATTGACATTAATCCAAACAAATAGTTATTTATATCTATGTTTTGTAACTTTGGTGAATTAGTATTACACACACAAGATACTTTGCTTTGTCCAAATAAGCAAAAATACCATGCTGCTTTCCCTCAGCAAGTAGCATCACTTCTGAGAATATTTCTCTAATAACCTCATTTCACAGCAGCTGTCACACAAATTCAAGTCATATATGATGAATGCACACAAGAAAAGCTGCAGAGAGGAGATGGGTTATTTGATGGAGGATATTTTTGTCTTGAACTCATTTTGTGAGTTAGAGTTAATACATGAACAGAATTTTGTGTGCTGTTGTATTTTCGGGTGTTGTCCTGCAATGTTATTGTTTTGCTGTTATGAAGACTTAGATGATAAAGAGATATTATCATGACAAAATAAATATTTATTTCTGTAAAAGGATACAATCTGGGGAAAAACTAAAGTTAAAGCAAAAAAAATTATTTACCTCTTGAAGGAATTGTCTTGTTTTACATATACCTTGTTTCTGGAATTATGACAGCAGCAGATTGTGAAATTTGTCCTTAAAGAAGATTTGAACAATATTGTTCCTAAAATTTCCCTTAATGGTGAGCCTTAAGAACAAGAGAAAATTTTCTTACTCATATGGTTTTGATTATGCCCAAGTCTTTTCTAAGTAGGGAAAACATGATTAGCATTACCCTTTACTTATTGTGGAATATTCAAGTGAGTTTATCAAAGACCTAAAAATAAAACTGCTCTTTTTTTTTTTTTTTTATGCCTTTGTTAATATTTTATAAACCTTTTCAAAATAAAGGAAACCACAAGAAGTGCGTGCTTAGTTGAATGAGAACTTGTATTCCTGTATAGGTACAATAAATTATTAATTTTTATTTCTGTAATTTAGAGTGAATCCAAAGAAGCAAACACACAGAAGGCTAAGCCTACATAATTTGACCTCTCTGCATGGTTGCTGCACTTTGCATCTCACATTTGATAAACTTCCTTATTATTTGAAAAAGGCAATGTATTTCATCAAGTAATGTATATGTGAGATAATTTATTTTCTTCTGTGAGCTTGTTATTGTACACTGCTTTCTATTGAACATTTCAAGTCATGCAAGTTATGTTAATTGTAAATAGGACAATCTGTGGACTCAAAAGTGAGGTGATTTTCTTATGGCTATGTCTTTAGCAGATACGGTAAAAAAGTACACTGAAGAGCATGCAAAATATTTTTTTCTTTCATTTTTGATTAAAGTTCCAGCTTTATTTGAGCTTACTTGTAGTGATCCTTCTCTCCCTAGTTAACATTTTTGAGCTGAATCAATCCAGCTTTCCCAGCTGTGATCTTCATGCTTCTTATCCACTAACAATGCCTCTGAAGGTGCTGCAGAACCCCAGGGAGGATCTTAATGGGGTTCACCGATTCTGCATCTAGACTTCAGAGTAGACTTGTCTGTTCTAAACATGTATTTTGGGTGCAGTTAAAACTGTGGCCATGCTCACTGTCTCTTTAGCCCAACTAAAGAGACAGTGAGCCCAACTAAAGAGTCCAGTCCACAGGCCAAATATTTGTATATTTGATCCCAATATTTGTATATTTGTATAGATCCATATACAGGGGGTCTTGGTCGTCCAAGACAGAATGTAAGCAAACAGCAAAGACTGAGACTATGTGTTCCAGCCTGCACAGATGAGTGAACAGCAAATTAAATATGGGGCAACCCTCAGAAGAAAGGAGGAAGTGATATGTTTATACACTTTATATAAACATTTTTTTCACTTTTGTGGCCTTTTTCCATTCTGTCACTCTGTTCCTCTTGTTTTTTATTTTAAAATATCTTTTCTGGAAGAATCAGTTGGCCTGTAGGCCTGTCAGCTCCTTCTGAAAGTGTGTGAGAGAAAAATATTCCATCAATGCTTTCTTCCTCTGCTATGTGTGCTTTCTTAGCTCCAGTTTCTGGCAATGAAAAATTTATTTTAGAATTCCAGCTTAAATTTAAAAATAACAGCAGGAGAATTTTTCCTTTAGCATGCAAGAAAGATCTAAAACATTATTTCATTGTACTTTCCAGACTCAGAAACCAAATTACAATAATCGTCTTTATTTTTTTTTTTTCCTCCCAAAGCTGACCTCTGATAATTTAGTTCTCTGGGTTAGTTTAGCTTCTGTAAGAGTTAAAAAAACTTCAAGGCATCAAAACAAAAGTCACCATCTTGATAATCCATATTTCTATTGTAAAAGGCATCAGTATTTTTAAATTAGTGTGCAAAAGGGAATGAAAGAGAAGATGGAGAAAAAAGTATCGATGTGCTCTTCTCATGGGAGAATATCTGCACATGCAATGTATGAGACAGTATAAAGATACAGTGGGACATTTATTTATTGTTGTTTAAATTGCCTTTTATCTATTCCCTTGTGTTATACAAATCCAAATTTGTCATCCCAATTATATATAAACTGAAAAATATTTTATTTGTAAAATAAGTAAACCAGCAAAACTAAATGTCCATCGTCCTTTTTATTTTTCAAGCTGACCATCTGCCTGCCACTTGAGGGGGTTGAGTGAATAAAAGAAAATAAAGTGGTATAACAAATTTCAAAAAGCCAGTTGATTTAGGTAAGTGATGTACCTGGTAGGATTTATCAAACCAGTTTAGATTAAATGAATGGCTCTATATCTTTAGATCATACATAGAAGCAGATACAAATGTCACTTGTGCTTAATCATATGACACCTCTGAGTAAAATGTTACCTGTCATATTATATGTGAAATAGATTTTAAGGTTTTGATGTTTTCATCCACTGAGAGACAAGAAAAAAATATACGCTATTTCATGGTATTTAAGCTGTGGATCTAAAAGAAGGAAAAAACCCAGCACTGAGGTTTCTATTCCCATAGAGTTATAGGATCAAAATGGATTGTTTGAATTGCAAAAGTGTTTGGAAGGTAGAACAGTCTTTGAGGTTCAGACAAGTTAATTAGTGCAGGAACAGTTCTTTTCATAACGAATGAGCACTGTGACATTTTATGTTAGCAGTAGCTGTAATCATCTCTGCTAAGGAGTGGCTTGATTGCACAGAGCTTCATCTTGGTGCAGTTACAAGCCAGTAAAGAGTTGTCCCATGGCATCAGTAATGGCCATGGGACAGACCAGCCTCGGTTACATGGTGGAAGGCATCTGCTACAAGCCACATGCCCAAACAGAGAGAGCAGATAAATTTTCTAACCAGCTTAAGGAAGTTTGTGACTAGAAAAATCATGGAGAATCTTACCAAATTTGGTATTTTCTGGAAGGGCAACATAACATAACAGAGTGCAAGCAAAGATATGCCTGTTGTGTGTTAAAGACAATTTCTTGACACAAGTAATAGGTAGGCCAGTTACAGCAGATGTTCTGCGGACCTGCTATCCACAAAAAAAAAAAGGGAAGAACTGGCTATATACAGATATATATCTTCTTGGCAGGACCCCATAAGAGTCTGAACTGGAGAACAGAAGCACCATGGGGAACTGATTAGCCTTTAAAGACAATGTCATCAGTTAGAGTGGTCTATGCCAGCATGCAGAAAGAGACTCAGGTATTGCAGAAGACCCACAGGGGTGAACAGCACTGTCTTGGCTGAAGATTAGCAAAACTAGAATGTACACAGAAGATAGAATATAGGATGGGCTTCCTGGTTATTTCCAACTGAGACATTGCCCAAGCGTGTAGAGGAGAGGTTAGGAAAGCAGTAGCTCAGTTGGATCCAGAACTATAAAAGAAACAAGGCTGACTTCTGTGAGTGCATTGGCAGCAAAAGGCAGACTAGGAAAATTGGGCTCATTGCTCAGTGGGGCAGTGGATTTAATGACAAAGGACATGAAAAAGGTCAAGCTGACAGAAAGTTCATGAATTTCAACAAAGGTGAATGCTGAGTGTTGGATCTAGGTTGGAATAATTTGCCATGCAGCAGTATGGGCTTGGTGCCAGCAGGGCAGAAAACATCTTGGCAGAGAAGGTCATGGGCAGGTCTTGATAAAGAAAGCCAAGAAAAGAAAGACAACTGCATTCTGCAGAATATTAGTAAGAAAGAAGCCAGTAGGCTGAGGAGGGTAAACCTCTACCTCTATTAAGCACTTGTGGGACTGCATCTGGAGTACTGTGTGTGGTTTGAGCACCCCATTTGCATAAAATACATTGATGTCTTGGAGGAAACTGAAGCTAAACTGAGAAAACTGAGATGAGGGGGGTGATTGGAGTACAGGATGAATGAGGAGAGGTTAAGAGAGCTGGGTTTGTACAGTCCTAAGAAGATAAGCTGCAGGGAGGGTCTTATTGCTCTCTTCAGGTACTAAATGACAGAAAAGTGCACAAAGATGGAGATGGATTCTTAATGGTGCATGACAAAATAGCAAAATACAATGGGTACAACTGGTGCATGAGAAATTTTGGTGAGAAAAACAAATATAATGAGAACAACCAAATAGTGGAACGGGATTCCCAGTGTGGTGTGCAATCTCCATATTAAAGATGGTTTTTTGTCTCCATATTAAACTTGACTGGACAAGTACCTGAATAACCTGATCTCCTTGTATTTACTTTGAAAAGAGGTCCCATGAGACTACATAACTCTACTGCTCCTTAGACAGAGCTTAAAATAAGATAGACCATTAAAAAAAAAAAAAAAAAGAACAAAGTGCCATGAGTATAAAATAATTATTTTAAGTACCTAACTTTTAATCTTAAAGTTTGCTTTATTTTTTGAATGTAAAACTACTGTATTTCTGAGAAACCAGATAGAAATTGAAACACAGTACTGCTACTTTGTTTCTAGCACAAATAACAAAAGATGTGTGGAAAAGCTCTAGTTAGGAGCTCCTGAATTTTACCTTCTGATTTTCAGAAAAGGGCTGTATGCAGAAGTATCAAGATAAGCACTGAAAATGCTTCTGACTTTATCTGAATTGAACTCTACTGTGAAAAAAATTCAATATTTTTTAATAATTTATGATGGGTCCACAAATTAATGGAATGAAAACCAATCATACAAAGTTGGGTTTTTGACCATATTTTGATTTTCCACAGTTGCTAAAAGATCAATACAGCATTTTGTATGACAAATATTTTTGTTACATCAGAACATCATTAAGTTAAAACCATTTCCTCCATCCCTATTTTAAAAAAATTATGACTTTATTGGAAGTAGAGCCAGGATTTTAATAACACTTTGTCATTTCACTGCACTATTTAAACAGAAAGAAATAACAAAAATATTCCTGGTAAACCTGAAAGTGAATTTCCAGTAAGCATTCTTAGTCACTAATATTTCTAGCAGTATAAATGTATTTTTCTTCTACTAGAAATATCTGAATATCTGAAGATATAAATAAATAAATAAATAAACTACCAGTGGTAATTAAGGCTGACATGGGTTTTAACAGAGGCATTGAGGTTTTTTTGTTGGTTTGTTTGTTCCTTTTTTTTTTAATCCATTGAATTGATTAATATATTCTTATCTGGACAAAATATTCTAATGCTGCTAATTTTCCAGGATTTGTGGGCTCTAAGGAAATACATAAATAATAACCAGAGGTTTATTTCTCTATGAAGAACAAAACAGGACTGTTTCTCTTTAACTCTAGTGATTGTACTGTACTTAGTCTCCAACCTTTCACCGTTTTGTAAAGAAAACCTGATTTTTTTCAATGTGCCTGAAGTACACATATGTATTTACATTATGTCAGTAAAGGAGTATAAGCATTATTTATGCCAATTGAAAGAAAGAATTATTTATAGAAATTTATTGATAATTCTTGATACTGAAGTAGAAGAGATACAAATTTTTACATGATGTTAACTGCAACTTCAACATCATTTTGATAAACCTTAGATGCTTGACTGTCAAAATTGTCAAAATTATAGCCAGGGACACATTAATGGCTGTGGTGTTCTTGTTTTCTACCTAGAAATGGACTGAGGGAGGTGACCTTACTGTGAGATTTGCTGTAAGACTTTGTGCAGGACAGGGGATCAGGCTGTAGCTATAATTTTACTTCCCATTAGCTGTCAGTTAAAATATCTGCTGAGAGGATGTCCTATTCACAGATTTCTTTATAGTACAGCCTAAAATTACATATTTGAACATATTCAGCTGACAGTTACATGAAAGTAATGATACAGTTGAGAGGAAATAAATACTTTGAAGCCAATGAAACTTAGTTCGATAAGTGAATGGAAATTTTCTAAGAACATGCCCTTCATGGGATGAATATAATTTAAACATAGATGAAACGAGAAATAGTATTGTAATTATACATACTGAAGGGCTATTCTAACATCAAGCAGCATGTGATAAATATTTTTTACAGTTTTGGTCTTATGTATTCTGCGATTTTCAGTTTGCACTATTTTGCTCAAAACATTGCAGGCTAATGACTTTCAGACATGATAGTCAGGGTGTGGTGTACCTGAGAATCCTCTAATAACTTACAAAATGCTAAACTTGATTGATTGACTCAACTACTTTGGAGTAATCATTGAGGGTGGGGTGGAGAGGAGGAGTTGGTCGATGGTTGGGAAGATTTTAAAATTGGCAGACAATTTTCTCATTGAGCTCAAGTCAGCTTCATGCTGTGTGAACCAGCAGCCTCTCTGGTTTTGTGAAAAGAATGTCAAATTCTTCTCCTGAACAATTTCAGTCACAGATGCAAAAATGTGGCTGTACAATTCCAAGGCATTTATCTTTGAGTTATACTGAGAGATGGGAATGTCCAGCTCTGATGGGGATGTAAGCTGAGGGCAAGGAATGGTTTTCTGGATCAGAGAGAGAATCACATTTTTGGTAGAAACAGGGAATGCTTTTAGAATCTGCCCTATGAGGGAAATTAAGATTGAAATTTTTTTACTCTGTTGAGCTATAAAGCTAAACCCTGGAATATGATGATTTTCAGTGATGGAGAATCACTTCATGGAGAGACCCACCCAGACAGCAAGAGAAGCTGGAGAAAGATTTGTGTGGTTTATTTTTTTCAGTCTTGGGGGTAAATTGTTGATGGAGTAAAAATACTCAGAAGAAGAATGGCAGTCCCTGCCTGTTAACTTTAAAATCAACATTTGTGAATGATACATGATGTGGAGGTAAATGCATACAGTTTGCAGGGTAGTGTGATTTTTGCTTTTTTTTTTTTTTCCTCAGCATATTTTGTTACTGGCTGTTCAAGTCTTTGGTCAATATTTTGTCCCTTCTTTTTGATCATAAATTATGGATATAATGTCTCAAGACCCTTATTTGGGAAACTGTTTGAGCACAAGCATTTGCTTTTCCAGAGGGCTGTCTCTCTGTTAGAATATACACTATGAGGGAGGATAGGCTAACTTCCAAGGTCTGGATTCAAACCAATATCTTGTTTGCATCCCAACTGCAAGTCTGTGTTCAGCTAAAAGGAAAACTCATTACCAAGTTCCTCCATCTGACTTGCACACTGTTTAAATAGGAACAGGATGTGTCATGACTGTAGCATAGACAAGGGAAGCAATACAGTGAGCAAACAAGGAATCTGATCTGTTGTTTGAAATGGCAGTATCCTAACACAAAAATGAGAGCCATGTCCAGTCCTCAAGATTAGAATGGTGACTGCCATTGAAAAGCACCCTGTCAAGTCACTGAACTATTTTCCTTGCCAATCTTTATTTTTCATGTGATTTTAGGACTGCATGGAAAACACTCGAAAATTAATGAAGACTGCTATTTGGTAGAAAAACCAAACAGTATTTTTTCCTTATAAAATTATAAGAAAAAATAAGAAAGCAGGACTAAGAGAACTTAACCTCTTTAATGACTAATTGTGTTTAGTTAGTTATTTCAGCCACCCTTGTGAGTTAACTATCTTTGCAGATGGTCTTTTCTAGCAACAGAAAAGCATTTTTTAGCTCTACCTTATATAATGTTATTTAGCTATTATCTAAGTGATCTTTATTAAAATAATCTTGAATTATTTTAGGGCCTGTCCCCTAATCATTCAAGCCTGAATTGATATGAGTAGTCCTTTCTTTCCGCATCGCATCCCTTGTGAAAGCAGGATGTAAGAACTTTGAGAGTGTAAGTATATGGTTTGTGGATTTAGATTTATGCAAAGATCTTTGAAAACTTTAACCCACTGAAGAACGTTTTTAAAAGATTTTTTCCCTGCTATAAACACAAAAATTATATTTCATTTTTGTTTATCAGATCGACAATTTTTGTTAAAAAGCTTCTGTCAAGAGAACAATTGGGCATTTGAGATTGAAAGAACTTTAGAAAGCCACCTTTGACTATGCCCATTAAAAAGTTTTTGCTTACCTTTTTCTGAATTCTTTGAAGTAAATCTTGTTTTAGGGAAAGCAGAGACTAGTGTAAAAGAAAATTATTTGCAGCTGATTTAAATCTTTACTGCCATTTATAATTCTATTATTTGTTTTAAAGCATCTAGATGTCAAACTTCAATGCAAAATCCATTACAGTTATACTTCTATACAACTAGAGGCTTAAGTGTTTACCAGAAAATCTTACTGTGTCCCAGGGATTCCTCAAGGTCAACAGCAGTCACCAGGAGAGGTTTCTGTTTCCACTGGCCCTGTAGTATCAACTTTCTATATCCATCCTCACTGCAGCCCCAGAGAAAGAGGAAGAAATCTATGTCTGGAGTTCTTGTTAGGCTGTTCCAGAAGGCAGTTCATAGACTTTAGACACATTTAAGTAAGGGCTAGTTTGTTACCCAGTTGCCACTATTCAAATGCAACTACAGCAAAGTTAAGGTTAAATTCAAGTGCTAGCATCTGTCTATAGCATTCAAAACAGTCTAGACCACATAGTTTAATTAGGCTAAAGTGAGAGGAGTTGCAGTTATCCTTGCTGCACAAGGCTTGCGTCAAATGTTTGTTCCTCGCTCCTTGAGCTGCATTATATATATGCTGTCAAAATGGCAGTCTTACACTATTTCTGCTTGTATTAAACATCAAATTACACTTGCTCAAAAGGTTTTGTAAGGTAATTTACAAAGCACACTTGGTGGCCTCTTACATTTCTTTGCATATGAGTTAACACCGTATAACAACCTGTACTTTAAAACTGTATGTTGCAAAGATCTCCATAGAATAACTGAATGATAACATTTCATTGGGACCTGATGTATTACATGCTGAGATCACCCCTATCTGCATATAATGTGAAAGTAAACTAACAGGAGCACAAGAAACAGCAGCAAGTATTCATGATATATGAAAATGTGCAAAAAAGTTGATACAGAAATTAGCAGTTTGTGCTTATTTATTGGCATTACTGCTGAGAATGCCTTTCTGAACTGTGTTAGGATGTCTAATTCTGAAGAACTTACACTGAGAACTTGAAGCATTTTGATTGAATTACTGTTTAACTGTACTGTTAATATCAGAACCATTCACCAATCCCTTTCTTGGTACGATATTTTCTTGACGGTATAAAATTACGATATAGAGAAATCATTCAGTTCAGCCATATAGTCTATTTTCCACTAAGGGTTTGCATCATCAGAGCTATACAGAAGATTTTACCTGTGGAAAAGTCCCTGGAATTCCCTGCAAGGCTGCACATTTAGTTTACAATTTCTGTATCAAGAGAATGCATATGTTTGGTCTGTAGACAGAGCAGCACTGGCTCTTGAAGGGTAAAGCTAAGTCATGTCATTACATGAGTCATTATATTCATTAGCATTCATTGCCAGAGGGATTTTGGTCACTTGAAAACTTTCAATATGTGACAAAAAAACCCTAATAGAACAGCAGAAACCGAGATTTACTTTTCTGTGTTTGAATTCAAGCATGATAACAGTCGACTGTACAAGAGACCATCTAGCATACTTGTAGCAGACACCATATTCTGTGAATGTACTTAAGGGAATTGGGCATTAAATATTTTTTTTCTGTGAATGATCTGTCATTTGTGTGAACATATTCCTCCCCAATTGCAGGACTCGGTGGTTTTTCTTGCTGAAATTCCTGGTATTGCTCTCTATCCATTTCTCCTGCCTGTTGACATCCTACTGAGTGCGGTACAACCATCTGGTTCATCCCTCACTTCCCCCACCCACCACTGGTTTTATATCATCCGAAATCCCCAGAAGAGTGGACTGTGTCCCATTTTTCAGGTCATTTATGAAGACCTAAATAGTACTGTGGCCCCCACTGGCACCTGGGGTACAGCACTGCCTTCCAGCTGGACTTTGTGCTGCTTGCCACAACCCTCTCTGCCTGGCCCATTGGCCAGTTTTCAACCCACCTCACTGCATTTACATAACCCATACTTCATCAGCTTGTCTGTGAAGATGTTACAGCAGTGTCAAAAGCCTCCCTGGTGAGGATGAGGTAATCAACACCCACTGCTCCCCCCTCAGCCACCAAGCTGGTCTCTTCATTATTGAAGGGAATCAGGTTGGTTAACCACAATTTCCACTTCATAAATCCATGCTGACTGCTCCTGATAATTTTCTTGTCTTTCATGTTTCTGGAAATATTTTCCAGTATTAGATGCTCCATCACCATCCCAGTGGTGGAGATGAGGTTGATCAACCTGTAGATTCCTGGATCTTTCCCCTTGTCCCTCTTGAATTTTGGAGTGATATTTGCTTTCTTTCAGTCTTCAAGAACCTCTTCTGGTTGCTACACAATAACATCAGTCAGTTCCCACCATATTTGTAGATGCTTTCTATCAGGCTTCATGGGCTTATGTATGTTCAGATTATTTAAAATTTCCCTAATATGGTTCTCTTCCACCAATGTCTTCCTTATCCCAAACTTTACTATTGGAAAAAGAGGCTTGTGATTCCTGAAGACTAGTTTTCCAAAAAAGACAGAGCTGCAGAAGTCATTGAGTACCTCAAGGCAAAATACTTAATCAGAAATATGCTTGGTTTTAATAATTTCATAGAAAGTTTTTGTAGACCATTGCCTGAATTTCTATTAGAGTGTTGTAAATCACAGGTTTTCCAGGCCATGTGGGTGTTATATCCATGGAGTTAGAAGGCTGCCTACGCCATGTGTTCATGTCTCAGTGTCATAGCATAAGGCACTAAAAAAAGTGCCATTGGGTTTAAAGATTCCTGTGCATGGAATGCAAAAACAGTCTGAAGGTTTTGGAGGTTACAGTGCACTTTATATCAATGTACTTTGGTTTTTTCCCTTGCTCTGAGAATTTAAAAATACTGATGTCAGATGGTAGCTAATTTTATTTGTTCTGTTTTCACAGTGACTAAACTATACTGAAAAGAGAGTTAAGTGACTTACTTAGCTTGTAAGTGACTTGTTTATTTCCTGTACTTGAAATTTAATGGTTTTATGTTGTGTAAGTGTATAGTTAATGTTGATTATATGTAAACCTTAGATAATGGCTTTCCAAAACCTGCTGCAGATTTGCTTGGTAAATATATTCCCTGAAATGATTTATAGTTATTCTTTTATACTTCAAGTCTTCTTTCATTTCTCCCAGCCAGTGTAGGGAAAAAAGCTGTCACACTAAAAGCCTGATTTTGTTCTGCTCTTGCACATGCAATCCATTTGCTCAGTGGGATTCCAGCTAAGTATAGAAACAAGAACATCACACTGGGGGATGTAAGCACCTAACAGAGACCTGAAAGGTTCCAACCTTAAGCTTTGCTAAAGGAAAATTATCTTAGTGATCTTACTCTGATGTATCTCAGGCAAGAATTAGAGAAAAATGAAAAACCTTGTCTTGCCCACTTCAAACTTACTTGATAATATATGTCATATTATTTTAAATTGTTATCTCTTTCTTTTATTTTCTTCAAGACACAGAAGGTAGTGTTGAACTTTACTTCTTTTCTTAATCTACTAGGAGCTTTTTTTGTTGGCACAATTGGAATATGAGTTAAACTATAACTCCTTGCTCTGCTCAGGAGTGTGTAGCAGACCACAAAATTTAGTGCTGTGTGTTCTGCTCTGTAAAATGAGCTTTAGCCTGTTTCTCCAGTAAGCCCACTGCAATTACTGAAGCCACTCAAGGAATGAAGCCTTTCACAGTTTAAGTCAAGGCTTTGATTGCACCCTATTTTGTCTAGCACTTGGTCAAAAGATGTACTGAATTGTTTCAGACATTTGGTTTTTTCTTTAATCATAAGTGAAAGGAATAAACACATACAGTCTTTGTTTCTCCCTAGTAATAACAACTTCTGTGAAGTGGGAGACATGACTTAAGAAATAATTTAAATAACCCTTTCAGAAACAGCATTTCAGCAGTTTAATTTGGGTTCCAGAAGTTATTTCCTAAAAGTTAGTTCCTCTGTCAGTTGCTGGAGGAACTGATGAATATATAAGGAGACTTTCCTTAGGAAGCACTGAAAATACATCCCTTAGTTAAACTGTTTTCCTTTCTCCTGTGCCCAAATTTTATACACATTTTTGACTTTCAAAGGATCATTTTGGATCATTCTGTTAGCAGAGATTATAATTAGGTGTATTGCAACTGGATATGTGATGCTACACTGTAATTTTTAACAGAACAATTGGGAAAATATTAATAATTATACAAAGCAGATGGAAAGTTCATACTAACTATATTCTTCATTAGGAATTACAAAAATTGCAAGATTATGAAAGACATCTGTAGGAATACAGAACATTCAGCATCTTCTAAGAGACACAACACATGGATGTTTTCAAATAAAATAATTGGTATCTGAAATTACTTAATAAGATTTTTATTTCTGCACAAGAATGAAATATGCACTGGTAAATCTAAGCCGTTTCTGGAGGGTAAGTGTCTAGTCTTGATTATAATATCAGTAAACTCTTACAAAACAAAGAAAGGATGCAGGATGAGGAAGGCAAGCTGGAGACCAGACAGAAATAAGCAAAGTTAGTGGGTTGTTCTAAAAACTAGACAGATGATGCTTGATGCTGCAATAGTGTCTAGTAGAAATTGTGGAGCCCATTGTCATTTTAGAAAAAACTGATAAATCACTGACCTCAACCCAAAAAACCTGCAGGAATTACCCTAATGTTTGTAAACAGAGTTATAAACTCATATCTTTTTCTGTCACTGCAAGAAGGCGAATGTTTCTCTATTTGACTGAAATAAGCATAGTTACAGTAACTGATGTAATGAGGCATGCTTTATTTTACTAGAGCTCAAGAATATAAATACATAATTTCTTTTCATTATTACTAATTTTCCAATATTAAATTGGTTTTTAAAAAATAATTTGCCAAATGAACCTTATAGCATTTTGTACTTAAAAGCTGAAAGAGCAGGTTATACAGTATAAAAATTGTTTACAAATCTTCATTCAGGCCCTCTTACTGCAAAAGATACACAACAGTATTTGGAATACAGAAGGTGGCAGACGTAGGTGGCTGAGGTCCAGCCACTGGAGATTGAGTGTTAAGAGCTTGGTTCTATTGGGTAGATTGCTTAGGCCACTCTGTTTTCATTATTTGGTGATATAAAAAAAGAAGAAAATACCAAAATGCCTTTTTGGATTGTTCTTTTGCAGTTTGTCATTCAAACAATTTGTCTTGGCCTTCTAAGTCCATTGAGCTGCTCTAATGTTCTGCCACTTCATGTGCTACTGATCTTCTTGATAACTCCTCTGATAACCTTTTCTTTTCTTTTTTTCCTTTATTTCCTGAACCAGTTTGTTAGCAAAGTGTTTCCTTAAGGGTAAACAGTTGTTTCCACAGAGATCATGGAATCATAAAATCAAAGAATGATTTGGGTTTGAAAGGATTTTTAAAAGTCATCTAGGCCAACTTCCATGCAATGAGCAGGGAAATCTTCAACTAAGTCAGGTTGCTCAGAGTCCCATCCAACGTGACCTCGAATGTTTTCAGGGGTAGGACATCCACAACCTCTCTGAACAACCTGTTCCATTGTTTTACCACATCATTGTTAAAAGCCTCTTCCTTGCATCCAGTCTAAATTTACCTTCTTTTAGTTTAAAATCACCATCCCTTTTTTGATGTCAACACACCCTAGCATAAGACTTGTCACCACCTTTCTTATAATCACCCTATGTTATGTACAGTAGAAGACAGGAGTTTTGCAGGATATCTCACTTGTGCCTTTCCCTGTGATCTAGAGGCAAAACTGGTCAGTAGCCCCATGGCCTTACTTTGCCTCTTCTGTTTTTCTGTTGGTGATTTGCAAATTCCTTCCTTTTTCTCTCTAGGAGTTCTGAAAAAGAAGATGCAAAAGTATTTCACCCTTTCTATTCCTTGACATTTTTTCCCAGGTCTCTTCTGCAATATTGTAGCAATAGTATTTTATTTTTCCTGGAGTAGCCTTGGGAATCAGAGCATGAAACAACTCCAATAATGTCCTGGTTTGTGCCCCTCCATTTTGTCCCAACTCCAACTCTGTTTTCATTTTGCAGGACTTGAGCACACACAGAAATGCCAAGTAAAACAGCTGTACTGGCAGGTGCCATTCTGGAGATGAGAATTATGACATTAAATTTAAATAGGTGAGGAAGGCAAATTAATTAAGCACTTGATTAAGTACTCTATCTTCAGAAAAGAGGCTTTTTTTTTTTTTTTTTTTTACAGGATCTCTCATCTCTAAATTCAGGTTTCCTGCAGTGCAAGAATACAAATGTGAATAACAGAAAGTCGAAAAAAGTATTACTGCCAATGAAAAATAAGTAAAAATGTATTTTCTTGATAAAAATTTAATTGTAGCCTTGCAAGGATATGAAGTTGGTAGCAGCTCATCTGTGTTTCTGTCCTGTGCAAAGTTACTCAAGTAGAGTGAGTAGAGGTTCAGATCTCACTTTATCTGACTGCTGCTTGCATGTGGATTTTACCCCATGAAATTTGGCATGCCTCATTTTTCTGCTAGTAACATGGAAATAATAGCCATTTTCATCCAGGGAAGATTTCTCTTCAAAAATACATTTTTTAATGCATTTCCACCTATGCAGAACAGGGGCTGTCTCTTTGCAGCGTGTAAGGAGTGATTGTGCAGTGCAACAGGGGTCTGTCTTCATGTTGTCTGTCAGTATTGCCACCAGCTGCTGTGAATAGAAAAACATTTTGTAGCTGGTGTGGTCTTGACAAGAGGTGTGAGAATGATACTGACTTTTAGAAAGCAAACTGTTCCTATTTCATGTTTTAGTCATGATGCATTTCACATACCTGGTGAAACAGAATTGTGCTCAACACAGTGGCATGTCTAATATATAATGTGTTTCAAATGACTATTTAAACTTTAATTTTTTAAAATGCTATCTGGTGTTTTGTAAATGAGGCTTACTGTAAATTGTAGGTCCTTCATCACACTAGTGCTATAGGAATAATACCAGCACATTTTATTTGAGCTAGAATCACAGCTATTAATAACTCTGTTGAATAGCCAATGTTAGCACTGCATTGCTTACTGAAGCCTCTGGGGAATGTTAAGCAATCAGAAGCTTTCAGGTACTTCAGAAAATGTGTTTCTTACAATTGCCTTTTTTTAAATTGCATTTTCTCCAGTGGAAATGTTCAGGTTTTATATAAAAAAAAAATAAAGGAAAAGTTTTTTCAAAGAAGCTTAATTTTGTACCAAGGTGTAAACATTTGCATTTGCAAATAAAAAAAAAGATACTGATACAATTGTAGACAAACCTTGGCTAATCCTTTAATATAGTTGACCAGTGAAGAATGCATTAGAAAAATAAAATTAATTGTTGAGTTATTGATAGTTCACAGTTGGTAAAAAGACAAACAATTAAGCTGGCTTTATTCTTCTTTTTTATATTTTTAATATAATTTTTTGGTACTTTTTTCGTTCTTGTTACCTAAAGATGTTAACTGTGTCCCAGTGCAGCACTCCTGAGAAGGGATTTTTTGTTCACATTCTCGTTAGCTGTTATGAGAAAAAGTTGGTGCTAATACTACCGTTACACTGCTCTTTCCTCTCCCTGAGAGATTTTTTTAGAAAATGCCCTCTCCCTCAGTTCCTTGAATTCTGATGTGTGTGTGGGTTTTTTGTTTTTGTTTCCCAGCAGCTGAGGAGGCAGTAGGTTTGGTTTGGCAAACCATTTGGAAAAGGAGGAGTGGAGAAGTGCCCTGTAACCACTGAACAGTAAGTGCCAGTTTTGCCTGCTATTTTAGCCACAGAAGTAAATAGGATATGCAGATGGATTGGCACGACACTTTTATAATACTGAGAGGCATACAAAAATGTGCACACCTAGAAGTATAGCTACTCTGAAATACTTCAAAAAGAAGGCTGAGAGATCTGCTTGGATGTAATTATGGATCAGGTCATGAGCAGTGTTGAGGTATAGCACGTAAATTATTGAAAGCCAAAACTGAAAAGTACCTTAAGTGGCATTCTGTTAAATTGATTTGGATACTAAGTAGTTTGAAATATTCAATATACAAAGCCTCTAAAATTAGAAAACGCAATTTGGATGTGTGCACACTACTCTGCCCTTGGAAACTAGGAACTAATTGAATAAAGACATGCCTGTCAACAGTATTTGCATGCTATTAAAAACGCTGCTCTGCTTTATACTAAAAATGACTGTCAGCTTTGTTTGCAGCATGATTGTCTGTTAATTTTAATGCTTTTTTGATTCATGTCAAATTAAAATTTCAATTTCAAAATGCAGGTGTTAACTGCTTTCAATTTGTCCACAGCAGAAAATGTCTCTGTAGCAAAAAGCACTATATAATAATGAATATTACAGGATAGATTTGGATGTGAGAAGCTGAGCTATCCTAATGACCACTAATGAGTGAAGCTCGGCTCTGGCAGCATTTAAATGTATTTGTGAGTGCATTATGCACTTAAGCTGTTGTTCGAGGATAGTAACAAAAGAAAAATATTTAAAATTTACACTTAGCATGTAATGCATTAAAAAATTGATTATGGAACAAGTTAATTTAAAATGAAATTTTTGCTCTTCTTGCAATTGAAAATATTCCAGCAACTGAGGCAGAAGTTCATAGCACTAGGTTGTACTTTTGTTAGCTGAGGAAATATGAACATGGCTTTAATATACTCTACTGTATTTTGTTTATACAGAAGTACAGGGAAGGAGAATGCCATAAGACCTCTCTGACAGTGGAACAAACTGCTCCCTTCATATTTTTGAATACACAGAATATTGACCCTTTTAGAGCAGCAAACAGCAGCAAAATCATGCAGGAAATTAAAAGAACAGTGTCATGTTTCAGTGGAATAGAACTAGCTGGAAAGAGAATAGAGTATTTTTTTTTTTTTAATGTGCATGTACCTAGGAAGCAGATTAGACCCAGTCAAATCAATCTTCTTGTTCACTGTTAGTATATTTATGGCTCTCACCTATGTTTTCTCTCTTCATTTTTGTGCCATGTCTGACGCTCATTTATTTCCTTGGAAAGTCATATGCAGCACAATAGCCAGAGAAAGACTGATTCAGCTAAAAAAGATGAAGGGTTTTCTGTCCATTAAGTGAACTAGATTGAATTGAGATGGTAGGAAATGAGAGGAAAACCAGAGGAAGTGGATCACAAATTTGACCATTTCAGAGTGTTGAAGGAAATCCTCTGTCTTGCCTAGCTTCAAACTTCTTCCATCCACAAAATTTAGTTTCAATACTTCTGCCTTTGAAGGATTGCACACCTTCCTCTGCTGTCTCCTTGGGTTTTGGATGGAAGCTAACTTCAGCTCCTGAATAATGAATACTGGTTTGCTAGGGAGGAAGGGCGGAACTGAAAAAGTGAGAAAATTGATAAATGACACAAGCTAGAAGGGTTGTGGGATTTTAATGGAACAATAAGTGGTGTGTTTGGCTTTTTTTTTTTTTTTCAATAAATATTACATATTTTAGGAATTAGTGTGATATTACAGGACATCTCTTGTGGCTGGTAGAAATTTGGCTTAAGAAATTATCTGAAAGCAAGTTGCCATGGGGATGTAGCTGCAATACTGTATTAGTAATCGATGTCAGCACTGTGTCATACACAGCAGTCTGAGTTGCAAGTATCATAGAAGTGAAACCATAAGATTTCAGTAAAATGTTGGAGAGAATGATGAAGACTGCAGGATTTATAATCCCTTTACCAGAATTTTGTGAGCGGTAAATAGCTGATGATCTTATTTTCAGAAACAAGATTCTGATCCTAGGTTACTTGTAAAAATCTTGCCCTGCCGAGCAGGATCAGAGGAGTTGCTATCTAAGGGTTTTCCTACACACTTGGCACTAATTATGCTCTTATTAAAGAATTTTATTGAAGAGATGCTACAAAGTACTTGTGCTATGGGCCTGTAGAATATTTTCTCCTGTATTTCCCTAAAGATTATTTTTCAGGACACAACACGTATGAGTGATTTTGTATTGGGAATAAAGATTGATTACTTTGACATTAGCTGTTTGAGGCCTTGTCTGTGCACATGAGAAGGTTCATGATTACTGAGAGTGTTCAGTCAGTGATGAACAGTTGTTCTGATGGTCTGTAATTGTGCAGAGTGGGAGTATATTGACATCAGTAGTACATAGCTGTTACTGTGTTTATTTAAGAAATACTGATGAACTAAAATGAGCTGGATTTTTTGTGTGTTGAAGTTATTATTCTGATGGTTCATGGTATTTTGACATGTAAATTTTTTATGCATTGGATTTTATGGTTGAGTGTTGAAATAGATAGAAGTAGAACTGCCCCATAAATTGTTTGCTTTCAGTCATTTATTTTTGTAAAAATCAAACAATTCACATCTTGTAGGTTGTGTCTTACCACTAGCATGTGTAGTCAGCTTCCCTAGAGTCTCATTTCCTTTCTCCCTGGTGAAAACACAGTAAAAAATGAATTAGAAAAAAATATGGTCTCTAGTGCATTACTTTCATAACACTATTGCTAAAAGCAGCTGTAGTAGATGAGA
This sequence comes from Haemorhous mexicanus, assembly GCF_027477595.1. Lineage (NCBI taxonomy): Eukaryota > Metazoa > Chordata > Aves > Passeriformes > Fringillidae > Haemorhous > Haemorhous mexicanus. The sequence goes on from NC_082341.1 coordinate 78,987,414, forward strand.
TGGAACTCCACCTGTCTATAACTTCTTTATTCTAAAATATTGCTTATGAAGAGATGGTGTTGGTTTTTTTTTTCTTTTGCTTTGCTACCAAGAGAAAATAGATGTGCAGCAGAAATTGAATTTTAGAAATGCAGAGAGATTTTTCCCTGTATTTAGAATGCCTGTGTTTAGAATAAGATAGTGTATGTATATAACCAGATTGAATGAAAAAAATTATTTTGATTTATTACAGTCCATATAATAAAAACAGTGAAGGGTAGAAGATGAAAGGGAGGAAAAAAACCCACTACAATCCACAAGATGTTTAGCTATATAATTGAGTTTTTGGCAAAATTTAGTTACTGACAGTAGAAAATTGGCTTTCTTTCATGTAAAAAGACTTGAAGGATATGGTAAAAATTAATAGGATATTTTCTATTGAAGAAATATGGCTAGGTAGTTTTTAGGACCAAATATTATTTAGACATATTAGTGCTTTGCAATTGTTTTTATCTGCTAGCTAAAATAAGTTAATTGTTACTTTCAGTAGTCTATGAACATGGCATATTTGAATGATTTTCTATCCAAGGTATGTTAAGGGCATCTAACAGTCTATGTATAGTATATACTTATCCTTTAATAATCTCTTTTAAATGGGAAAACTACATACCAAATGTCCTTGTTCATGCATTAAAACTCTTGTTTCCTCATAGCTGGCCGTATTTCTCATACATGCTGAAATTAACAGGGTTGAACTCTGCCTCTTGAAAATATATTGGTCTGTTCTTGACCTTTTTATCAGAGGGAGATGTCCACGATTGGCAAAATCCCTGGTATAGTGCAAATACACTGGGATGAGTTCTCAGAAAATTGGCTTACACATGTATGAGTGCACATGAGGTATCTGAGCACAATGCAGGCAGCACTGGCCTTTAACCCAAATGCCTGGTCATACTGTGGAGCCCAAGCTCTGTCCTTTGCTGTCAGAGCTGGAGAGTTGCTGTTCACAGAAAAAACAGCAACTGCTATGCTGTTCTGATATGCTCTGATACATATTTCCTGTTTACAGACAGAATAACTGGAAATGTAAACATCAAGTTATGTTGGAAGTATTTTGAGTTCCTGATTACATTTTTCTTCTTTGTTTTATTTTTTGTCCTTTTTCTTTTTAATTATATATAGATTATGTAATTCAACTGGGGTTTGTCTGATTCTAAAGAAAATATAAACTCAAATTTTGAAATATAAAATCTAAAAAAATAACCACACAACACACTTTTTATTCATTTAAAATTTGGATTCCAAACTGATCAATATAATTGATTATGAAAACACTTGCAGAAGATAAAACTGAATTTCAGTCCTTTCCCCAGTGTTTTCCAAGAGTACTGTTTGTAGTGTAGTATAACATTGAACACTTTTTTACTATTTTCTCTCTATTTCTATAATTAACGGAAGTCAAGAATATCTGTTTTCTTGAAATATGGTAGAAAGTTTTAGGTAAATTGCTACAAAAGTTAATGCAATCTAAAAAATTTAGAACTCACTATTTTATACATTTCATACCTTATAGAAATAGGTTCTCTAGATTACAAAACCAGAATATTTAATTCTTTGGAACAGTAAAAGAGATGACTGCCTTTTTTGCTTTAGATTATTTAGGGGAAATACTATAAAATATTATTGCCCTAATAATTCATCAGTGTCAATTCAGAATTGTTTTAGTTCTTCAGTATTATTTACTATCATTACTTTTGGATTAAGCATTGCATATTCTTTACTGGAATATTCTTTACTGGATATTTTGTTCGGTGTGTGTATCTTTTCATGTGTCTCTTTTCCTTCTCATGCGTAAATCTGCATTATTGCAATAATCGTATAAGAGCCCTTCATTTTCAGGCAAGGAGAAGGCACAAGTGTTTAACCCCTGTCAGTGTTTCTTAAATCTGGCACAGTTATCTTTTACAGACTGTTCAATCTCAAGACGTGTACAAACCCAAAAATGTCAGCACCTCACAATTCAGAGTTTTAGAAACAAAATGCATATTCAAGTTTTAAATTTACAGCAAGCTGCATGATGATGATGCTTAGGATGGTGTGTAGGAGGTGATTTCATAACCATGAAAAAAAATGCAGCTTTGTTCTGCTCCTTGAAAAGTGATGTTGCCTCATAAAAACAAACAAACAAACAAAATATTTCATAGCTGTTTTGCCAATATAGGTTGGGGTTTGGGATGGAAGATAGTTGCTATACAAGCTCTTATTCCATCAGCCATCACATGGTGTTAAAGATCAGCCGGGGTTAAAGAGTGGCCCCTTAGCCTCCTATTTGCTAAGTTGCCTTAGCCTCCAGTGCAAACAATTTCTCTATGAAGAATAAAGAGGTTGAAAGCTTCCTTAATGCTATTAAATCTGCATCAGATCAGGCTTATGAACTTTTATTAGCTTTTTAAGCTTTTCTAATCACTGTAGGCTGTTTTTGGTTTGTTTGGTTTTGGGGTTGGTTTTTTTTTTTCGTTTTTTTGGGTTTTTTTGTTTTATTTTGTTTTTTTTTTTTTTGATAGTGATCTGTCCTCTGCTGAAGATTGTTGCTTCTTGATAACCAAATCCTTTTTGTTCTTAAAGGCTGATGAGGTTTTCCTAGTAGTCTCACAAACAGCCCAATCCATATCTAGTAACAGTAGCTCTACGTTAAAATATGTGGTGATTCATGTACTCTTAACAGTGAAATATTTATTAACTTTAATCAAAAGTAGCAGATTACAGATGAAATTATAAGTACACAATTTTAGTTATTATTTGTCTAGTTTGTTTTCATTCTATACATTCCAAGACTCATAAAAAAACAAAAGCAAAAAACCAAAAAATCAAAACCAAACCTGGAATCAGTTGAACTTTAAAATTTCTTTTTCATTGTTCTATCTCTCCTTAAATTATTCTCTCTCTAGTAATTCTGCAGAATGACTATTTTCATAAGTAGGATATAACCTATTAAAACTTTTTCAAACATAATTTTCATGTTTATTTAGGTATCTTAGTCTATCATTTTCATGACCTACTTGAATAGAGTACTCTGAACACAGTGTAAGAACCATGGAACAAGGCTCAAAATGGGAATGAGATACAAGTCCTTGCTCAGATATGGACCCTTGCTGTGAAATGCTTTCCATCTTAAAGTGAGAGTGCAATTTTGCTAGTCATTCAGTTCTTTTTCTGGTGCACTTTTAGTGATGCTCAACATCACTAAACCCTCATCCTGCTCCTTGCGGAAAAAAAACTAACTCCAGAAAACACGTAAGTTACGGTTAGAGGCTCTCTCTGAATGCAAAGAATCCAATTTTATTCTATTAAGCACATGATGAATGATTTCTTGAAAGTCTTCAACTCACAGTAGAAAGTCTCGTATAACATATCACGCCTTTATGAACAGTACCATGCATATATGAACAATCTCAAAATGATATTACAAGGACTTACCTATCATTAGACTACTATTGTAAAAATGGAAGACAAATTTATTTTGAAACTTGAATTCTACATTCTTAAGTTTTCCTGGTGAATTTATACATATAATCTTCTCTGTGCATAGAAGCTGTTCTTCTAGTACCATAAAACATCAATAACGTGATATTTAAAATGTTCCATTTTAAGCTAAGTTTTAGTCAGACAAGCCAATTAATGTTAATGAGCTTTTCTTTAATAGGCCTAGAGTTAAGAAACTCTTTTTTTGTTTGCTCAATCAGAACCTAAGACATGATTCTACTGATTAACCTAGATTCTTCTTCCCCTTCTGTTTCTGAGGATTTGCTGGTGGTATGGCTTGAACACTAAATCTCCATTTATCTACCTGTTTATACATTCCTGTGAAGTGTCAGGACAAGAATGAAAGCTAAAATTTCCACAAGCATGAAAGGTGCATATACAAAGTCTGTGGTCATCAGTGGGATTAGTATATTAAACACAGTTTGCTCTGTAAGCCTTAAACTAGTTTGTGAAAATTGTCCACTGTATGAAACTAAAATTAATCTTAAGACCATTAGTAAGGTCTGACTTTGGTTTAAATTCAAAATAACTTTTCTAGAATAACACTTTTTAAGGAAGAAGGGAGGTGACTTATATCTAGACAAAAAAAAAAAAAAAATGGAGGAGTGACATAAAAGTTATAAAAACCTACCTTGGCTGGAATGAAGAACAGGCTCTATGCCTTAGAAAAGAGGCTTAGGTAAAACAGTAAAGAACAACCTGAAATAAAAGAATGGAAATAATTCTTTCTGCTCTGAAAAGATGAGTGAGAATGAACATGACTTTGTTTGTTTTAGTATAAGGGCAAAACTAATTTCTTAAAGATTAATGTAACAGCATTCATTAATTAATATAATGAAATATTATGTGTTCAAAGACACTGTTACATGAATCAAAATTGAATAAGTTGAATTTTTTGTTGTTGCTTTGGTGTCCTTTCACCTTCCTGAGAATAAAAGTTGTGATGATATGGATAGATGTTAGAAAAAACAAGGTATCAAATAGTCAAACAAAGACAAGGAAATGTCACTGTCTTCCTCATGTCAATATTGACTTCCACTGATAACTGAACATTGTTATTTAACAATTACACTGTCATTTTTATAGATATTGTCACCTGTTTTACAAATACCATGTTGTGTAATCCACAGTTTCTTAAGACAGAAAAGACATTCCACTCACCCTGTTCATGGATTACTCTCCCCTTAAAGAAAGAAAAAAAATATACATATATGCATGCAATGCAAACCAGCATACATACAAGAGAATTTTCACTTTCTGATAGAAAAAAAAATGTAAGATTAAAGAAGCACAGACTGGGCCAGGTTGAAAGGAAGAACAGTGGGTCAGCTGGTCCAGCCTCCCAGCTCAACCAGGGTCATCCTAGAGCACATTGCACAGGATTTTCTCCAGATGGTTCTTGAATATCTCCAGGGAGGGAGAGTACACAGACTCCACGGCAATTCATTCCAGTGCTTGGTCACCCTCATAGTAAAGAAGTCCTTCTTGATACTGCCTATAAACAATTTTTAATGATTGAGGTTTTTGGTTGTGGAATATTCTTTTTTTTTCCCTTTTTTTTTTTCCTGTCCATAGCTTTGAGTACAGGAAATGAAAAACTGAGCAAAAATTAATTAATCAGGGGAGATTAGGTTATAAATTTAAACAGACCAGTGAGCCTACTGAAAGATTAGAGCTTGTAGAAATTTTGTTCACATAATTACACACGTACAATATGCATATCTAGTGGAGACATCAGAGTAGCGAACTTGTGTGGTTAACACTGATTCTAGTATGTTGGGCCAAAGAAATGTCACAGAAGCAATCACAGACTTAAGGACATCTGAGTTAAAGAGTGATGTGATGATCAGTGCCTATAATCACCTTTTCTTTATTTGCCTTAGTTTTTCTCCAAGTACACTGAAGCTCAGTATCTCTGGTAGCATCACCTAGGTAGCCTCAGCTTTAAAGAGTGCTACTCAGATAGTCATCTGGGCGTTGTGGACTTTGCAAGACTTGACTGTCCAATAGACCTCCCCATGCTTCTGGTATGATCTGTGGAATTGATCTGCTTCTCTCATAGGTCTCTGTGAAACGGAGCCATTCCTCTTGACTCTGTCTCTAACCTCTCTGTTGCCTCTTTTTTTGCCATATTTGTTGTTTTATGAACAGTTATTCAGTTAGCCTAACCAAGACAACAAATTTCTCTGCAGTTAAACAGTTGTGTGCGGCCTAGAAACCCTCCCCAAAAAAATACTGTATATTATGTATTATTAAGATTTCTGTAACAAGATTATTATTAATAGTGTACATGATTTTAAGGAGTATAAAGTGCAGTGCTGAACTGCTAGCAAAGAACAAGAGGTAAATGTCTTTAATTCATTCTGAAGCCTCAAACATCTTTATTAGATCTCTCTTCCATTTCTTTATTTTTTGCTAGTCAATGGGATGCTACCATACTGCTCAGAGGAGCTCTTGCTATTCCTTTTTGAGAAATAATTTGTTAGGACAAACAGTACATGTGGACTATACACAAGTGGGTTATTGCAAGTTCTTTCTATCTAAACTAAGAAATTGCTCATCAGTGTCTCATGTGTTTGCTTTGTTCCCTGATTGGTGACCTGACCTTAAATATGGGAGGAATGACTCAAGAAATCAGTGAGATCTTTTTTCTGCTAGCAAGTTCCTTGGGAAGAGAAACAGCACAGAAGAAAAGCCTCTGCTGTTTTGGGAATATAAAGGGGCCTTTGCACTGCCTTGCATACCTGTACTACCCTTGACTAGTACATGGACCTCAGATATAAATGTAGATAGTTTCCCCTCCGGTTGAGGAACAGAGAGAGACGTGAGTCAGATTAATGAATCATCTCTCTGTGTTTCACAGTTGTTCCTTTCACAGCAGGTAATGGCTAGCATGACTGTGTGTGCAATTATATTTACAGAAACAGTGGCTGGATTTTATCTGACTAATTGTGTTGTTACTTTGTTGTGCTTCTGACAGTCACTCTCTGTGCAAATCATTTGGGTATAGTTGCAAAAATATTTCTTCAGTCATTGGTTATGTAATTTCATTTTTTTTATGCTGTAGTTTCCATATCCCTGCTTATGATAGGCAAAATAATTTTTTATGCCAACTGAGGATGGCAGTGAATCCCTTAATCTTGTTTTAATGTCATGTTTAGATTATCTGTTCATTGTAGCCTGTGTACATGCAGCGCTCATTATCTGCCTGTGTACATGCAGTGCTGTTTGCAGATTAAGAACTTTTTCAGTCTTATTTGCAAACTTTTCCGATCCCTTTTGTTCAAGAAAGATCTGTTTCATAACTAATTTAACCCTCTTTCATAAAATGTGTTTGGTCAACAGAGTACCTAATCCATTGGTTTGTAGTGGTTAATAATTTCCTGTACTGATTTATGAATATAAGAATGCTTTTTAATAACAATTTCCGGTACTGATTTATGAATATAAGAATGCTTTCTAATAACCATCTTCTGTCACTCTTCCACCAAGAATGACACAGGAACAGGTGGAAGGCAGTATTTTAGAAAGAGCAAAAGGAAAGCTTTATTCAAGAGAACCGCACGATTTTTATAGAATGATACCATGCATTCTATTTGATTGGCTAACTAACAAAAAATCCTTCCTCATATACAGTCCTTGAGAAGAAAAGAAAGATGAAGAAGAAAAAGACCACCTGCAGATTGTTTATACTTAACAAGTTATCCCATTCTTACAACTCCCTAAAAGTTCTCACAAGCCACTGTGAGAAACATTTGCCATTTCTCTCTCTCTGTCCCAAGGCATCCAGAATCTTCAACATTTTTTCAAAAATCCATGAGTCTTAAATCATCTCTACTGTTAACCACTCACATTTAGTGTAAAAGACAGCATAGCAGAACACAGCTCATCTTGCACATCATCTAACCAAAGAATCAATTAGATAAACTTTTAAAAATCCTGCTGTGACAATACATCTTTAACTGCATAGTGGTTCTGATACATTTTCATCAGGTGAGGGTCTTATGTGACCCATCTGTTTGTAGTCTGGCAATGATAAACTCTCTTCTAATGCAAATTTCAAGGGCTGATAGTGTTTTGTTATGGAGCATTGATTGTTTGTATATAAAAATTCAATATTTTTGTATAAAAAAAAGACTAGACCCCCTCGTAAATTTCTAAAAAAAATTATCATTGTTCTTGATTTAAAAAAACCCTATTTTTTCCTGGAATAAAATTTTTTTTAAACAGTTAGAGGGGTTTGTAGTTTTGTGTTTGTTGTTTTGTTTTGTGGTGGTTTGGTTTTTATTTTTTTATCATATTTGGACTCAGTGTGCCTAGGGTCTTTTATCTGGACCATTTAGTATGAATCTCCTTGGTCATGTAAGGTGCTGGATTACACCTAGTGTAATGTGGCTGGTTTTCATTTTTTGGGAGTGGTGCTTCAGTTAATGCTATCCAATAAGAAATCCATTAAAGCTTCTGTTTAGTGATAAGCTATGCACAGTCCCAGAAGAAAATACCCTGATCATGACTTCACATTTATTTTTACAAATTCCATGAATTCCTATTAAATATGCTATTTTAAGACATTGGTGCACAACAAATTTGACCGTCTATTTTATTGTTCAAAAAAGGAATGATAAATCAGATGCTAGCCCAGTAAATATTCAGGAGTTTCTTTTGCCAACATTAAAATCTTCTGAATGCTTTTTTTGGTGACTATTTATTGTCTAAGAATCTTTCAGTTTTTCACACTTTGTTCATCTTCATGTTACAGCTAGGTAGGATTCCAGTGGGTTTTCTTTCCCAGTGAAGTCCATCTAGATAAAAAAACATGACTAATCTCCTTTAATCCAGGTGGGAAGGTGTTTGGCCAGAACTGCTATCACTGGTTCAGCATTTCTGTGCTCTTTTATTTGCAGGTGCTGCTAGGCTGTCCTTAAAATTCTCTTCATAACATAATCAGAACTACACTTCATGCCTCCTTCTGTGAGGAATGTGACACTCCTTCTATTAATAACTGTAGAATCACAGAGTATCTTGAGTTTGAAGGGACCCACAAGGACCATAAAACTCCAACTCCTGGCTCTGCACAGGACATCCCCAAGCGTCACACCATGTGCCAGAGAGCATTGTCCAAATATTTTAGGATCTCTGACAGGCTTGATGCTGTGACCACTTCTCTGGGGAGGCTGTTCCAGTGCCCAACCATCCCTCAGGTGGTTGTGACCTTCCCTGACACAAATACACATCATTTTCTCAGGTCACTGGTCAGCAGAGAGAAGAGATCAGTGCCTGCCCCTCTGCTTCCCCTTGTGACGAAGCTGTACACAGTAATGAGATTGCTAAAGCTCTAATTCATATGATGTCTATTTTCTTTTGTGACCCCAGCTTTAACTGTTGCAACCTGTTCCAGCCAATCAGGTAAATTATTAATGCTTACTAAGTTTACAGGCAGTCTAGACACTGAATAGTGTAATTATTTCTTATACTGGAGATAAAAAAATAAAAAGAAAATTAACTTTTATCTAGGACTTGAATCAAACTAATGCTGGTTGATTTTAGGGCTGCAGCTAGGTTTTAAAGGAAAGTTTGAAATTCTCTATTTCGTCTTGACATAGTAGAACTTTAAAAAAAAAAAACAAAAAAACCAACAACCACAAACAAAAAGCCCTAGAAAATTCAGGGTGTTAATGCTGATTGGAAAGTCATCTCTGGTCTTATCTTCTTAATTTTTCAGTCTCAAGATTTAACACAATATTATATTTTTATAAAGGAAAAGATCTGACTAACCTTATGTGCTAGAAATAAAGAAGAGTCCATACTTGTGCTGGGTTAAAGTTTTAGGTACAAGCTGTCTAAAACCAAACACATAATGCAAATATGAACAAACCCACTATCTGTCAATTTAGCCGCTGAAAACTAGGGAAATAATATGATCTAATTACTTATTCAGCAGTTTTTAATCCAAAAAGATGGCTAAACTTTATTTTCGGTAGTCTTTATGGAAGAGAAATATATCAGTTTCTTTTACTTCAAAGCTACTGGAGCTGAGTCACTAAACAAGAAATAATAATTTAGAAAAATATATCAATAAACCTTATGTAACATGTAACTGAAGTTAAAAGGAATATTTGAAAATAGTATATGCCTAAAATGAAAGAAAAATTGGAAAAAGAGAAACTTTCACACTTTAAAAAATAGCCTGGATTGTGAACACTTTTGGAAAAATCCTAGGTGCTATAACCTGCAGAATTATGAAGTTTTCTGGTATTTTCTCTGTGGAGCTCCAAGCCAGTAAGAGGAATGGAGTCTCAAAAGTGTGGATTATTTGATGTGTGTATGTCAGTCAGGATGGTGTTGAAAAATCCATCACACATTGCTATCTGAAATAATTTAAAAAAAACTTAATGCGAACTCTGCAGCTAAACGCTACTGTTACCTTTGAAAAATCCCATGGGGAGAGAAACTTATTTTTAACTTTGCAGTGACTATTCTTTGGTATCTAATTACAACATTGGGGCATGAAAAACCCACATCTGTAATGCTAAATTGTCTTTCTGTTATGTAAACTTCTTTTCAGAGGACCAGCTAGATTGCTTAACCATGAGAAAAATTTCTCTGTTGCTTTGTTTTTGCTGTTTTAGAATGCCCAAAAATATGTGATTTCTCTTTCTTTAATAGTATTCTAGGATATGTCTGCTGGTTTTTGTTTCTTTCTGAGCTTTTGGTATAACTGTTTCTTTCCTTTTAGGTAGATAGGAGAGAATGGGTGAGAAAAAAACAAAAAAGGAGGGCATTTCTTTTCCTCTTCTTGATTTTCATTTGGACAATGTCAACCAGAGTGATGTACTCATCTAAGTAATTAATTTTGTATAATGTGTTTCTCTGATTGTAAATTGAATCTGAGAATATCCCAGCTTTTTGCACACACTGCATAACAACCTGTAGTCATTAAGCCTCTACAGTTGTCCTTATACTGTTTTATTTCTTTCTATGGTATATATTTTTTTAAAAACTTGATACCAAATGCGTCAGCAGTTGGCTTTGTCTTTGAATTATATGTGAAAATGTGGAAGTTAGAAGAGTTTTTTGGGTATGAAATGTAAAAATGATAGGAAAAAATATACCAGCTTTGTACTTCCCTTGCCATTTTCAGCATACCAATTCCCAGAAATATATATTCCTTGTGGAATTTTGTTCCATGATTTTTGTTAACAATTAATATTTTATTTATTAAACTGTCTTCATTTTGAACTGTATAAAATATATTTCTTACATTTCATAGACATTGTACTGCTGGATTTTTCACATCTTCTCTAACAGCTTCAGCTGTTTCCACTTGAACTTTTCTAATCTACTTCTCTGTCTTGATTTGTTTTCCAGTGATTTCATAGTCTTTTATATATTTTTCTATTTTTTCTCATGCTACTTGGGTTTTTTTATAATGTATGATTGTTTGTTGGTATTTTTGATTCCCCTATCCACCTTTTCTTCCCACAACAGAATTTCTGTTGCCATACGTGAAAGAACAGTCTTTATTTTTCATGGAGGTGCCTTTATTTTTTTTCTTGTAGTTGTTTCTATTTAGTTTGTGAAGCGGAGTTTATGTAGAAAAATTTAATGGGTAAGGAAATAGTTGGTATTAGATTGCTATAGACACTTTTTGGGTTTTTGAAAATAGATATGCTCTTTATCAAATGCTGTGTGTAAATGTGAAAGAGTGGTACAAGATATAACAAGTAACACCCCTTGACACTGTACAGTGATCAGCTAGAATTGCTGGCTTAAAGATGTGAGGAGAGGGGCTTTCAATGCTCTTTTCTCTCTATTTCTTTAGGAAACTGATAGATTTCCAGAATGATAAAGACTATGTTTCAGAATAGTAATATACCTACAAATAATTTTAGCAATAATTTAGGAGTTTGATATCTCATGCAATTATCTTACCAATTAATGTAAATTTCCATATGCTATTAAAGTAAAAAAGGAGTCCAGTTTCCCATTTCTAGAAGGCCTGCCAATATAGAACTATATTTAAAACATATTTGGTTGTTGGAATCGCTATTTAACTATTTCAAGAGCATTTTCTTAATTAGAGTTTTCTTAGTTTTCAGTCTCATACACATAGGTAGAACTAAAACAACAAAAAGGCAAGATAGTAACATGTAATACAGTTTTGAATGCATTCCAAAACAGTTTTGTCACTACTTCTGTCAGATTGACTTGCATGTGCAGAAGACAGACAATTTTATATTGTGTTTCTATTACCTAGTCCAGGAAGAACTTGGTGCTTCAGTTTATTGTATAACTTCCCATAGCTCAGCTCTACCAGCCTTGGGAATAGCAAATGGAGATCAACTACTGATAAACAACTTTCCTTCATCTACCTAGAAATGTCACTTTTTTTATCTGCCAGTTACCTGAGGTCTTCAGGAATACTGTATGTTCTCTTGGCAATCTATCAAACTCTTCAAAGGATGCAACAAAAAATCACATTCAATTTTCCTCTCTGACACTAGTGCATTATTCTGCCTTTGGTCTCCAGGTGAATACACCATTGTTTCTGCAGCGCTGAAGGATATAATATTGGCAATAAACAATAAACACATGCAATCCAGGACGCAAGATTTTTTTGTGTGTATATATATATATATATATATATATATAATATATATATATATAAATGATAGTGATTTGAAACTGTTCAGATTTTGATAATTTTTTTTTTTTTCTGATAAGAGGAGATTTACAGGGCAGGGGGCAGAGAGAGAAGTCAGAAAGCATGTAAGCAATTTATTATTTTTTATTACAAGCTCCATAGCTAATTGTCACTCTTTCACCATGGAACTTAAAAAGGATGTATAAAAGATAGGTTGAATTGAGCTAAATGTGAATCTGCAAAAGTTGATTGTTCAGAAGAGTTCAAATGGGTTTCAGTTTGATGGAAGTCAGAGGACACTGAGATTCAGGGCAAATACCCATTACAAAGGATGCATCTTCTTGTGGTGGTGAAACATACATATTTTGCATCACTATGCTCGTGTTAATTTCCTGGGAATTCATTATAGAGTCTTACACTAAGCAGCAACTACTGTGCTGTAATGATTTCCAGCAATGTTGGTGGAACTTTCCCATCTCATCTTATTTAATTATTTATTTCAATTTTAACTCACTCTGACAGTCTCTTGAGCTACACAACTCATTTTCATGAGGGCTCCCAGGAGATGGCTATAGCACAAGTCTACTCTGCAGTTGCATGAATCTTTATAACAAAAGCCATAAATCAAGGCACTTACTCTGAAGCTGCAGACAAGAGCAATGAGCAGGCAGCATCTCAGTATGTTAGCTTCAATTCAAGGGATTTCAGAAAGTTCATTTCTTTTTTTTTCCTCTGTTTTTTCTTCTGTTTCTTGTCTAGTCTTTGTTTTACTGTTTCCTCTGTGTTAACTGTGTGAGCCGTTTCCATCTGAACTTTCCCCTGTAGACACACCCTGCTGTCTTCAAGGTAGATTTGAGGTTTCTTTTGGGGTAGGTGTCAGGTTGTTAAATGCTTATTCTAGACATGTAGTAGGAGAGTGCTGAATAAGGACCTTTGTACTGAGCATTAATTAGGCTTTGGCTTTCAAGATGTTTACCAGAGGTGTAACACTTCAAAGAATCGACACTTAAACCCCCTCCTCTTTTCATTGCTGAATTTATCTTTGTGAAAATCATCCTTCAGGCTTCATGTACAGTTCAGGATCTGTTGAAGGCATGAACTTCTAAGTATGAGTATAACAGGAAGTAGATATTGCAATGTTTTTTCCAGCTTCTGTCTTTATAATTTTTTTTTTTTTCAGAATACAGGATTTTAAAACTTCAATTTTGGGCTCAGAGGCTTAAAATAAAATATCCTAATTGAATTTAATAAAATAGTTGTTTTACTAAATAAAAATGCATTGCCTCCTAGGTAATGTTAATGCTAAGTTGAACAGATCTTTTTTAAGATGAAAAAGCCCTTCATATTTTGCTGTGGTATTTTGCCTTTTTTTCCCTCCAATATACTTAAATATTATATTTAATATTATAATAAAAATGTATATTATTTGTAATATATATTATACACATATACACACATATATCTTTATATCTATATCTACATCTACATCTATTAATATAATATGCCCTTAATATTTTTTCTGGCTCATGTGTGACTGTGGCATAACAGTTTGCAAGCTCCATCTTGGTTGTTTTGGGTTGTTTTGGTTGGTTTGGTTTTTTTTTTCCTATAGAGGACTTCTGAGCGGGAAGAGAAACAAAGTTCTGTTTAGTAAAACTTGATTTGTTGGTAGCTTCTGTATTCATATATGCAATTTCATGAGGCAAGAATTTTCCATCACAACTACTCCCACAGATTTTGCAAAAGAAAGTTTAGTAGTAATATTCTAAAATACATTTTAAATGTGCTATTTTAAGAAATCTCAATGAACTTTACGTGCCATTTGTAAGGATTTTACCTGCTGCTTGTGGTTTTATGAATGCCTCCCAGGCATTTCTCAAGGTTGAAACAAAGGGAAGAAAAATAATACTTGAATTGATAAAACTAAAGAGTTAATATTTTGTGAGACACTCCTTAATTTTAATGTGCATCTAAACTATGATGACCAATCTATTTAAATAGATCATCTGTATATATAGAAATCTATTCAAGGAAACTGCATGCCTCAAGGTAAAAAAATTATTTCTAACATAAATCAGCAAAGAATGCAGAGAGGCAAGGAAACTAAGAAAGAAGCATAATATACTCAGAAACAAATGTGAGACCCAGAAAGGCTGGATTTCATACCTGATCTAACTTAGACATCATACAACATTTAACTGAAAAAAAAATCCTATTAAATCACATTTGAACTGAAAAGAGACAATAATTCTTCATGTTGTATAAATCTTTTCAGAGATGGAATGCCAGAATTTTAAGGGAATGGTGTCTTGGACTTCATAGGGATTGAAACGAGACTAAAGCGCTTTGGAAGCAAGAAGATGGGTAATACTAGATGACTAAAAATTCATTTCTTCAGTTGAAAATGCCATATAGAGTTTCATTTTGAGCTCCTGCACAATCACAAGAGACTGAAGTTCTTTCTTAACTTCAGCAAACCCCACTGTGCTGAACTGAGTACTAGCAATGGAAAATACATCCTTTCTGTCTATTTCTAATGTACAGTAGTCTTGAAGTATTCTTCCATTGTTCTGATGAGGAATTGTTTTCAGCTAAGAGGCTGGGGATTCCATTATTGTTATGGACTTGAGAGAAACATAAGTTCAAAAAAATTGCAGCCAAAAGACAACTAATAAATTTTCTTCCACTGCAGTATTGTTTCTGTCTGATTTCTAAATTCTTTTTTGGTTCTTCGTTAGGGGTTTTGAATTTATTCTGTTGGGTTCCTATGAAACTTAGAAGTAAAATTAGTTTAATTTTGTTTCTGATTATGTAGCTTATGTTTCTGTTTATGTAGCTTTATGATACTCAAAGAAGACCAATATTGGAAGAGTCCAATTTTTGTAGTTTCAGTTGCATGTTTTCAGACTCCTGATGGACTGACTGATTTGGAGATAATCTTTAACAACATCAGATAACTGAACATATGGTTACTTTAATGTAACTGTTTCTCTAAGGTTGAAGAAATATTTTACTTTCAAGGTACTTGGAGTATTTTACTTTCAAGGTACAACTTCTGCATATGTTCACATTTTGTTGTTGTAATAAAAGAGGTTACATTTTCCTTTTTGAGTTTGGGAAAATATTGTCAATATACTGAAAATACTGACATCAAAACAACATGAAATTCCTGTCAGTATGACATAATTTTATCATGTCCTAGATGATATTGGTTTGAATTTATATAAAGCACAAGATGCAAAAATGCACATTTTGACTGAAGCTTCCTGTCAGTATGCTCTAGTATTGACTCAGAATTTTCAAATCCCATTTTGGTGGCATTCTTTCAAAACCCTTTATAGACTAGGTATTTTTCATCAAGCTGGATATCTGTGTGGTGTATAGAACATCAAAAACTCATGTGAAATTATTTAGCAATCACTATTTAATGACATTGTAGCAGTGATTTTGTTCTACTGCCAGGCCAGGTCAATGATTTGAAGGTAAAATCCAAAGGGGCTATTCTGAATCATCCAGGTTTTAATTATGAGCGCTTTCACAGCCTGTGGGAGTCATGCTGTCTTACTGTATTTTAACATAAATAATCAGGAAATGCTTTTAAAGGAAGCATTGAAATGAAATTTTAGTTTGGATGACAGTCTTTGAGTGCTTAGTACAACTTTGAGTGTAATCTAAGGTCAGAAACCTGAAAATTGCTGGTTTTAGTGATGAGTAAGAATCTTTCTTTCCTTTTCATATTAGATAGAAAATGGTCGGCCGTGGAACTCTATTGTGAAGACCTCAGAAGAAATATCAATTTTTCCAGTCAGCTTTTCATAATGTAAATATAATTTGAGCTTTCCCAAATGGGCAGCTAAACCATGAACAAGCAGAAAAACCTAATTTGGACTGTATTTCTGAAGCAGACTCCACCTTCACTCTCGGGGACTTATTGAAGGATTACAGCTGAAAAGGACAAGAGAAAGAAAACCTTGAACAGGAATCTTATCCTACAATGAAAATTACAAGTACATCTTGTATCTGCCCAGTCCTAGTTTGTCTCTGTTTTGTACAGAGGTGTTATGGAGCTGCTCACCATGGCTCCATCAAGGTGACCAGAAATCAAACCAAACACATAGAAGGCGAAACAGAAGTGCATCATCGTCCAAAGCGTGGATGGGTGTGGAATCAGTTCTTTGTTTTAGAAGAACACATGGGACCAGATCCTCAGTATGTAGGAAAGGTAAGGTTCTCTTTTGGCTTTGGTTTGTTTTTTTCCATTCCTTGAAATGTGGCACTGATAAGAGGCAGATCATTTATCTCCTTAGATGGCACCTCCTCTTTTAAGGGAAGACACCTCTTGGATTGCTACATATATTTACAATGAACTTGCCAGTTGCCTGTGAATACTGTGTTTATTACCAAAGGGATGAATAAAAGTATATAGGATGAAGATACTGAAATATGATAAAACAGTTTTTGTTCTGAGCTCAGCTAAACAGGGTGTGTGCAGTTGATCCTGTTACACCAATTTCCAGAATCCTAAATGCATGAGGTCACTGCTAATGGCTTTTCCAGACCATTTCAGAATTATATTCAGTTCTGCTTCAGGGAATATTACAAATGCAGTCCAAGCTCCATAGGGTATTCATTCCACTCTGAGTGTAGGGTGGAAAAAGTCTCCTCCAAAAGGAAATCCTCTGTGGCTTATTTCATACTACGAGATACAAGGTGTGTTTCTTGTTAAAGTTCCTCAGAAGTCTGTGAGAACAAGCCCTGCATTTGTATTCTAATGTATAGAGTGAGCTTCAGACATAATGTTCAGTCTAATGTAATTGAACTGAAGCCTGGCCAGCTGAAGTCTGATTCATCATGTGTAATGTTGTCTGAAGAGCTTGGGTTTTAACTTGCATTAAGTAACACGTAACTCTCCATATAACTTTAACCCATGATATATGACAGAGGAAGTTTTGCTCTCCTTGAAGACTGTCTTGCTGCATTATGATAGAATTTTTTTATTAGATAATCTACATGAGTCTTAATTCCCTTAATGAAATCAGAGAAATACATAGAATATGAGGGGGAAAGTAAGATGGTTAATGAGGAAGAGGGCATGGAAAAAAAGAATTATTTTATTTTAGTTTCCCTTGAAATAAGAAATTCTGAAAATTATATTGCAGAAACTGATGCAAGGGAACCAGTAGCCTCTGAAATCACAGATGTCTGGTAGTGAGGGCTTCGAAATTTGAACAGTATCTTCTGAACTAAAAATAGGAAGTGGAACAACTGTATTTAAGAAACTGTTAACACAAAGGCTGAAAAAAAATTCTATTATGCCAAACTTAGTAAAATAGTAAGTATTTCAGAATGTCAACAAATGCTGAGATATGTGAAAGAAATGTAAACTGAGAAAGGACCTTTCTAAATGGAGGTAATGATTTGCATTGAAAGAAAAGCTTTTAAAAGGGTAAGGGGATGAGGAAATATGCCTTCAGACTGCTTTACACTGATTACCATTTTCATAAATTATTTTGGAATAGAAAAAGTTTTGCAAAAATATTGTTGATTCAAAGCTTTGCAGAAGAATCAAAACATTGTCTGGAATGAGCTAGATATTATGAATATGGTTTGGATATAGAAATAAAGAGTAAACCTTGGGAATATAGAACAATGAAATGAATTTCTGTTATACTCTGTGATTTTTTGTAAATGAGAGAGGAAGAGAAAGAGCTAGTTACCAGATCTAGTGTCATTTCTTAAAGAAGGTGAATGTGATACTAAGCTGCAAAAGCTGATATATAAAAAAAAAGGGATAAAGGGCACTGAAGACATTGTGGAAAATAATGTTGACCTATTTGCTATTCTGGTTACTTTCAGCCAAGAAAAATGGATTTATATGTGAAGCTGTACAGAAAGAATTGAACATTATGGCTGGGATAGTAATGGAGAATAAAATATGTTTGTTTAATTATTTCCACAAATAATAGAAGAAGGAACATAATATTCTATAAATACACCTCTGAATAAACCACAATGAAAAATAAAAGCTATTTAGGTTGATTGCAATTTTACTTGAAAAAATAAGGTTTTGGTGGCCATGAGTTAATTTAGAATTCACATTTAGTAAATTAAGAATGAAAACAAGAATAAGTCAGATTCTGAAAGAGGTTACTATCAGGAAAAGAAAAAAAATAAAAGCTAAAGTTTTTTCAGAGTACAGCATATTTGTCTTTATGAAAGCATTTATAGACAGGATTGCATGCCAGAACAGAAGCCTGGATTCAGTGAGCTAAAACCTGGTCCCTTTCAATTTCATGTTCTTATGATGCTATTATATATTTCCTTTCATCCTCTGACCACTCTATTAATGCCACATTTACAGAGATCAATGAATAGAATTTCTTTCAATCCTTTGTGGTCAAAATGTGACTGCATGCCTTGTTTGAGGACATTTCTCCCTCTATACTTACCAGTTTTTCTCCCATATTCCTCGAATAATTCCCTCTGGTTCTCATAATTTTTTACTGTGAGTACTTCACAACATTAGTAAACTTGTCTTTGCAAAAGCTTTGTGGAACTTGAAAGTAACTGTACTCTATTTTCCATTTGGTGTGATTATTCTGATGACCTGATTTGAAGAAAAGATTAATTATATTAGCTAAGGCATATACTTTTAATTTAAAAAAAAAAAAAAGAAAAAAGAAAAGGGGGCGAGGGAAGCCTGCACTGAGACTGTCATAATACCAGTAATTAGCAGAATTTCAGTATTGGTATTTTACCACGAAAACCAGATATTTTAGAAAAATAGATTTTTTACTAATGTTGCATTAAATTGTACACACCTTATCAAGGTCTCATTTTACATGCCTTTAATTTGACAGTAATTTTAACACAAAGCCCCTCAGTTATAAAGGAAGTCAATGCCTTTCAATTCCTGGCTTCTGTTGGGTGGCACCATGCTGTCAATTCTGTCAATTATTAATTCTGTGGACTACTCTGCTTCACTGGTGAGAGTTCTGCCATTTCAGATCTGTCCTTTCCCATATTTCATACCCAATTTGGGAGTAACATCACAGAAATCAGAGTCATTATGTACAATGGTGTTACAATGCTCACAGTCATTGTCATGGAAATGCACAGAGGACAAGAATAGGGTAGGCCCGCAATGAAGATGGTAAGCTTTCTCATTCTTTCTGTGAAATGACTGTCAAGAGGATGGATTAATTCACTGCCATCATCATAAAAACAGTGTTAGGACAACAAATTTTTACATTTTAATATCAAGCATCCCACCATTCCTCAGTCATTTTTCCTTTTCTCCAAGAAAATGTCATTTGGAGAATTCTGTATAGAATTAATCCCTATTAACCATACTCACAAGGTTTTTCTAGGAACATGGCGAGGCACAGGTCCTGGAAAGATTAGCTTATTGTAGAAACGGAAAATTATCCTTTTTTAGATATTGTCTGAGGTTCTCAGATTATTGAGCTGGATCCCTGCTGTTGCATGTGGGGTAAGTCTTCAGTGTTTCAAAGTATGTTTCGCTGATGAAAGAACCCCCCCAAAAATAGCTTTGTATTTTAAAAGGTATCTTTAAAGTGTTTAAAACCACAGTGACTTCTTTCACCAAAATTATTAATTATTTCTGGACAGTTTCTGGAAAACTTCTGAATGATCAGTGGTATCTGGAAGTTAGTCCAGATCACCTGCAGGTGCAAGTATGTGTGTGTGTGTGTGTGGGGGGGGTGTGTCTGTGTGGGTGTGTTTGCAATGCAGAATCTGTGGAAATTTAAGATAAAATATCATTGCCTCAGATAAGTAACTTGAATGCACGGACTGAGCTTTTAGTTATATGAGACTTCTTGTCTTTTGTGTGTCACTGGTGTAAATTTCTAATGAAATTATAGCCATGAGTGCAGAAAGGGGCAGAGTTAGTGAATGCACTAGGACATGATGATGAGTCAGTTACCTACTGCGCCAGCTCAGAGGAATGAAGATTTTCCTGCAGAAATGTAGAAAACTTTGGGCTGTAGTACTGCAAGCTTTTACATCTCTCAGTTGTCATAGCTGATATCATTTACATTTCTCTTGCATTTTCTGCATGTTTCTAGGTTAGATAACTCATGTATCAACATTTGGAAAAAATAGTGAATAAAGCATTTAAGGAAATAAATGAAGAAGACTACGTGTTTCCTTCCATAACATTCTTAGTTTTGAACCTCCACGCCTTTGTCTCCAGAGGGTCTGCTCCTTCTTAAAAGGATATTTCTAAAAATCAGTTACTCTGGAAGCAAGTATAACTACACATCTGCTGTTCTTTTTCTTTGAAGAGGGAAGTAAATAAGCAGTGATAAAATGAAGGCCACTATGAATTTGGGGCTGAGTGAGTCAAGCTATTAAGATTGAATAGCAGAGGAATATGATGCACAAGATTGAAAATTTATCTGTGAACCCTTTGGATCTCTGTAATACCAAACCTATATCTCTTAATCCACTTCAGATGACTTCTGAAGAGTAAATAAGAATGACTGACTGTTCAGGTATTCAGATCTGCATTGGTTTTCAACTGCTTTTTTCTTCCCTAGTTTGGGGGATGGCACTTCACTTAGTTCTTACATGTTTACCTGTAATGCAAAAACAGTTTCAGATTAATGTTGATGTAGGAGATAAGGGAGTATGGAACAGTTACAAATGAGTGTGAATATAGGAAAGGGGACAAGAAAGTAACAATTTTTAATGGTCTTGAAATGTTTGTATTGAAAGTAAGATTAGGAAAGGAATCCCAGGTGTTATATTGGATTTACAAGATAGCAGTTCTTTTAATTCATCATTTTATTCTTGAAAACATAAATATAGCATAACAGACTTGCCATTCAAAATTTTTTTTTCAAAGTAATATGGGACATGTTATTGCAATAAGTTAGTTCTAATACAAGACAGTGAATCTAATCTTCCCTGACCAGATCAACAGAATTTCCCATCTCTGATTTAATGACAGTAACAGGACATCATATATGTTTCATAATAAGTGCCAAGGAAAAAACTAAATTGGAGTTTAACAATTAAAACATTTTTGTTCCATTTTAGAGGTTTACATTAAAAAGAAAAAAATGTATCTATATATATCATGTGTTCCAGCATTTTTAGCACAAGCAAATAGTTCCAAAATTTATTTTGATAAATAGGAGTTTTATTTTATCGTAGAGAAAATTGAAAGGAAATTTTGGATGACATAGTCTAAATATTTTGCACATGATTTGTTAGCCGTTTTCATGCCTCTGTAAGGCAGACAAGTGTCATCAGCAATGAAAATAACTTCTCAAATAACATGCATCTCACTTTCTACCTTTTGGGTTGCTAGTTTCACAAATAATGTATTTATATAAAATAATTTTCCTCTACACCTAGGGAAAATGTAGTTGCAAGAACAACATGAATAATAAACCTGGTGTCAGTATAGCACAACATTATATGGCCCCTACATCACATTAGCCATCTCCTTTTCTATTGTACTTTTTACAAAGAAGGTAACTTAATATTCTTTCCAAACTCAAAGCCTTCCCAAATAAAAAGGCATGCACATGTACTTGCTTTGTCCTGAGTTCTGTTTGCACAGACAACTTTGCTGCCTCCTACCTTCATTTGAGAAATGTCATTTGGTTTCACATTTAAAAGTTGAAGGCATAGTACTTGAATTCTACAAGTCACAAAATGCTGTGAACCTTTACATTTTTGGGTTTGGGGTTTTTTTTAAGTGGCATCTCTAAATATTTAAAAGTCATTTGGGGGAAAATCAGATACAAGAGAAGAGAGAGCTTTCATCAGCTAGATCAGTCTGACTTTCTTCTAGTGTGCCCAGCTATATCTGAGGTTTCCTGAAGCAGGGCACTGTCAGGAAGGGGCATTTTGACTTGAAAGAGCAACCAAAGAAATAGAAAAGCATGAACATATTGAAGTTCAGTCCTAGTCCAAAGACATAGGATAAAGTGTTTACCTTGTTTAACTTCATTTAAGTCAACATGAAATTGCACCTAAAAGAAACTGGCTCTTTTATGTCAAAACAGCTACATTAAGTCTAATATGTCAAAGTAATAACTGTTTTTGTAAGGAAGCTTTATAGAGTCTGTCAGTTCTATATTGCAAAACATCAGCTCTCTATGTGAAGGCTGTTATTTAAATTAATGGTTCAAAGTAATTTTGTCAAGGTGATCTAATCTTCCCTGAAGTTATTATAGACTGAAGAACTTGATTTTTTTTTTTTTCTTTTTTTAATATATGTTTTATTTCTTATTCTGTCATGAATTTGCCACACCGGCAGCCAATCTTTACAGTGAACAACGACGTTGATGAAAGCAACATCTTTTGTGTGGAACGGCCACTTCTCACTTAAATGGTTTAGCAGTAATTTTTTGAGAGAAAATCCAGCCTTGTTCCCGCCTTTCTTTTTTTTCCTACTTTGGTCATGAATTGGTTTGAAGTGCTGGCAGTGCCAAGGCAGTGCCAAGGCCGTGCCGGGGCCGTGCCGGGGCTGTGCCGGCGCCGTGCCGGGGCCGGCCCCAGGCGGTGCCGGCGGCTGCAGCGGCCCCAGCGCAGGGCACGGCTGAGCCCCTGAGCCCCGGGGAAAGCCTGGGCAAGGGAGGGCAAAACGCTGCCCGGCAGCCAGGGCTGAGCCAGGGGAAGCGAGCGAGAAACAGCGCTGGCAGCCCCGAGGGGACAGCGGGAGCAGGGACGGGGCGGGAGAGACCCGGCAGGGATGGCCGTGCGGCCTGGAGAGAGCCCGGCCGGGCTGGGATATCCCTGCGGTTCGTGGGAATGGACTCAACGTTGGAGGGAAAAGTGAGGAGAGAGGATGCAGAGGGGAGCCGCCATGGGCTGCCCGCTGAGCCCCGTTCCCCATCTGCCTGTCCCCCTGGGGGAGAAGAGAGAGACCAGTCAGGGCTGAACGTGAACTTAGGAAAAAAGCTGGGGGTGGGGGGAAGTTGTTTCTAGATTTTTTTGCATTTTTTTTTTTCCTCAACGTGCAACTCTGTTTTAATTGCCAGGAAATTTAATTCAATTTCCTCGTGTTAAATGTGTTATAGGTACTAGTCAGTGATCTCTCAATTTTTTCCCAGCCTATGAACTTTGCTTCATCTCATTTTCTCCCTCTGTGATCTTAAGAAAGACTGAGAGAGCAGTTGGGCTGGTGATTAGGAGTCAGCCAAGACTGACTCCCCATGAAGTTGATGTGGTACAACATGCCTGCTCTGTAACTGCATCTTTAACTCATGCCATACTTTGAATGCATAGCATCTTAGCCTCTGAAAGTCTTTATATGAAAACTATGTAAAATAGCCATATAATTGGTGCCTGTTTAAAAAATAAAAAAAAAAAAAAACCCAACTCACACTAAAACAGAAAAAAACAAACAAAAAGCCAAAAACAAAAAAGAGATTTTACAGCAATTGCATCCATCAGATGTAACAATGAGGAAACAAAGATAATTCTTCATGTTTTTATAGTAATTATGATCTTAATAACTTTGTTTTTAAAGGATATTTACCATCTAATTTTAAATCAATAGATAATGAAGCTGAAAGTATGCTGATAAACTCCAGTGTGAATTAGCATGTCAGTTACTTCTCAAGTATCTTCTTGACCTTATTTTAAGAGAGGTGCTCATTCATGCTCATTGTCAGTGTAACTTTCAACATCCACATGCCTTGTTGCCTTTAAAAAGGTTTTGTTGTATCAATTTGTTATTCAGTATAGTTTATCAACTCATTCAGGGTATATTTGTAAAATTACATATTATCTGGGTGTGGCTTGTTCAAACAATGACAGGAACACTTCTGTTGAATGATTCAAACTATAGTCCAAATAATTTCATTTAGTGTATAACAAGCTACAAAAGTTTGAGAAGGTGAAGTAAATTGAACATCAAAATTAGGCCTTTTTTCATCTAGACCTATGAGACAAATGAAACCATGCAGAACATGCTTTTCTGTCCCGCTTTTCTAAGGTGAAGATACTGTAACAGAATAGGAATTTCAGGTCAAGTAGTTTATTAATTACTCTCAAAATGTCTGAGAAGCAGACAATTATGAGACTGCAATACTCCTAGACTCAGCAGAGGTAGCCAAGGGTCATTTGTATACCATATTCTGTACAGCTGTAA
The DNA here is from genome assembly GCF_027477595.1 of Haemorhous mexicanus. Taxonomy (NCBI): domain Eukaryota; kingdom Metazoa; phylum Chordata; class Aves; order Passeriformes; family Fringillidae; genus Haemorhous; species Haemorhous mexicanus. The sequence continues at coordinate 79,011,716 of NC_082341.1, forward strand.
AGATAATTACTCAGATTTGTTGATTTTGAATGGGGTTCCTTCTCAGCAATTGTTTCTCTGCCTCAGAAGTTACACTGGATAGATGTTATTCTTCAAGTCCCATAGGAAATTTGTATCTAATGTGAAATTTTAATTTCTTTTGTTCTAGAACACATGCACATTTTTTAATGGCAACAAAAATGTGTGAGACAATAACAAATAAAGCAGGAGAATTAAGGTTTAAATCGAAAGTTCTCTGTCATTTCTAATCATATAACACACAGTCTATGGAACTAAAATCACAGTGATGAATATTGAGATGAAATGTCTTTGTAAATGTTTAATTTCTGAAATACACTAGGTTTTTCCACTACTTATTGTAGTGGAAAACTACAGCCTGTAAAAAAATGAAAGCACTATTTCAGAATGGTTTTTTTATTTTTTTTCTGCCTAGCTGGATTAGCTCTTGTTGGTCGTTGGCAAGCAGTTAGTTCTCATTTAAATAGTTATTCCCTCAAGTTTATCATCTGCAATTTAAATATACTTTAAACAACAATAAGAAGAACTCAAACATATTTGTTTGGAAAGAAAGTGCAGAGGTGAGGTCTGCATTCAGATTATGCACAATGGTTTACAGTCAAGAACCTGAGCAGTGATAAATCTTTACATCTGAGATTAGAGCAGAATAATTTTGAAGTCATCTTTGTGTTCCTGCGATCTTTGGACCATTTGCTAAAAATGTTCTCTCCAGAATTTTGTTGGGGTTTTCTAAAAGACAGGTTGCCTGTATGGAGCTATTCAAGACAGAAGATAGAACTGTTACAGAAATGCCTCTCTGTAAAAGGTTGTTATTAAAGGGCTTGGGGAATAAACTCACCAGAAGAGCTTGTCCTAAGTCTGTTACTGAAAAATAGTGGTGTAGCTGACCTATATTTAAACATTTTTATCAGGTCTTCATTTTAGCTCTTCTAATATTCTTAAACTTTTCATCAGATTACGAACAAAAAAAAATTCCAAACATCAGAGTTAATAGTTTGTATTCATAAACATACACTTTGGATTTAAGTCAGGCTTAGTGTACAGTTAATTTGTGTGGCATGAGATCATTGCATGTCCTTATCTGTTTTGTTGTCAGATATGTGTAAACTTAACTGTTGCCAAAATGTGGTGGTTTTTTATTGTCTTCCTGTGAATTTTAATAATGGATACTTAAGCTATCAGTATAAAAAAGGAGAGCTTTTCAAGGTTTCATATGAAAGACATACTAATAATTAGAGTTCTACTGAAGAGATCTTTTCATAATGTTCAAAGGTCCCACTTGAGACATTCTTGTGAAACTGATAAAAGTGGTGCTATCCAACAAACAAACACCCTCCTTTACATTAGGAAAGCCTGTTCAGGAAAAGGTTTCTGTATACATTTGCAAAGCAAATAGAAATTCTTATAAATCATATAAATTTCTATTAAATATAAATGTCTGTAATAAAAGTCCATTTTGAAATGCATGGTCGATTTTTACCTGTTTTTTTTTAGTAAGCTTTTAAATAAGGGTTTATTACCATATATATATATGTATGTATGTGTATATATATATATATATATATATAACTACTTAGTATTAATTATAAATCTTAATTGTAAAAGTCAATTGTGAGTTAAAGAAGTATAATTCTGAATTTGGAAGTATTACAGAAGCAATGTT